>NC_138890.1:154408013-155033702 GCF_965194825.1 Balaenoptera physalus
AGAAGCTGCTGCTTAAAATATGTAAGCTTCCATCATAAATTAGTTTTTAAAATAACCAATTATGGTAGGTATTTAACTTAAAACAAATGTATAATATTCAATTTCAAAGTGGATTTTAGGGCAAAGAACTAGCTGATGTGTTTCTACAAAGTACACGCTTTTTTGGGGGGGGGACTATGTTGTGAAAATATTTATTAAAAATCTTGACATTCTGCATTTAGATTCATTTTATACTGTAGCATCATTTTATTTTTTAAATTTGTATTGGAGTATAGTTGATTTACAATGTTCTGTTAGTTTCTGCTGTACAGCAAAGTGAATTGGTTATACATACACATGTATCCACTCTTTTTTAGATTCTTTCCCCATATAGGTCATTACAGAGTATTGAGTAGAGTTCCCTGTGCTATACAGTAGATTCCTATTAGTTATCTATTTTATATGTAGTAGTGTGTATAGGTCAATCCCAATCTCCCAATTTATCCCTCCCCTCCTTTCCCCATCCCACCATTAACCATGTTTGTTTTCTACATCTGTAACTCTATTTCTGCTTTGTAAATAAGTTAATTTGTACCATTTTTTTTAGATTCCACATATATGCGATATCATACGATATTTGTCCTTCTCTGTCTGACTTATTTCACTCAGTATGACAATCTCTAGGTCCATCCATGTTGCTGCAAATGGCATTATTTTGTTCTTTTTTTATGGCTGAGTACAAAACATTACTGTCACCCCTGGAAATTAATGTTTTTAGCACACTGGAAAATCAAGCATCTTTAAGTGTCTTTCAACAACCTGTACTATATTTTTAAAATATAAAGTGAGTTTTCATTTCTATTAAAAATCAGTTTTGCCTAATAATTTTGGTTCAGGTATATGCTAAAAATAAAATTTTAATGTATCTTGCTGTGTCTGTGGAGTCTGTGTCCTTGTTGGGAAGGGAGATGTGTAGGTTGAAATCTATAGGGGCAAATAGGTGAATAAATAAATTATTTTTTGCATAATAGGGACAGAAAACTAAGAGCCTTGAACTTGTAAATTATTAGTATTATTTCAAAGAAAATAGAAGCATAGTAGGTAGAGTTAAATATTATTTAATGAAGCACAGTATGTTATTTAAAAATATGTGCAATATGATTATGTTTATAGCACTTTATAGGTACAGTATAAAATAGCATGAGATAATATAAAAGCAACCAATTTTCAGTGAATATATCTATATAAACACGTGAATATAAATATCTGTATTTGGGGTATAAACTCATGAGGACAAGAATTTTATTTTTTTCTCTTTCATCCATTGCTATAAACATAATATCTACAACAGTAGTTCATACATTATAAACATTCAGTGATTATTTTTGAGCAATTATTATTTCCTTATATCGCAACTTATTGTGAATTTTTTACTCTCTAATACATTGCTTATATAACTGACATGTACTTAGAGTATAACTGGCAATGATATATTTAACTTTTGGTAACATGAACTCATTATTTTGGCAGTAATGCTAAAAAGTCTTTATAGGTCTTTGTCAAAAATCAAAATAAATAAGTTGGGTACTAAAAATAAATTCCTCTCTCTTCACTATTGGAAAACATGACTCTGTCATGAATGAAAGACACCAAATGTTGAAAAGAGATCATTATTCTTTCATTCATTCATTCACTCATTCATTTAAGAAACCTACTGTGGCTTAAAAAATAACAAGAAATGTACTATTTCCTCAAGGGATTTACAATTTAGTGGATGATACAGACATATGAACACATAAGTGGCTGGAAATGTTAATTGTTAGCAATGTGCAGAGACACAAAAGAACCAACTAACCAAGAATTTGGACAGCAGTGGAGAGGAGGAATCAGAGAAAGAGATGAAGCTTGACCCAAGACTTAAAAATAAAACAGGAATTAACAATATTATTTCAGCCAATTAACAATATTATTTCAGCCACTTCAAGATATATAGATCATAAATAAAATATATATTTTAAAATCTGAATACATATACAAATATGCATCCCCTGTACTTCCTATTAATAAAGAATATTTAAGCCACTAATCAACCCTCAAAATTATTTTAAGCATTGAACATTTTTATATATAGTTCTTAATAATTTTTCCCAGCCACAGTTCTTTTCATCATTCTAGTTAATTTTAATGTTTTTATGGAAAAATAAGCAAGCAAACAACAAAACAAACTTGCCCTTCATTCTTTTGAGCAAATTAAGAGAAGATAATTCTTCACATCCATTGTACTTCAGGCATCCATTCTATTGATTGCCATGAACCCCAAATACTCTACCTGTTACCTATTCTTAACTTGAATATTTAATCTTTGTTTACAACCACCTATTTTCTCTAATACATTTTTATAATTATAGCTATTATTGTGTTTACCAATAACTTTTAATTCCTTAATGCCTTTACTTTCTCTCTCTTGCCTTCATTTATTTTCTTATCCAGCCTGGATTACAGAATGCAAAATTTTAGCCACGTTTTTTATATTATCAACTCCCTTGTTATATGTTGAAATATAGTTTCAGGGTCAGGAAGAGAATTTAAACCGAGCAGGTGGAGAAGGGAAGAATCAAGATATAAGAGAATGGAATCCCATCATTTCACACAAGTGTTGTGGACTAAATATTTGTATCCTCCTACCAAATTCACATGTTGAAGTATTAACTTCCAATGTGTCTGTATTTGGAGATGGGGTCAATAAGGAAGTAATTACAATGAGAAGCCTGTGCACCACAACGAAGAGTAGCCCCCGCTCTCCGCAACTAGAGAAAGCCTGCGCACAGCAACGAAGACCCAACACAGCCAAAATAAAATAAATAAAATAAATAAATTTTAAAAAAAGAGATTAAATGGAGAAATGAGGGTAGGGTCTGATTCAAAAGGGTTAATGTCCTTATATGAAGGGACACCAGAAAGCTCTCTTTCTCTCTTTGCATGTGCACAAAGAGGTCATGTGAGTACAGAGCGAGAGGATGGCCATCTGCAAGCCTTGGAGAGATTCTCATCAGAAACCTCCCTGCTGGACGTTGATCTGGGATTTCTAGCCTCCAGAACAGTGGCAAAATCAATGTCTGTGGTTTAGCCACCTAGTTTACGGTATTTTGTTATGGCAGCCTGAGCCAACTAACACAGCAGGCGTCAGATGAACTACTGAGCAAGCAATCTGCAAATGGGGAGGTTATGGTTGGATAATATCCTATGAGTTGTTTAAGATTTAGGAAAAGCCAAACTGTAAAGAATGGTTATGAGAGTGAGTGGCTGCTCACAAGGCTGCTCATGAAATCTCACCTGTTTTCTCGTTCCATCAGTCTCCCACCCATTTTGTTAGCCCACTACCAATGAAGCCCTTTTATTTTATAGTGTTACGTTTTTGCTTAAAATACTTAAAATACACTAAGTGAGCATAAAATCAGGATATGAGAAAGGAAAAATCAGATTTCTTATAGCTTCCAGATTTAGTATACTTTTCAGCTGGACAGCAGGAGATGAATTCTGAAATCTTTTGTTTCTGTGAATGCCATTTCCATGTTTAGCAAACATTTCTTTTGGTATTTTTTTGTTTGTTTCTTAGATAGGCTGTTACTACAGTCAAATTCCCATTTGTTGCTATGGTAAAATTCACCCTGATATTCATAACGATGTTCACATGGTCATAGAGGCAAGCTAGCTCTTCACATAATGTGTTAATTTAATTCAATATACTTGAAGATACGGACATAATATCCACTGATGCTTCCACACATAGAGGCAAGCTAGCTCTTCACATAATGTGTTAATTTAATTCAATATACTTGAAGATACGGACATAATATCCATTGATGCTTCCACAGTCATTAACACAAATAACCTCACCAGATAATTTAAACATACACTTACTAACTTTATCCTTTAATTTACAATCTTAAAAAAACTATATACACATATACATATGTACTCTACAATATACATAATATAAGAAATTCCAACGTTGACAACTCTTTGAAAACCATCCAAGTACAGACACAGGTCTATAGAAAACAATATTTTTATAGATGTCTCATAAAAAAGAGAACGTCCTCCCTTTTAAAGGTTGTTGGTGAATTTTGCTTTAAGTATTCCTGCCTCACGATGTACACAAAAATTTCTGGTGTATTTTTGATAGACATATGAAAGCTGATGGAGTGAAAGCTCTTTAAGACATGGACATAGTTATTCAACATTATTTCGAAAACACTAACAGAATATTCATACTAATTTCACACGCCAAAATTAAGAACTGCTGTTCTTCAAAAAAATTAATTCAGGATCAAAAATGTGAACATCTTAAGCTGATTTATCAATATTCTTGTATACTTCCTACTTCCCTATTACAATTACAGAAGACGGCCATTCAGGGCTGGTCTCCTCTTTGGCATCTGAGACTGAAAAAGTGAGGTCAGATATGGTCTCCGTGTCTCAGCAAGCACATTTAGAAATTCGGGAGTCAGAGATCTGAAGTGTTCATTCAGACCTATATCCCTAAATTGTATTCTTTTATTCTCTCCGAATTAGAGTGTGAGTATGAGGAGGGGCTGGTCTACGGAGAAGGGAATCCATGGGAAGGGTAGTCAGTCATTTGCATAACCTGGTTATTATTCTTAGCTGCTTTTCTTGGAGAAGAGGGGAAAGAGATAAGAATGAGAATGAAAATCCCACCAGCCTTCCTTCCTAACACATCCAATATGGTTATAAACCCCCAGCTTTACCTTACTTTCCTTCTCTCTCCTCCACCCCAGCCCCAAACAGAGCTGATTTAGAGCACTTCTGAGTCTTGGCACATTAAAGAGTACAGTTTTTCCTTTTGTATTTCTTGCCCAGATTTCCCCGCCCCTCTCTCCTTGACTCTTTTATCCCTTATATGAGTCTGAGTCACTTAACTTTTTCATAAACTCAGTGATTAGTGTTGCTTTTGTTCCAGTATATTAGCTCAGAAATTTTTTCAAAACTATCCCTTCAATTACTGAAAAAAAAAATAACTTAAATCTTGGCTTGACATAATTTATCATAATATCACTGTCAAGAATTTTACTCTCAGGAAAACTAAAATAAGGTAAACAGCTATCCTTATAAACATTTCTTAGAAAAGACTTTCTATCAAAGCGTGATATGTTTCAGTATGTTTATTCATTTTAGTTTAGTTTTAAATATACATTCTTTCTAATAAATAACACATTCAATAAAAACATAAAAATGAAAGAAAATTAAAAACTTTAAAAAATATACATCTTAAATCACTAAAGTAACCACAAATATGTAGAGTGTAAAATACTACATATTTTTATTTTCAGGGAACGTACATTATAGGATCTATTATGGGTTAAATTGTGCCCCCCCTCAAATTTCTATGTTGAAGTCCTAACCCCCAGTACTTTAGAATATGACCTTATTTGGAAGGAGGGTTCTTACAGATATAATTAAGATGAGGTCATACTAAAGTACAAAGGGCCCCTCATCCATTACGAATGTTGTCCCTATAAAAAGAATGCCCTTCCCTGGTGGTGCAGTGGTTAAGAATCCGCCTGCCAATGCAGGGGACTCAGGTTCGAGCCCTGGTCCAGGAAGATCCCACATGCCGCGGAGCAACTGAGCCCATGCGCCACAGCTACTGAGCCTGTGCTCTAGAGCCCGTGAGCCACAACTACTGAGCCCATGTGCCACAACTACTGAAGCCCACATGCCTAGAGCCTGTGCTCCGCAACAAGAGAAGCTACCACAATGAGAAGCCCACGTGCCACAACTAGAGAACGCCCGCGCAGCAACAAAGACCCAACGCAGCCAAAAATAAAATAAATTAAAAAGAATGCCATGTGAAGAGCAGAAGACAAGCACCCAGGTACAATGTCACATGAACATGGAGGCAGAAATGAAGGTGATGCACCTACACACCAAGGAATGCCAAAGACTGCCAGCAGACCACCAGAAGCTAGGAGAAAGGCATGGAACAGCTTCTCCCACACACCCTCAGAAGGAACCAACCCTGAAAACACCCTGGTGTCAGACTTTTAGCTTCCAAAGTTGTGGGATAATACATTTCTGTTGTTTATTGACTTTTATGATGGTTATCATACTTGGTTTTTGGTAAAATAACCTCATGATATATTCTCAAGACTTGTATAAAACGTTTTGTCATATTATCTGTAAAGTTATGATTTCATCACAATTTATATATGAAAGAAGCCCCTCAAGGCATGTGAGTAAAATGTTAATCTGTTTATATACAATAGATTTAAAGACAACTTGGAAATATTTTACTTACATACCCTGAATATTAGAGCAATACATGTACAATGAAAATAAATGAAGCATTAAAAAGCAAATAGAGTAATAAATATCACAAATAATTCTATCATCCAATAACAATTACATGTTATTTGTAATTCAGTTTTGTCAATAACTCAATAACATAATGAGTTACCCAAACATATCTTATATATAAACCTTTAACAGTTTATTCATACAGCACAGAGCATATATACTTGCCAAGGCTCATTATGTACAGTGTTAAAGCTGCTTTAGAAAGGCAGTACATATATGAACTCTCACTGCAAATATGAGTGTCTACCTGTAACTTCTTTGCTTGCATGATGGTAACGTTCAGTTTAGATGTCTCCAATTTTGTAAAATAAATATAATATTTAATTATCATTAAAACAATTGGAATATTTCTTATATTTTCAATTTTTTTATTTGTGAAATATCTAATGAGATGCTATTTATTCTTATTATTAAATGCTTAGAATTTTTCATATATTAAAAAATATATATGTATAAAATATATATTTCTGTGGTTTAATTTCATTACTAATCTCATAATATTTTAAAAGAATAACGGAACTATGAATATTACAAAATTATATCTTGTATATCAATGCAATTTTCCTTGAGTTGTTCATTTGATTTAGTGCATATATAGATTCATTAACATTAAACATTCCCAAAATAAACCTGAGTATCCTGTACTTTTGCATCTACTCATGAAATGTACATCATACTTTGGACCCTATTTTTTTTAAATCTCAAATACAATGGAAGGTTTAAGATGCATCAGTGACTTGTGTATTATAGTATTTAGTATTCCAAAAACTCTTAGGCAAAGTTAATTTTCTCTTGGTAGTAATCAGAATTTTTTGCCTAGATACTTTTAGGATACTTTTTTATAACAATTTGGTGTTACATTATATTGGTGTTTATCTCTTTTCATCATTTGCTCGCAGTAAAAGTGTTTCTTCAGATGGGCATAGTACTTGTGCAACTGGTGTAGTTATTGTTGTATTTGTTGTTTATTTGTTTAATATATTGTTGCCTGATATGTTATTGATATGGTATGATTTATGGAACCATATCTTGACTGACGGACATTTTCTGTATTTTAATTTTTTCCTCTGCCACAAAACATCTTGTGTGTATGGGAATCAATATCCATGTGTATAACTGTTTCCTCCAACTTTGCAATGGAATAGATCCCCAGAAGTGCAACTGTTGGATCAAATGTATTTGTACATTCAGTATTGCTTTTCAAGAAGGTTACCATAACTAATATTTATACCTACGTGTCAAAGTATTATTCTTCCTACATACCTGATGCAAGATATTTTAATCTCTATTAAAACTGTAAATCTGATTAGGCCAGCAAATGGCCAAATCTAATGAACCACATATTTTTATAAGTAAAGTTTGTTGCAACATGACTACACCAATTCACTTCCTATTATCTATGGCTACAACGACAGAATGGCAGAAGACATGTCAAAGAGGTCATGTGGCCCACAAAGCCTGAAATATTTATTATCTGGACCTTTATAGAAAAAGTTTACAAACTTCTTTAATTTAATGGATTACCCTAATTGACTACTATTAGTTTTCAGTAACTTTATATATAAATGTATATTTGGCTATTTTGATTTGGTCTTTAATTCCTTACCTATATACTTTGCCAATATTTACATAATAGTAAGGTTTTTTTATGGTTAAATTGTAAGAGATTATCTGTAATTTGGATTGAAAATATTTTCTGACTATTGTATTTTCTATTGACTGTGCTTTTGAAATTTGTAAGTTTTAATTTCTATAAGTAGTCCATCTTTTTTTTCAAAATAGCTGCTGTTTCCTGCCTGGTTAAAATATCTCAACAATCTGAGCAAAGAGATTATAATTTAATAAACACAAAACTTTTAATTCACTGAAAATTTAATTTTAATGGTTTATGATGGGTTATAAGTGTCCAATATTTTTTTAACATCTTTATTGGAGTAAAATTGCTTTACAATGGTGTGTTAGTTTCTGCTGTATAACAAAGTGAATCAGCTAAACATATACATATAGAACATATCTCCTCCCTCTTGCGTCCCCCTCCCACCCTCCTTATCCCAACCCTCTAGGTGGTCACAAAGCACTGAGCTGATCTCCCTGTGCTATGCGGCTTCTTCCCACTAGCTATCTATTTTACATTTGGTAGTATATACATGTCCATGCCACTTTCTCACTTTGTCCCAGCTTACCCTTCCCCATCTCCATGGCCTCAAGTCTATTCAATACGTCTGCATCTTTATTCCTGTCCTGCTCCTAGTTTCTTCGGAGCCAATTTTTTTTTTTTTTTTTTTTAGATTCCATATTTATGTGTTAGCATAAGGTATTTGTTTTTCTCTTTCTGACTTACTTCACTCTGTATGACAGTCTCTAGGTCCATCCACCTCACTACAAATAACTCAATTTCATTTCTTTTTATGGCTGAGTAATATTCCATTGTATATATGTGCCATATCTCCTTTATCCACTCATCTGTCGATGAACACTTAGGTTGCTTCCATGTCCTGGCTATTGTAAATACAGCTGCAATGAACATTGTAGTACATGACTCTTTTTGAATTACGGTTTTCTCAGGGTATATGCCCAGTAGTGGGATGGCTGGGTCGTATGGTAGTTCTGTTTTAGTTTTTTAAGAAGCATCCATACTGTTCTCCATAGTGGCTGTATCAATTTACATTCCCACCAACAGTGCAACAGGGTTCCCTTTTCTCCACACCCTCTCCAGCATTTACTGTTTGTAGATTTTTTGATGATGGCCATTCTGACCTGTATGAGGTGATACCTCATTGTAGTTTTGATTTGCATTTCTCTAATGATTAGTGATGTTGAGTATCCCTTCATGTGTTTTTTGGCTATCTATATATCTTCTCTGGAGAAATGTCTATTTAGGTCTTCTGCATATTTTTGGATTGAGTTGTTTGTTTTTTTGATATTGAGCTGCATGAGTTGATTGTATATTTTGGAGATTAATCCTTTTGTCAGTTGCTTCATTTGCAAATATTTCCTCCCATTCTGAGGGTTGTCTTTTCAACTTGCTTATGGTTTCCTTTGCTGTGCAAAAGCTTGTAAGTTTCATTAGGTCCCATTTGTTTTTGTTTTTATTTCCATTTCTCTAGGAGGTGGGTCAAAAAGGATCTTGCTGTGATTTATGTCAAAGAGTGTTCTGCCTATGTTTTCCTCTAAGAGTTTTATAGTGTCTAGCCTTACATTTAGGTCCTTAATCCATTTTGAGTTTATTTTTGTGTATGGTGTTAGGGAGTGTTCTAATTTCATTCTTTTACATGTAGCTGTCCAGTTTTCCCCACACAATTTAGTTGCTTGTAGTAATATCTCATGATCCTTTGTATTTCTGCAGTGTCAGTTGTTACTTCTCCTTTTTCACTTCTAATTCTTTGATTTAAGTGTTCTCCCTTTTTTTCTTGTTGAGTCTGGCTAATGGTTTATCAATTTTGTTTATCTTCTCAGAGAACCAGCTTTTAGTTGTATTGATCTTTGCTAATGTTTCCTTCATTTCTTTTCTTTTTCATTTATTTCTGATCTGATCTTTATGATTTCTTTCCTTCTGCTAACTTTGGGGTTTTTTCTTCTTTCTCTAATGGCTTTAGGTGTAAGGTTAGGTTGTTTATTTGAGATTTTTCTTGTGTCTTGAGGTAGGATTGTATTGCTATAAAGTTCCATCTTAGAACTGCTTTTGCTGCATTCCATAGGTTTTGCACCATCGTGTTTTCATTGTCACTTGTTTCTAGGTATTTTTTGATTTCCTCTTTGATTTCTTCAGTGATCTCTTGGTAATTTAGTAGTGTATTGTTTAGCCTCCATGTGTTTGTATTTTTTACAGTTTTTTTTTCCTGTAATTGATATCTAGTATTATATCGATGTCATTGGAAAAGATACCTGATACGATTTCAATTTTCCTAAATTTACCAAGGCTTGATTTGTAACCCAAGATATGATGTACCCTGGAGAATGTTCCATGAGCACTTGAGAAGAAACTGTATTCTGTTGTTTTTGGATGGAATGTCCTATAAATATCAATTAAGCCCATCTTGTTTAATGTGTCATTTAAAGCTTGTGTTTCCTTATTTATATTCCTTTTGGATGATCTGTCCATTGGTGAAAGTGGGGTGTTAAAGTCCCCTACTATTATTGTGTTATTGTCGATTTCCCCTTTTATGGCTGTTAGCACTTGCCTTATGTATTGAGGTGCTCCTATGTTGGGTGCATATATATTTACAATTGTTATATCTTCTTCTTGGATTGATATCTTGATCATTATGTACTGTCCTTTTTTGTCTCTTGTAATAGTCTTTATTTTAAAGTCTATTTTGTCTGATATGAGAATTGCTATTCCAGCTTTCTTTTGATTTCCATTTGCATGGAATATCTTTTTTCCATCCCCTCACTTTCAGTCTGTATGTGTCCCTAGGTCTGAAGTGGGTCTCTTGTAGACAGCATATATACCAGTCTTGTTTTTGTATCTACTCAGCTAGTCTATGTCTATTGGTTGGAGCATTTAATCCATTTACATTTAAGGTAGTTATTGATATGTATGTTCCTATTACCATTTTCTTAATTGTTTTGGGTTTGTTATTGTAGGTCTTTTCCTTCTCTTGTGTTTCCTGCCTAGAGAAGTTCCTTTAGCATTTGTTGTAAAGCTGGTTTGGCGGTGCGGAATTCTCTTAGCTTTTGCTTATCTGTAAAGGTTTTAATTTCTCCATTGAATCTGAATGAGATGCTTGCTGGGTAGAATAATCTTGGTTGTAGGTTTTTCCTTTTCATCACTTTAAATATGTCCTGCCATTCCCTTCTGCCTTGCAGGGTTTCTGCTGAAAGATCAGCTCTTAACCTTATGGGGATTCCCTTGTATGTTATTTGTTGCTTCTCCCTGCTGCTTTTAATATTTTCTCTTTGTATTTAATTTTTGATAGTTTGATTAATATTTGTCTTGCCGTGTTTCTCTTTGGATTTATCCTGTATGGAACTCTCTGTGCTTCCTGGACTTGATTATTTCCTTTCCCAT
The DNA here is from genome assembly GCF_965194825.1 of Balaenoptera physalus. Lineage (NCBI taxonomy): Eukaryota > Metazoa > Chordata > Mammalia > Artiodactyla > Balaenopteridae > Balaenoptera > Balaenoptera physalus. Next base: position 154,419,382 of record NC_138890.1, read on the forward strand.
ATTAGGGAAATTTTCAACTATAATCTCCTCAAATATTTTCTCAGCCCCCTTTTCTTTTCTCTTCTTCTTCTGGGACCCCTATAATTCAAAGGTTGATGCGTTTTTTGTTGTCCAGAGGTCTCTGAGACTGTCCCCAATTGTTTACATTCTTTTTTCTTTATTCTGCTCTGCGGTAGTTATTTCCTCTATTTTATCTTTCTGGTCACTTATCCATTCTTCTGCCTCAGTTATTCTGCTATTGATTCCTTCTAGAGAATTTTTGATTTCATTTATTGTGTTGTTCATCATTGTTCGTTTGCTCTCTAGTTCTTCTAGGCCCTTGTTAAATTTTCTTGTATTTTCTGCATTCTATTTCCAAGATTTTGGATTATCCTTACTATCATTAATCTGAATTCTTTTTCAGGTAGACTGCCTATTTCCTCTTCATTTGTTTGGTCTGATGGATTTTTACTTTGCTCCTCCATCTGTGTATTTCTCTGTCTTCTCATTTTGCTTAACTTACTGTTTGGGGTTTCCTTTTCACAGGCTTCACGATGTCAGTTCCTTCTGTTTTTGGTGTGTGCTGTCAGTGGGTAAGTTTGGTTCAGTGGGTTGTGTAGGCTTCCTGGTGGAGGGGACTGGTGCCTGTGTTCTGGTGGATGAGGCTGTAGCTTGTCTTTCTGGTGATCAGGACCATGTCCTGTGGTGTGTTTTGGGGTGTCTGTGAACTTATTATGATTTTAGGCAGCCTCTCTGCTAATGGGTGGGTTTGTGTTCCTGTCTTGCTAGTTGTTTGGCATAGGGTGTCCAGCACTGTAGCTTGCTGGTCCTTGAGTGGACCACCGTTTTAGCCTTGAGGTGAAGATATCTGGGAGAGCTTCTGCTGTTTGATATTAGCTGGTGCCGGGAAGTCTCTGGTGGACATATGTCCTGAACTCAGTTCTCCCACCTCAGAACCTCAGGCCTGACACCTGGCTCAAGCACCAAGACCCTGTCAGCCACATGGCTCAGAAGAAAAGGGAGAAAAGAAAGAAAGAAAGAAAAAAGAAATAAATAAAATAAGTTATTAAAATAAAAAAAATATTATTAGAAGTAAAAAAAGTAATAAAAAAAAGAAAGAAAGAAGAGAGCAACCAAAGCAAAAAACAAATCCACCGATGATAACAAGCACTATAAACTATACAAAATAAAAAAAGGACAGACAGAACCCTAGGACAAATGGCAAAAGCAAAGCTATACAGACAAAATCACACAAAGAAGCATTCACATACACACTCACAAAAAGAGAAAAAGGAAAAAAAAAGTATATATATATATCTATATTAAAAAAAAAAGGAAGAAAGCAACCAAATCAATAAACAAATCTACCAATGATAACAAAGTCTAAATACCAAACTAAGATAAACATAAAACCAGAAACAAATTAGATGCAGAAAGCAAACCCCAAGTCTACAGTTGCTCCCAAAGTCCACTGCCTCAATTTTGGGATGATACGTTGTCTATTCAGGTATTCCACAGATGCAGCATACATCAAGTTGATTGTGGAGATTTAATCCGCTGCTCCTGAGGCTGCTGAGAGAAATTTCCCTTTCTCTTCCTTGTTTGCACAGCTCCTGGGGTTCAGCTTTGGTTTGGCCCCGCCTCTGTGTGTAGGTCACCTGAGTGCGTCTGTTCCCCACCCAGACAGGACGGGGTTAAAGTAGCAGCTGGTTAGGGGGCTCTGGCTCACTCAGGCCAGCGTGATGGTGGGGTATGATGCTCTGAATCCCCTCTCCTCGTGCACCCCGAAACAATGGTCTCTTGACTCTTACGCAGGTCCCAACTTTTTCCCGGACTCCCTCCTGGCTAGCTGTGGCGCACTAGCCCCCTTCAGGCTGTGTTCACGCAGCCAACCCCAGTCCTCTCCCTGGGATCTGAACTCCGAAGCCCGAGCCTCAGCTCCCAGCCCCCACCTGCCCCAGGCGGGTGAGCATACAAGCCTCTCAGGCTCGTGAGTGCTGGTCGGCACCGATCCTCTGTGTGGGAATCTCTCTGCTTTGCCCTCTGCACCCCTGTTGCTATGCTCTACTCCATGGCTCCAAAGCTTCCCCCAACCCAGCCCCCATTTCCACCAGTGAAGGGGCTTCCTAGTGTGTGGAAACTTTTCCTCCTTCACAGCTCCCTCCAATAGGTGCAGGTCCTGTCCCTATTTTGTTTCTGTTTTTTCTTTTTTCTTTTGCCCTACCCAGGTATGTGGGGAGTTTCTTGCCTTTTGGGTAGTCTGAGGTCTTCTGCCAGCGTTCAGTAGGTGTTCTGTAGGAGTTGTTCCACATATAGATGTACTTTTGATGTATTTGTGGGGAGGAAGGTGATCTCCATGTCTTACTCTTCTGCCATCTTGAAGGTCCCAAGTGTCCAATTTTATTTCATTTGTGTTTTTGTCTGTCTTTTGAAATAACAAGTTATTCATCTATTGAAATCACATATATACAATCCTGTATATGAAACTTACTTAAAGCCTTATAATACTAACATAACTCCATTTCATATGGTAAAAAATTACATGTAAAACCTAAACGTGTTGTTTTTCAATGTTACTTCCACTTAACACCTTAAATTTTACTGAAAAGGCTATTTTTCCCTATTGAAGATTGCTTATGTTATCTAAATTTTTATATAACTTAAATACAAAGCAGCATATACTTTTCCTACATAAGTCATTTATACCATTGGTTACATAAACACTGTTTCTATGAATGCAAGTGACATATTTGTTTTTATACATTACTGAATCCCAAACCCTTAGCATAATGTCTGGCATAGAATGAGCTTTTAATAGATTTACTTTCAAACACTGATATTGTATATCTAATATTTAAAACCTCTCAAAATAGGAAACAGTGAAACATTTTAAGCAATGCTTAGAAATAGGATATGCTATAAGAAGTTGTTGCTCATAAAACTTAATGGATTGAAAAATAAATTTCTACAAAGGAAATTAAAATAACTTCCTTTTAATCACATAAAATAAAAATCTCTTGTGAAGATAAAATAATATTAAAAGTTATCATTATAATAGCTATAAGTTTTGAGCCCATATTTTGTGCCAGATGTGTGCTAGAAGCTTCATGGGAATTACACATAAAATTATGCGCAGCTAAACACTAATTGCAAGAGGAAGGTGGGGACAGATTAGGTTATAAAAGGAAGTGGAGAAAGTGACACTTTAAATTTAGCAACTGATTAACTGTATTAAGCTGATAAAAAAAACCAAAACTCAACAGCTGGGAGACTGGTGACATTTTTCATCTTTGGCCAAGTATGTGTGGCTCCAGAAGAGACTAGAGAGTGGGAAAAAGCCTTAGGCTAGTTATTACTGCATCCACCTGTGCTTGGGAGAGCATAAAGTGTAGATTATTTATCAGGTTTTATAATCTGATAAATGATAAAACTTATAATCAAATTGGTTTTCATTGCATTCTGTGTAGTATAAATGTGTATATATTAAACATTTATACATCATAAATATGATAATTTAGAAAGTCAGAAATCTGGTTTTCATCTTAAATTTCTTATTCTAGATGACAAAAGATATGAGTGATCTTAAAAAATAAATTCTAATGGAGTATGTTTGAGGCATTATTTAGAAAGCTCTGAAAAACTGACCAAATATTTAATTGTGTTTGGATATGATATGTGTCTTTTAAAGTAAAATTGGATTTTTAAGAAGTCAGGATTGGTGAAACATATTTCACATCGAGTCATATTAACGGTTTTAAAATTTAAATTCTAATAAGTTTCACAAATATATATATAACCACCACATCATCTCAAAATTTCCTTTTGTGCTTTTTAGTCAGTCTGCTCCCTCCTACCCAAACTCTGTCAACCACTGATCTGAATCTGTCCCATAATACATTCAAATACAGGTTTTTGAGTGGATATACATTTTCATGTCAGGTAAACAACTAGAAATAAGATTAGAGGTAACAGAGTAAGTGTATGTTTAATCTTTGAGAGGCTTACAAACATTTTTTCAAAGTAGAGATACTATTTCAGGTTCCTATCAGCAACATATGAGAATATCAGTTACAGTATATTTCCACCAATATTTGATATTTTCCATTTTGTTGATTTTAGCCATTCTGATAGTGTTTAGTGATATCACATTGTGGTTTTAATTCACTTACTTAATGACTACTGATGTTGACTGTCTCTTCATATGTTTACTTGCAATTGATTTCTTTAGTGAAATGTCTGTTGAAATTTTGTACCCAATTGTTATTGTTTTTTTCTTATATTGAGTGTTAAGTAAAGTGTCCTTTTTTAGAGCCTAGTCTGTGGCTTGATTTTTCATTTTCTTAACAGGGTCTTTTGAAGCAAATTTTTTTAATTTTGAAAAAGTATAATTTATCATTTTTTTCTCAGGATCTAAATGTATGAAATTTTGTACTCTTAAACAAGGACACATAATTTACAATTATTTCAGTGGGAAAACAAAAGACCAAAAAGTGGAATTTGCTGAGAGTGTCAACTTGTCACCAGGTATGACACACCAAATACATGCAAGTATGTTATTGTCTTTTGTGCTGTCACAGTTATAGAATGTTTGCAGATGATGGATTTATACATATATCTATACTATTAAACTCTAATTATTGTTATTTTTCAGAATATTCTAAAGTTTCCAATTATAAATTCATAAGATTTGGTGGGAATATTTTATATATCTATATTTTAAAATATATTTTACAGTATAATAAGCACAGGCTCAGGAAGTCAAAGAGCTTGAGTCTAAAACTTCAAGAGGTCATTTGCAAGACGTACAGCTTTGGGAGATTTACTTAGATTTGCAGTGTCTTTATTGACTTATCTGCTAAATCAGAGGTTTTCAGATTATCAGAGTTCAGAATGCTCATAGTAACCATTTTTTGTTTTTGTTGTTTTTCTGGTAAACATAGCCCAAAGGAAATAGGTAACAGTTCCATTTATTAAGTAGTGAGTTCTTTCACAGTTAAAAATATTTATGTCTTGACAACTTAATGGTTATTTAAAAAATAATCCATAAAAATTGAAAGAGAAATAACTGCTCTTCATTCTTTTATAGGTTTGCTATTGCCTAGAATCAATGACTATAACAAGTATTTCCTTTTATTCAGTATATCACCTGTTCCATTACAAAAAATACCAATACTTATTAAATATTGTTCACTTTCTAAGACACAACACTCTGATTTGACACCACCGCTCTCATTTCCTGTTCTATATTGATTTTTTCATTGTACTTGCCTTTTACATAAGGCACTCTAAAAACTCAGCTTCCCAAAAATGTGTCATTGAGAGAAGTATAGTGCAATCTAATCTGAGAAGAGTAACTTCTTACAGCTGGTAATTCATATGGTGTCTGGCAAGTCTCAAGTATTGTCCCCAAATTTAAAATATTCCCTGTGAGTTTTCTGGGTCTCTTGGGGCACTTTTTTTTCAATCAACTTGGAAACGATGGTGTTAAATGGAAATATGAAATGCCCATATCAAAGACTGAGACAGAGAAGTTTCTCTCTCTCTCTCTCATTCCTTCACATGCCATGCCAGTTTTAAATTCTACTAGCTCTACCTTCATAATAGTTCTCATCATCTCCATTTCTGCCATCTAATAAAATCTATTTATTCAGAAATATTAACCATTTTTCACACATCTTCACCTTACCAAGTTTTTCCCTTTACTCTACAAGACCAACATTTACTACTATCTGAATTTCTAGATTAGCCCAGTGATTTGCCATAGTAGATGAGTAATAATTGAATGGTGTATGGACTGAAGTAGATGTCTAGTGACACAGGATATGTCTAAGCTGAAGACTAAAATTCAGATGTCTAAATTTTAGACACAGAAAAAACTTTTGACAAAAGTCAACATCCATTCATGATAAAAACTCTCATCAAAGTTGGTATAGAGGGAACATATTTCAACATAATAAAGGCCATTTATGACAAACCCACAGCTAACATCATACTCAATGGCAAAAAGCTGAAAGCTTATCCTCTAAAATCAGAAACAAGGCAAGGATTACCAGTCTTACCACTTCTATTTAACATAGCATTAGAAGTCCTAGCCACAACAATCAGAAAAAAAGAAATAAAAGGCATCCAAATTGGAAGGGAAGAGGTAAAATTGTCACTATTTTGCAGATGACATAATACTATATATATAAAACCTTAAAGTCTCCACCAAAAAATTAAAACTAATAAGTGAATTCAGTAATGTTACAGGATATAAGATTAATATACAGAAATCTGTTGTTTTTCTATACACCAATAATGACCTATCAGAAAGAGAAAGAAAGAAAGCAATCCCTTTTAAAATTGCACCAAAAAGAATAAAATACCTAGGAATAAACCTAGGAATAAACTTAACCCAGGAAGAAAAGGACCTATATTCTGAAAACTATAAAACAATGATGAAGGAAATTGAAGATGATACAAAGAAATAAAAAGATATCACAGGTTCATGGATTGGAAGAATTAATATTGTTAAAATGTAAATACTACCCAAAGAAATTTACAGATTTAGTGCAATCTTTATCAAAATACCCATGACAATTTTCACAGAACTAGAACTAATAATCCAAAAATTTATATGGAAGCACAAAAGACCCTGAATAGCGAAAGCGATCTTGATAAGAAACAACAAAGCTGGAGGTATCATGCTCCCTAACTTCAGACTATAGTACAAAGCTACATTAATCAAAACAGTATGGCACTAGCACAAAAACAGACATATAGATCAATGGAACAGAATAAAGAGCCCAGAAATAAACCCATGCACTTATGGTCAAATAATCTATGACAAAGGAGGCAAGAATGTACAATGGGGAAAAGAGTCTCTTCAATAAGTGGTGCTGGAAAACTGGAAGGCTACATGTAAAAGAATGAAATTAGAACATTTTGTCACATAATATACAAGAATAAACTCAAAATGATTAAAGACCTAAATGTAAGACCAGATACTATAAAACTCCTAGAGGAAAACATAGGCAGAACACTCTGTGATACAAATCATAGCAATATTTTTTTGGATCTCTCTCCTAGTGATGACTTTTTATGAGATTATTTTATCTTATATTAATACAACTGATCCAGCATTATTTGATTTATATTTACCTGAGGTATATGTGGGCGGGTATCTATCTATTTATCTATCTGCCTATCTATGTATCTTCCATCCCATGTCTTTTAACTTGTATATATCATTTTGATTTGGATTTGTCTTTAGTAATTTGAAAATTAGTTAATTAAGATTTTTATTCAGTCTTTTAGTTACCTTTCTTAAGTATCATGGTGAGTTTGTATTATCACTAATGTAATTTTAATAATTTATACTATCTTACTTTGTACTATTATCACTCATTTTATATCTAGTTTTTCTCTTTTTCTGCCTCCTACTGGATTGATCAAGTTTTCTGTTTTCTTTTCTTTTAGTTGCCATCTATTTCTCCCAACTCTAAAGGTTTGGAATGTCTACATTCTATCATTTTCTTTTTGTGCTTATCTTTTAAAAATACATGCATATTTTTTAAAGGTGAAAATTTAATTAGTATCTCCTCCCTCCAGCTGAACAATATAAGGTCCTTAAAAATCTTTAAATTCGTTCATTATGTCCTTCTAGCCTCATGAAGGTGTATTACATTAATGCCAACATGTTCCACCTCCAGAATCTTTTAAAATTCTTTAAAAATTCCTCTATATTAAGTAATTTATTTTCTCCAAATTTTTTCTTACATTTTATTTCTTCTATCTGAATTCAGTGTTGTTTTTGTTGAAATGCCATATTTAGCAGTTCTTGTAGTTCAGTTATCTTAGTGTTTATGTTAATTTTTACTGAAAATAGTTTATTTGCATTTAAATCAAACAGGTTATCTGGGTATCAGATTGTAAGCTGGTAACATTTTGTGTAGGCAATTTAAAGAAATTATTTTATCACCTTCTGGCTTACATTTTTGTTTTTAAGAAATATCCTGTCAGTCTAGTAATCTGCATTTTATTTGAAGTTGCTTTTAAAATGGTTTTTTCTGTCCTAACTGACCTGTTGATATTCATTTATATTTACTTATCTTGCCCCAAACCAACTATGTTTTCTTAGTCTGAGGACTCATGTTTTTCATTATTTCTGAAATATTTTTTTTAATATTGCTTCTTCCCTACACTATCCATCTAGAGTTTTGATTACATGCTCCAAGTCTTCTATTCTTTCTTTTTAAATGATTTTGAAGCATGATCATTTGAATCATGTAATTCCCCTCTTTTAAACTCTCCCAAAGTTCCCAATGAACATGGATTTGAAACACAGATTTCGGCTATGAATTACAAGTTACAGTCTAGCCATTGGCTTCATTGCATACCTCATATCTCATCACATCTTCTTCTCTATTTATTCTCAAGCATGGCAAACTCAGTCACACATATTTAAAATGAGAAAGACATTACCACAATAGTTAATTTTGGATTAAATTAATGTGTTACAACTAGAGACAACTATAGTTATTGAATAAAAGTAGTTATTTAATGATTGATACTTAATTTGGAAGATGAATTAATTAAACAATGAACTAATCAACAGCAGAAATTACATCAAATGTCATTTTATCTTTTTTGGTCATGAATAGCACCTTGTGCATTGTAAGTACTCAATACTGACTCAGAGAAATTTAATTAACTTCAATGGAATAGAATTTTTAAAGAAAACTGTCTGTAGGTAGCAGCAAACATGGATATACAAACTACTTAACCCCAAAGTTAGAAACAACATGAAAAATACTTTAAAAAGATTTCAAAAAATGATGATGAGAATTTTAAAGGCCACCCAAGTGTTGTTAATACAGGAAAATTCATTAAGCTTTGTGTGCTTTTTAATTGAAATAGATTTGACTTATAAGCATTGTGTAAGTGTAAGGTATGTATGATTAAATTTTGAATTTTCCCAAAAGACTCAACTGGTAAGTCTAATATTATGAGAAAATTAAATAAAAAATCAGAATATATCAGTCTTTGAGATGAGATAGACTTACTTTCTTTTCTATTGAAAATAATGAAACTTATATTAGCCCATAGCTCAAACTTCCCAGCATAAACTGTACTGGCAATTACCATAAAAATATAGAGTGCCTGATAAAAATGAATCCACTGTTTGGAATAAAACTTGCCTTTTATTGAAGTCAGAGTCATCACATTTCTTCTAACCAACCTCTTTAATAATAAGAATTTCTACTTTCTTTAATGTTCTGAGAATTTTCTTTCTGAACAACATAAAGGCTTATACTATCATGTAGAAGAAAAGGTATAGGCTTCTATTGTGAATATGCTGCAATATTCCATTTAAATAAAGTTGATTCAGCACAAGTTCTCCAGATACTAGCAATTTTATAGTTTGAATAAATGTAACAAGCTTGCCTGGGTTGATGCTCTCATTATATACAGGCTTTCTATCATGAGAGACTCTCTCAGGATCTTTGTTACAGTACATTTTGGAAAGAAACATAAAAGAGGTATCACCTCACACCAGTCAGAATGGCAATTATCAAAAAATCTAGAAACAATAAATGCTGGAAAGGGTGTGGTGAAAAGGGAACCCGCCTGCAGTGTTGGTGGGAATGTAAATTGATACAGCCACTATGGAGAACAGTATGGAGGTTCCTTAAAAAACTAAAAACAGAAGTACCATATGACCCAGCAATCCCAATACTGGGCATATACCCTGAGAAAACCATAATTAAAAAAGAGTCATGTACCACAATGTTCACTGCAGCACTATTTACAGTAGCCAGGACATGGAACCAACCTAAATGTCCGTCAACAGTAAATGGATAAAGAAGATATGTGGCACAAATACACAATGGAATATTACTCAGCCATAAAAAGAAACAAAACTGAGTTATTTGTTGTGAGGTGGATGGACCTAGAGTCTGTCTTACAGAGTGAATTAAGTCAGAAAGAGAAAAACAAATACCTTATGCTAGCAAATATACATAGAATCTAAAAAATAAAAAAAAAAAAAAGGTACTGATAAACCTAGTGGCAGGGCAGGAATAAAGATGTAGACATAGAGAATGGAATTGAGGACATGGTGGGGGGAGGGGGAAGCTGAGGTGAAGTGAGCGTAGCATCGATATATATACACTACCTAATGTGAAATAGCTACCTAGTGGGAAGCAGCAGAATAGCACAGGGAGATCAGCTCGGTGCTTTGTGATCATCTAGAGGGGTGGCATAAGGACGGTAGGAGGGAGGCTCAAGAGGGAGGGGATATGGGGATATATGTATGCATATGGCTGATTCACTTTGTTGTACAACAGAAACTAACAGTATTGTGAAGCAATTATACTCCAATAAAGATGTATAAAAAAATAATGGCGAATGAGATGTCTCACACCAAAAACTATTTTTTACTGGAAAATTTACTTGTTTCAAATCCCATGTTAGGCTAAAATGTTAATACTAGACAGAAGGAACTCTCTGTCATTTACTTTTTAATCACACTGGTGGGCAGTATTATACATGGTACCAGCTAAAACATGACTTTTTGTGTCAGAAAGTTCAAAAGTTCATTAATTACATGAATTTGAGTAAGTTAATCTCTGATCAATTTTTTATCTTTAAATTTAATAAAAATATTAGTACTTATTTCAAAGGATTGCTGTGGGGTTTAAAGTGAGATAATATTCATAAACACTTAAAACAATGCTGGGTACAGATTAAATGCTCAGTAAATGTGAGCTTTTTTATCTTCAACGTTTAAAAAAAATCCATGCTGTCAGTTTATTCCTGAAAGGGCATATAATTATTACATATTACCTAGAATAAAAAAAATAGGGGATTGAAAATTGAGTCATGTAACTCTTAAAGCCTTAGGGGGAACACTAAGTTGCTATTTATGTCTAAGTAGGAAAAAGCTTGTGGCAGGTTCTGTTGTTCTCATATAGAATAACCTCATTAGGAGAACTCTGATTCTGTTTATGGGGACCCCATGGTCAGTTAAACATATACTCCAATGTTCCCCTTTTTGTGAAATTAAATATGACCATATTGCAGAGCACTTGGCAATGGGAAGTGTTAGAAGCAGTCCTTCCTACAGCCTCATTAAAAGACTGCTTTCACTTCTCTTTTACCTTCTTCCATCTTCATACCTGGAAGTATAGCAGTCATATTACAACAGTGAGGCAACAAGTATTGAGACAGGCTGGGATCTGGGATCTGGGAGCCTCTGCTGCAGTGCTTGCACCTGGACAAACGTCTTCTCCAGCGACAAAATACAAAGAAACTATAAGAGGCTAAAAATAACTGTGTGCGTGCACAGTTGGGGCAAATTATGGACAACAAGATACGAAAAGACCAAATAGCCCAACTGCCACTATGAAATGCCGGGAGCAAAAGCAGGGTGCCCCCTGCACACACCACCACCAAAGGGGTGGGCAAAACACCTTAGCCACCCCTCTGGCCCAACCCTGGACACACCTCTACCTTCACCCCATATAACGAACCAGCTCACCCCCACTCGGGGAGTGATTGAGTGAGCAAGGGAACCTGTTACTTGTTCTCGCTCCCCACTGCTGCAGCAGAGGCCCCAACGAAGCCTTGCCTGACTTTCTTGTCTGGCCTCTTATCAATTTCTATTGAGTAAGGAGGGCAAGAACCCTGGACAGTAAGAGTATTAAGATGGAAAATGACAATACAAATGGTGGAGAAAAAATGGAATCTGAGTCCTTGTTAAGACAAAGTACCAGGGCTGAACTATCTATACCTGGACCTCATTTTATGATGGTAAAGCATGTATCTCTGTGATTAAGCCATTGTAAGAGTTCCTTTTCATTATGTACAGTTGAAAGTAATCCTAATTGACACAAAGTTGATGGATGAAGGAAATAGTAAAGATGCAAAGATACTCCATGCAGACCAAAAATGTAACGTTTTCTCTTATTAACAGTACTCTGTCATTCTTACTATCTTCCTTTGCCATTTGCAATTACTTCTATTGTTATCTCTAACACCCTAGTGGTCTCTTTTCCATCTTCTTTGCTAGTTTACCGTCTACTTGATCATTCAGGTTTACAACAGACTGTTACTGAAGTAGCCCACAATGTATCCTGTGTCCTTGTCTCTATACTCATGGATACTTTCTTCACAGATTGTCTGGGACTGGCCATGTGACTTTCTTTGGCCAGTGAGATATTATCAAATATCATGCAAGCAGAAACTTGAAAAATGATGAGCATTGAGATCATCTCTTTGCTGATTTTGGAACCAAGTCCCCATGTGAAGAATCGTAAGCTAGCCTGATGAAAATGTGTGGTCTGGGAAACAGCTAGGACCAACTGTCAATCAAATGAGTAAGGCAATTTTAAAACACCTAGACCAAGACAAAGTGCTGAGTAATCTCATTTGAAACCAGCCAAAAAACCACTTAGCTTAACTCAATCCAAATTGCTGACACAGGCAAAAGTAAACAAATAAAATTATTGTTAATTTTTAAGCTACTTAGCTTAGGGGCTGTTTATTACACAAAAATAGATGAAACAAGTTTCCTAAATGTCTTTTATGCTCTTCCAGTCTATGGCGGTATTCTCTTTCCATCACTCCCAGATGGTATCATCAAATTATACCTATCTTTCAATCCTCTAGACCCTCACTTCCAACTCCCTTCTCAACATCCCTTCTATAAGAATGTTACCTATACAGGGACTTCAAACTAAACATATCAAATGTATATTTCTAAATCTTCCCTAGCTCCCACTTATGCCCCTGTGCCTCCTATCCCAATAATGGCATTCACTAAATGAAAAGATCAAATAAGAAATCTGTGGGTCACAACTTTCCCCTTTGTTGTTGCTTTACATATCCAAATGACCAAATCCTCTAAATTTTTCATGAAAAATCTTTTATATCCAGTTCTCTTCAACTCCATGGCCACTACCATCCAAGCCAAAATTACCTTTATCTGACTAGATAAAAATTTTTCTACCTATCCAATACCCACAAAACGCTTATTTCCTCTTCAATCCACTCTGCAACCATAGCAAAATTAATTTTTAAATGCAGTTAAGATAAAATTATACTGCATTATATCCCCATTGCCTCTGAGTTAAAAATCAAGACATTTATATGATTTGGAAGTTTTTATGTGAAAATTTCCCTATCCATTTCCACATCTTAAATTTCTGTCATTCTCGTCTTTATTTTCTAATTTAAGCTACATTGGACTTCTTTGATTGCATTTAAGGCATCATACCTCTTTCTATGTATCTTTGTGTTTATGCCATTTCATCTACAAAAAATTCCAGTTTCTCTATCAAGATCTATTTTGTCTGTGTTAAACTACTCAGTTTAAACATCACTTCATTCAGGAGACTTTCAAGGATATCTCTTCCAATTCTGACCCTGTAGATTGTCATTATTTTACATTTCAAAAAGTGGTGAGATGAAAAATATTTAAAACTAGCTCTCAGAGAAGTGAACAAGAGCAAAATACAAGCAAAAACATTTGTATCTTAGCATTTGTTGATTTCCACGGTTTGAATACTCCCACTATGGTTGATTTTGAGTAACATGACATTAACTGGTCAGCAAAATTCCTAAAAAGTGGACAAATCCTGAACAGTTAACAACCTGTTCTCATGAGCTGCTACATGTCAGCTTCAGCCTAACACTTTCTGTGGAGTCCTTCATTTCTCTGACAGGATGCCCAGTGCACTGTTAATGTAGTGGTCCCACGGTGAAGGGTCCATTTCTTTCCTCCTCACTGTTGTATTTTTAGTGGATGGCCCAGTGATCAACTCACAGAATGCAACTTCTAAAAATGTATTAAGTGAAAGAAAGAAGGAATACATGAATGTTGATGCTTCCCTGCCTTCCGGGGCAGCACAGAGGGATAGAGAGTGTCTGAAATTAAACATCTCCATCCTTCTGTTCTGTACTACTCACATAAGTACACTTGGGAAAGAAACTGAAATGAGTTTGTATAGATTGACAATGCATAGCTGGTGATTTTGATTCAAACTGTCTTGAATGAAACTGTTTTAAAATTATGTATCTTGGGTACACATATATTGGTCAAAAAGAGATGGCATTAAGAAGATATTTAAAACAATTTTTAAACCACTTTATGTAAAGGCTTTGCTTGCATTAATGTTAAAACTGAGCTTTGCAGATATTCAATTGCACACCTAGTTAACTGGCAAAGAAGAAATTGGAACTAAATGATGATAGATGCATAACCCAGTCTCTTTCAACTGCTCTATCATTTGTAGTCTTAAGTATTTGAAATAAAATGGGATCTTGATTACTGTAGAAAAGTTGCTTAAACAAGCTATAATTTACTGGAGATTGACTATAGAATAGGAAGTCAACAGGAAATTCAATGAATATAAGAACATCTTAGAAACTTTGGGAGAATAATCCCAAGAGAATCGCACATGGTCTGAGCCCCCATGAAGTTGACGCTGAAATATTTAACGTCCATGCTTGCAAGTTAAATGATACAGTTTCTTAATGAACAGCTAAAATATTATTTACTAAATTGCTATATTTTCATGATTCTAAGATGAGCATTGTAAGTTTTATGTCTCTGAAATTCATTTGCAATAAGTAAAACAATCAAATTATAATTTTGTCTTTCCCATTACACTGTGAGGAATTCTAGGACAAGATACTGTGATTTTTTTCTCTGAATCCCCAGCAACAAGCTAAGTGTCACACACAGTAGGTACACACTGATTACTGCTGAATAACAGAAACATTATTTTTTTCATAGTAAATAGTTTAAAGTCAGTTAGGGTAAAGAGAATCATCGATGGACAAAGGGTTCTACAAAGTCCTTTAAATCTTGAGTCTTAAAGTATTTATTCTGTCTCTTTGAGCAGTAAGGCCAACCCTATTAGAGAGCATTATAAATGAAAAATATGCAAATTTTTAAAAATAGCCCAGTTTTAATGGGGATTATAACAAAATCGAACATGAGCTTAACTTTGAATTTCTTGGCTTTTATGTTTCAACTTAAATCCAAGATACCATTTGAAACTATCTTTTGGAATGCAAATTAGCACTAATACTGCTGAGCATAGTGAAAATAAATGAAAATAATAACAGAAAAAAACCTTACAAACTATACAGAATTCTGTTTTAACATAATAAGTAGAGTCAGGTGGTTTTTATTATTATAATTAACTGGTTGCATACAAACACAACCCTGCTTATCATTTAACTTAAAGTAATATAAATATAAGGAAGATTGTACAATATCTGGCAGGAAGAATAAATACAATATATTCTAAATAGACAATCAGAATATCACATTTAACATTTTATCTAGATGATCTTAAGAATGAATAATTTAAAATATTTTGTTTGGTGAGAAAATACTCATTGTGTTCTGAAGTAGTTTTTAAACACTTTTTTCCCCTAAATTGTGTATAAATTTTAAGTTATAGAAAGAAATCATTGAATATTAAGTCAATGTTTTGCATTGATATAAGAAAACGTAACTGACAAATAAGATTTTTCTATTGTATGTATTAATTTCAGATAATCACAAATTTGAAAGATAACTTTAGTTTTAAATAATTATTAAATCCATTGTTAATAATGTACAGAAACCCAATTATTTTTGACAACTATTTTTCATGGAATTGAACTTTCTTCTCACATGTTGCATTATAGTCTGTCATAGTAAACGTGATTTTTAAGATACAGAATTTATTTAAAGTTTTCTTTTATTTCGAACACTCTTTTGTGAAAATTTTAATTCAGTGAGACTGAATTCAGACAATGGGGCTATCCCCCGACATGCTCAATTTTGTTACATAGTTTTATTTTAGAAAGAAAGTAAATTTGTATAAACTTCTGGCATAAAATGATAAAATGCATATTAATTGAAAAATATCATATAAGAAAAAGAGACTGAGAGAAGCAGACAGAAAGTGCATCTAAAACTCTATAATTACAAATATATGGCATATATCTTCCCTAGGTTTTGATTTGTTTGCTCTCTCACTAAATATTTTCTATGATATTATGAATTTTAGATATCAATATTTTAACAGTTTCATATTATTCCATGTATTAAATAAATAATGCCTATTTAATGATTCCATTATTGTTGGAAATTCATATCATTAACAGGAAATTGTTACTATGCTTCCACTAATACTGTATGCTAAAACTTACATAATCAATGACCAGTGAGTAACAGTTGTTAAAATAGTCTGAAAGAATGAGGGCAGAGGCAGTGTAGTTACACGGTGGTTAATTCTGTATTTCAGAATGTCATGGATAACTCATCACTTCTGTGACACACCTGTTTTGACTTTAGATTCCAAGACCGACTACAGTAGTTATAGACATCATATGCTGCTAACTGCATCTACCAGTTATACACATTTCCAGAAAAATATAAAAGAAAGGAATCCTGCTCTTTTGTCTTCCTTCAAAAGAATAACAAAGAACCTGTCAGAAGAACTCCAGAAGGCTTCCCTTTACATTGTATTGGAGAGATTCTCAGCAGTGACCATACCCAAAGCTTCCATGTCAAGTGAATGACTCCACAGTAACTGGTTTGCAATAATAAGATTCTATACCTGGAATAGGACAGAAGCCTAGAATCTGCAAAGAGACATTAGGAGGAGAGTGAACAAAAGTTCTGCCAAGAGTTCTGCCATGGCTGTCTGTCATCTTAGATTTTTGTGACTGTTGTAACTATTTTATGTGACAAATTTTATCATAGATGGTAGTGTTGTTATAAATATTAGATATAACAAATCCACATTTACAGAAGCCAATAAAAATTGAAATATTCATATTTTACCATATAAAGTGGGAGAATTTTCTAGGAAACTAATATTTGTGAATTCTACTATGTTACACAGAATGTACCAGGCTCTTTGCTTGTAGGGTTCATACAGATCACAATAAATGACTCATTTATTACATTATAGAATACTTTCACTAATAATAACCATAATTAATTTATTCATGTTTCTGAAGGCATTTATCAGAAATACTTTAATATAGAAAACAGATTTATAGGGAGGAAATGACTTGTGTCCTAGTTGGGATGATGTAAAGAGTGTTAGGATGCTTCAGATTATAAGACAAGAATGTGCATATATTTTTTTGAGGATCGCTTATGTTTTAAAATATTAAATTTATCACACGTTTTCTGAGCAGGTCCTGAATTCATGAGATCCTACTATAAATTTTCTAAGTAATCACAAGACTCAGTAATACTAAACATAGTTTTATGAATTATATGTGATATAAATTATATTTACATTATTTTGAAGGCAGTAAAGCAGAGCAAGTCGACTGAGGTAAGAATGTTAGTGGTAGCGTCTCAGAATAATCCACTGTTGTCTTTCAGTCTTTTTGAGAGAGCACTCTATAAAGCTAAAAGATTTACTATACATTTTATTTCAACTTTTGAACTCACTATCGAGGTGATATATTTACTAGTTAACAATTAAATTATTTGAATTATGTGGGAAAGAGTTAATCGGTGCCCAATGATATGTTTATTTTTAAAAAATGCTTATAGGCAAATTTTCTGGATTTATATTGTTTATAGACTAAAACATAAAGTAGGAAAGTAAATAATAACCATCTTGACTTCTCTACAGTACACCAGCAAAGGAGGTTGAAACAGAAAGCATGAATATGTAATTCTTTTCATTGTCCTAAATGTGATGTTTGTTTCTTACCCTTTCACAAGCTTGTACTGTTAAAGAAAGACTGAGAAAAGTGTAGTGTGCTTGGTGATATTCCTGGTTTTGTCCCTGGAGTTAAAAATCTGGTACAGGTTAGCCTGAGAGTAGGTTAAAACAACGTACCCAGATAGCTGTCTAGTCAATTCAAGCATAATATAAAAGTCATATTCAATTTTGAATTACTTCTTCATTAAGTTCAACAAAGTATTTAGATAGCATGTTTATGTACCTGAAAAAGTGAGTGAAAGCCAAAATGCAAAAATGCTTTTATATGTATAAATGAACATAAATATGAATATGAACAAATGGGATATTAAACAGTGAGTATAAAAATCTGAAATTAATGTACACAAACTAATGGAATTAGTGAATAGAAGTGAGAAAACAGACATTTTATAGTTATTATTTTCTGTCCTTAATAAATGAATGTTCTATCTTCACATCTAGCCAGGACAGAGAAACTGATATCAGACTTGTCCTTGAACTAGAATAAATTAGAAAATTAGATAAAACATTAAGAAAAAAATAAAAACAAAAAAATCTGTTTTCACACATTTAGCAATTGGAAGGAAGCTAAGAAATGTGATACCTGAGAGAAGGGAAACAAATGAGACCAACACTATGATTTCACCCACGATTTCTATCTTTGTGGGACACTTCCTGAATTGTAGCCAAGGAAGGAGGCATCCAAGCAGAGTTCTGGGGTCTTGCACAGTGGAGAAGAAAGATTGAAATTCCAAGAGACTGAGATAATTGAAATCTGTGGGGCAGAGTACTACAGAGGTGAAAGCTACACAGAATAAATGTTCTCTGCAATATGCATGGCACCTACTCGATTCCTTGGATAATTTTCAAGCTGTGTGTTCATGGGGTGAGAACAAATAAGTGTGAGTAGTGCAACAGATTCTTAAATTCCCACTAAGAACAACTAATTGGGAGCTAGTACCTGAAAAATACCCAGAACACACACAAGGATGAGAGATGCTTAATTCACAATCAGTGAGAGTGGAGACACCTTGTTGAACACTCAGGGTATTAATTCCACCTAAAACATTAAGTCTATGAATATTTTATGAGAGCAACGTACTATGTACCACAGCTCCTGTGAATGCAAACTAACAAATTTAAAGAAACAAACATTGAGAGGTTCAAATAATCCTTAAGTAATTTGGATTCCTGCCAAAAGAATATTTAAAAAGCTTAAAAGATAGAAAATAATCTTATTCCCCCAAATTACCAATATTAGGAATTAAAGATGGCATTACAGATACTCCAGATATTAAAGGGATAATAAAGACCTGCAAAGAACAATTTAAATGCAATACTGACTTAAGAAATAGGAAACTTGAATACACTATAAACATTTTGAAAAATAAATTCACGATTAGAAACTTTCACAGAAAGTAAACCCCAAGGCCAGAAGGATACACTGGTGAATTCTATAGAACATTTGACAAAGAAATGGTGCAAATCCTACACAAACCTGTTTTAGAAAGAGAAGAGGAAGGAAACAATGTTTTCTTTTATGAAAACTGATGATAAATTTTCCACTAGTATAAGTAAATATCCTTAAAAATGTTTCCAGACAAATAAGGTGGAAGATCATGTCAAAAAAGTTCTCTGCTTCCCTGAAAAATTAACCACTATTAAAACTATTGAAGTTTAATGAAGGATGATGAAAAGCGACTATTAAATTTTAGGAGAAGTTAGTTCTAGGTGTTACAAATGTTAAAGCTAAATAAAATGAAGAGCTGAACATATGAGCAAAAGGAGAGCCCAAGAGCAGAGAGGCAAGCATGTTTGCATCAGGTGGAACTTCTCTGAGACCTGCACCCAGATCTCTGCACATAGCATCATCTAGTCCAACTGTCAGCGGGACAGTAATAAAGAAGGGATGGGGTTAAACCAGAGTATGTCATATCTTGTAGAAGTAGAATATCAGGCAATAAGGGAAACTGTAACACATGCCAGACAAGCATAAGTTAATAACCAGAGCATGAATTTAGGAACCCTTTTGTGTTCACTTTACTGATGACTGGGAGAAAGGTGAACTATGTCCTCCCAGGTCTTCATGTGGAAAGAGAATAGGTCTCAGTAATTAACGATTTTAAAAGAACAAAGAATGCACGAACAAATGACTACTAACAGTCAAGAGAAGTGACTATAGCATAGCTAGATGCAATAAATCAGTCACAAAGACTCCCAGTTCTGTTTCAAACGTAAAGATTACCCTGACATACATTCTTTTTTTTTTTTTTAACATCTTTATTGGAGTATAATTGCTTTACAATGGTGTGTTAGTTTCTGCTTTATAACAAAGTGAATCAGTTATACACATACATATGTTCCCATATCTCTTCCCTCTTGCGTCTCCCTCCCTCCCACCCTCCCTATCCCACTCCTCTAGGTGGTCACAAAGCACCGAAAAATGTCCTGATCTCCCTGTGCTATGCGGCTGCTTCCCACTAGCTATCTATTTTACGTTTGGTAGTGTATATATGCCCATGCCACTCTCTCACTTTATCACAGTTTACCCTTCCCCCTCCCCATATCCTCAAGTCCATTCTCTAGTAGGTCTGTGTCTTTATTCCCATCTTGCCCCTAGGTTCTTCATGACCTTTTTTTTTTTTTTCTTAGATTCCATATATTCTTATATTCCATATATGTGTTAGCATATGGTATTTGTTTTTCTCTTTCTGACTTACTTCACTCTGTATGACAGACTCTAGGTCCATCCACCTCACTACAAATAACTCAATTTCATTTCTTTTTATGGCTGAGTAATATTCCATTGTATATATGTGCCATATCTCCTTTATCCATTCATCTGTCGACAGACACTTAGGTTGTTTCCATGTCCTGGCTATTGTAAATAGAGCTGCAATGAACATTGTAGTACATGACTCTTTTTGAATTACGGTTTTCTCAGGGTATATGCCCAGTAGTGGGATGGCTGGGTCGTATGGTAGTTCTGTTTTACTTTTTTAAGAAGCATCCATACTGTTCTCCATAGTGGCTGTATCAATTTACATTCCCACCAACAGTGCAAGAGGGTTCCCTTTTCTCCACACCCTCTCCAGCATTTATTGTTTCTAGATTTTTTGATGATGGCCATTCTGACTGCTGTGAGATGATATCTCATTGTAGTTTTGATTTGCATTTCTCTAATGATTAGTGATGTTGAGCATCCTTTCATGTGCTTGTTGGCAATCTGTATATCTTCTTTGGAGAAATGTCTATTTAGGTCTTCTGCCCATTTTTGGATTGGGCTGTTTGTTTTTTTGATATTGAGCTGCACGTAAATTTTGGAGATTAATCCTTTGTCAGTTGCTTCATTTGCAAATATTTTCTCCCATTCTGAGGTTCATCTTTTGGTCTTGTTTATGGTTTCCTTTGCTGTGCAAAACCTTTTAAGTTTCCTTAGGTTCCATTTGTTTATTTTTGTTTTTATTTCCATTTCTCTAGGAGGTGGGTCAAAAAGGATCTTGCTGTGATTTATGTCATAGAGTGTTCTGCCTATGTTTTCCTCTAAGAGTTTGATAGTATCTGGCCTTACATTTAGGTCTTTAATCCATTTTGAGTTTATTTTTGTGTATGGTGTTAGGGAGTGTTCTAATTTCATTCTTTTACATGTAGCTGTCCAGTTTTCCCAGCACCACTTATTGAAGAGGTTGTCTTTTCTCCATTGTATATTCTTGCCTCCTTTAACAAAGAAAAGGTGATCATATATGTGTGGGCTTATGTCTGGGCTTTCTAACCTGTTCCATTGATCTATATGTCTGTTTTTGTGCCAGTACCATACTGTCTTGATTACTGTAGCTTTGTAGTATAGTCTGAAGTCAGGGAGCCTGATTCCTCCAGCTCCATTTTTCGTTCTCAAAATTGCTTTGGCTATTTGGGGTCTTTTGCGTTTCCATATAAATTGTGAAATTTTTTGTTCTAGTTCTGTGAAAAATGCCAGTGGTAGTTTGATAGGGATTGCATTGAATCTGTAGATTGCTTTGGGTAGTAGAGTCATTTTCACAATGACATACATTCTTGAGCTGTTTTGCAGGGTACAAACCCCCTTGAGCATTCAACCACCAGACTAACTGGATTCTAAGGAATGATGATGCTGACCTTTGTTGACCTCATAACTTTACTAGGTGCCTGAATTTTGTCAACCTAGAGTAAACTTTGCCTCATTTTAATGCTAAAATTTCCGCCCCCAGGATGGGAATTGACACCATTTTGGAACATGCAACATATGTTTGAGCATATTTTCACACTGTGCAAACACATCTAGAGCTCCACTCTTCATGAAAGTTCACACTCACCCTTCCATGAATATGCATGCACCTTTGATGGAAAGTATTTGGTGTGTTCATTGGCTATGCATCCCAAGCAACATACCCACTGAGTACAGTAACACAACCCCTTTGGAGAACTGGCAATTTCTAATAAACTTGAATCTACACTTACCATACAGCCCAGAAATTTAACTTTGAGGCAGCTCTCCACAAGAGATGAAAATCTATGCATTTAAAAAGATATACACACATGTTCACAGGAGCTTTATCACATTAGCCAATAACTTGAAAAACTTAAAATCATCATCAGTATTTAAATGGATAAAAAGCGATCTCTCCACACAATGGAATACTATTCAGCAATAAAATATAATGAAATACTGATAGAAATAATGGCATGAATGAATCTCAAAACCATAACACTGAGCAAGAGAACTCAGATGCAAACAAATAACTCAATTTCATTTCTTTTTATGGCTGAGTAATATTCCATTGTATATATGTGCCACATCTTCTTTATCCATTCATCTGTCGATGGACATTTAGGTTGCTTCCATGTTCTGGCTATTGTAAATAGTGCTGCGATGAACATGTGTTACATGTCTCTTTTTTAATTATGGTTTTCTCAGGGTATATGCCCTGTATTGGGATTGCTGGGTCATCTGGTAGTTCTATTTTTAGCTTTTTAAGGAACTTCCATACTGTTCTCCATAGTGGCTGTATCAATTTACATTCCCACCAACAGTGCAGGAGGGTTCCCTTTTCACCACAACCTTTCCAGCATTTATTGTTTCTAGATTTTTTGATAATGGCCATTCTGACTGGTGTGAGGTGATACCTCACTGCAGTTTTGATTTGCATTTCTCTAATAATTAGCGATGTTGAGCACCTTTTCATGTGCCTCTTGGCCATCTGTATGTCTTCTTTGGTGAAATGTCTACTTAGGTCTTCCACCCATTTTTTAATTGGATTGTTTGTTTTTTTGATGTAGAGCTGTATGAGCTGTTTGTATATTTTGTATATTAACCCTTTGTCTGTTGATATGTTTTTAAACAAGTTCTCTCCAATACACAGCCTGGAGGGATCTTGTCCAAATTGGCATACATAATCCCCTGGAAAACAAAGCAGGTTAGCCTGCTACTAACATAATATGTTTTGCAGCATAAGTGTATACACATAAAACAAGTGGTTATCAAACAAGTTAGTAAAAATTTTGGTGATAATCTCCTCCAGGCCCATAAATGGCAGCCACATTATACAATAAGTGGACAATAAATCCCAATATATGTGTAAACAGTTAGTGATGTAATAAAGTTATAATCTCCTGTAATGTTTGACAAAATAATTTTGTAATTTTTTTAAACAAAACTTCATAGTAACAAATACTTTAAAATGGTTGGATATTACTTTTTTTTAGTGAAATATGCAGAGACTTTTTTTCCTCCAAAGCAACTTGTACTTGGTCTTTATCAGAGTATGGCAACTCAACTTTTATTATGTAAGTTGAGGCTGTAAGATCCATTTAGAACTAATACCTGTCACTCAAATAAATTGTGTCAAATAGTATTGTGAAATTGGCATGGTGATAACTGGCATTTTTATACTGGTTATAAAATATTCCATGATATTGAAATCCTTACTTCTCACTGAAATGAGTTTATTCAGATGCCTCCTAAGGTGATGACTTCCATCAAAATGAGTTATTCATTCAAAGTACAATTTAATACATGATACATATCACTATGACATTTTAAAAATGTACATTTTACTTAACAGTATGACTATGAATTTTATATATTATTTAATATGTAATATAGGGTTACTTTATTTTAACATTAATTAACATTTATTGAGTACTCTTTCTATGTCAGGCGTTGTACACAGGTTATCCCATTTGAACTTTACAAATAACCTTTAGAATAGTCACAATTATATTCCACACTTTCCAGATGAGACAAGTGAGGATCAGAGCTAAGTAACTCACCCAAGGTCAGTAAGTTGCCCCTTGCTTTCTGACCCTGTGCACTGTTGCTCCTCAGTTGATATGCTGCCAGGTTTTGTTTTTCTGAACCAAAAAACTCCGACTATTTAACTCCCTCATATTGCTTACATGATCATATGAATAATTTAGATTTATGAATTCCAAGTTAATGGTACCCAATTGGCTTTCTTCTTACATCTTCTTTATCCTTCTCTTATAACTACTTGTAAGTTATTCTGCCTGCTCCCCAATCAGAATTTAAAAAGAGCCTCACTGTGAATAAAAACCAAGGATCTCCCTAAATAAGACCACACAGATGTAATGAGCAACTTGGTAATATTTATACTTTTGATTTTGAACAAAAACTAGTGACCAATTGATCCAATATGTATGGAAGAGCTTCACAGTTCCCTGGTGCTGACGGATCTTTTTTCAGAGGAGGGAAGAACAATCATAGTAGCCTGGACTCCCTCTAAAAAGTCTCAAGGATCACAGAGAACTGGCTCCAATCTACAGGGAGTTATGAAGCTGATGGCCGATTGTGTTCCACAGAACTATTTTGAGATTCATTCATGTTGTAGTCTGTGCTGATAATTCATTATTTTATTGTTGAGAAGTATTCTCTTGTGTGGATATACTGTAGTTTACCCATTCACCTATTAACGGACATTTGGATTGTTTGCAATGTTAGGCTATTACATATAAAGCTGCTATTAATATTATTTGCGATTCTTTGTATGAACATGTGATTTAACTTCTCGGGAGTTGAATGGCTGGATCATATGTGGATTTCACTTCTTAAGAGATTGCCAGATCATTTTCCAAAGTGAGTGTAGATTTTTCATTATTACCAGCAATGTACGATAGCTCTAGTAATTTATCCTTGCAAACATGTGATCAGTCTTTTCAATTTTATCTATTTTAATAGATTTGTGGTTCAATCTCAGTAGACTTTTTATTTGCTTTTACCTAATGTCAAATGATTTGGAGCTTCTTTTCATTTGCTTACTTCAAATATTTTAAATATTTAGGGTTTTCATTTAGGTGTATTTCTCATTATGAGTTAATTACTGCAGAAGTTGTAGGTATAAAGTTTATATTTATTTTTATATATTAATATTCAATTGTCCCAGTATCACTTTTTAAATTATTATTCTTTGGGGTGATCATTTTCTTGGTCTCAAGCAGTTTTCTCACACACAAGAGCTGATCAGCACACAGCTGAACAGTGGAGGGAGACCCTGGAGCGCTTGCTGTGCAGCTTTCTCCTCTTTGATACTCTCTTTGCTCTCCCGGGACTTCTAACTCAATCATCTCAACACTATGGGTTCTCTTCAGCTCTGCCTGGGTTTCCCCTGCCTGTCCATGGCTTGGATTTCTCAAGACAGTAAACTTGGGCAAATGTAGGGCTCACTTTATTTGCTCCCTGTCTCTCATCGATCATTGTCCTTAACTGCCAAATGCCCAGTGTCTTGAAAAGCATGGTCTCACATACTGATATTTTGCCTATTTACTGGTTGTGTAAGTTGGTAGATAAAACTGGTCCCTGTTAGCCCATTTTGTTCAGAGATGGCAAGGTATACTTTTAGGTCTGTATACAGCTGTACTTCAGATTGTTTAAGTACAGGTACATTAAAGATTATACAAACCCAAAGTCTGTAGATTATCGATTTAAGAAAAAATAAACAAAAACCCCAGTTTATTAATTAAGGTAATGAAGTATAACTAAAACCTCAGTATCTCATTGGCTTGGAGAACAATAAGGAGGTTCCTCAAAAAACTGAAAATAGAACTAACTACCATATGACCGGGCAATCCCACTCCTCGGCATATACCCAGAGAAAACCATAATTCAAAAAGACACATGCATCCCAATGTTCATTGCAGTTCAGTATTTACAATAGCCAGGACATGGAAGCAACCTAAATGTCCATCAACAGAGGAATGGATAAAGAAGATGTCGTACATATATACAATGGAATATTACTCAGCCATAAAAAGGAATGAAATAGTGCCATTTGCAGAGATGTGGATAGACTTAGAGACTGTCATACAGAGTGAAGTAAGTCAGAAAGAGAAAAACAAATATCATATAATATTGCTTATATGTGGAATCTAGAAAAGTGGTACAGATGAACTTACTTGCAAAGCAGAAATAGAGACACAGATGTAGAGAACAAACTTATGGGTACCAAGGGTGTAAGGGGTGGGTGGGATGAACTGGGAGATTGGGATTGACACATATACCCTAATATGTATAAAATAGATAACTGGGCTTCCCTGGTGGCGCAGTGGTTGAGAGTCTGCCTGCCGGCGCAGGGGACGCGGGTTCGGGCCCTGGTCTGGGAGGATCCCACATGCCACGGAGCGACTGGGCCCGTGAGCCACAGCTGCTGAGCCTGCGCATCTGGAGCCTGTGCTCCGCAGCAAGAGAGGCCGCGATGGTGAGAGGCCCGCGCACCGCGATGAGGAGTGGCCCCCACTTGCCGCAGCTGGAGAGGGCCCTCGCACAGAGGCGAAGACCCAACACAGCCAAAAATAAATGAATAAATAAATAAAATTAAAAAAAAAAAATAACTAATGAGAAGCTACTGTATAGCACAGGGAACTCTACTCAGTGCTCTGTGGTGACCTAAATGGGAAGGAAATCTCAAAAAAAGGGGAGATATGTATATGTATAACTGATTCACTTTGCTGTACAGCAGAAACTAACACAACATTGTAAAGCAACTATACTCCAATAAAAATTAATTTAAAAAAAAGAAAAAATATCTCATTGGCTTAAAAGAGTGATGCTTTGCTTTTTATTCATCTAAAATCAGATCTAGGTTAGTGACCCTCAGTCTATCTTAAGTTATGCAAAACAGCACCTTGACAGTCAAAGTGGGTTCTATGAACCAGTAGCAATAGCATCATTTGAGAGCTTGCTAGAAATGAACGATCTCACACCCCATCACAAGTATGCTTTATTAGAACTTGGCTTGTAACCAGAACCCTGGGAGGCAGTATGAACATTACGTTTGAGAAGCACTATTTCTCATTAAAGGAACATGGCCTTCAAAGTAAATGTATAAGGGTAATGATGAATTAAAGAACCCCACAAAATACTTTTAATAATCTATTCTGGAAGTGTCTTCCATCATTCTGACTCTTATCCAATTGGCCATAATACAATCAGAAGACTTCAACCTATATGCAAGGAAGGATCCAGATTAAAAGGGACAAATGGATATTTGGAAGTTTGATTGGAGCTATCACATTTATCTACCTAGCTGATTCTTTTAATGTGAAAGGAGCCTAAAGTTTATATCATACAGGAATACATGGATTTTTTAAAATACTGAATTATTAAAGCTCAAGTCTACATACATAAACCAAACATTTGTCTGACTTGCCCTCCTATAATACTGATCATGCACAGGTCAGTCAAGAGCTTCATTTATCCTCTATAAAAAGCATAGTTTTCCAGTCTTACTAATCATTTTCCAGGCCCAAAGTGTATTAAAAGGAGCCATTTGGAAAACTGAGCATACAGCTCAACAGAAGAACAATGACAAATGATCACAATTTGCAACTGATGACCGAAAGAGAAAGATAAGTTAAAACAAACGAAAATAATAAAACCCATAAAGATTGGTGTCATTTTGTATAAAAGCAAAAAATAAATAAATAAAAATGTTTTTGAAATATTTTGCTCCTAAACCAAAAGGACTTGATGTTCAAGATAAAAATTACAAAATTGAAAGAGTGAAACATGTTGATTGAACATAGAATTTCCTCTTTAAAAGATTATTAATATTTGTACACAGTTTTATAAAAATACTCCAAAAAATCATTGGTATAAATGTTTAAACTAGTTTTGAAAAACACATTTTCTATTAAAGTCAGAGTTGAATATATTTTAAGAAAAATCAATTTTTCTCAAGTATTATTCACTTAAAGTGATAATTGCAAAATGACAATTATTGTGCGTTTGTTTTCCTCCAATAAATTTTTAAAAATGAGTTTTTCATGTCTGTATTTTAATGTAATTGAAGAGTAATCTCCTTTAAACTGCTCAATATAGTTATAATCAGTGAATCCAAGCTCTAATTTTACACAAATACTATATTGGTACACAGCATGTTTTACTGACCACTCTCAATCAGCAGACAAAATAATATTAATCATGGATAAGTTTATAAGTTGCTATCTCTTTCAATTTTTTATATAAGAACAATTCTAAGTATTAATTGAAAAGGTATGATTTTACAAAACTCTTCCTTGATGATAAATAATTTATTTTACATTACCTTTAGTTTTATCAAGGCAGGATAATGAAGTAAAGCAAAAAGAAAACAGGAAAATAACATTTATTAGTTACTATTCACTTCTACAAATTATGATAAACATTTACAGTAGAAAATAAGCAAATTTAAAACTAGTGATCGGTTGCTGTTTTAAATAATTTTTATATATGAATTTGTTTTCAGATTGCCTATGTTTTAAATCTGTTGAGCATGTAACATTTTACATAATAGTAACTAAAGAACATTATATTCATAATTATCTAAAGTTCCTTGTATTAATAAACCTCTATTATGTGAGATTTTATTATTAACAAAATCATCACCATAATATTTATTTTAAAGAATAGGTTTAATAAAAATTCCTCTGCTATCAAATGTAATTTCTTTGTACAAAAATTTTATTTTACTTAGTTAATTTACCATGAGTTATGGAAGTGATGTTTTTATTACTTACAATTACTTATAAAAAGAGAGTCTCACTGGTCTCATTATTTGCACATGTGACAGGTAAAAGAATATCTTTATAAAAGAATACAGAAAATGACTATAAAACCACTAGCATATAACACTGCAAGTCTGCATGGTAATAAGCCAATTTTTGTGAAAGTGAACTCATTAATGCTAACTTTTTGCTGACTTCTAACTGATCGGAAAACTGCCTTACAAAAATTCAAAAGGCACTTCATGAATTGTAGAAGAGATGAGGAGAAACGGAAGGAACCAACCATAACCAAGCATATTTCACTCATTTGGCTTCCAACAAACTCCGCTTATAATCTATGGCTGTGGTCTGGGGGGAAAGATGAATAAAATTGATGAGGGAGACAGAAGGGTTCCATCAGGATGACACAAAAAGCTTCTTGATGAGCAGTGCGAAGTAGTTTAGACATGAAGTGCAGCTGGGATTTGATTGTTTATTAAATTTTATTTTACCTTTCCTTGCACTTGAAAATATTCTACACATTCATTTATAAAAATGTCAACTTGCCATAAGTGGGCTTTACACAGTGGAGGAGGCAATTTGAGAAACAAAATGGGATGTGAAATAGATAACTATACAAGAGGCATAAGGCTAAGGGAAAAAATAAGTTTCTCATGTTTGATGAGAGTACCTATCTAAAATAACCTTTAAAAATACTTAATAAAACTGATAATTTTTATAAACATCCATAGTTTTATGAGCAGAAAAAGAACTTATTTAAATAAAGGTTCTTATCAAAGGGCTTATTCTATGGCAATGATTATTTTTATTTAAGTGGTCCTAAACCTCTATGCTTCATTTTAAAAGCACATGAAAAGTCAACACATGTTGAGATGTGGATCTTAAATACACAACACTGTAATAATCAAAACTATCAAAATTTGATTTTTCTTTTTCAACTTATCTGGCAAATGTGATGGCAAATCATTCATCTACTACAATAATTCACAATGAATTTCCTGAAACAAGTAAATTCAGCCAAGCTTAACTGTATCCCTTAATTTGTGTCCAAGTTACCACTGATTGAAAACTGAGAGAAGCAAAGTGCTTTCCAAACTGAAGATATTCTGAGTTCAGGGGATGATACTGTTTTTATTTATTGGTTATATTCTACCCATCTCAAAAATTATATGCTACAGTTAAAAAACAGGATGGCAAAGATACAAAGCAATTATTTAAGCAAAGGAAATGCCAAATTCCGAGTAATAAATTATGGCTGTATGGCAACTATTACACAATAGAAGAACTATTACAATTAAAATCAAGACCTCCAAGAAGCTATTACAATTACTGGGGGAGCCAAACATGTACCAGAACATTTCTGGGGATTAAGCTGACCAGCCAAAATTTGTTGCATTGGATACCTCTCTGTTTTCTACAATACTTGACTAAGAGTGCAAAATACCTTGCCTAACAGAATGTGCAAACAGAATTGGAAACGAAAATGAGAAAAATGACTCATGTAAACCGAAAAATTAAACCAACTAAAAGGAAAGATACAATTTTTTTTAGACTCAGTCTATTTGAATGTCAGTTTATTCCTTTTAGATCCAATAGTATCTCACATATCATAAAAGAGAAATTAAATTCAACAAATATAGTTTTAATGTACCCACCATGTGCAATTCAACTGTTAGTCATTTAAGAAAGAGAAAAGTAAATGAGACGTTTTCTATCTCCTGGTGCTATAGAATAATAGTTATCATCATAAAGATATAGTATGTACTCTAGAAGAAATTATTAATAATTAGAATTTAAATTACTACAGAGTCACAGAACACTTGAAGGAGCCATTATTTTTAGTGGTGCCACAAGGGTATTTTAATGGAGGAGATGGCATGTCAACTGACCATAATAGCAATTAGTCAATCAAATGTAATGGTATGGGAAAATATATAATGCTTTCAGAAAATAATGTTTCAAATTATAGTTTTTAAGGGATATCATATATACATATATATTATTTTGAAGAACTTGTATGTCATACAATAGAGTTTAAATTTTACCCTTGTGTTACTGGTAACTGACAGGATCAAATGGCCAAATGTGATTTTAGGAGATTCATTCCCTCTTACATCTATTTGTCAATAACTAATATTAATTCTCCTTTAACAGTTGGTAGAATTTACCAATGGAGAGAGCTGGGCCTGGTACTTCCTTTCTACTGAGTTTTTGTTTAGTAATTCAATGTCTTTACTTATTATAGGCATATTAAAATTTTATATTTTTCCTTAAAACATTTTAGAAACTTTGTGTCTTTCTAGAAAATATTTCATTATGTCTGAGTTGCGTATTTTGTTGACACATATTTTTCATTTTTTAATTTTTAATGTGGGTAGTAGTAGACCTGCCTCTCTCCTGATTTTAATAATATCAGCCTTCCCTTTATTTTACTTACTTTGTTGTTTTTTTTCTTTCTCTTTTTCCAATTTCTTATGTTGGAAGGTTAGGTTATTGATTTGATATATTTCTTCTTTTTTAAATATAGGCATTTATAGTTATTAATTTACCTCTAAGCATTTCTGTAAGTTTACATATATTGTGGTTTTGTTTTCATTCATCTCAAACTATTTCTAATTTCCCTTGTGATTTCTTCTATGATCCATTGATTACATAGTAGTCTTGTTTAACTTCCATATATTTGTGGATTGCAAATTTCCTTCTGTTTTGATTCCTAATTTTATTCCATGTGGTAAGAGAACATATTTTGTATGAGTTTTATCCTTTTAAATTGACTGAGGCTTTGTTATAATCTAATATATGGTTTTTCATGGAGAAGCAGCACAACTACTGAGCCTGTGCTCTAGCGCTCGCAAGCCACAACTACTGAGCCCACATGCCACAACTACTGTAGCCCATGCACCTAGAGTCCGTGCTCTGCAACAAGAGAACTCACTGCAATGAGAAGTCCGTGCACCACGACAAAGAGTAGCCCCCGCTCTCCTCAACTAGAGAAAAGCCCACTCGCAGCAACAAAGACCCAATGCAGCCAAAAATAAATTTAAAAAAAATAAATCTTCTGCCTATTTGCTTTATCCATTACTAAAAGTGGGTCATTGAATTCTTGAACTATTATTTTTAAATAGTTTCTTCTTTCACTTTTCTCTATTTTTCTTCATAAAATATGGGGGCTCTGGTGGTTTAGGTGCTTATGTCTATAATTGTTACATCTTCTTGATGGACTGAACTTTTTGATAAAATGGCCTTTGTCTTTAATAACAAATTTTGTCTGAGTATCTATTTTATGCAATATTTGTACAGCCACTTCTGCTCTCCTTTGCTTACCGAACACATTTGTGCCTTCAAATCTAGTGTTACTTGTAGACAGCATATAGTTGGATCGTGTTTTTATCCATCTGTCAATGTGTCTTTTGATTGAAGAGTTTTTTTCCTCACCTATAATGTAATTAACTCATATGCTGAAAAGGTAGGAGTTAGCCTGTCTTATTATGTTTTTCTATATGTCATTTGTCTTTTTTATTCTTCTCTCCCTCCATTACTGCCTAGCTTTGTGTCAAATACGTGTTTTCTGCAATGTCATTTTTAGTCCCTTATTTTTACTTTATTATTTGAATTATTTGATTAGTGGTTGCTCTTGGGATTACAATTAACACCTTAACTTACAGTGATCTACTTCCAATAAGGGCAACTTAATTTCGGTATTATCTCTCTTCCTTCTTTGTGTTAATATTGACATAAAATTATATATTTATATATTATAAGCCCATCAACACAAATTTTTATGTATGGAGTTGTTTTTTAAATCAAATGAGAGCGTAAAAGTGTTCTCCCACAAAATACCAAAAACATGTATACTGTCTTATATTTACCAATGCAGTTACCTTTACTAGTATTCCTTATTTCTTCAAGTGTATTTGAGTTACTCCCTAGTGTTCTTTCTCTTTAGTGTTTTTCCAAGGCAGGTCTGCTAGTGACAGATTCTCTGAGTTTTGTTTAACTGAGAAGGACTTAATTTTTCATTCACTTCTTAGGATAGTTTTTCTGTATATAGATTCTTGGTTGACAGTCTTTCTTTGAGCACTTTGAATACATCAACCTATGAAGACCTATGAAGGTCTTCTGGCCTTCCTAGTTACTGGTGAGAAATGCACTGTTAATCTTACTGAGGATCACTTGTACACAGTGAGTCACTTCTCTACTGCTACTTTGAAAATATTGTCTGACTCTGATGTTTGACAATTTGATTATTATGTGTCTAGGTGTAGGTATCTTTGGTTTTATCCATAATAGTCCAGTT
The DNA here is from genome assembly GCF_965194825.1 of Balaenoptera physalus. Taxonomy (NCBI): domain Eukaryota; kingdom Metazoa; phylum Chordata; class Mammalia; order Artiodactyla; family Balaenopteridae; genus Balaenoptera; species Balaenoptera physalus. The sequence continues at coordinate 154,452,385 of NC_138890.1, forward strand.
GAATGAATAGTCATAGTATCCAACTTGGGTTAATTGAATTTCTTTGATGTGTAATGTAGTCAATCAAATTTGAGAAGGTTTAGGCCATTATTTTTTTTCCAAATATTTTTCTATCCCTTAATCTCTCTCCTATCCTTGAGGGACTCCCATTTTGCATATGTTGTACATTTGATCATGTTCTAAAAGTCTCTGAGGCTCTCTTTAGTTTTCTTTATAATTTTCTTTGTTTGTTTTATGATTTGTCTTGAAAGTTTACTGATTCTTTACTCTGCTAGCTCAAATATACGGTTGAGCCTTTCTAGTGTATTTCTATCTTTTATTGACATTTTCTATTTTTTGAGAAATTGTTTTCATAGTTCCTATAGTTCTTTATACATGGGTTTCTTTAGTTCTCTGAATGCATTTAAAATAACTGATTTGAAGAGTTTGGGTAGTAAGTGCAAAATCTGGACTTCCTCATGGACAGTATCTACTGACTTTGTTCCCTGTGTATATGCACATTTCCTCATTTCTTTGCATGACTTACACTTTTTGTTGTTGAAAATTTGACATTTTAAATAAAATAATGTGGCCACTCTGGAAAATAGATCTCTCTTTCCTTGGGATCTGTTGTTCTTGTTTCTCTGTTATTATGTTTTTCTGCTGCTGCTCTTTACGTATTTTGTGACTTTCCTAAACTAATTTTGTAAATTCTATACTCTTTGTTGCATATGCACTGAAGTCTCTGTTCAGTTTTATTAGTGGGCAGCTAATTATTAGACAAAAACTTCCTCAGTGCTTTGAACCAAGATTTAGCTGAGAGGCTCTGTGTGCATGCTGGGACATGCCTTCAAAACTCCAGCTGGCAGATTACAATTCTATCTTAAGCTTCCCTGTCTGCTTGTGTGGAGCTTCAAGGCAAGACAAAAGTGAGAAATCAGAGCCTTTTCACATCTTTACTGAGTATGCACACAGTCCTGCACATACACATGGCTTTCTAAATTTCAAGGAATATACGGGAGGTTTTGAAGCCCATTACACACATCAATTCCCCAACTTTTCCTTTTAAGTCTTCTGGTTGTATTCTTCTTTTGTACCCGTGGTTACCACTGTCTTAGGAAACAGCAATGTTAAGCAGTTGGTATTGTTTGTTTTGACAACCCCCTTCTCACGAACAAAAAATTCATTTTCTTGCAGTAAATAGAAACTCTGAATCAGTTAAAATAAACACAAAACTGCAAGTTGGGCTTCCCATGAACCTTCCACACTTGAGCCTTTTGGGGAGCTTCAAAACTGTTCTGCCCCTCCCAGTGAGTTCTAGGATGCCGGTTTTCCTGGCTACTGTTATTGCTACAAAGTTCTTGGTTTTCAAGGTTATTACAGAACTCTGATATGGAAGGGGGATAGGCAAGTAAAATTGCCATAAAATTCACTGTTCATACTCATCAGATTCAGTTGTTTTTCTTGAATAAACTCATGTAAGATTACTGGAACACTTTGGTAAATTCCACAGTTTGAAAAAGTTGATTTTTTTCTACTGTTCTCTTTGCCTTTATGGTGGAGCAGATTTTCAGAGATCCGTACCCAACTATTCCCATTATAGCCACTCGACATTTCTTTTTAAGGATTTTAAGGGAGAATTTAGGGAAAAGTCTTTCTGAATTTTCCCAGCATATCAGAGGCCAGCAGGCTAACTCCCTATACAAAAAGTATCACTATATCCTTTGGGAATTTTTTTTAATGAGAATAATGCTGCTGGTTAAGACAGCAGAACAAATGTCTAGGTTGTTTTTCCTTCCATTTCAAATAATGTACAATGATCAACAAATTAGTTGCAAGCAGCATTGATTTAAAAAATCTTTAACCCTAGTTTAATTACAAGTTGTTTGTGTACCTATGATCTAGCAATTGCAAAAGTTGCATGAGGTACAATATGAACAAAAAGAATGAGAGCAAATATTGGGATAAGCATTTACATAAGCATGAATTTCATGTAATGGCAAATATGTAGCAAGGAAATAGGATAGTATAGTGGCTAAAATTGAGAGCTATGAATTGAGACTCTTTGGAATAGAATTATGAAACCATCAGTTACTGATCTGGAAAACTGACTCTCAGTATCATTATTGGTAAAATGAATAGGATAATAGTATCTTTGGACAGGGCTGTGGAAAAAATTATATTCTATAATCTATATAAAGCACTTAGCACAGAGTTGGATACAAAACAAAAATTCAGCGAATACTTACAATTATTGGTATTAATTTGTATTTTTACACCTGTTGGCTGATGATGACAAAGTGAACCTCTCTATAACAAGCTGTCTTACTAAAAATAACTATAGTTAACAAGTCAGCAAATATATGGCAAGTATTGTAATAGGCATTTTTATAACTTTCATATTTTCTTATCAAAATAACCCTTATATCAATCTGTTTCCTTTTGTTAATTTGCTTTAAGTAAAGAAATGATGTTAAAGTAACTATCACAAACTTAGAGAACAAGCAAATTGTAAATCTAAAACAGGTGTATCTGGTCCATGTTTTGACACTATACCATATTGTTAACTCCTCAGTCACATACTGTGTAAACAAATTATTACTTTTTTGTAATGCTTTCCTAGAATTACAAAATCCATGACAAGTAATTTTCATAAATATTGCTAAATACCTAACTATAATTTGCGGCACTTTTCTCAATTTCAGGACTTTCCATATGCCTAGATTCAAGAGTTGTTTTCCTTTTACTACCAAGATAAACCTAGGTTAAAAATATAATTTTCAAATCATATAATCTTGCAATTATTTAAGACTTCCTGCAATGTCCCATGAAATACATGAGATGTCATTTATGTACACTTAATCCCCAAATTATTTGAGGACTATTATCAGACTTGAAAGAGTGTGGAAGGTTTAAACTAAGTATATATCTGTAGAATCATATGCCAATGGCAGTCAAACAGACCTCTGCTGATGGTAAGGATGTAGAGTGTGACAAGAGAGTCTTGCTTCCACCCTAATGATTGGGTTAGTCCAGAAAACTTACAAAATAATTAATTTTTAAAAACTCCATCTGAGAGCTGAGGGTGCAAAAATTCCTAAATAAAATAAACTTCAGAAAGAGGTACATGCTTTACAAGAGGGAAGAGTCCTACTGCTCATTTCATCACTCAGCATAATAAGTAGAAGCCAGTAAGGAAACTAGTAAGCAGCCTGAATTTTAATAAACTTTTAATGGCTGCACAAAGGCTGGCATGACAGATTTGATATTCAAGAAACAGCATCCAGGTACTTACTCTTTCCCATTAGACCTCTACCAACTGCATGGCGATGGTGCACCTAAGGACTGGAGCATTGCCAGAGGGCTGAGAAGATTGCCTAGAGGAAAACAGGTTTTTCCCCAATGCAAGGCAGAAACCTGTCAAAAGGAAAGGCAGGGAAGGACAGATGAGGGAGAACCTCAAAAGGTGCACATGCACTCAAAACCACACACACAGACATACAATATAGTGAGCTGACACAAGATGAAGCATATCCTATTTGGGGGTGGGAGGAGTGGTAAGAGTTATTTATTTCAATATCTACTGTCCTTTCCCTACTCTCAGGCAAGTAGAGGATGGTGTGATAAATAGGATATTTTTAAATGTCACCCATGCTGCACAGGAATTCCGACTTCACATGTTGGTCCCTCTAATACAAATATATTCAATTTTGTATACTGTCAGCAACTCAGATGCCCTTCCACATTCTAATTCAATCAATACTCATGTTGGTTCACTGATTCTCAATTTGAAAGAACAAAGCCATGTCATTAGCGATGGAGAGGAAGTTGGAAAATGCTTTTAAAAAAACCCCTAGATTTATTTTGGCAAACAATTTATACCTATACTTTTATCAATATTCTTTAAATAGCTTGTATGGATATTTCACCACAGTACTGAATGTACCCAGTAACTACTTATTAGAAATTTATTTTTTATTATATTTCAAATTTATTATTTTGCTCTCAGTTTAATATATTTTTGAGAAATTTATATTCTTAAAATAAAATCTCAGTCACTGTATTTAAATTAGTTCATCTTGGTGTTGCCGGATGGTATTATTGAATCTAATTTCAAAAACTAGAAAGTACATAATTTCCAATTTTCAATTTTTATATATGCAAACTATTTGTGCATAAAGTATATTTCTCCTCAAGCAAAAATAAAATTTGAAAGACATCAAATTTTATCTTTTCTCTAATTCTATTGAGTTTATACAAAATTTGGCTTGAGAATATAGTGGAGCCTGTCTTACCCAGAAATGTAATTGATGTGTAGGGAAAATTCTGAAAATGATGACAATCTTCAATTTACTGTCCTTATCCCAAGAGAAAAGTATAGGAAGATTAAAGACTTTGAAAGGTAACTTAATCAGATCTAGATTTTATGATTTTTTGAGCACAAATATAAAAAATTCATGTACTTTTATCTTCACAGGAGGGAAGCTCTATTCCCTTACATGTCCCATCAAGGCATAGCGAGAATCCGTCTAATTACCACCCATTCTAATCTTCTCAGAAAGGAGCATTTCCTTGGCTTCATTTTGATTAAAGACTGGCCCAAGAGACTGACTTCCTAGTTTCCTGACACTGCCTCCACGGTGAGAGGCTTTGTGGATTGTTTGTTTGGTGGCTGAAACTCTCGCTTGAAGAATCCTCTTTAATTAGCTAATTCATCAATAAGTTCCAATCTAGCACAGGTGATCTGAGCCAGAATTCCAGCAAATGTTTATACAGCAAATGTTTCCATTTCCTATAATCAAGCTGACATTCTATCCCTATGTGTAGAAAGAGATCCTCAGGTAAGCGGGAGGAACCTCTAGATGTGTTCAGATTAATCCAATGGTTTATATTAGGAACTCATTCTAGTGACAAAGATTTGTCTACTGAACTTTGTTTTTGTTTTTTGATTTCCATAAGTTAGGGCCTGTATGTCTTGGTTCCTCAATTGGGTTGTAATTTTACCTTCTGTTGGTGTTTGAAACTTCACGACTCCATTTTCATAATTAGATCTCTCACTACATCAACATTTTCAGGAAAAAAAATAAATGCTGGAAAAACTGAGTAGTTGACTTTAACCCTGAAAACTTTAAGAAAACAAATTGATCTTTTCACTTTATGAGCCTGGAGCTTTCTCACTAGACTTGTTTTAATTTCCTGGTAAGCTGGAACTGATTGGTTTAACATGATGAATCTCAGCTTATTAAAATCACCTTGGTTGCTTTTTAAAAATACCCAGTTCACTGCATCCTACCTCAGGGTGATTAAATCAGAAACTCTGGGAGCAGGGACCAGACATAATAATATGATTCTAATATGAGGCCCAGCTTGAGAACTACAAACCAAAGCATGTTATTGTCTCTGAAGTAGGATCTCTTACTGAGAACTCTTTCAATCTTATTTTGAAGACTTACTGCAGGGCAGACTTGATCATGTTTGGGGACTTAAATCCTAATACTGGTGAAAGTACTAGATACCTTTTATGCAGATACTCAGTTTAGATACAGATGTATCAAATAGCATTTTTAAATAACAATATTTCTGAGTGAAAGAATATGGTACAAATACAGAACCTTTTAATTGCATCTCTATTTAGGAAGCGAATATTGTATATAACTTCAGTTATTCTATATATACGGCAAGCTGTGGAGGATTACTCTAGATCAGGTAAAAAGTGATTCCTTGTTATACTTTTTATAAATTTGTGGAGATTTCTATTAGGAATAATATGAGATTGGGGGCTTTATTGACTTTTCCTCAGGCTTTGGTTTTGTGGTAAGACAGTCACAATGAGTTAAAGAGCTAGAGTTGAGTAGAGAGCTCTGGACACTGATGCTTATAAAAGACTTTAATATTCATGGGAGAAGCAGGGTTAGTGGAAATTGTGATCAGATAACAGTCTCTGCTGGTGATCCTACATCCTCTCTCACTTTTGTAAATCAAAATCAACTGAAGGGCTGTATATCAAAAATTATTGAGTCAAGGTCATGGGGTTTAGTGTTGCTTTTGTTGCTGTTATTATTGCTATACTCTCACATTTAACTGGCTTATGTTAAAGAGATACAGTAAAACCATTTAACTAATGTAATTATATAGGTACTGTCAGTAACAGCAGAAAAAAATATGTGGGCTGCATTATTCTGATTCACTAAGAACTGATTTTACTGACTTTTAACTGGAAGTTAGTTTTAGTAGTGGTGTAATTCTCTTTCTCGTATGTAATAAATTTGATTTTATTGCCATGATGAATTATTTAACTGCTGTCTTTGCATTATATGCCATCTTCTTTGCATTAACTTTGAGACTGGTCTAAGATAATATTTAGCCCTTTATTAGTAGTAAGTTTGGCAAACAATTTTGGCCATGGCATGTACTTTGTGCTTTGCTGGCATTGTCTTTCTCAGTGATGTTTTCTCTTCATGTAATTTTTTTTTCCAAATCATTTTTCAGCATCTTCTTTTGTACTGAATGTATTTAAATCACTTCAAATCCTTTCTGAAACAAAGTGAGACACCTATAAATTTTAAAAAACCAACAAATACAAAATATAAATTACAAATTTTGAAGAGAAACATTGGCATTTCCAACTCAAAATGATAAATACTTGACAAAAGTGTAGGGAATTGATGTCCCATCTGTCAGTAACCACTGCTGAGGATTTTGCTTAGGTTCTAATTCTACGTGGGATATTTACATTTGTTGATCAACTGCTATTATCCACTTGTCTTGAGCTGCAAAAATATCCATGTATGTTGTATATGTATATTTTAATAACTAACTGGATATGCAATTGAATTTGATCTGTGAAAAATTATAAAATCTTCCATTCTTGGGAAAGTTATCTATTTTCAATGTTGTATTCAGGAAGGTGATGGGGATCTGAGAGTCAGTGAATCAAGTCAAATGGCACAAGACGCTGAGAATAATGGGAAGAGCAACAGAAGGAGAAATGATTTTCCCTTAGCACAACAATTTAAATAAATTGAATACACTATCAGCAAGGCAGTATGCTATTTTCAGGAGTTAGAAATTGTCAGAACAGCCCTTTCTAGATTTGCTTCGAGCTGCAGGCAGTCTCATTCCATTCCCCCATTAGGCTGAGGATGAAAAGCAAGCCAGGCAGCTTATGTATGCATTCAAAACCAAAATTGTTTTATCCAAATGTGAGAACGGACAGGAAGCAAAAATAGTTCTGTGATCTACAAATGAGAATAGGACATTTTTCCAAAAGATTTCTCACTTTGAAAAAAATCTTGAACTATAGAAGAATTTTTTTTTTTTTTTTTTTGCTGGCAAACAACAAACTTGCTCATTTTGGCAAGAAAGGGACCTACTTGCCTGCATTGCCTTTTCAAGCTTTTGAAAGCTGAAGCATATAGAGTATTTTAAAAAGTATAAAGAAGTAACATTTGAAATACTTGCTAACTAACTTTCCTTTTGTCCTCGTGTGTGTTGATTGGAGTCAAAAGGTCAATTACTTCCAAATAAAATATATTTCCTGCTACCAATGACCACAACTATAAAAAAGAGGGTGAAATGTGGAATTCTTAAATGTGATATGCACACTGTTAACGAGGTTAAATTCTGGAAGTCATTCCTTTCCTTCACAATTTTACCAAGTAAGAAAATGCAAACTACCTGGATTTTAGAAGACATCTCCATTAAGAACACATTTCATTTAAAAGCTTGAGTCTGTGGCAACAATAGCAAAATTGAATTGTGACTGTCTTACTTTCTTAACGTTTCTATACTGCTTGGTGTAAAAGGTCAAAGTAAAAATTAGGGAGGAAACTGTAGATCTGATTCCTAACTCATCAAACTCATCAAATGAGCAGCTCTGACAGATGCACAATCTGCAGCTCTCCCACTGCTTCCTCCATTATGCAGGCCACGGTTACGCTTTCCAGACAGAAATGACCATGACTCGCCCTTCAGGAAATGTGAGGACATAATAACGTGTGGCCATCTATAAAGGAAAAAAAAGTATGCCAAGCAAGAGAAAGGTGGGGGAGAGGCCAGAGGATTTGCAGAAGGGAAATAATTTGTTCTGCTCCTAGTCTCAGCCTTGCAAATATAAGTCACGTTTGGCAACACAGTTCATACTTTCAGCATCATCTTTGAAGGAGAGGAAAAATATCACAGGATCTATTTCATAATATTAAAACACTTATTTCACAGTTGTGGAAACAAACTAAGAAACTGAACAGTTCTTTAAAAGAACAAAATTAAACACTAGGGTCAGATGCAGTAGCACTTTGGTTGTTAAAAAGTTAAATAATTAGTGGGGGTGTAAATCTGGTTTCAGGACTGCATTGTGCAAAACATTTTGAAATTTGTCTTCTGTCACTCTCTGCCTTTTGATCTGTCTGCCTGTCTATCCTTGGTCAAAGTAAATGCAATACTAAATTACTAACATTGAACTCTTGAGAATTTCTATTTCCTAGTCTATTATCATACCATATTATATAAAATTTCCTCCATCTTAGATTACACCACATCATTGGTGCGTGGCGGGGGAATCCTTCATGTTTCTCTGTTTCTTCCATGTCATAAAAACGACTTGGACTTTTTGATGAAGCTGGAAACTGCTGAGTGTAGCATCCAGCGTTCCTGGGTTTGCCATTTAACCTTCTCCTTTAGGTTTTACCACCCTTCTAGGGCATAACCAGGAATCAAGAGTTCTGTCATCCCAACTGGCGGGAATCACAGTTCTTAGTCTTTTTCCAAATAGTGGGAATTCTCCTCCTTGTAGTAACTTTCCCTAAACACTCTGCTCCTCTTCAACTGCTCTAGAACAGCCTTCATTATCCCTTCACTGAATTGGACATTCATAAAAACGAACTGTCCATTTAACATGAGTTTCTTCAAACTCTAGGACACAAAGAATTACAAATCCCAGCTAGGTGTTTAAAATGAGGACGAGAAACCTATGGGGAGGTCAAAAAAATTAAATATTTGAAGTCATCCTGCCACAAATATATTGTGTTTTGGAAATAAGCGTTCACCTCAGAGCCAAAAACTGCCAAGCTTCATGTTTAAAGTTTTATAGAATTGTCCAGCTCTACGGAAACTTGAAGGTGCATAAATTTTACCCAGTTTACTTCACAATATTGTAATCATTATTTTAGAGATTTCCGTCTCTGATTCATAACCACTGTTTTTTCTACTTTTTTCTCTTCTTTAATTTGTATATAGTTGACTTACATTATTATATTAGCTTCAGGTTTACAACATAGTGATTCGACATTTATATACACTACAAAATGATCACTACTATGAGTCTAGCTACCATTTGTCACCACAAAAAGTTATCACAAGATTATTACTGTATTCCCTGTGCTGTAAATTACATCTCCATGACTTATTTATTTTATAACTGGAAATTTATACCTCTTAACCCCTTTCATCTATTTCACCCAACTCCCAACTTCCTCTCTCTATAGATCATCAGCTTGTTATCTGTGTCTATGAGTCTGTTTCTGTTTGGTTTTGTTTGTTTGTTTTGTTGTTTAGATTCCACAGATAAGTAAAATCATATGTCATTTGCCTTCCTCTGAGTTATTTCATTCAGCATAAAACCCTCTAGATCCATTCATGTTGTTCCAAATGACAAGATTTCCTTCTTTTTCATGGCTGAGTAACATTCCATTGTATGTATGTATGTATGTGTATGTGTGTGTGTGTATATATATATATATGTATGTATACCACTTCTTTATCCATTCATCTATAGATGGGCACTTAAGTTGCAGTCACATCTTGGCTATTGTAAATAATACTGAAATGAACATGGGGGTGCATATATCTTTTCAAATTAGTGTTTTTGTTTTCTTTGGATAAATATTCAGAAGTGGAATTGCTGGGTCATAAGGTAATTCTGTTTTTAATTATTAAGGAATCTCCATACTGTTTTCCATGGTGACTAAACCAACTTACATTTCCACCCTCAGTGCATGAGGACTCCCTTTTCTCCACATCCTCGCCAACTCTTCTTATTTTTTGTCTTTTTGATAATACCCATTCTGACAGGTATTGGGTGATATCTCATTATATCAATAGTTTTGATCTCATCACAGGGTGATATCTCTGATGATTAGTGATGTTGAGCATATTTTCATGTGCCTATTGGCCATCTGTATGTCTTCACTGGAAAAGCATCTATTCGGGTCTTCTTCCCATTATTTTTTAATTCAGGGTTTTTTTTTTTTTGATATTGAGTTGTGTGAATGTTTACGTATTTTGGATATTAACCTGTTATCAGTCATATCATTTGAAAATATTTCTTCATTTCAGTAGTAGGTTGTCTTTTCATTTTGTCAATGGTTTCCTTTGCTATGAAAAAGTTTTTAAATTTAATTTGGTTTCATTTGTTTATTTTTGCTATAGTTTCCTTTGCCTTGTGACAGATCCCCAAAAATATTGCTATGATTTATGTCAAAGGGTGTACTGCCTATGTTTTCTTCTAGAAGGTTTATGGTTTCATGTCTTACATTTAAGTCTTTAATTCATTTTGAGTTTACTTTGTATATGGTGTAAGAAATGGTCTAGTTTCATTCTTTTACATGTAGCTGTCCAGTTTTTCCAACACCATTTATGGAAGAAACTCTTTTCCCAACTGTATATTCTTTCCCCCTTTGTTGTAGATTAATTGACCATATGTTCAAGGGTTTATTTCTGGGCTTTCTGTTCCATTGATCTACATTTATTTTTTTAAATGCCAGTACCACATTGTTTTGATTACTATAGCTTTGTAGTTTGAAGTCAGGGAGGGAAAAATCCAAATTTTTTTCTTTCTCAAGATTGCTTTGGCTATTCAGAGTCTTCTGTGGTTCCATAAAAATTTAAGATATTTATTCTAGTTCTGTGAAAAATGCTGTGGGTATTTTGATAGAGATTTAATTAAATCTGTAGATTGCTTTGTTTAGTATGGATATTTTAGCAATATTAATTCTTCTGATCCATTAGCACTGTGCATCTTTCCATTTATTTGTTTTCTTCAATTTCTTTCAACAGTACCTTATAGTTTCAGGGTACAGGTTTTTCGCTTTTTTCGTTAAATTTATTCCTGGGTTTTTTATGCAATCTTAAATGGAATATTTTTCCTAATTTTGGTTTCTGATAGTTCATTATTAGTGTATAGAAATGTAACAGACTTCTGTATATTAATTTTGTACCTTGAAACCTTACTGAATTTATTTATCAGTTATAATAGTTTTCTGATGGAGTCTTTAGGCTTTTCTATATATAGTATCACATCATTCAATTGCTTTTTATTTTACTTTAAATAGAAACACTTGCTCTCTCTCATACACACACATACACACACACACAGAGTCATGATGCATAGCTATTGCTATATTACACCCCATGGTTAACAACACTGCATTCAGTAACAAATGGAAGCCTGTTTTAATTATTTTCTACACAATTCCAGGGATCAAAACACTCCTGACTAGTTCTCAGCAACATGTGTATATGTTGAAAATTTCTCAAATAAGAAGGAATAATTCAAGGTCCAAGAGAACACTGGTTCTTTTCTAAACTTGATTGCCACTTTGTTTGCATCACAAAATCAAACTGTGACTACACATTCATAAAAAAATAGAATATGAAAAACGTTTGTAAAAATATTTGTAAAAATAAATGTATAGAAGTTTTATAGGTATACTCTCATGTAGTTGTCAGTGTATTTAAAAAGGTAAAATATTCATAATTTCCAGTTCATAACAGTAAATATGCAGATATAAGAGGCCATAAAGTAAACAAAATCAGCATCTTTTTTTTTCAGATAGTTTATATTGCTCTCTTGGCTTTTTCTTTGTGTTTTGGGAATTCGGGGGGGTTTAATTAAACAAGGAGGCCATTAGTCTGAGGGGTCCTTAATGCCATGGTGACCTATGTAGGCAAAACAATATCTAGGCAACTACATCATTGTTTGATAAAATAAATTATTAAAAAAAATTTTAACAACTTTATTGAAGTATAATTGCTTTACATTGTTGTGTTAGTTTCTGCTGTATAACAAAGTGAATCAGCTATATGTATACATATGTCTTCATATCCCCTCCCTCTTGCATCTCGCTCCCACCCTCCCTACCCACCATCTAGGTGGTCACAAAGAACCGAGCTGATCTTCCTGTGCTATGTGGCTGCTTCCCACTAGCTATCTATTTGGCATTTGGTAGTGTATATATGTAAATGTCACTCTCTCACTTTGTCCCAGCTTACCCTTCCTCCTCCCCATGTCCTCAAGTCCATTCTCTATGTCTGCGTCTTTATTCCTGTCCTACCCCTAGGTTCTTCAGAACCTTTTTTTTTTTTTTAGATTTCATATATATGTGTTAGTGTACGGTATTTATTTTTCTCTTTCTGACTTACTCTGTATGACAGACTCTAGGTCTATCCATCTCACTACAAATAACTCAATTTCATTTCTTTTTATGACTAAGTAATAATATTCCATTGTATACATGTGCTACATCTTCTTTAACCATTCATCTGTCAATGGACACGCTTGCTTCCATGTCCTGGTTATTGTAAATAGTGCTGCAATGAACACTGTGGTACATGACATTTTTTGAATTATGGTTTTCTCAGGGTATATGCCCAGTAGTGGGATTGCTGGGTCGTATTGTAGTTCTATTTTAGTTTTTTAAGAAACCTCCATACTGTTCTCCATAGTGGCTGTATCAATTTACATTCCCACCAACAGTGCAAGAGGGTTCCCTTTTCTCCACATCCTCTCCAGCATTTATTGTTTGTAGATTTTTTGATGATGGCCATTCTGACTGGTGTGAGGTGATATCTCACTGTAGTTTTGATTTGCATTTCTCTAATGATTAGTGATGTTGAGCATCCTTCCATGTGTTTGTTGGCAATCTGTATATCTTTTTTGGAGAAATCTCTATTTAGATCTTCTGTCCATTTTTGGGTTTTTTGATATTGAGCTGCACAAGCTGCTTGTATATTTTGGAGATTAATCCTTTGTCAGTTGCTTCGTTTGCAAATATTTTCTCCCATTCTGAGGGTTGTCTTTTCATCTTGCTTATGGTTTCCTCTGCTGTGCAAAAGCTTTTAACTTTCATTAGGTCCCATTTGTTTATTTTTGTTTTTATTTCCATTTCTCTAGGAGGTGGGGCAAAAAGGATCTTACTGTGATTTATGTCAAAGAGTGTTCTGCCTATGTTTTCCTCTAAGAGTTTTATAGTGTCTAGACTTACATTTAGGTCCTTAATCCATTTTGAGTTTATTTTTGTGTATGGTGTTACGGAATGTTCTAATTTCATTCTTTTACATGTAGCTGTCCAGTTTTCCCAGCACCATTTATTGAAGAGGCTGTCTTTTCTCCATTGTATATTCTTGCCTCCTTTATCAAAAATAAGGTTAACATATGTGTGTGGATTTATGTCTGGGCTTTCTATCCTGTTCCATTGATCTATATTTCTGTTTTTGTTCCAGTACCATACTGTCTTGATTACTGTAGCTTTGTAATACAGCCTGAAGTCAGGGAGCCTGATTCCTCCAGCTCCGTGTTTCTTCCTCAAGATTGCTTTGGCTATCAGGGTCTTTTGTGTTTCCATATAAATTGTGAAATTTTTTGTTCTAGTTATGTGAAAAATGCCACTGATAGTTTGATAGGGATTGCATTGAATCTGTAGATTGCTTTGGGTAGTTTAGTCATTTTCATAATGTTGATTCTTCCAATCCGAGAACATGGTAAATCTCTCCATCTGTTTGTATCATCTTTCATTGCGTTCATCAGTGTCTTACAGTTTTCTGCATACATGCCTTTTGTCTCCTTAGGTAGGTTTATGCCTAGGTATTTTATTCCTTTTGTTGCAATGGTAAATGGGAGTGTTTCCTTAATTTCTCTTTCAGATTTTTCATCATCAGTGTATAGGCATGCAAGAGATTTCTGTGCATTAATTCTGTATCCTGCTACTTTACCAAATTCATTGATTAGCTCTAGTAGTTTCCTGGTAGCACGTTTAGGATTCTCTATGTATAGTATCATGTCATTGGCAAACAGTGACAGCTTTACTTCTTTTCCGATTTGGATTCCTTTTATTTCTTTTTCATCTCTGACTGTGGTGGCTAAAAATTCCAGAACTATGTTGAATAATACTGGTGAGAGTGGGCAACCTTGTCTTGTTCCTGATCTTACTGGAAATGGTTTCAGTTTTTCACCACTGACAATGATGTTGGCTGTGGGTTTGTCATATATGGCCTTTATTATATTGAGGTAAGTTACCTCTATGCCTATCATAAATTGGTGTTGAATTTCGTCAAAAGCTTTTTCTGCATCTGTTGAGATTATCATATGGTTTTTATCCTTCAAACTGTTAATATGGTGTATCACATTGATTGATTTGTGTATATTGACGATTCCTTGCATTCCTCGGATAAACCCCACTTGATCATGGTGTATGATCCTTTTAATGTGCTAATGGATTCTGTTTGCTAGTATTTTGTGGAGGATTTTTGCATCTATGTTCATCAGTGATATTGGCCTGTAGTTTTCTTTCTTTGTGACATCTTTCTCTGGTTTTGGTATCAGGGTGATGGTGGCCTCATAGAATGCGTTTGGGAGTGTTCCTCCCTCTGCTATATTTTGGAAGAGTTTGAGAAGGATAGGTGTTAGCTCTTAATGTTTGATAGAACTCACCTGTGAAGCCATCTGGTCCTGGGCTGTTGTTTGCTGGAAGGTTTTTTTTTTTTTTTTTAATTTTTAAAAAAATTTATTATTTATTTATTATTTATTTTTGGCTGTGTTGGGTCTTCGTTTCTGTGTGAGGGCTTTCTGTAGTTGTGGCAAGCGGGGGCCACTCTTTATCGCTATGCGCGGGCTTCTCACTATCGCAGCCTCTCCTGTTGCGGAGCACAGGCTCCAGACGCGCAGGCTCAGTAGTTGTGGCTCACGGGCCTAGTTGCTCCGTGGCATGTGGGATCTTCCCAGACCAGGGCTCGAACCCATGTCCCCTGCATTAGCAGGCAGATTCTCAACCACTGCGCCACCAGGGAAGCCCTGCTGGAAGGTATTTAATCACAGTTTCAATTTCAGTGCTTGTGATTGGTCTGTTCATATTTGCTATTTCTTCCCAGTTTGGCCTTGGTAGGTTGTGCTTTTCTAAGAATTTGTCCATTTCTTCCAGGTTGTCCATTTTATTGGCATATAGCTGCCTGTCACAATCTCTCATGATCCTTTGTATTTCTGCAGTATCCATTGTTACTTCTCCTTTTTTATTTCTAATTCTGTTGATTTGAGTCTTCTCCCTTTGTTTCTTGATGAGTCTGGCTAATGGTTTATCAATTTTGTTTACCTTCTCAAAGAACCAGCTTTTAGCTTTATTGATCTTTGCTATCGTTTCCTTCATTTCTTTTTCATTCATTTCTGATCTGATCTTTATGATTTCTTTCCTTCTGCGACCTTTTTGGGGTTTTTTTGTTCTTCTTTCTCTAATTGCTTTAGGTGTAAGGTTAGGCTGTTTATTTGAGATGTTTCTTGTTTCTTGAGGTAGGATTGTATTGCTATAAACTTCCCTCTTAGAACTGCTTTTGCTGCATCCCATAGGTTTTGCGCCATCGTGTTTTCATTGTCATTTGTTTCTAAGTATTTTTTGATTTGCTCTTTGATTTCTTCAGTGATCTCTTGGTTATTTAGTAGTGTATTGTTTAGCCTCCATGTGTTTGTATTTTTTACAGTTTTTGTTTACTTTAATTGATATCTAGTCTCATATTGTTGTGGTCAGAAAAGATACTTGATATGATTTCAATTTTCTTAAATTTCCCGAGGCTTGATCTGTGACCAAAGATATGGTCTATCCTGGAGAATGTTCCATGAGCACTTGAGTAGAAAGTGTATTCTGTTGTTTTTGGATGGAATGTCCTATAAATATCAATTAAGTCCATCTGGTTTAATGTATCATTTAAAGCTTGTGTTTCCTTATTTATTTTCCTTTTGGATGATCTGTCCATTGGTGAAAGTGGGGTGTTAAAGTCCCCTACTATGATTATGTTATTGTCGATTTCCCCTTTCATGGCTGTTAGCATTTGCCTTATGGACTGAATTGCTCCAATGTTGGGGGCATAAATATTTACAATTATTATATCTTCTTCTTGGATTGATCCCTTGGTCATTATGTAGTGTCCTTCTTTGTCTCTTGTAATAGTCTTCATTTTAAAGTCTATTTTGTCTGATATGAGAATTACTACTCCAGCTTTCTTTTCATTTCCATTTGCATGGAATATCTTTTTTCCATCCCCTCACTTTCAGTCTGTATGTGTCCCTACGTCTGAAGTGGGTCTCTTGTACACAGCATATATATGGTTCTTGTTTTTGTATACATTCAGCCAGTCTATGTCTTTTGGTTGGAGCATTTAATCCATTTACATTTAAGGTAATTATTGATATGTATGTTCCTATTACCATTTTCTTAATTGTTTTGGGTTTGTTATTGTAGGTCTTTTCCTTCACTTGTGTTTCCTGCCTAGAGAAGTTCCTTTAGCATTTGTTTTAAAGCTGGTTTCATGGTGCTGAATTCTCTTAGATTTGCTTGTCTGTAAAGGTTTTAATTTCTCCGTTGAATCTGAATGAGATCCTTGCTGGGTACAGTAATCTTAGTTGTAGGCTTTTCCCTTTCATGACTTTAAATATGTCCTGCCACTCCCTTCTGCCTTGCAGGGTTTCTGCTGAAAGATCAGATGTTAACCTTATGGGGATTTTCTTGTATGTTATTTGTTGCTTTTCCCTTGTTGCTTTTTATTTTTTTCTTTATAATTAACTCTTGATAGTTTAATTAATATGTGTCTTGGTGTGTTTCTCCTTAGATTTATCCTGTATTGGACTCTCTGAGCTTCCTGGACTTGATTATCTCCTTTCCCATATTAGAGAAGTTTTCAACTATAATCTCTTCAAATATTTTCTCAGACCCTTTCTTTTCCTCTTCTTCTTCTGGGACCCCTAAAATTTGCATGTTGGTGCATTTAATGTTGTCCCAGAGGTCTCTGAGACTGTCCTCAATTCTTTTCATTCTTTTTTCTTTATTCTGCTCTGCAGTAGTTATTTCCACTATTTTATCTTCCATGTCACTTATCCGTTCTTCTGCCTCAGTTATTCTATTGATTCCTTCTAGAAAATTTTTGATTTCATTTATTGTGCTGTTCGTTTGTTTGCTCTTTAGTTCTTCTAGGTGCTTGTTAAACGTTTTTTGTATTTTTTCCATTCTATTTCCAAGATTTTGGATCATCTTTGCTATCATTACTGTGAATTCTTTTTCAGGTAGACTGCCTATTTCCTCTTCATTTGTTTGGTCTAGTGGGTTTTAACCTTGCTCCTGCATCTGCTACCTATTTCTCTGTCTTCTCATTTTGCTTAACTTACTGTGTTTGGGGTCTCCTTTTTGCAGGCTGCAGGTTCGTAATTCCCGTTGTTTTTGGTGTCTGCCCCCACCGGGTAAAGTTGGTTCAGTGGGTTGTGTAGGCTTCCTGGTGGAGGAGACTGGTGCCTGTGTTCTGGTGAATGAGGCTGAATCTTGCCTTTCTGGTGGGCAGGACCACGTCCGGTGGTGTGTTTTGGGGTGTCTGTGAACTTATTATGATTTTAGGCAGCCTCTCTGCTAATGGGTGGGGTTGTGTTCCTGTCTTGCTAGTTCTTTGGCATAGGGTGTCCAGCACTGTAGCTTGCTGGTCCTTGAGTGAAACAAGGTTTTAGCATTGAGCTGGAGATCTCTGGGAGAGGTCTCGCTGACTGTTATAACGTGGGGCCAGGAGGTCTCTGGTGGTCCAATGTCCTGAACTTCGCTCTCCCACCTCAGAGGCTCAGGCCTAACACCTGGCTGGAGCACCAAGACCCTATCAGCCACACAGCTCAGAAAAAAATTGAGAAAAAAAAGAAAGAAAGAAAAAATAAAATAAAATAATTAAAATAAAAAACTTTAAAAAATATTATTAAAATGAAAAAATTAATAAAAGTAATTTTTTTTAAAAAAAGGAGAGCAACCAAACCAATAAACAAATCCACCATTGATAACAAGTGCTAAAAACTAAACTAAGATAAACACAGACATCAGAAACTAGTCAGTCACATACAGTGAACCCTGAGTCTACAGTGTCTCCCAAATTCCACCACCTCAATTTTGGGATGATTTGTTGTCTATTCAGGTATTTCACGGATGCTGGGTACATCCAGTTGATTGTGGAGATTTAATTTGCTGCTCCTGAGGCTGCTGGTAGAGATTTCCCTTTCTATTCTTTGTTTGCACAGCTCCTTGGGTTCAGCTTCGGATTTTGCCCCACCTCTGCATGTAGGTCACCCTCTGGCATCTGTTCTTCGCCCAGACAGAATGTGGTTAAAGAGCTGCTGATTAGGGGGCTCTGGCTCACTCAGGCTTGGGGGAGGGAGGGGTATGGAATGCGGGGATAGCCTGCTGTGGCAGAGGCCGGTGTGATGTTGCAACAGCATGAGGCGTGCCATGTGTTCTCCCAGGGAAATTGTCCCTGGATCATGGGACCCTGGCAGTGGCGGGCTGCACAGACTCCCGGGAGTGGAGGTGTGGATAATGACCTGTGCTTGCACACAGCCTTCTTGGTGGCTGCAGCAGCTGCGTTAGCATTACATGCCCGTCTCTGGTGTCCACCTGGATAGCCGTGGCTTGCGCCCTTCTCTGAAGCTTGTTTAGGCGGTGCTCTGAATCCCCTCACCTCGTGCACCCCAAAACAATGGGCTCTTGACTCTTAGGCAGGTCCAGACTTTTTCCCGGCCTCCTTCCCAGCTAGCTGTGGCGCACTAGCCCCCTTCAGGCTGTGTTCACGAGGCCAACCCCAGTCCTATCCCGGGATCTGACCTCTGAAGCCCGAACCTCAGCTCCCAGCCCCCACCTGTCCCAGCGGGTGAGCAGAGAAGCTTCTCGGGCTGGTGAGTGCTGGTCGGCACTGATCCTCTGTGCGGGAATCTCTCCGCTTTGCCCCCTGCATCCCCATTGCTGTGCTCTCCTCCATGGCTCCGAAGCTTCCCCCCCCTCCCCCCGTCTTCACCAGTGAAGGGGCTTCCTAGTGTGTGGAAACATTTCCTCCTTCACATCTCCCTCCTCGAGGTGCAGGTCCCATCCCTATTCTTTTGTCTCTGTTTTTTCTTTTTTCTTTTGCCCTACCCAGGTACAAGGGGAGTTTCTTGCCTTTTGGGATGTCTTCTGCCAGCGGTCAGTAGGTGTTCTGTAGGAGTTGTTCCACATGTAGATGTATTTTTGATGTATTTGTGGGGAGGAAGGTGATCTCCACATCTTACTCCTCTGCCATCTTGAAGCTGAAACCTTAAAATTTTTAATACACCTTGATTTATCTTTTAATAGTTCTCAGAAAAAAAAAGGAAACCTTTTTAACAAATTAATACATTTTATAAAGAACTATTTTTCCTCTTTGAAAAATTCAGCCCATTCTATTTTATTTTCATTTTGAAAACTTATGATATTTCATGTGCTGGCAAATTATAAATGTATTAGTGTAAATTATCAAGAAAATAAAAATTATATTTCACTGAATGTTACATTCAAAAGTATTCATCTGATAATATTAACTGAAAAGGATTATTTACTGAAAATGTTCCAGAATATCCTGATTATAATTTAAATCAATTGTTTAGCTTTTCTTGATGGGAAGGTGAAAAACGCAGTTGACTGTTTGCGTGCAGATCTATAAGAAGATAAATCCTCAGTAGCATATTTATTTCTGGCAGCATTTCTATTTTCAGTGATTAAAAAAATAGTTACGATTAAAGATGTAAATAGAATTAATAATCTGATCATTTTAGTGCAGTGATTTTTTAAAAAAATTAACAGTTGACAAAATCTTGTCAGTTTATACTAATGTCATCAGGGAAAAAAAAAGTCATGAGTCTCATTGGAATTAATTCTGCCCAGTTACTATGTATAATCCTTTACAGTAGAATAGAGATGGACCGTTATTTATCATGGTTCTGTTTTGTAATAAGAATGTTCATCGTAAAATGATTTTTAATTTTCTGAGGTTATTTAATTTACTGCCCTTGGATTTAGTATACAAACTGCCAGATCAGGCTCTAACCCTTCTAGCAAAGAAGGGATTTACTACTCTGAAAGTCTGGCTATATCAACTATAGAGCTAATAAAAGAATGTTAAGTATGCTCTAGGCTTTTATTTCATTAACTGCTGATTTCTGAAGTCTAAGATTCTGTAGGATTTAGAAATAAAGAAGCATCAGGGTATTCAAGTAAAAGTAGAACTCACAGATTCATAAGGAATGAAGGAAATGTAAACTTTATTTCCTTTTTCCTCAATGATCAACTAAAACCAACTCCATTCTACAAAAAACTATTATAAAATCCTTAAAAATCTTATTAAACACATCTGTTAAGGAGGTCAAAAACATAATTATCTAGGTGTTCTCTGCCTTGAGAAAGTAGAGGGGATGCATCTCCCTCATTTCTATCAAAGCATTCCTTTTATTAATCATATTCACATTTGAATATGACTCACTTGTATCTAAGACATCTAAATCTAGTTCACTGAAGGTCATTCAAGAGTAATTTCAAAGGACAGCTATGGAGATGTTACTGTTCCATTCTCTAACTTATCACTCCATCCTCCTGTTCAACAGGTCATCAAGGCCTTCAGATGTTTCCTTTAAACTGGTTCCTTTCACCAAACTCACTGACACTGTCACTCATCAGGAGCTACCAGACGACATTAATCAGCCAATTGACCTCATTGTACCCAGTCGTCCCGTCCCCATTTCAGCCCACAATCCATGCCATTAACTTTCTAAAGTAGAAATCTTATCATGCAATTCTTCTTGAAAATTGGTTAGGTTACCTTGAAAAGTGTCAGCCGCTCATTGCCTAAAGGAAACTTCCAAATACCTGAGCAATGTCGAGAATCTACACCTCTATAGTGGCTATAGATCTGTTTATCTCTATTTACCTTCCTTCCAAAGTGGTTCTAACCAGAGTCAACTACTTTTCCTTCACAGTCCATGCAAACCTGAATGTCTTTCCAATTTCTAATTTCTGTGTTTGAAATAGTCTCTACTCCTATTCATTCTTGAAGATCCAGATCACATGCCACCTACTTAGTGAAGCCCTTCATTAAAGCACTCTTCATAAATTAACTAATCCCAAGTGTGTCACTCAGACCTTTTTTTAAACTACTGTTAGAGCCCTTACAATGAAATAATTATCCATTTGTTACTCTCCATGACTTGCTTATGTGTTTAAGACACAGTATAGTAGGAAACTAATAGAGGCTTGGATAATTTAGGACTAAATTCCATCTTATTTTATGATCTCTTCTTCTGTAAGTCATCTTTCCTTTAGAGCAATGACTACATTGCTTCAAGTTTTTAAGATCTCCTTGAAGAGCTCAAGGGATATTCATATCCTTTCAAACAAACTTTCAGACTTAGGATTAATACAGTAAATTTTCTAACTGAGCTATATTTGAGAACCATGTAAACATTTATGTAATAGTGAGGATGGGTGTACAGAGGACTTAAACATCCAAGCAAAACTAATATAGATTGAATGTGAAAATATTTGCTTAAAATATTATATTTAAAGAAGACAATCTCACTCACACACACACACACACACACACAAACTGGTTCCAGGAAACTTACTCTGTTTTTTTGAACAATCTCCCACTCTTTAAAGCACTACATCATTTTTCTCCTGAAACTTTCACCAGCTCTTTTTCCAACAACCCTCTCAGCTGAATACCTTATTCGCAATCTCAATAAGAAAACAGAAGTAATCAGAAGAGAGGGGCTACATACTCCACCTCCATACCAATTTACCTTTATTGCTAGCCACATGCTCAGTCGTCTCTGCTCTTCTCACAGATGTACTTTTGAGATTCTATCTGAGCTGACCATTTCTCTTTACATTGGATTGCCTCCCATGGAGCTCACTCAAGCCTAACACTTCAGCAATTACCCCTCTCTCCTCTGCACCAGTTTCTCCTCTCAACTGGATCATCTCTTTCAGAAAGCAAACCTGTTCTAATACCTCCCATTTTAGAACAGACAAACAAAAAACAAAGAACCTTCTTTATTCTACTTCTCTCTACATTTACTCTCACCCCAATGCACCCCCACCTCTTTATGACAAAACTTTTCAAATAAATTGTCCACATCCTCTGTGTTTATTTCCTCTCTTTAATTCTGTTTGGTGCATACTGTAATGAATGAGCATCACAGCAACCCACAAAAATTGCAACCTAGGTCACAGATAACCCCCACGTTCCTAAATAAATTCTCTACCTTTTTTTTCCTTCTCTTATTAATGATATTTTGGCAACTTCTTCACGTTTCCGGTATATCACCTGCAATTGGTTAACTCTTCTCACTGAAGACTCTTTCTCAGTCTCCTAGCCTGCTTCCTGCTTATCTCCCTAACTTCTTAATATTTAAATACCTCTGGGTCCAGTATTAATCATACTCATTTGATGATTAATAAGTGTACTGATGGCTCCACAGTGGCTAACTCCAATCAATAATTTTCCTCCGGTACTCTAAACTCATATGCTCAAATCCATACTGGATACCTGTATTTCGAGGTCTCATACTTATCAGGTCCAAAACTGAAGTCTTGATTTATACCATCTCAACCCCAAAATTACTTCTTCTGTGCCTTTCTTACCTTAGTAAACAAAAACTCCAAGGGATATTTATGTTCTTTCAAACTTAACCTTTCAGACTTGGAATTAATACAATCAATTTTCTAATGAGCTATATCTGAGAACCATCTAAACATTTATAAAATAGGGTAGATTTTGTAAGTACTGAGGCAAAAATATATAAACATCTTGACTCTTCTCTTTGCTTTTATTCCACATTAACAAATCCTGTAAAGCTTAAGGCTTTATCTTTAAAATGTACCCAGAATCCAGCCAGTTCTCACCAATATCCAGTACTATGAAAGTCCACAACTCCACAGAGTTATGTTTGGATTATTGGTAAAGGCTGTTACAGAATTCCCTTTCTGTTCCCTCTCCCCCCCATCTCACCCTCTGGTGCCTTCTCTGAAAGCAATCACTGTGATCCATTTAAAACAGTGGTTAGTTACTAGTGGTGATTGTGTCTCTCCTGGGGAATATTTGGCTATGTCTGCACATGACTTTGGTGTTAAAATTGGGGGAAAACTACTGACATCTAGTGGACAGAGGCCAGAGAAGCTGCTAAAGATCCTGCAATGCATAGGAAAGCACCCCCTGGCAAAGACTTATCCTACCCAACATCACAGTCACAAACTCTATTCTAAAATATACAGACAGCTCATGCAGCTCAGCTCAATATCAAAAAAACAACCCAATCAGAAAATGGGCAGAAGATCTAAATGTCTCCAAAGAAGACATACAGAGGGCCAAAAAACACTTTAATCATTAATTAGGAGAGAAATGCAAATCAACATCACTAATTAGTGGAGAAATGCAAATTAAAACTAAATCAGGGTATCACCTCACACCAGTCAGAATGGCCATCATCAAAAAATCTACAAATAATAAATGCTGGAGAGGGTGTGGAGGAAAGAGAACCCTCTTGCACTGTTGGTGGGAATATAAATTAGTACAGCCACTGGGGAGAACAGTATGGAAGTTCCTTAAAAAACTAAAAATAGAGCTACCATATGATCCAGCAATCCCACACCTGGGCATATATCTGGAGAAAACCATAATTCAAAAAGATACATGCACCCCAATGTTCACTGCAGGACATGGAAGCAACCTAAATGTCCATTAACAGAGGAATGGATAAAGAAGGTGTGGTACACATATACAATGGAATATTACTCAGCCATAAAAAAAACGAAGTAATGCCATTTGCAGCAATATGGATGGACCTAGGGATTGTCATACTGAGTGAGGTAAGACAGACAAAGACAAATATCGTATGACATCGCTTATATGTGGAATCTAAAAAAATGGTACAAATGAACTTATTTTAAAAACAGAAATAGAATTACAGATGTAGAAAACAATCTTAGGGTTACCCAGGGGTAAAAAGGGGGTAGGGATAAATTGGGATTGCCATATTCCCACTACTATATATATATAATAGATACCTAATAAGAACCTACTATATAGCACAGGGAACTCTACTCAATACTCTGTAATGGAGTATATGGGAAATTAATCTAAAAATGAGTGGATGTATGTATATGTATAACTGACTCACTTTGCTGTACAGCAGAAAGTAACACAACATTGTAAATCCACTATACTCCAATAAAAATTAATTTAAAAAAATGTAAGTCTCACCCTTTTCAAAACTTTCCAATGGATTCCCATCTCACTCTGAGTGAAAACAACATCCTTGAAATTAATTGCCTACAAGGTCCCATAATACCTGGTCCCCTGCTATTTCTCTGATCTCATCCCCTCTTATGACACCTCACTCATTTCCATTGATAGTGGCCTCCTTAGACTATGTCAAATATGCTTTTGTATCAGGGCCTTAGTATTTGCTTCTCTCTCTACTTGGAATATATTTTGAACATATATTTATATGACTTACCCTTTCACTTCTTTTAGGTGTCTGCTCAATTTTGCCTTAATTGTGAGGCCTTATCTGACCATCATTTATAAAATATAACCCCTCAATACTAGACATACACATATATAGCTAGCTTTTCCTAGTCCCTTTCTCTGCTTTGTTTTTCTGCATAATTTCTGACTTCTTAATATATTTACTTGTTTCTTCATTTCTCCTCTACAGTGTAAGTTCACTGAGGTCAGGAACACTTTTTTCCACTTTGTTTACTTCTTGAATACTTAGATGCCTGGAATAGAAACGGGTGTTCAATAAATATTTGTTGTATGAAGGAACTGAAAATTCTTGGTTATTTATCTATTGAAATAGCATTACATTAAACTTTGCTTAACTTGAATCAAGGGAATAAAACATCAATTTTTAACTGAAGAGTTTTGATTCCTCTCACATTTTATGTTGATTACATGAAAGCAAAATATCTTATAAGCTCCTTCTCAGTCCAAGGAAACATGGATCACATCAATAAGACAGAGATCAAAGGGCATGGAGACTATAAAAGAGGAATTAAATGTTCTTTTATTTTCTCTCTTACTTTCAACTGATAAGTAATTATGGGTGTAAGTCCTCAGTTCTTTGATTTACTTTAAACCAATTCAAAAAGGAACAAATTACTGTTAATCAGCAAAGTGCAGTTGATAAATTCCCTATGCACATCCATGCACTGTAAAGAGCTAATTCCAGGCCTACCTGAGAGAGTAGATTCAGAGTTACTGTTGAGTTAGCTTACTAAAGCTAGCTTACCCCCTAACTCACTACCGCCTTATTTCTTGACTTAATGTTGCAGGGGTTATGGAAAAAGCACATCAGTGATTACATTTTAGTTTGGCATTAGAGCTCATCTTGGTATTTTAGGGATGTGAGTTGGGCAGAACTTAACTTAAAAAATGTAAATATGAGAAATAAATCATATAGCATGTTTTCACATCAGCCACTCAATGATATCCTTAAGAATTAAAATTGGGCTTCCCTGGTGGCGCAGTGGTTGAGAATCTGCCTGCCAATGCAGGGGACACAGGTTCGAGCCCTGGTCTGGGAAGATCCCACATGCCGTGGAGCAACTAGGCCCGTGAGCCACAACTACTGAGCCTGCGCGCCTGGAGCCTGTGCTCCACAACAAGAGAGGCCGCGACAGTGAGAGGCCCGCGCACCGCGATTAAGAGTGGCTCCCGCTCATCACAACTAGAGAAAGCCCTCACACGGAAACAAAGACCCAACACAGCCAAAAATAAATAAGGAAAATTAATTAATAAATACAAAAATTAAAAAAAAAAAGAATTATTTCCATCTTTCTGCTTTGCTATTCTTTGGACCTTCACTTTTATGTTCCTTAAAGGTTGAATATAATTCTAAGTATAGAATGGATACATTTTTCTGTCTCTAGAGCAAAGAAACCTTTCCCAGAGGTCTCATCCACATACTACACCTGAATTCTTATTAGGTCAAGATTTGGGTAATATATTTATGGCAAAACCAGTCACTAGTGAAGGTAATAGTTTGGTTGGTTCAAATAATTTATGATTTTCCCTGAAATTGATGATATAGTCACCTTTTCTGAGTGGTAGTTCTATTAGCAAGAAAGAATGGGGGAGTGGATAATTGAGAGACAATATATAGTGTATGTATCAGAAATTTATCTTTGTTGAGACCCAATATTATTCTTTACCCCCTATTCCAACCTTTCCTACCACTGGGACCCACTGCCTTCATGGTGTTAGCATTTTTTTCTTTGTTTGTTTGTTTGTTTAATCCAGAGCTTCCTAAGGTAACAATCCGGGCCTTTCCTCTGCTAAAGCACATTATACTCCCAAATTCTACCTTAGTCATTTCCTTTGTTGATTCCCAACATATATTAATTCCTCAATAATGTTGGGACTTAACTTAGAAAGTAAAGAAATTCAGACAAATCATACCATTTTGAAAATAATTGCGCGATCATATTAACTTGTGTCTTTACCTCTATGTTTCTGGGTGTTCTCTTAAGTTATAAAGTTATGATGAAGTTTAAGTTCACTTCCCCAGACTCATGAATATAGGTATCTTGGGTTAACATTGTTCAGCATTCCACATCAGCTAAGAACACAGACTTTTGTGGTAGACCCAAGTCAGGCACCCAAACCTGACCCTAAACTTTTGATCTCTGGCAAATTGCTAAATTCATTTAAGCTCATTTTTCTCAATAAGGAACGAAAGATGAAACTCCAAGCACTTTTCCTAGTGCATGTAAAATGCTTAGCGTGATGTTTGAAAACTGTATATTGTCAGTGGTTCTCTAAATGATAGTTTTTGCTCTTGTTATTAGTGTTATCATTACTATTATTATTTTAAAATCCCCAACACTTAGAATAGTATTCAGGCATTGTTAGACCTCAGTAAATGTATTTTAAATATATGAATGAATTATTTTATAGGAAGGGAAGAAAAGTATGTGGTGTATAACGTATTTTAGAATTTAGATGAAAGAAGGAAAAAACTGTTCAGTTTAATCCATCCTGAAAACCATTACCACAAATAAAACATATTATTTCTTTTATTCAATGTCTTGGTATAAGATTTCTGATTTCTGGAAATAACACATATCAGATGTACCAGTCCATGAAGTACTAACTGTAGGAAAAAATGGTAACACAGGTCCCCAATGAGATATAGCTTAATCGGACTCCTCTTACAGTACTCACAAAAATTAACTCAAAATGGATCAAATACTTAAATGTAAGACCTGAAACTATAAAATGTCTAAAAGAAAACATGGGAAAAATATCTTTGGTAATGGTCTTGGCAACAATTTCTTGGATAAGTCACCAAAAGCACAAGCAACAAAAGCTGAAAAAACAAGTGGGGTTACATCAAAATAAAAAGCTTCTGAACAACACAGGAAATAATCAGTAAATGGAAAAGACAACCTACAGAATGAGATGATATTTGCAAATTATATATCTGATAAGGTGTTAATATCCAAAATAATAAAGAACTCATACAACTCAATAGCAAAAAAACAAATAATCCAATTAAAACATGACCAAAAGACCTGAATAGGCATTTTTCTACAGAAAACATACAAATGGTCAATAGGTATATAAAAAGGTGATCAACATCACTAATCACCAAGGGACCCTAAGCCTGTGAGCCTGCAAGACCCAGCCTGTGAGACCCTAAGCAGAGAACCCACTTGAGCTTGCCTAGGCTTCTGAGCTACAGAACTGTGAGATATCAAGTGGGCTTTGTTTTAAGTTTCTAACTCTATAGTAACTTGTCATTCAATAGAAAACTAATACACCTGAATTCAGCAATGAGGCAATCTCTCTCCAATCACAACAGGAGACCAGGATTTATTTTCTGTGTGAAAAAAAGTTGAACTCATGGAAACAAACTGAATAAATGAACTTGGACATATTAAATAATTTAGACACCTACCTAATGTCCCCGGGCCAGAATTCAGTTAACTAGCTAAGTATATTGTGACATAATGGGAAGGAAAAAAAGGGTAAACACACATTTGGGTGCCTCCGGATGAAATGGTCATATCCCTCCCTCATAACCACAAAGTGAGTCACACAAGTTAGCAAAGCTGGTCAAAGTGAGTCACACAAGTTAGCAAAGCTGGTCATTTTTCAAATCACAGAGAAAAATGTTGTTGGGAAATGGGAGTTTTTCCCCTCCGGCTCAAGACCTATATAGTCCACCGTCAATTCTGGTTGGGCAGGGGTGCATTTCTTCCCTAACCCTGGTTTTATTCCATGAGGAGAGAACCCTGGTATTGCAATCCTCTTGCCCTTAGTCCTCTTGTTTCCTCATTCATTTCTGCATAGGTGGCATGATTTTTTCTTAACCACAGATTTAGAAGGAGAAATGGTGTGTGATTCCCATTTTTTTTCTTTGGGAGTCACACTGCAGGTGTTTTAGGAATTGTGCTGTAAGTGCATCTCTGTCTTGTCAGCTTTAAAGGGCCAACCACCAGGGTGGGGATCTGGGGCTTTCTCAGCAGACTGCCTGGGCCTGAGGATATGTGTGAGGTGGGAGGGGGGAGTCTTTCCAAATGCAGGATTTGCTCTTAGGAAGCCCACTGGAAAGGGATGTAAGACCCAGTCTCTTAAGTTTTAAACATCAGCAAGTAGGATATTTAGATTCTCAAACTGTTAATTTTGAGTAAATTCTCAATGGCTTCAGCACTTAGTGGGAAAATGAATGTTAATTATTGACATAAAGCCAATAATGAGTAATCTACAACCTTAATTAACTATGTATACAGACCAAAGATTCACACCAAACTTGGAGAAAACAAATAGCATGAAGAGAAGAAAAAGGTGAGTAGCAGGAGTTATAGTTAGGAGAAAACTGTAATATTTATCATTTTAATTGTACCTGACCTTCACAGTAGAGTAAAAGTTATTAGCTGTTGGCCTTATACTTATTTTCTTTCTTTAGTAATGTAGGTTTTTTTAATATAATTTAACTACGGATGTAGCAAGTATTAAACCATTAAAAGGCATGTAAAAAGATAAATTCCCCAATCATTTGCATTATAATTTAAATTTTTCTTATCCTTGCAACCTCTCCATGTATTTGAATTTCATTATTACAAACTTGTTTTTGTTTTTGTTTTATTAAATAAAAGCCTATTCTTATTTTTTAAATTGTTTATCTCAAAGTATTCTTGGAAGATCATTTGGGCTCTGTCAAAGCAAAAACCCTGAGATCAGAGAGGGTGAAGGCAAGCAAATTATTCAAACTACTACAGTAGGAAACAATCAAGACAGTGATTCTCTGAGAAAAATTTAGGTTTCTTTTTTATTGGGCATGGCACAAGGTAGAAATATATTAAGAGCAAGTTTGCTGACTCAGAGAGGGTCATCTACAGCTTGTCATTTTTCAACGTTCCTGTGATTCTTGTGACCAGTTGAACAAGTCCACAAAATCTGTAGCTATCTGCTCCTTAGGATTTATTGCTGCTTGGAGTTTGGAGAAATTATCTGTTTTGTTAAATTTCTGACAATGCCTTTAGTCATATAACTTCAAAGTTTGTAAGTGGAAATATACAGCTTTTCACAACTTTCTTTTGATCTATCTCTGGATGCAATATAATTAAATCCTCATTATATAATATATACATTATATACATTTTCTATTCTACATGAACTCTTTTCCTAAGGGTTTATTTATCTACCTTACTACTGAATCCCTTTGATAAAACAGAGTTAATTGTTAACTTGGCTGTGTGCTTCTAGCACTTTATAACTTTATACGTGCCTCCATAGCAACCTTCACCTCTTAGATGGCAAATATCTGTTTACAGTGATGCCTTTTGTAATCTGTTCTTGAGGTCAATGACTATTGCTTATTTACATTTTTATCCCCAGAATCTAACACTGTGCCATGAACACAATAGATACTTGAAAAATACTGTTAAATTGAAATGTGTATGGTAAGTGTTTGTTTAAAATTGCTTATTCTGGGATTTTGTCTGTGATCCACAATGGTCACAAATTGGGTTACAGTGGCACATAAGTAAATCAGTATTGATAAAAATGTAACCCATCAACCTTGAGAATTTTTTGCTTCATCTACTCCCATCTGAGATTAAAGTATCATAAAAATACTAATTCATATGAAAAACTAATTTTCCCTGCTAACATAACTCCTATTTACTGTATTTTTCTTACTAAAACCAGATGGAACAAAATGTATGTTTGCCTAAATTTTTAACCAGTGATGTTCTATCAACACAAAACACAAAACAGAGGCACAATTATATTCAAAGATCATATTAAGCAATTGAAATAAAACAACACTATTTGTCCATTCTATGATATCTATATATCATTGAGGGTAAAATCACAAGTTATTCCTAAAATAAATCAACACAAATAACATTTATTGATGTTTCATTACTTTAAATCAAGTACAGAAAACAATGCAAGACAGATAAGATAATAGGTACCTAAGAAACAGTTCCAACCCCAAGAGTTCACTTTGTTCTAAAGAGCTATGTTGGATTTTATTGTATATTTTACACAGTTTAGTCAAACACTTTTCAGTTTTTAGCATGATGGATCTTTTGTGTTATATTCCACATTTCTCTACTATGATTGAGTTTTTACAGCCGTGTGATTGTCTTTCATAATCATGTTCTCATGTGATTCTAGTGATAACTCTGTAATTTTGTCTTATTATCCCCATTTTATAGATGAAGAAACCTAATTCCCAAGACTTTAAGTAGCTTGCCCAGAATCACTTAGCTTGAAAATGACTGAATTATGGTTTTAAATCAAGTCCATTTAACTCAAACCCTCAAGAATTTTTCTTTCTACTATGTTAAAAAAATCAGAATCCTACTTTCCCCTTAAATAGTCTCACAATTTCTACCTACACTAGCATCTTAAAGATTTTGGATCACAAGAAACATAAACTGTCAGGAATGGGATTCCTTGTGAGAGCAGCCATCTAATCGACTTATAACCAGTGTTTAAGACTTTTTCCCCCACAATATGGGAGAAATAGTCAACTAGTCTCTCACTGATCAATTTAAATTATAGGTTACTCAAGTTATTACTTACAAGAATAATTCAATATAATCTCATTATTAGAATGTTTATTTCAAAACAAATTCTCTATAGAAATTTTGTATTGTACTCCTTAGGATCTAAGATAGCATATCTAATTTTTCTAAATAGCCTCTCACCCCTCAACTTTCTTAATATATTGGACCCCATTTAAATTAGTGAGAACAAAAATTTGATTCTTTAAAGTTTTCGGTTGTAACTTTCTGAGATTAAACACATAGCTAGAGAGAACCCAGGCAGCTCAAGTGTTCCACAGGGTCTTCTGGGTGATACAAATGTTTCTGGTTCCTGTGGCTGGTTGAAGCTTCCAAGATGGACCCAAGAAATGTACTGTCATTTCAGGCCAATTTCATGGTTTGAAGGAGATTGCACTGAGACAATAAGATCAGTATATTGTTTTAAAAATATACCTCCAGGGGGACTTCCCTGTTGGCACAGTGATTAAGAACCCGCCGGCCAGTGCAAGGGACACAGGTTCGAGCCCTGGTCCAGGAAGATTCCACATGCCATGGACCAACTAAGCACGTGCACTGTAACTACTAAGCCCGTGCTCTAGAGCCTGCAAGCCACAACTACTGAGACCAGGTGCCACAACTACTGAAGCCCACTTGCCTAGAGCCCGTGCTCCACAACAAGAGAAACCACTGCAATGAGAAGCAAGCACACCAAAATGAAGAGTAGCTCCCACTCTCCGCAACTAGAGAAAGCCAGCGCGCAGCAACAAAGACCCGACGCAGCCAATAAATAAATAAATAAATAAATAAATAATAAAATATACCTCCAGGGACTCTGGGACTGTCTCACTGTCTTGTGAACATTCAAGAGGAGATTCCCAAGAAGAGCAAATTTCCTGGTCTTGCTTTCTCATACTTGTGTCTTTCTCAATATTCCCTCAAAATAAGAGCATTATCTTGGACCCCAGAGATTTGGGCTAGGTGGATGACTGGAGTCCTAATGACATTTTATTACAATTTGAATTCTTACAGTGTTTTACTCTATTGTAGACATGATATGGCTAGCACAAAGTGAGGCTCTACTGCCTATCCATCCTTAATGCAGATAACTTCATATGTTTATTTATTTTATAATGATAATCCATAGTAATTGCTCATTTAAATTACTGTTCTCTTCTGTTCAGGTTTTTCTAAATATTCCTTTATTTTATATTTAAATAATGACATTGAGGACGTTTATTAATATATTTCATTAAAGTAAAATACATGATTTTATTTAGAAATAAAATAAAATAAATGGATTTATTTCATTTAAAAATCTTGATTTAGTCTACCTATCATCAAGATATTTTAGGATTCTGAGAAATTCAAATATATGTTCACCAAATATTTCATTTACTTAAGGAAATTTAAATTTATTCAACAAAATTTACTCAGCAAATTTCTTTACAAAGGAAAATTTACAGAAGAAAAATATTCACAGAAATTTTTTATAAAAGAAAAGAGGCAGTTGGCCAAGAGAAAGGCTGTTGTACAACATCCACTCATAGATCAAAAACATTGGATCAATGTATTAAAATTGAATGCTTGGATGAGAGTCCCAAGTATATGCATTTGCTCTGGTATGGCCCAGTGAGCTGGATAAAAACACAGAAATAGCAATGGTCAATCCATGTGGATACTGAGCACAGAACATATGACAGAAATTCCTTCAATGAGAAAAAATTAGGTGGCATCAGTTTCACACTTTTCATTTGTTTTTTCTTCCTTCAAAAATTGCAGTCCAAACTACACCAGAAAACTGCTATTCTAGTCTATTGTCTGATTAACAGAGGTCAGCTGTATTATAAGTGCACTGTTTGTCAAAGGCTATTTGTTTTCTATAGCACTTTCCAATCATATAGTATACTTTTAGCAGATCTGTGGCATGTATAGAAGCTGAAAGTTTAGATACCGCCTAATCAATAGCCTAGTTTGACAGGAAACACATGTTGTTTTGATAGGCAATCCATGTTTATTTCACAGTCTGTTTCTGAGATGGACACATTTAAAATATATTGATCTTCAGTAGACTAGCATTTGTAAAACATACCTTTGAATAAATATCTCAGTATGTCATACCCAAATTAATAATCTTATGTTTTAAAATGTACCTTTTTATGTAGGTTGATTTTCATAACTGGGAGTCCAAAATGCTTTTTTGGTAAGTTATTAAAAAAAAATGAGTGTACTCTTACCCACATGGATATATCTAGATTGTTAAAAAATGGATTCTGGTCCATGAGGTTTTAAGTTCCAGAGCACTGGGCAGAGAAATTTTCTGATTTAATAAGTTTGGCCTGGGTTGAGTGGGGGATGGGGAGTGCAGTTCGAAGCAGCTTTGAACCTTCCACTTGCTACATTCCTGATACTTGTTCCTAAGTTTGCTCCACACACGTGGCATTTCCCACCCTACCATTTTCTTCTCTCACCAAACAGCTTTATAAGATCTATTTGGACTCAGGACATTACAGACCTGACATTTCTGTGGCCTGGTCAAGTGTGTGTGTTTAAGATGGCTGAAAAAAATCAACTTTTTTATTAAACCCATTTGTGGCAATGATTATCAAGAAAGATAAGAAAACAATTACCCATATACAAATGGATCTAACTACTGGATATCTTTTGGCATATTATACTTCAATTTGGATATATGTATTTATTATTATGTAATATGTGTATTGATATTCTATTGCTGCACAAATAATTATCACAACACAAACTTAGTGGCTTAAAACAGCACACATATTTTTGTTTCATGATGGTTCAGGAGTCCCAGCACAGCTTTTGTAGGCACTGCTTAGGGTCTCACAAGGCTGCACTCAAGGTGGCAGCTGAGCTATGTTCTCATCTGTAGGCTTGGCTAGGGAAGAATCTGTCTTCAAGCTTATTCAAGTTTTTGGCACAATTCATTTATGGCCTCGGATTTTACTGGCTGTTGGCTGGAGGCCACCCTCAGGTCCCAGAGGCTGCTCAGAGCTCCTGGTGACCACCTGCACTTCCTTGCTGTGTGAGCTTCCTCAACATGACTGCTCCCTTCATTAAGCCAGCAAGGAGAATCTTCCACTACAGTCACTGTGATGGAGTCTTATTTATAACATAATGAAATCATAGGAGTGATATCCTGTTTTCTTTGTCATATAATGTAATCAAATCAAGGGATTTATTAGAAGCAGGTGGTCTTGCCCACACCCCAGAGGATGAAATAAAACAAAGGAGTAGATACCAGGAGATGGGACATTGAAGATCACGTTGGGATCTGTGCACCGCAACATGTGAGAGAATTATTTTACTAACTTGGTTAGAGTTGCTAATTTTTTTTAATATTCTCTTGACAATGAAAAGAACTACAGAAAGATTATGAATCAAGGAATTCCAGAAAGTAGGCTGTCTTCTGCTATGTCAACCTTGTGATAATCTCCTTGTGAGTTTCCATGGCCACAAAAAGATGAGAGTCAAGAGGGCCATCTTACCAAAAATGTCCGTAACTGCAGCACCGTCAGTCTTTGTAGATCTATAGACAGGCACAGATCACTTTATAAACAATGCAGAAATAGCTTTGCCACAAAAATACGGATGCCTTATTATTAGTTTAGTCAAAATTCTATTCAAATATAAGATATTATCATGGTCAGAGGAATGTGAATAAACTTTTACATGCTGGTATTTCCCTTGTACTAAAAGAAGACTCACTGCATAAATTTTTTAATATATTTTGACCTATTTCAAGGTATCTACAAACCTCAGAAAAAGAAAAACAATAAAAAAGCTTCATAATACATACAGAGAATGTCTAAGTCACATTTTTAATTTCAGAGAAAATTTCTTTGAACTTAATTTTGTGATTTGCCATAAATTTGGAGGTACAATTATGTAAAAATAACATAACTGAGATAATGCCGGTGGATATGCTTGAATAATACAAATTGCTATTGAAAATAAAGTGAAAATTGTAATACCAATTAGTTATTCTCGGTACTCTTAGTATTTCACATTTTTCCCTTGAGTTTTTATTTTATGCAAAGCCATACTTATTATGCTAGTTATTTGGAACTGAATTAATTTATTGATTACAAATTCACTTGTCAACATGATTAGAATAATGCTCCTCTACATTTATTGCTCAGTTAGATATATAAACAGTTTTCCTTAGAAGTTTAGATTGACTAGCTTTTGAAGTTCTCAATATAGAAAAATGTTTTAGCAGAAAAATGCACTTAGCAAAATCAAACAAAAATCTATGTAATTTCTCTCAATTGAGAACAGGGACACTTACCTTTTTTATGTGAATACATAAGTGTTAAACTACTAACGAGCAATCATAGAGCAGGGGAGAAGAAAATGAGACATTTTTCCTTACTATTTGCTCCCAACAGAGAGTAATATTCATCACAGAGAGTAATGACCACTCTGCAAATCTGAAAAGGCATGTGCACATGTGCCTGAAGGTGAATGAGTACAATAAATAGATGACTATAGCTGCTTCCTTCTCAAACCAGGCATATCACGTTTTCAGATAGAAATAGTCATTAAGAAAACATTTCTTCAATTTAAAAATATGACCAATTGTAAAGTACCTTCATAGTGTTATTCAGATGAGAGAGAAGGACTTTCCCAATGGTATCAGTTCATGCGTGAAAAATCTGTTTCTCATCTGTCAAGGATAAATAAATATTTGCCTAATTGTACCCAGGTTCCAATATCACAGGAAAACTCCACAAATGACCCGGTGAGGTTAAGGGTACGGGACTTTCCCCACTGTCGGTGAAGGTAACAACTGAATATAAAGGTGCCATGTTTTGACCACATTCTCTACAGGTTTTATGGTCTTGCTTTCAATTTTCTTAATGTAACGTGTTTCATTCAGCCTTAATAAGTCATGTCAATGTATCACCTTTGAATAGACATTATTTTGAGTTTATGCTTATTTGAATTCCCATATCCTTTTTCTCCTTCCTGCCAACTCCCCTCCCCCAACACACACTCATCAAAGCGCTGCTTCTGGTTAATTAGAAGTATCTAGAATTGCCTTGTCTGCTTACTCAGTAAGATCTTTCTAAAAGGTGACAGGGAATATAAAAAGATGTAGATGATGCCACCAGGGTAGGCTGAATAAAATGTTGCTGAGATTAAAGTATCTGAATAAATATAAGACTTGAATTTCCATTATCTTTAACGAATTCATTACCAAACCATAGAGAAGTTTTGGAGTTTGGGAGAATTTTTGACCTGTCATGGGAGATTTCATTTAATGTAAGAGTCAATGGGAGGAATGTTTAAGGAGACAGAATAATAACTAAAATGGGGATACACTTGTGGTTCAGAGTCATCATCATAACATTTTAAAACAATACATAACTAAATTTCTAAATAATGCACAAGTTCTTATTCCTTATGCTTATGGAAAGAATATATTATGGCCTTACTGTAGATAAGCAAAATAAAGCACGATTCCCACTTCTGTGCTACATGTGGTCTTTCACCTGTATTCACTCAAAGTTTTCATTCAAAAAATATTTATTAACACACTCTGTGTGTCAAAGTGCACTATCTGAACATTTTGTCATTTGTGAAAAAGCCATGACCCACTGTTGTGAATTAATCTGAATAAAATATCTTCTTACTTTGAAACATTATGGATATAAAAATTAAAAAAAACTGAGATGCCCATACATTTTGGGTTGCCTGGGATGATTCCGATTTAGGACTGTGATTTATGAGTTATGGCTAACTACATCCAGTTCACTCCCTGAAGTGGCCTAGTTTTGACAATAAATTATTTGATCACCCTAAATAAAATGACTATATAAGTGTCAACCATGCAGTTAACGATAAACATTAGAAATACCTTGGTACTATCCAATCCCACCTTCCTGTCTTTTCTAAAGAATTCGGAGGTTATAGATATATGTGTTGTTGTGGATGGAGTTGTGTCCCCTCCAAATAGACGCAGAAGCCCCCTTTCCCTGTGAATGAGACCTTTTTCAGAACTAAAATCTTTGAGACGTAATCAAGTTAAAATGAGATTAGGGTGGACCCTAAATGTAATGACTGGCTCCTCTTAAAGAGAAAAACACACACAAACAGACAGACACACACAGAATCAAGATGACCATGTGATGACCAAGGCAGAAATTGGTGTGATGCAGCTACAAGCCAAAAAATGCCAGGGATTGCCTTCAATGACAAGAAGGTAGAAGAGGTAAAGAAGTATTCTTCCCTAGAGTTTTCAGAAGGAGCACAGCCCTGCTAACAAGTTGATTTCGGAGTTCTAGCCATCAGTTCCATGAGAGAATAAATTTCTGTCATTTTAAGCCACTCAATTTGTGACACTCTGTTGCAGCATCCCTAGGAATCTAATGCAAAGATTATGTCCATGAATGTCTTTATAGTTTCTCATATGTATATACTGATCAGTTAGAATACATATGCTATTATTTTTCATATATTAATACTTTATATAAATGGAATCATATTGTTTCTATTTTTATGCTATTCGTTTCTCTAAATACTATGTTGATTTCTTTTAGCTTAACTATGGAATACTATCCCATTCCATAAATAAATACAGAAATATATACACAGGTATATATAGTTTCTCTTGTTAATGGACATTTATATCGTTCATAATTTATAGCCATTAAAATATATCTTATACTTGTCTTTTTGTATATACATTGTATAAATGAGTAGGCAATGCAATTCTTCAAATTAATGTGATATTGCTAAATTGCTCCTCAAATTAGTGTAGTAATTTTCAAATTCATCAGGAATGCATAGGAAATCACTTTGCTTCTTGTTACTGCCAAGGTTAGTATTACTAGAGCAACATTTCTGTTGTCAACTTTTTTGTTGTTGTTGGTTGGTTGTTTTTGCCAATCAGTTAAGTGAGAAATTATACTCCTTCCTTGTTTTAATTTGCAGTTCCCTGATTACTGGTGAAGTTCACATATTCATATGTTCATTGGGATTTCAGATATTCTCTCCTGCGGATTACATGATCATAACTTTACCCTTGTAAGTTGATTTATTTGTATTCCCCTCAATAATATGTAGTAGATATTTTTAGTTTTTGGATCATGATTCTTTATTGGTATGACATGGTTTAAATATCTTTTTCCAGATGGAGGCTTATATGCAACTGATGCAATACAACTTACTAAAGGCAAAGTTATTCTTTGTTCTCTCTATGCTACCCTTACCGTTGTGAACATCACAATGTTTTTTGACTTGATTGCATATATGATTTCCTATGAAATTCTGAGTTCTTTACGAACAGGAACAGTGTTTCTTCTCTCCAGCTAAAGACACACACAAGACACTACGACAACATAAATTAAACGGTAATAAATTGATTTTAGGCTTGAGGAGTAGTTAAACTCATTACCAGAGAGTATTGAACAATCATTTTTGGTGAAAGTTAGAGAATACAGTACTGTACATACAATGCAGCTTTTATTTTGTGACTACAGGATTAAACAAGTGAACTGATAGAAAAGATTCCTTGGTTATTTATGTCCTTCAAGCATCTAACACACAGTGCAGCCAGGATATATTTTCTTTATTTGATTGTCTATAGTGTGTCCAAATACATTGTAAAAAAAGAAAATTACTTGAGGCAACAAATATAGGAACATGAAGCAAAAAAATCTATGGTATCCTGAGCTGGGAAAAACACTGCATATGTATTCTGATGAAGCAGCCCACCAAGTCTTTACTACTAAATTTTGTAGCACATTTAAATCTCATTACCATAAAAATTATATTTATTTTTATTATTTTCATTTAAGCATCCTCATAATCCCCCACATTGTGGTTCAGTTTTCTTTCTTATATATCAGATGGGTATATTATGAGCTTAGATATGATAATGAGCAAAAGTTATTTGTTAAGATGTTCAAATAAAAACTGAGGATCCTAATTTAGCTATTTCAGTCCAAATTAATGTGTTGAAGTAATGACAGAAGTAACTTTGTATATATTTTTGAAAATTTAAGTTGTACCATTCCTCCAAGATCACTAGAAATACTATTAACCCTAGTCCTGCTTAATTAGCCTCTTTATATCTTTTAATGACTAGCATGTGTAGCAATGAGAGACAATGGATTATGCCTTACCACTTAGCTCTACATTTTGAAATGCATTAATGGTACTTGTCGTTCACATCATGTGTCACTTTCTTGGCAATATGCTGACAACATGTCATTAAGACTGAGGATGCAAGGATTAATTCCCATGAGAGTGATGATCTGACAATGTGTTTATCTACAAACAAGTAAACATTTCCCCCCTTTCTTTCAAAGTTTCTATGTGACAGTATCATTGTCATACATGACTTTTATAATATAAAAATTAAAAATAATATACCTGAACACACATCTAAGTATAGTATAATGTAATGTTTTAAAGATAATTCAATTAAAAATCATATATATAATACATATACATATTTGTTGAGTAAAAGAAATCATAAATGTATTTGTGTGAGTGGTGAGTTTGAAACATTCCAGATAGAGACCTGATTTCTTTATGCTGGGTGAGGGAGCACCAAAATGCTGCCTTAATATTATCTGGATTGATTATGCTATTTACACTGACAGTCGGTTGTAAGTGATGTTTGGAAACAGATTGAATGTCAAACAACAACAACAACAAAACACTATGTCCAATGAGATCAATCTTTCCTGAGAAGCTAACAGAAATATTCAAATTGGTGTGCTCATTGATACATCTGATAGGTGCTAGTTTCCCCTGTAAGATTATTTTGCTTTTTGCCTACATATCTGTTTGCAAATAGGGTGAACATATGCCTCAGATTTCCCAGGACGTTCCCATTTAACTACTGTCTTCTGGTGTATGTTTTAATTAACACCTCATTTCCCTCTCAAAAGAGCTCTGGTTTAGGCAATAAATTATGTAGTTACCCTACACGTCTAAAATATAGTCAAAATAGTTTTCACCTTTACTCATTTTTTATACCAATCAAAAGAAACATTTAGTATCTTTTGTATGTGAACAATATTGAAAGCAGCTTACTAACCCTGAAATTCTACTAAAAAAGTGAAGTTTTCACTTGCGGTATATGACTAGAAATTGCTCTAAGGTTGTATACTTTCCAACACGTTATAAGTCTGGTCAACAAACAAAAAGTCAAAGGAACTTAGAGATTATCTAACTAACATTTTCAAATGTCTTCTATATTACATGAGGGAGAAAATGGATCAGTGTTTGAGAAATGCTGAAATGACACAGAGCTAATATTTCAGAAATGAAACAGTCTGGGAGAGGTCAAATGACATCATTTGGCCAGCTGTACTAAAATGAAGATTAGAAGTCAATTAACTTGACCTGGTCAATTTACTTTTACTGTAGCACACAGCGTTTACTTATTAGAGTAACTGGGCCATACCTATGTGTACTGTTCCAGGATATAAAATCTATAGAGATTCTCCAAAAGTATGAAAGGTAAGAAAAGGAATTCATCATAACTAAATTCAAAGTTTAAATGAAAGAATTAAAGTGTTATACACACGCGCACACACACACAAATGTATATAATTTTTTTCCTGAATAATTATTTTAGCTTTCTTTTATGTAGCCTGGTAACCTATAGCCCACAGTTTAAACGGAATACAAATTAGGCTTTTTTTCCTCCCTAAATGTAATTATTTCTAAACACTATTCTTTCTTAGGGAGCCATATGATTTTGGTATGTGTTTTAATTTGTTACTCCCAGTCTGCTTCTCTTCTAATTATTTTTAAATGCTGTATTGAGATTAATTTCAGTGGTACTAATATATAATTTAAATGAAAACATGAAATCAAATTACCACTGGCTTATGCAATATTTAAGAAAAGCAGCTTAAATTGGGGAAAAGTGGAATTAAGTACTACATATTATTGAAATGTATAAGTTAATTCTTTCCTACTGTGTTAAGTAAAGGGACTGGCATGGAATCTTTAGTTGTGAATTAAAATGCTGGGGGGTTACATGAGCAGTAACGTGAGTGAGTGAGGAAGAATTATCCCAGGAAAGAAACAATAGCTGTTCTTCAGGGAGCTTTGAATAAGGTTTAGTAAGCACACTCAAATTGTTCCATTTCCTTTTCACAATATTATATTTTACTGCTTGTTATTTTATTTATATAATAATTATATTTACCTATTTCTTCTTATAAAGTATAGAAAATAGCATACTTTTTCTTCTATGTCTATAACTGTAGAATGGTAAAATGGTGCTAATTTGATTTAGTGCAGTGATTTTCTTTGGATTCTATTGAAATAATCTTTGAACAAAAACCAGTGGTGAGAAAAGTTTTAAAAATAATAACCAGGCCATTTAAATGAAATGTCCAGAATAGGCAAGTCCATAGAGACAGAAAGTAGATTCATAGCTGCCAGGGGAAGGGAAAGTGATTGCTGTTGGTTCCAGGATTGCTTTTGGGGATGATGAAAATATTCTAAAATGAGATTATGGAGATGTGAGCACAAATCTGTGACTATATTAAAATCATTGAATTTTTAAAAAAGAATAGTTGCATGTAATTTAAATACAATAAGATTCGCATATTTCATTGGTTAAAAATACCAAAAATTTTTCAGACACTTATATCCTTGAAGCCAATAAATCCCCTCCTCAAATTAAAGTCTAAAAATCTAAATAAAAATGTAAGTATTTAGTTATAACAGTATTTATATCAGTGCTATAATAGTACTTGGGCCAATGGTATCTATGATTAAAACTTTGAAAAACAACGAAATAATCTTTAAACTTCCACAAACATGACAAATTTAATCTCAAGGCACATATACCAATTTTGCACATAACTTTTCATTTCATTCTATATATTGCTATCAGTTTATGTGAGGATTTACAAAATAATTTGAATAGTAGTTCCACAAAATTCTATATTAAATAATATCCAGTGAAGGAAGAGTTTAATATGTCTACTTCCATAAATTTACATTTAAGATACAAGCTAGTAAGTATTAGATTTGATAAAATTTAAAGATTGGTTTTAAAGTAACGATTTAATGAAAAACTTTCATTCTAAGCTCTAGGTCCTAGTATATATTTAAGCTCCTATATCTGCTAGAGAATAATTAATCCCCTGATCTGTAACCTGACCTGGGATACTCTTGAGGAAGAGAACAGATGGTCAAGGCACCTTCAGTTCTATAGGACATATATGATCCTGTCTGCATTGCTTTTAGAAGCCTTAGAGTTCAGATAGTTGAACCCAGAAATGGGTGATATAATAGTTTCCATGTCTATCCTTGACATCTTTTCTAGCCTGGGGTCCTAAGAGAAGGTTTCAGAACTTGAGAGGGACTTCTGTTTGGAAGATCACACCTTTCAAGCTGGTTTAAAAAAAAAAAAAAAAAAACACCTAATTTGTGCATGATAGTCCTATTTGGGGCAAGCCACAGATTTAATATTTAGTAATTATTTTAAGCATCTTCCTTTTGTTATCAAATGCATCAGGTGTGACTGAAATATAGTCATCCTAACAATTACTATCCTGTTGTCACTTTGAAAGTAATTCATCTTCTCTGAGACTTTGTGTTCTCCTCTAAAAGTAATCTAGTTCTATCTTGGTAATCAATGGTGATAGTCAGATTTTTGGGGGGTTTACTATTCATCTCACATAAACTAAGACTCCTTCTGCAAGTTACCTCTCTCCTCACTCCTGGAAATAACTCTCTCCCTTATTATTGACTGGGTCCCCTTGAGGTCATCTTCAGGGTCTCAGGAACCAGTGGTGGGTGTAGTGCCTTAGAAACCACACAAGATTTGAACCTGTGCACCACTGGTCTCCAGAATTATATTAAATCTGTGTCGAAATGCATAGCTGTAAAAGTAGCTGGTAAGTTCATGACACATGAATCAATGAAATTAGAACACTCCCTCATACCTTATACAAATATAAAATCAAAATGATTTAAAGACCTAAATATAAGATGTGACACATAGAACTCCTAGAAGAGAACACAGGCAAAACATTCTCTGAAAATCGTAGCAATGTTTTCTTAGATCAGTCTCCCAAGGCAAAAGAAATAAAAGCAAAAATAAACAAATCGGACATAATCCAATTTAAAGCGTTTGCACAGCAAAGGAAACCATCAACAAAATGAAAAGACAACCTATGGAATGGGAGAAATATTTGCAAATGATGCAACTGACAAGGGGTCATTCTAAATATATATAGTGTGTGTGTGTATCCAAAATATACAAACAGCTCATAGAACACAATGTTGAAAAAAGAAAAACAACCCAATCAAAATATGGGCAAAAGACCTAAATAACATTTTTCCAAAGAAGACACACAGATGAATATGTATAAAACGGATAACTAATAAGAACCTGCTGTATAAAAAAAATAAATGAAATAAAATTCCAAAAGAAAAAAAAAAAGACACACAGATGGCCAACAGGAACATGAAAAGATACTCAACAACTGTAATTATTAGCAAAAGGCAACTCAAAACCACAATGAGGTAACACCTCACACCAGTCAGAATGGCCATCATCAAAAAGTCTATAAATAATAAATGCTGGAAAGGGCGTGGAGAAAAGGGAACCCTCCTGCACTGTTGCTGGGAATGTAAACTGGTGCAGCCACTATGGAAAATAGTGTGGAGGTTCCTTAAAAAACTAACAATAGAGCTTCCATATGATCCAGCAATCCTACTCCTGAGTATATACCCAGAAGAAGACAAAAATTCTAATACAAAAAGATACATGCACCTAAATGTTCACAGCAGCACTATTTACAATAGCCAAGACATGGAAACAACACAAGTGCCGATCAACAGACGACTGGCTTCAGAACATGTGATGTGGTATGTGTATATATGTATTATACACACACACACACACACACACACACACACACACACAATGGAATATCACTCAGCCATAAAAAAGAATGAAATATTGTCATTTGAAGCAACATGAATGGACCTAGACAATATTATACTCAGTGAAGTAAGTTAGAGAAAGACAAACACTATATGATATCACTTATATGTGGAATTTAAAAAATAATACAAATGAATTTATATACAAAATAGAAACAGACTTACAGACATAGAAAACAAAATTAAGGTTACCAAAGGGGAGAGGGAGGGAGGGAGGGACAAATTAGGAGTATGGGATTAATAGAGACAAACTGCTATACATAAAGTAGATAAGCAACAAGGATTTACTGTATAGTACATGGCAATTATATTCAATATCTTACAATAACCTATAATGGAATATAATCTGAAAGAAAAACTGAATCACTATGTTCTACACCTGAATTTAACACAGTATTGTAAATCAACTACACTTCAGT
Source organism: Balaenoptera physalus (assembly GCF_965194825.1). Lineage (NCBI taxonomy): Eukaryota > Metazoa > Chordata > Mammalia > Artiodactyla > Balaenopteridae > Balaenoptera > Balaenoptera physalus. Next base: position 154,496,870 of record NC_138890.1, read on the forward strand.
TAAAAAAAAAAAAGTAGCTGGTAAGTTCAAAGACATATATGAAAGTGTTTAAAAAGAGAGAGAGATATAAAGGTGTGTTTCCAGGAATCTCATATAGGGCAGTATCTAAATCTAAGAGTAGGGAAATCCTATGTTAATATTTGTCTTCCTTCTCTCTCCAGTAAGCCTACTTTTTATGGAATTTCTTACCCTTTTTGTTACAGTAATGAAAGCCAAAGACTGTACTCACTAATCAAGAAGGAATCTGTGTATAAGACCCAATGCTTGCTCACAAACCCTTAATGTATTATAGCACAAGTCTCTCAATGGCTTGTACAAATATTATATCATTGTAATTTTTTCTGTATATTTGAATTAAGAAAGCATCTGTGTATCTGCTGCAATAAGCTGGCTCTCCGTGGAGACTGTGCAAGACCTTCTTCTCACTCTCTAAGAGTAACTCTGCCTCAGGCCTTCTTTTTTAAAATCTAAGGCACACACTGAATTTGATGGGACCCATTACACTACCTTGATCTGCACTTTCTCTCTGATGTGGGAGTTGAGTCCAGGAGATTCTTAGAACACATGTTAAATTGCTCATTGTGTAGGAACTCAATTGCTGAGAATAAAGTCACTTTGCATTTGGTATCACATTTCATATCACCTGAATATTTACTATGCTTTTTTTAAACTTTGTGTTTGTGTTTATACCAAAGACCTCAGGTGGGTTAATCTTTTACTACAGATTTATTATAAAGATTTTTTAATTATATTATAAAATATGGGCAAAAGGATAATCTGACAAGGGTTCATAGTAGTAGAGGGTTATTTGCAATTTGTGGCTTCCCAACCTCCTGGTTGCAAATGATCAAGTCCTGAGTTAGGTAACAGGAGATGACTGTCTTTTCAAGGTTTGAGATCTGTTGGTATTTTCAACTGCTTGTAAATCATACATGTATTTGCAGTGCTTCCTCTACATATAATTTTACTTTGAAAATAGTAACAACTAATATTTTTAAAAAGACCACATTATATTAATTTAAAAGCTATATAATCACTACAGGGTTCATCTATACTTTCTTATCAGGATTTAAGTATCTGCCAAAATTTGTGTTTAAGTAGGTGCTGTTGATAACTAATACTTCTCATTCACTGAATTTCACATTTTACGTAACATAAAACTTTGGGCCTTTAAAGATTAACATAATAATTTAAATGAAATATTGATAATAATATTTTGGAAAAGTACTTAATATATGGAGAAAAGAGAAAGTAATATGTTTGTTTGACATGTTCATAAAATGTAGATTTTCTGTTCCCTTTGATGTAGATGACTATGAAATCACATTGATCTTGATAAACACAAACTCATGTCAGCATTGTCAAATTGGGCTCAATAACTTTACAGCTGTGATGTCTATTGCTCTATTATGCATAACATTAGGTATCAGGCAAACTGTATCACTTTCCTTCCTTTCTTCCTGCCAGTGTTTATGTATTTCACTCCACTGGTAAATTCTATCTCTAAGATATGGTTGCAAGGTAGTCTGAAATCCAACTGACTTTTGATTTTGACTCATACAACTTGGATAAGTTATTTAATCTTTCAAAGACTAGATTCCTCATGTATAAAATGGGGATAAAAATAGTAATAACCCATGTCCTACCAAAATAATAAAAAATACTTGGTATATAGTAAGGGCTCAATAAATGTTAGATATTGTTACTTTTTTTACTCAAATCCTAGCTTAAACATCTCCATCAATTACTCTCAAATACCCTTAGCTGGATATATATTTTATCTCCCTATATCTCCAAATCAAATTGTACTTTTAAAAAATATTTTCTTTTTGTCTTCCATCTGAAGTACCTAATTCATTGCTAATGTACATTTATCTTATATAATTGATATTTTTTCATAGATTCAAATAATGTAATCATCAATGACATTTTCTGGTGAATGACAACTATCCAGAACATATTAAATAACAACTGTCATATTCATTTAAAGCTACAAAGTTTAAAATATTAGAGAGTGGGGAAAAGTTGTTATTCAAGGATGGAAGATGGAACTTCTAAAGTAATTTAAGTATGACCCAGCTGTAGCCATTGTACAGGTTCTCTGCCCTGGCAGTCAGAGATTAGTTTTTAATAAACCTAGAATATCAATGCCAGAACGTTGAAATCAGGGTCCCTGCTCCCCATGGTATACATTTAGAGAAAGATTGCAACCAGTATCAAGGTTTGCAAAATGAATCTAAACATGTTTGCCCATCAAGGGAACCAAATAACACTAGGAGCTGTTACGAAGCCACAGTGTTTGTGAAAAGATTAAAGCAATAACCAGAGAGCAGAGAACAGGCAGATTAGGCAAAGAGAATGGCCTCTGGATCATTGATCTTTAATTATTTTTTTCTCCTGAAATCACAAATGATTTTTTTATACTCAATGCATTTTCAAGTTGACCTCAAAATTTTATCATCAATGTCAATAGAAGCAAAAATGTATTTCCCACCACATTTTAAATTGTTTGAATTTTACATCACTTCCAAATGCACTGAATTTAATAATTTCAAGTCTGCAATCACCCATTGAAAGAATAAACAAGCTCTTCTTAAGTAGTCATATATTTTGCATTTTTTCCCTGAACTTCAATTTCAATTTCACTTTTCCAAAGAATTCCTACAATAAATATTTTTATACATATTATACATAAAACATATGTTTATGTTTTAAACAAAACATATTGTGTATATTTAAATTGTTTATAATTTACATATAATTTCAAAAAAGTTTCCTGTGCCAATTAGGCTTTACTTTATAAAACATTTATTCTGGCTTGAGAAAGCATTTCATTTATTAGTGGTTCACCATTGGCCATAATAACATTATATATATTACAGCTTTTAAAAATGTTTAACCATAAGAGCAAATTTTATTGAAATTGCAGTTAATTAAGATGTGTGGCAGGGTTATAAAGCTTGTAAAAGGATGTCCTTAGATATTATAATTATCTCCTTGCTTAATGGTCCTGAGATTTTTACATTACTATAGGGCAATGCACCTTATTGGGATGTAAAATGTGCTTGTTGCTGTGAAAATGATAGAAGCATAATTGTGAAGGAGGAGGTTGGAATAGGAAATGTAGTTGTCAAGAAGGTCATGCTAGGAAAAAATGTATATACAGAGGTAAAGGATCTGGAGAAACATTCCTTTGAAACAATCTGTGCATGAGTTTTTGGAAAGCTTTCCTGTGAGGCCAAAGATACACGTATCACAGGATGAAAACCACTGTTTTATACGATCTGTGAGATTTTCCTCAATTCATTCGTGTGGGTTAGCCAATTCACATTAGAGAAACACATGGTTACAGAATGGAAACTCCAAGAACAAAAATGCTAATGTATGGATTAGATGCTGTAGGGAGGTAAATAAATGATTACCCTCTCCATTCTTACTCAAGAGGCTTCTGGTTTCCATTGGGAGGAAGTCCCTCCACACTCCACTCCTGAATTCAGCTGTAGGCATACTAATGAACATGCCCTCTATGGATACCCTTTAATTATGTAAATTCATTTCTACGAATTTGCTGGAGAATGTTGGAAATCATAATTAAGACACTCCAGTGCCATTTAACAAAGAACTGCCTTTGGTCACTATAGTTAGATTTTTACAGCAACTTAATATGTTTTAAAAGTAAAGAAAAAACTGTTTAAATACTTCATGGATAATTATATGCCACTAATAATAACTTGCACTTTGACTAATTCTTTTTAGTATACTTAGCTCTAATTAAAAAACAGTAAATTGGTTTGATCCATTTATTTATTTATTTATTATGTTGTAGGTTCCTGGATTGTGTAATTGTTTGGAGAGCTTATACTAATGTTGTATACATCTCTGAAAACAGAAGAAATGAGTACAAAATTGGGCTCATATAAATGCTGAATATGCTCTGAATTAAGAATCCTTGGCTTGCTCAACAACTTATTAAGACATAGGGACATTGTACTCCAAAGTCAAACTTCTTATTCATGTAAGCATTATTCATGGGGATTGTTGTGGTCTTCCAAAACACTCTTCCTTATACCTTATAGATCATGCATTTTAAAAAACATGTTTTTCATACTCCGATAGCCAGACTCCAGTTGGTAATACTGAATGAAAATTCTCTAGAAAATCAATTTTACTTACTCACAGTACCAATGTCAAAAACTCAAACAAGGCTATTCAGCTGGCTGTCTTGTAACTTAATTAACTCAAGGGGAATTCATAGAGTGAACACAATCACTTTTGTATGAAGGTGAATTTGAATAGAAATTCTACTTTTTCCCCCCAAGAATATATTCTTTAGGCTATTCTAGCAGTGTCTTATCTACAATCTTCCAATCCTCTGAAATTATATTCGATATTATCGTTCTTTAAAAAGAGAGCATAAAAAAAAAAAAAAGAGAGCATAAAACACTTCGGATTTAAACTCAATGTAATTTACTTGAATTTTAAGAAAAATTACACGATTTGGAAAAATATTATTTTCCCTAATGTGAACAAAACCCATTCGTTAATTTCAAAATCAAAATATTTATCTCAATTTAAACTATATTACTTCATTTACAATTATTTTTAGGAAATTTTCCCTCAGTAGGTATTCTTATAAAGTTTTATCATTAAAAATATTGAGTGAGTCAGAAAAATAAGAAGATACACTTGAGATAGCAGAAATGTTACAATTTCATCATTACCTTGAATATTTGACTCTAGGCAAAGAAAAAAGGAATGAAAAAAACTAAAGGAATAGCCTCTACCTTATCTGTTGTGATATGTTTCATTTCCCTAAATATGACCTGTTTCTTGAATAGCATAGGTTTAATGGGTCTGGTAATAAACACCATCTCTGGCTTTTTTATTTTGTATTCTCCATCTCTTCACAGTCTTTATTTATGGTTTTATTTTCTTTTATTCTGAATTAGTTTCTGAAATTTCTGTAAATCAAGTAAGGAAATTAGCATTTACAAAGAGAAAAAAATAAACAAAAGGGATGTAGTGGATGGACCACTTTATCTGGAGTGTTTGAATAAGGCCCACCAAAAGTTGGTGGAGTGGATCATATGCCCTTGTGATTGGAGGAAAGTAGCATGTAATTTTTTGTTGTGCCTAAGGTAGAAGCAGTTCCAACATAACTTAAGTGTTGTGACATTAGAGCCAGAGAGGCTAGGGATAAATATGCAAAATCAAATTTCATGGCATTTATATACCAATAAGAGCAAAAGTCCTACAACAAAAAAAGCATAAGGAAATAATTCAGAGTAAAATTAGGAGCAGAGGACTACCCAGATATATATGAGCCAAACCTTGAAGTGGCATACATGCCCCAATTTTGTCCTTACTGCACTTATAAGAATTTGGCCACTCCCAATCTCCCAATTCATCCCACTCCCTCCTTACCCTTTGGTATCCATACATTTGTTCTCTACATCTGTGTCTCTGTTTCTGCTTTGTAAATAAGATCGTCTATACCAATTTTTTCAGATTCACATATATGCATTAACATACGATATTTGTTTTTCTCTTTCTGACTTACTTCACTCTGTATGACAGTCTCTAGGTCCATCCATGTCTCTACAAACGACCCAGTTTCGTTCCTTTTTATGGCTGAGTAATATTCCATTCTATATATGTACCATATCTTCTTTATCCATTCCTCTGCTGATGGACATTTAGGTTGCTTCCATGTCCTGGCTATAAATAGCACTGCAATGAACATTGGGGTGCATGTGTCTTTTTGAATTATGGTTTTCTCTGGGTATATGCCCAATAGTGGGATTGCTGGGTTCTGTTTTTATTTTTTTAAGGAATCTCCATACTGTTCTCCATAGTGGCTATATCAATTTACATACCCACCAACAAAGCATGAGGACTGACATATACACACTATTGATACTATGTATAAAATAGATAACTAATGAGAACCTACTGTTATAGCACAGGGAACTCTACTCAGTGCTCTGTGGTTACCTAAATGAGAAGGAAATACAAAAAAGAGGGGGTATATGTATACGTATAGCTGATTCACTTTGCTGTATAGTATAAACTAACACAATATTGTAAAGCAACTATACTCCAATTAAAAAAATAAAAAAGAAAAATCAAACACACACACACACACACACACACACACAGACACACACAAAGAATTCAGTCACATGATCATACCTACATTAAGAGATGCTGGAAAATCTAATCTGGTTATGTACTAGCTAGAAAAGGAAACCAATTGGTGAGCTACTACATGATTTATACTAAGGCGGGATTTTTGAAATGAGAGAACCAACAAGAGTTGTCTAGGAAAGTCGGAGACTGAATGGATCAGAAAAATATATTATGGCTGTGGGGAAACTGTAAAAGCCTTCTTGAGTTTTGTCATTTTAAACTTGAAATACATCTAGTAATCATGGTTCTATTCCTTTGCTTATTTATTTGCTCATTTGCTTTTCCCTTCATTTTCTTCAGCCATAGTCAGCTGTATATCAACACACGGAGAAGTTAGTAGGCTGATGTATTAGGTTCCTATGGCTGCCATAATAAATTACTGGCATGGTTGGTTAAAAAAGAGAAATTTATTTTATCCCAGTTTTGGACTTTAGAAGTCCAAAGTTAAGGTATCAGCGGGTTGTTTCCTTCTTTTGGATTCAGAGGGATAATGTTTTCCATGTCTCTCTCTTGACTTCTGGTGGTTGGAGCTCAGTCCTTGGATTGTGGCAGTGCAGCTCCTCTGCCTCCATCATCACATGCTGCTCTGTCTATGTCTGTGCATGTCTCTACTTTCTCTTACAAAGGCACCTGTCATCAGATTAAGGTATTCTCTAGTCCAGTATGACCTCATCTTAACTATGTACATCTTCAAAGACCCTATTTCTAAATCAGGTCACATTCAGAGGTACTGGTTATTAGGTTTTGAAAGTACCTTTTGTTTAAATTAATTTTTATTGGAGTAGAGTTGATTTACATATCTTTTTTTCCCCATATGCATTATGTTCTTTTATTCTCTCATACCCACACATTCTAAACCAGAAATAATAATAATGATAATAACAGTAAATGAATAATAACAACACATGTAAACTGCACTTAACATGTCATTCACTATGCTAAGTGCTTTTCATAGTTTCTCTTTTAATTTTCAGAACAAATCTATGAGGTAAAATAATTAGCCCAGAGTTTAAATTTTTACAGCAGAGGAAACTATGATTCATTTACAGCAGAGGTAGGAATCTGTACATGGTACCAAAATGCAAGTAATGGATCTGGGATTTGAAGACTGGTTTCTCTGATTCCAAAGCCTCTGGTTTTTTTTTTTTTTTAATTTAATTTTATTTATTTTTTATATAGCAGGTTTTTATTAGTTATCTATTTTATGCATATTAGTGTATATATGTCAATCCCAATCTTGCAATTCATCCCACCACCACCAACCCCCCTGCTACTTTCCTCCCTTAGTGTCCATATGTTTGTTCTCTACATCTGTCTCTATTTCTGCCCTGCAAACCGGTTCATCTGTACCATTTTTCTAGGTTCCACATATATGTGTTAATATACGATATTTGTTTTTCTCTTTCTAATTTACCTCACTCTGTATGACAGTCTCTAGATCCATCCACATCTCTACAAATGACCCAATTTCATTCCTTTTTATGGCTCAGTAATATTCCATTGTATATATGTACCACATCTTCTTTATCCATTCATCTGTCGATGGGCATTTAGGTTGCTTCCATGTCCTGGCTATTGTAAATAGTGCTGTGATGAACATTGGGGTGTATGTGTCTTTTTGAATTATGGTTTTCTCAGGGTATATGCCCAGTAGTGGGATGGCTGGGTCATATGGTAGTTCTATTTTTAGTTTTTTAAGGAACCTCCATACTGTTCTCCATAGTGGCTGTATCAATTTACATTCCCACTAACAGTGTAAGAGGGTTCCCTTTTCTCCACACCCTCTCCAGCATTTGTTGTTTGTAGATTTTCTGATGATGCCCATTCTAACTGTTATTAGAATGTTAGAATGAGGTGATATCTCATTGTAGTTTTGATTTGCATTTCTCTAATGATTAGTGATGCTGAGCAGCTTTTCATGTGCTTCTTGGCCATCTGTATGTCTTCTTTGGAGAAATGTTTATTTAGGTCTTCTGCCCATTTTTTGATTGGGTTGTTTGTTTTTTTAATATTGAGCTGCATGAGCTGTTTATATATTTTGGAGATTAATCCTTTGTCCATTGATTCATAATTTACATATCCTTTTGATAACACAATTTGACTCAGTACAGTTGGTGTGCACATGGTTGTGTTTTGCAAGATGAACACAAGATTTGAGAGAGGAACAAGAGAGTTGTGGGTATACCCTAAGAAGTGATTGTATTGATGGACCCTGGAATTACAGAATTTTAGTATGAAAGAGAGAGGAGATAATTTGAAGGGTGGGAGATAGTTAAACTATTGGTTAGGCAGTGAATTTAAAGTTCTGACTTGGTCAAAGAGTTCTTGGAGTTGGGGTACTAGACGAAATGTTCTGCAGAAATAGTTTATAGTAGTGTCCCCTTGAGACTAATGGAACTGATACTGAGAAGAGGATCTGTCACTTGTGATGCCTTCCTCAAGATCTAGGAATCCAGCAGTCACCTTCAGCTTCTTGCTTAGAAGGACATTTGACCCCTCTGAGGGTCTTATTCTGACTCTCTGTCCTGACTGGCCAACAACTCATCAATAGAGACATTGATGTATCCTTTGTCTCCAGAAACTCGGGGAGGCCAATTCCAATAGAACATGTCTATCATTTAGCTTTAGTTTTCTCAGTTGTGAGTCTTGCTGGTGATTTATGTATCCCCACTCAGAGAACAGATTCAAAGCATGAAAAGAAATCGCCATGAAAATCCAACTCACTAGAATTGAGGAGAGATTTTACCCCTGAACATTTGCTCTCGGGTTAGAAAAGCTCTGGACTCAGCACTGCAGAAGCTTTCTTCTATAAACTCTCTTAGTCTTTTTCCTCTCCAAAGTCAGATCGCCTTTCATATTTATGCTCCGGTAGAAGGATACTAGACAAACTGAACTGACTTTTCAACATTATTTTGAAAATTTTTCCAAGAAATAAGAGTCTTACACTAAGTTTAGTATCTGATAACTGTCATGATTCCTATTTAAGGATGGTAGGAATCTGGAATCTCCATTTAACATCTTATTATAGTAGGCTTTTGAATTTTGCATTTTAATAAATAAGGTATTAATTTCAAAATTCAACTACCTACAAATTGTACATCTCATAGAAAGAACCCAGCTCATTAAGCATCTCTATGAGGCCTATCACAACTCCACACATGCCAAAAGTAAACAAGATCTGAGGGACCAATGTATTATCAATGTGGTTAACAGAGTAAAGAAAGTGAGGTGCCTAGCACACAAAATTTAAGGAGGTACTCACTTTCACTCTAAACTTAGACTTTTGTTTATGTTTTCTAATTTAAAAATAAGTTCCATCACCTCACAGACAACAAAATTATAAGTATTGTCCAAGACACATCTCTATCATTCCCCCATCCACTCAATAATGATGTTTCAATATTCAGATTTCCTGATCTCATTCATAAATGCACCCTTCCCTCAATCCACAGTATTTCAGCATGATTATTTCTTGTCTAGACTACATTAAATCATCTCTTAATTTAACTTCCCATATCTAAATCAAAATTAACTATCCTTATTCCTGCCTACTTGTCTGATCTTTCTAAAATTCAAAACTCGTTCTTCTGTGCCTGTGTTTAAATAGTTCTTTGTTTCTCAGTCAAGAAATGCAATTTACATCATAATCTACTTATTTGTATCTCAACCACCTTATGTCTCTCAGCCTATCCGGGCTGTTCTCAAATGCGCCATACTGTTTTGTTCATCCGTGTATTTGTTCCCTCACTAGACCCTTGCCCAACATTCAGTTCCTCTTGGAAGTGACCCACTAACATCTTAGAACCCAGGTCAAGCATCATTTACTCTATGAAGATTTCCCTCACTTTTCCCAAGCACAACTGAAATGCTTTCATTTATTCCGTAGCCTGTACAGATGTCTGCTATAGCATGCTTTATGACATTTATTCTAAAGTTCAAAGTTTCTTGAGAGCATATACATGCTGTTACTCTTTACTCACTGTTCTGATAGAATTAAACATACAGCAGTTTTTCAGTACATGTATGTTGAATGAATAAATGGATACAATATAATAAGAACAATGAAAAGTAAATCCTTCCATTTATAAACATTTTAAGTCATTCTTCACTCTTCCAGAATATCCTAGACCATAAATACCTAACACAAGCTCTGACATTCTAAAGTTATGAGTAGATGAACATGCTGTATTAATACAAACTCTTCCTCCCCAAAAAGGTGACTAGATATTCGCAATCCTGTCTTTAATTCCCAAAGGTCCTTTTAGCTCCCTAAGATGAATATCTCACTTCAGGCCCAGGAGATGCAATGGAAGCTCACATCTGAAATCACCTCAGCTCATGACTCAGCTAAGTTGTTGGCTAACAATTTTCCCAAGTTCCCAAGATATGTTTGAAGACTTAACAGAATTGTTTTTTCTTACTTCTTCTCTGTGTCTACATAAATTCTATAGAGAGCATCAGTGAAACTGAAATCATAACTTTTAAATTATACAATTTCATAATTTCAGCTTAGAGTGAAAGTTACAGAAAACGTTGGCTTTTTATATGCAGGGGTCTCCCCTATTCCAATTCAGTCACTCTACAATTCAGTGGCATGTGCTTAAACAATCAAAACTGAGGATACGTGGCTAAAATTTACTATTGAATAACTTACAGTCAAATTAACCTGAAATATTTAATTATACAGATTTAAGATTCTCCATTTCAAAGTAATCAGGAATAAATGGTAAGCCGTTCTCAGAAATCACAATGATGCTATTTTAAATCAACAAAGATGACATTTTTCTCAGTATAGTATTGCTCTTTTATCTATAATTAACATCTATAACATCTGTATTTCCTTGGAGAAATACAGCATTTAGTTAACATCCAAATGATTAAACATTGACATACATTACACAGATACAGATAAACACACACACACATATATTGAAAGGTAATGCCCAGAGTCTGACTACATAAAGAATTTCCCTTGTTCTGGCAGACCTGGAATGTCAATAGGGAAGCAGACAAAACAGCCTAAGAAACACACATTTTTTTAAAAGAAATGTTCATTATGTATGGCAAAGGTATGCATTTCTGTTTGACAGAAGCCTGCTGGATATAGTTGGTAGTAAAATGAAAGTCTGAACCTTGTGGAAGCCAATTTCATGAGAGGGTATTTTTAGGTGAAAGAAACATGGTCTTGTTTCAAGTGGAAGAAAATGAGGGAGATGTGAAAAAATAGCAAGGAAGGATTGAGGAAATATACTAGAATAAGGAAATTAAGAAGACAGGGGTAGGACAAGCTAAAAGTTGCAGGCACAGATATAGAGAACAAAAGTATGGATACCAAGGGGGAAGGGGGGGTGAATTGGGAGATTGGGATTGACATATATACACTATTGATACTATGTATAAAATAGATAACTAATGAGAACCTACTGTATAGCACTGAGAACTCTACTCAATGCTCTGTGGTGACCTAAATGAGAAGGAAATACAAAAAAGAGGGGGGTATATGTATACGTATAGCTGATTCACTTTACTGTACAGTATAAACTAACACAATACTGTAAAGCAACTATACTCCAATAAAAAATAAAATTAAATTTAAAAAAATAATAAATAATTTTTAAAAGTTGCAGGCAAACCTGAAAAATGGATGAAGACCTCAAGATTCAAAGAAAAATATTGTTCTCATTAGCGAGTAACTAATATGAATCCCACTTCCCCTCCACATACATCACATTAAATGATAAACATTTTCACTCTATACAGAGAAGGATGCTTTAATAAGCAAGTATAAGGTTTCTTTCAGTGGGCTATGGTAGAAGTGCAGAGATGAAGAGCTTCCACTGACATCTGGATTCAGTGGAAGGGGGTTATACCTCCTTCTTTGCTGGCCACTTTGCATGCAGACCCTGCTAAATGGAGGAAGAATGATGCCTTGACTGAATGAGGAAAGCTTCAACAATCCATGTAACACAAAATATCATGAAATGAGAAGCAGATTCTACTGAAACACTTCTTTCCTTTTTAAATTTGATGTCATCTTTACTGCATCATTTACTTCTCAAGATGATTTAAATCATTAAAAAAAAAAAAGAATGTCAAATTGCTTTTCTTTTTTTACATCTTTATTGGAGTATAATTGCTTTACAATGTTGTGTTAGTTTCTGCTGTATAACAAAGTGAGTCAGCTATACGTATACATATATCCCCATATCCCCTCCGTCTTGAGCCTCCCTCCCACCCTCCCTATCCCACCCCTCTAAGTGGTCACAAAGCACAGAGCTGATCTCCCTGTGCTATGCAGCTGCTTCCCACTAGCTATCTATTTTACATTTGGTAGTGTATATATGTCAATGCTACTCTCTCACTCCATCGCAGCTTCCCCTTCTCCCCACCCACCCTGTGTCTTCAAGTCCATTCTCTATGTCTGCGCCTTTATTCCCATCCTGCCCCTAGGTTCATCAGAACCATATATTTTTTTTTAGATTCCATATATATGTGTTAGCATAAGGTATTTGTTTTTCTCTTTCTGACTTACTTCACTCTGTATGACAGACTCTAGATCCATCCACCTCCCTGCAAATAACTCAATTTCATTTCTTTTTATGCCTAATATTCCCGAATTGCCTTTTATGATTTTTGTTTTCCTTCCTTTCCTAGATGCAAATTTTACTACAAAATAATATTCCATTCCTGTTTAACAGTTTTAAAAGAACTTTCACAAAAAAGTAGACATGTATTTAAATAGAGAGAAAATGTATTTAAAATATTTCATTTATTTGCCTATTAATACATGTTACAAAATAGAAATAAAAAATCACTGCCTTTCTTTAATATAAAGGAGGCACTAGAAAATATCATGGAGAAGTGATTTTCAAAGATAAATATACTGTTTTTTAATAATATATGTAGAGATTTTACCTTTGGATATCTTTATATTCATAATGTTAAGATAATATAAGGTAAAGCTCTTATTTTAAGAAAGAATAAAAGAATACACTTAAGAATCCCTTTCTGTCTGAATCAAGAAGTTTGGATGAAAGGTATAAGATAAAGGTATTTCTAAATCATCTGAGTTGTTTAGTTGAAACCATTTTCTCTTCAATGTCTCTTTTAGACATGATAAGAATTAATATGAAAACAAATTGTGAATAAAAACTTGCGTAAATGTCCCTAAGTGGCTGAAACACAATCGAGTTTATCACAGACTGAAATTGTAGCTTAAAATAAATAAAAAACAAAATGTTGTTTTTAAAATTTTGTATGTCAGATTAAAATGCAAAGAGGATTAGTATAGCATTTTTACAAAGAGGAATGGCACAGTAGTTTTTTAAAATAAAACCTGGTATATATAAAGTTAGCAAAATTATTAAAAATCATATGCTATAGAGCTTGATTAATCTTCCACTTAAAAGTTAAGTAGAGGGCTTCCCTGGTGGCACAGTGGTTGAGAGTCTGCCTGCCAATGCAGGGGACACGGGTTCGAGCCCTGGTCTGGGAGGATCCCACATGCCGCGGAACAACTAGGCCCGTGAGCCACAATTACTGAGCCTGCGCGTCTGGAGCCTGTGCTCCGCAACAAGAGAGGCCGCGATAGTGAGAGGCCCACACACCGCGATGAAGAGTGGCCCCCACTTGCCGCAACAGAGAAAGCCCTCGCGCAGAAACGAAGACCCAACACAGCCATAAATAAATAAATAAATAAATAAATTTTAAAAATTAAAAAAAAAAAAGTGAAGTAGAAAATTATACGCAAACACTCACCAATTAAGATACAAATGTCATATTGAATAATCACTCATACACTTTTATATTAATGCTTTAAACACTACTGTATAAAATGGATTCTAACTATATAGTATAATTAAATGGAACAATGTGACATGGGCACAGATAGGAAGTATTTAATGGAGAGGTTTTATTTTTCATTTAAAATACATTATATCAACTGTCAAAGAAAAGAAAACTTGCTGGATAATTTCTTAGCCTTCTATTTCAATCTTCCTTGTCATACAAAGCTGTAATGCTAAAAAACTTCCTCAGACTTGTAAAGTTACCACCAATCTTTGATCAGTAGAAGTAATGGAACTTGGAAAAAGACTATTCACTGAATGATCCTAGAATAATTTGTTATCCATGTAAAAATATAATCTAACACTATTTCACCTCACACACAGAAGCCAATTCTAAGTACATTAAAAACTTAAGTAAAGAAAGCAAAATTATAAAACATTATAGGTTATACATTTATGACCTGAGGAAAAAAAAACCCTGGAAAAGGGCAAACAAAGGAAACCCAAAAAGACACAAAAATAGAAAAAAAAAACAACCCTAAAAGACACAAAAAACGTAAGGCTTAAAATAAAAGATTGGCACATTTCACTAAGAATTCAATTTATTAGAATTCATATAAAGAAAGCGAAAAGATAGGTGCCAACTAGGAGAAAATATATATTACACTGGTAAAGCTTTTGATCCCAAAATATATAAAGAATGCCTACAAAATAATAATATCATGATAACCAATCAAATAGAAAAAAATAAGCAAAATTCTTAGGCAGTCATTTTTGCGAAAAGAAAGTCTGAATAGCCAACAATCTTCTGGTATAATACTAAGAACATCAGCAATGTGGAACATGGAAATTAAAAACCAATAAATTGCATGGTACAGTAGAGCAAAATATTTAATTTCTGATAACTTCAGAAATTGAAGCAATTGTAGATTGAAGAGCTAACTTCAAGGACTGAAGCAGTGGGAATCTCATATATTGCTAGAGAATATGCAAATTTTATAAACCCATTGGAAAATAATTTATCATTTTATATTGAAAAATGATTAAAATATTTTGCAAATTTAGAATTTGCATAAGTAATTCCACTGCTAAACATCAACCCAAGAGAAACCCTTGCACAAATGAATCTGAAGACAGTTTAACAAATTCACAACGGCAATGTCTATTATAGCAAAAAATTGGAATCAACCTAAATGTCCAACAAGAGAATGGAAAATAATTTTTGGTCTATTCATTACACACGTATATATAAAATTCCACTTAAATAACATTAAAAAGCATACAAAACTCAAGAGTATATTGTTTAAAATTACATATTTATATGGCATATTTCAAAAAACAATTGAATATTTACATAAAATTTAGCAAAACTGTTAGCACATGGACAGGAGAGAGTGCCGAGCACACAGATGGCTTCAAATCTTGAAATTTTTCTATGTGTGTGTATTCACCTGTGCTCATTTTATTGCTATTTATCTAATATTAACTATAAATAACCTTTTGAGTGTATTCAATATTCAAATGAAAAAAGAACCCTCAAATCAAAAGATTTTAAATTAAAAAGGGTATTATGGGACATAATACACAGATATAATCACCACATCTATCTGTCTACCTACCTATCCATCAGCTATATTTTTAATGCACCAAACTTGGGCAACTACTGTTACTTCAACGGAATTTTATTCAACAAAAAATTATTACCAGCTAGACAGACTTAATACATAAATGTAAGAATAAACCACCTAAGTGAAACTCATTTTTAGAAATTTAGGATTTTCTTTAGTCTTTCTGATGTCTCACATTTGAAAACTTGAATCTATTATTTAATTTTTTGAAAAGCAAACAACCCAGGCAGAGGCAAAATATAAATCTGTGTTACATTAAGTGACCAGAGAGAAATTTCCTGAGAGAAAATTTTCATTTATGTTATATAGCCATTCTATAAATATTTATAAAATTATTGGATTGTACTGGCACTTGTATGTAGCAATGAGCAACCAACCATCCCATATATTCTTAAACAGTTGTACTGTAGGGTTCACACTAGCAATGTAATGGACAGTTATATTAAAGCATGATTTGGTCACTGAAAGAGGGAAATCTAATGTTCTTTCAGAGTAAAAAAGATACTTCTTACTTTTAGATTAAAAAAGATATTTCTATCTAGTAGAAATAATTTCTAAATTGATTTCTGAGTTAGAAGCAGTATTTAACTAGATGATAAGTCAAGGGAGGACCGTTTTTGGACCACTTTAATAAGAGTACATATAATATTTGAAGGCCTAGACATGAGGAAGAGAAGTATGTACATCGGGGAAACTATAAGTAATTCAGTTTGTCTGGAGAATGAAGGGAAAGGGAGCAGTTATAAGAGATGACACTGAAGAGGTAGTGGTTAACTAAATACAGAAATTTGAAAGCCAACACAGTGTGCTTAGATTTTATCCTGAAAGTATATAGTAGGGATTCTTTGTAGTTCTTTAAATAATAAAGGTTCATGATCAAATTTGGCCTATAAATCACACTGTACACGTAGAGTGGCGGGACAGTACGGTGAACACAGGGGTAGTAGGTAAGAGACTCTTAACTGAAACCCAGGCAAACTTATGGTAAACCAGGACAATGGAAGTGGTATGGGCCAAAGGATTGAAAGATTAGTAAGAAATATTGAATTTACAGAATTTATAAATTAAGTGGCTGTGGGGCTGGTGAGCAACAGAAAGTGCTCCAAAATGTCATCTTTCTGGCTTGGGTAAAGTAGATAATCTGGTTATATTCATTTATATGAGGATGGGACTCTGGAGAAAAAGCAGGGTGGATTAATAATAATTAGATGTTTTACAAGTAGAACATACAAATAAACATGTCAGAAAGAAATTAACAATAGAGGCCTGGATTTTGGAATCCCATAACATTGAAGTTGGTCTTGGAGAGGGAAGTTTCAGGGGAGTGAATGAAGATGAAGACCGAAATCCAATAACAGTAAATTGAGAAGCATTAAAAAGTGATTCAGTGGATTTAGATTCCCCCCAAATTTAGACTGGAAAGGGGAGAACAATTCTTTTACATCTAGAGAGGTTTTTAGAGTTGTAGAAGTTTCTTCTATGAGCCTTGAGCAGGGTTTGAACACAAGTTTGAAGGATCCATGAGAGAGCAAGAGTTTGAAGAGAGCTAGGAACTGGTGATAAACAGAATGAGTCTCTGTGAAGTCTTTACGAGATAGACTCCATATACAGATGGAAGCCTGGTCTCTCCTGGTCTCTCCTGGTGTCTCTCTCTCTCTCGCTCTCTCTCTCTCTCTCTCTGTATATACACAGCTAGGTATTCATATGAGGAAGTGGCAACTGCTAAGTTAACTGACTTGCTTGTGGTAGAATCAGCTTGATATTCAGTGTATGAATTATGTGTTCATCAGTCACATGGGAACATCTACAGTGAGTGGCCATTATGATTGCCACATCAAAGAGGAAGGAAGATGAGTGACCTACAATGACCACAAAGTTTTTGCCTCAGAAAGGCTACCTAAAGACCTGGATAATATGTACTTTTACCTCAGGATACCAAGCTAAACCTCAGACACACAAATGGGCCAGAGCCATATGGTTTTTTAATTTGCCAAAAAACTGTGAAAGCATAAAGAAATTATATGTGTGTATATATATAAATATATATATGTATATGTACACAATTTTTTTTAATTTTTAAATTTATCTTTCTATATCAGCTTTATTAAGATATAGTTCTCATACCATAAAAAAATAAAATTCACCATTTTAAAGTATATAATTCAAAGTTTTTCTATATACACAAGTCTGTGCATACATCCCAGCTCTCTAACTCCAGAATATTTTATTCACCATGGAAAGAAATTTTATATTAATTAGTAGTCAGTTTTGATTCCCCCCTTTATCCAGCAAATGACCAATACTAATCTACTTTCCATCTTTACGAATTTGCCTAGTCTCCACATTTCATATAAATAAAATCTTTCATGTCTGACTTTTTTCACTCAGCATAATGTTGTCAAGCTTCATCCATGTTGTGGCATGTATCAGTACTTGTTTTTTTATAGCTTGTGTTAGTTTGCTAGAGCTGCTATGACATCCATAGACTGGATGACTTGAACAACAGAAATGTATTTTCTCACAATTCTGAAAGCTAGAAGTCAGAGGTCAAGGTGTCAGCAGAACTGGTTTCTCCTGTGTCCTCTCTCCTTAGCTTGCAGATGGCCATCTTTTCCCTGTGTCTTTATATGGTCTTCCTTCTTTACATTTTTGTGTTCAAATATTCTCTTCTTGTAAGGACACCGGTCACAGTGTATTAGGCCTCACTTTAATGACCTCATCTTAAATGAAATATCACTTTAAAGACCTTATCTCCAAATACAGTCAAAATTCTAAGGTAATGGGGGTTAGGACTGCAACATATTAAATTTAGCAGGACACAATTCATCCTATAACATGGCCAATCAATATAACATTGTCTGGATATACCACATTTATTTACCTATCCATCAAGTGCTGGGCATATGGGCCATTTCTAACTTTTAGATATTATAATTAGTGCTGCTAAGAACATCTGAGGACATGTCTTTGCACTACACTTTCTGCAGCTTAATAATAATTATTATTAATGATTAAATATTAAATTACACTTATTATAATATATTATTATAATAATATTGGTGTTATTAATAATAATTATTAATTATTAAATAATCTGCTGTTCTAGCTCTTGATGGATGTCTGGATAAGAGAAGGCTAAATCTCTCTTCTTGTGGTTTGCTTTTTATTTTCATTAAATTTAAATTTATTTAATTTAAATTTATTTTCTTTAAATTCTTTAAAATTTAGAATTACATTTCATTAAAAATCACATTTTAAACATATTGAAAATGTACTTCTGAGATAAGTTAGGGCAAAATTAAATTCCAAAATATTATTATGGACACATACATGGAATTTAAGGTCATAGAAAGTGACATCATAAACCACCTGCAAGCTTTGTTAACAATGTCCCATCTCTGAATCTATTTTACTTAAATATTGTCATTTTCATTTTATTTTAGATGATCATTTTTAATTTAATTTTATGTAATGTATGTAAGTGACCTGCATGGAAAAGTTGTAGGACCAACACTATTTGGGATAAGCTACCACAATGTTAAGTGCCTATTAGCAGCTTAATAGCTACTTTAATGATATACTGACATTTTTAAAAAGCAAAATTATCAGTTAATGTCCGAACAGGGGAATATTTTCAAATATAATTTAGAGAGGTTATGGGTTTAGTTTTCACTTTAAAAAGATAATAGTGAGAAAAAAAAAAGATAATAGTGTATTAGACTTTTAATACCTTGTATTTTTCTAATATTTTTAGGATATGTTAATTTATAGTAGGTCACTGCAGAAAGGTAGAATATGTAAAATACAAAAATATTTTTTAAAATTAATTCATAAATACAAAATTAGAAAAAAGAATGTTAGAAATTCTATTCAGGTAATTACCTAAAACAAGAAAGGCAAGGGGCTTCCCTGGTGGCGCAGTGGTTGAGAATCTGCCTGCTAATGCAGGGGACATGGGTTCGAGCCCTGGTCTGGGAAGATCCCACATACCACGGAGCAACTGGGCCCGTGAGCTACAATTACTGAGCCTGCGTGTCTGGAGCCTGTGCTCCACAACAAGAAAGTCCGCAATAGTGAGAGGCCCACGCACCGCGATGAAGAGTGGCCCCCACTTGCCACAACTAGAGAAAGCCCTCGCACAGAAATGAAGGCCCAACACAGCCATAAATAAATAAATAAATAAAAGAAAGGCAAGTAACTTTATGTTCTTTATGTAAACATATAAGAAAATAAATCTATATTTCTATTTGTTTATATTTATAGTCATTTTATAAATTATAAATATTACCATACAGATAATGTACTTACTCACTGTTGAACCATGCCAAATATTTAACATCTGGAACTATGTGCATGGGCCTATCTACTCACAAAAGGAAAAAAGGAAAAGCAAAGAAAGAAAGAACAAAAAAGAAAAACAAGTGCTGAACTAAATGGAGTGGATTATAGTCTTGAACAAACAATATGGATTGAGCACAGTTGTCTACACACTGCCCTGCCTTCTGAAAATAAAGAAACAATAAGATATAAGCTCCCAATGATATACAGAATGGGAAAGAAGAAAAAAGTAGACACATAATGTCTGCTAATTTTAGGAAGATGTAAATGGATAGAGTCATGAAATAAATCAGATGCTTTGATATCTACTATAAAGAAGGATACAAATTTAGAAGTAAGCTGTTTAACATTCAGGATACAGTACAGACTCAGAAACTGTAGGGATTAAGTACCTCAAAAGGCACAAGTAAGAAATGAGGTTAATACCAAATGATTTATTAAAAGTCTTTATAAGGATTATTTAGAATCCCCATTCTCCTTCCCTACCTAGGCAGATTTATTCTCTGAAAACCTGAAACATATTATTTCTGGGCCTGAGAAAAGATGTGATAAGATGCTTGAAAATTAAACTGAGACTTTCCTTAAATCTAAATCCATTAGCTCCCAGAACGCTGCCAGGAGCGTTGTTCGATCAACAACGCTGCTTGTTCGATCACCTTTGTAGCCATTATCCCATGGTCTTCCACCTCCCCTTTATTCTGTCCCCAGGCAATAGTCCAAAAAATGTTTCCTGGAGGAAAGCTTGGCCAAAGAGAGTAGAGTGGACTTCCAGAAGATGGCGGAAGAGTAAGACGTGGAGATCACCTTCCTTCCCACAGATACATTAGAGAGTAGAGTGGAATATCCAGATGCTGACATTTGCTGTCCTTTGTAAAGCAGCCAGGTCATTCCTGATCCACAGAAATTCCTCCAAAATCAATTCCTATTCCCACCAGAAGTTCCCACCAATCAGCTTTGGAGTTTCCTGCACATTTTTATATTTGGAGAATTAAGAATTATGATACATTGTAGAAAATCTTTAAAGATTAAGTTAGGGTAACAGAAAAAATGAAAAAAGTAAAAAAGAGAAAGAAAGACACCAAAATATGACTTAGAGAAACTGGAAGAAAAATACAGGGAATAAATAAAATTAATATTAAAACTACTCATGTGTGGACTTCCCTGGTGGCGCAGTGGTTAAGAATCTGCCTGCCAATGCAGGGGACACGGGTTCAAGCCCTGGTCTGGGAAGATCCCACATGCCGTGGAGCAACTAAGCCTGTGTGCCACAATACCTGAGCTTGTGCCCTACAGCCCGCAAGCCACAACTACTGAGCTCGCATGCTGCAACTACTGAAGCCCACGTGCTTAGAGCCCGTGCTCCACAAGAGAAGCCACTGCAATGAGAAGACCACACACCCCAACAGAGTAGCCCCCGCTTGACTCAACTAGAGAAAGCCCGCAAGCAGCAGCAGAGACCCAACGCAACCAAAAATAAATAAATAAAAATTAAATTAAACTAAAAATTAAAAAAAAATAAGTTAAAAAAAATAAACTACTCATTTGTATCCTAAGAGAGATGAAAAAATGTTACATACATACTTCAAAGAACGGAGTTGATGAAGAGTGAGGGAGAGGGGATAGAAATAGACATAAAAAGAAAAAGAGATCTTATAAATAAGAAAATAGTATATCACTTAAATATAGATTAATTGGAAATTGGGTTGAAGAAGTATCTGGGAATGTAGATTAGAAAACAAAGAAATAGAAAACATAAGGAAATTAGATTACTAATTCATAAATTCTGATATATGACTAATAGGATCTTCTGAAATAGAAAATAGATAGAAAAAAATATTGAAGCTTGCTTTAAGAAATTTCCCACAACTAAAGGATATGAGCTTTCACCCTAAATGAACCCATCAATTGTCCAGTGAAACACACACACACACACACACACACACACACAGATCAAGACTCATCATTATAAATTTCCAAAACAGCAACAAATAGATCATAAAACGTCCAAAAAGAGAGAAACTGTGACTTCTGGATGTAGGAATTAGAGTAATTATTTCTTTTTTTACTTTACTATAGTAAATAAAACTTATTATAATAGAATGTAATACTCTTACCGAAACATTAAATTAATTGTTGAATTTATTTACTTTTCAAATCTCAACTATGACAAATCAATGTGAGAAAGTCACCACAATGAAAATGGGGTCAAGGCATGAACAGATAATTCACATAAGAAAAAATAAACTATCAAATACGTATGTGAAGAGATGTTTGTATCATGATTAATTATAAAATAAAAATTAGTACAATAATAAGAACATAAATTTCACCTGTAATGGTGTCCAAAATTAAAAAAGAATATCACTAGTAGGGAGCCTGAATAAGGACAAGAAGAAATAGGTATTCTCATTTTCTTCTGGTAGAAATTTTTTAAAAAAACATTCTAGAAAGTATTTCATTAATATGTGTCAATGTGTAATTTATATACACAATTTGACGAACATTTCCACTTCTGGTGTTATTTCCTAATGAAACAACTTGATTAACATGAGAATATACTTATTATGTTAAAAATTAAACTCATAAATCCCCATTTACATGATAAATATCAATTTGCATAGCTGCATTATACAAAATCTGAATAATTAAAACAATTTAAATAACCATCAAGTTATAGATTTTGTTAAGTTAACTTTGGTAGACACATGCAATGTAATATTAAGAAACTCTTAGGTATGATAAAGATATATGTTTTGTCTTAATCCAACTGATCAGTTAAAATGTATTAAAAACTTTGGTCTATATAGTTGAACAAATATATAAATATCATTTTACTAGAACTGTTTTTTCTTAAGGGCCATTGTTGACTAATGCTTAAACAACTTTCTTCCACATGTCAGAATTTATAAATTGTCAACAACCATTATTCTGTACAGAATTATTTTTATTATTTATTTTTTTTAGAATTATTTTTAAATGAAAATAAATATACTTTAAACTTTTCAATTTTTCTAACTTAATGTGATCTAAAGTGGCATTCTGATAATATTAGTTCAGGGTAACAGAATTTTCATTGCAAATATGTTTGACACAATTTTTAGTGATAAATTTGTAAAAAAGGATGACAAAATAAAATTTGTATGCATATTAATATATTAAAATATGGATAAATATGTAACCATATTAATAGTGTCTATCAGTCCTTGTTAGTATTGTTTGTTCTTTTTAAACTTAATTTTTTTCTGTAGTGTACAATGTAGTCCAACAACTATGACATGTTTGTCATCAGAGAAAAGATGTAAATGTATAAATGTATTCTTATTCTTATAAAAAAGGAAAGAAAAGGAGAGAAGAAGGAGGAGAGGAGGAAGGAGAAGGAAAGAAGAGGATGAGGGTGGAATCACTGTGCGATTATTTAACTGAATCTCCTAACAACTGTCTTCAAGTTTTTGTGTAATTGAATTAGTGAACAAATGCCCACTATTCCTTCTCTGCATTTTCTGATTTTAATCAATGAATATATATTCAATAACTATTCATAAACCCAGAGACATCTGAAATCATTAAAAAAAAAAAAAAAAAAAAGAGAATGTTGGCTCTTGAAAATTAGAAAGTATCCTGGGTTGGAGGATAAAATAAACCAAACCATTATAACTTTGGCATCATTGAGAGCTGTTCAGATTTTATTTTTTTACATTGTGTTCATCAATCCGAATAAGTCTTCCCTAGAGAGTATAGTTTAAAGTATTGAAGCTCTTTACTATACTTAAATAATCAGACTATCCAAAGTAGGGCTCAGCAATCTACATTTTAATAATCTCCCAGATATTCTGATTTCATATTAAAGCTTGAGGACCTATGGTCTAGATACCCTGATAGGGCTAGGGTGTATACTTAGGGTATATACACGAATGTACAATGGGCATCTAGCTCAGGGATTCTAGGAAATGCTAACCAAATGAAGTAACACGAGATGAGTTTTTAACAACTAGCATGGGCTAGGCACAGAGGAGGAAGTTTTGGTTATGTAAAACTTATAGACATAGTCTGGAAATACACAAAGCCTTTGGATACTTGCAGTTATTTTATTGTGGCTAGAGCTAGAGCATGTTGGGAAGTAGTGGGAAATGAGGCAGATGAAGTCATTAAGCAGAACTCATGAAAGGGTATATCAAGCAAAAGGTATGGAAATTAATCCTAAATGGGAGTCATTTGATGGTTTTTAAATGGAAAATGTCATAATGTAATCTGTATTGTTTTTTTGGTTTCTCTATTTGTCCGTCTTCCATCCACCCCTCCATTCACTTACTTTTCTATCCATCCATCCACTTTATCTACTTACTAATCTGAGACCAACTGCCCCCTTCACACACACACTGAAGAAGAATATGAAGTAAAATTTGCAACTGAGAACAAAAAGTACTGACAACTTTGGATAATAAACAATGGTATTATTATTTTATAAGAAAGGTAGTTGACTTTTTTGTGGGTTGCTCTAGAAAAGAGAAATAATACCACTGGGAATGTCCTGAGGCAAACTTTGTCTCTAGTATTTGCAACTCTTTTCAATGTCCCCAAATGTATAAAAGTTGTAAAATTATCATCCATTAGTAAAAAGAAAAGCATTTTGCTATTAGCTAATTCCAAATACACCAGGAGAGAAGGAGAGTCATTTCTCTGATTTGCCTTAGATTCGTCGTCAATGAGTATCAGTCCCTAACGCGAGTATGATAGTGCCTTCTTCTGTGGTTAATTCAGCTCTTGCTTTCCCTCAGTTTTGTTACAACTTTTAAAGAGGAGGGAAGAAGCAAGCTTCTACCTTAAGTCATCTTAAGATAGCCTTTAATGAATGATTGAAGAGTTCCAAGAA
Organism: Balaenoptera physalus; assembly: GCF_965194825.1. Taxonomy (NCBI): domain Eukaryota; kingdom Metazoa; phylum Chordata; class Mammalia; order Artiodactyla; family Balaenopteridae; genus Balaenoptera; species Balaenoptera physalus. Next base: position 154,521,682 of record NC_138890.1, read on the forward strand.
CATTAGTAACATCACTGCAATCAGATAACGCAAGATTTATATACTACTCCGTGTAACAGTCAAAATGATGTATTACATGGGTACTTTAATTGAGGTGCATAAATATAGAGTTCTGGGAATGAGTTTAATTTGCTCACATAATTTTAAATGATGCACATTAATAATTAATGTATTATGCTCAAATATAACTTGAATTATATAAATTCCCACAGAAATTAAATGATCATAATTAGCATTACCTTAATAAATATCAAATAAATTATTGTCAAACCAATTATTCTCAAAGCATGCATGATTTATAAGTACTGCATAGAGTATGTCAATAATTAATAAATATTTTTAAATAACAGTTTCTTGGTTTGGTAAAGAGTTACACAGAAAACCACAATAGTTCCTCTTTCCCTTTGTAATGTAACTTTACAGTTTCTTCCATCAAGAAAATTGAGCTTATTTCCTCACTCTTTGAACCTGGGCCAGATTTGTGACTTGTTTTGTCCAATTTGAGGCTGCAAAATGAGTATAGATTTCTAGGCTTTCCACCTTTGATCTTGCCCTCATGGAATGTTTCCCTAAAATCAAAATGAAGATCTTTACTCTCATACAGGAGGCTGAAAAGTCTGGTGAAGCAAATGTCAACTGCCAGAAGAGCTAGTGTAGCTATATTTGACCACCCAGCCACAGTTGAGTCACGGATGACCACAGCCACAGGAGACACCCACGAGAGACAAATGGAAGTGCTCAGCTGAAGCTGAGCCCAATCTAACTGCTGCAAATCATGAGCAAATGATAGAATTGTTGTCTTCAGCCACTATATTTCAAGGTGGTTTCATATGCAGCAAAAATAAGCAGATGCACTTGGGTGGCATTACAAAATTACCTTTTTCCATATTCATCTTTATTTTGCAAGTGCAATAGACAATTTAGGTAGAGTGAGAAAATATCAGACAAAATAAGCAGAACTACAATAAAGTATTTAGGACAGGAACTAATATTTGGAACATTAATATGTGCTAAGAATATTACTAAATGCGTTTTATATTTATGCTGACTAATCACATACAATGTAGACATATAGATATAGATATATATGATATGGAAAGCTACATCTACTTTACATACATAGAAATAAAGGCACAGAAAACATGAATAAGTTAACCAATGTCACAGAATTGGACCAGAATTGAAAAACAAGCCCAACTGTGTCTGATTTCAGAGGATACCTTTTTCTCAGTATAGTGTGAATTAAATCATATTTTTCCTTTGTGTAGCTTCATAAAGAAACAATTTTAGTTAGTCAATAAATATTTTTTTTAAACATCTTTATTGAAGTATAATTGCTTTACAATGGTGTGTTAGTTTCTGCTTTATAACAAAGTGAATCAGTTATACATATACATATGTTCCCATATCTCTTCCCTCTTGCATCTCCCTCCCTCCCACCCTCCCCATCCCACCCCTCTAGGTGGTCACAAAGCACTGAGCTGATCTCCCTGTGCTATGCGGCTGCTTCCCACTAGCTATCTATTTTACATTTGGTAGTGTATATATGTCCATGACACTCTCTCACCCTGTCACATCTCACCCCTCCCCCTCCCCATATCCTCAAGTCCATTCTCTAGTAGGTCTATGTCTTTATTCCCATCTTGCCACTAGGTTCTTCATGGCTTTTTTTTTTTTTTCCCCTTAGATTCCATATATATGTGTTAGCATACTGTATTTGTTTTTCTCTTTCTGACTTACTTCACTCTGTATGACAGACTCTAACTCCATCCACCTCATTACAAATACCTCCATTTCATTTCTTTTTATGGCTGAGTAATATTCCATTGTATATATGTGCCACATCTTCTTTATCCATTCATCCGATGATGGACATTTAGGTTGCTTCCATGTCCTGGCTATTGTAAATAGAGCTGCAATGAACATTTTGGTACATGACTCTTTTTGAACTATGGTTTTCTCAGGGTATATGCCCAGTAGTGGGATTGCTGGGTCATATGGTAGTTCTATATGTAGTTTTTTAAGGAACCTCCATACTGTTCTCCATAGTGGCTGTATCAATTTACATTCCCACCAACAGTGCAAGAGTGTTCCCTTTCCTCCACACCCTCTCCAGCATTTATTGTTTCTAGATTTTTTGATGATGGCCATTCTGACCGGTGTGAGATGATATCTCATTGTAGTTTTGATTTGCATTTATCTAATGATTAATGATGTTGAGCACTCTTTCACGTGTCTGTTGGCAATCTGTATATCTTCTTTGGAGAAATGTCTATTTAGGTCTTCTGCCCATTTTTGGATTGGGTTGTTCGTTTTTTTGTTATTGAGCTGTGTGAGCTGCTTGTAAATCTTGGAGATTAATCCTTTGTCAGTTGCTTCATTTGCAAATATTTTCTCCCATTCTGAGGGTTGAAAATACATATTGGTCTCTGCCTCTGGTTCCTGGCACAGAGATGTTAAAACCCTTGTGATTTCCTAAGTGATGAGAGCCAGCACTAGGAGTATCTTTTTTTTTTTCCTGATATTTGGTCTTTGACTCCAGTTTCTGGCACAGAGTTCCTAAATCCCTTGGCACTTCCTAGGTGATAGGAGTGTCTTTTGATCTAATGAGGCGACTCTTGGTGAGCTCCTGGATAGCTTCAGGATGGACACTGGTCACCAGAAACATCGAGCCATTATTAGAAGCTTCCAACTCGCAGCCCTACTGGCCCCACCCCTGCCCCATCCTCCAGGAATGAGAGAGGGGCTGGAGATTGAGTTCAAGATTGATCGTGCCTATGTGATGAAGCCTCCATAAAAATACCAAAAGCACAGAGTTCAGAAAGCTTCTTGGTGGGGGAACACACATACCGGGAGGGTGGTGCAACCCAGCTCCATGGGGACAGAGCTCCTGCACTTGGTACTCTTCCAGACTTTGCTCTATGTATCACTCATCTGGCTGTTCATCTGTATCCTTTAAAATATCCTTTATTTTATAATAAACTGTACGTGTAAGTATGTGTTTCCTGGAATTCTGTGAGCTATTCTAGCAAATGTTCACATACAATGAGGGGGCAGTCATGAGAACTTCCAATTTGTAGCCAGATCTAACAGAAGTTGCAGGTGACCTGAAGACCTACCACTTGTGACTGGCTTCTGAGAGTGGGTGAAAGTCTCATGGGACTGAGCCCTTCACCTGTGAGATCGGATGCTATCTCCAGGAGGATAATATCAGAATAATGTTAAATTGTAGGACAGCCAGCTGGCGTTGCAGAAAAATGCTTACTAAGGGAAAAATACCCCCCATATCTGGTCTCAGAAGTGTTGTGAGTGTAGCAGTAGTGCAAGAGTAAAGGAGAAACCCAGGAGGAGTTTTTTTTCCTATCCAAACATACATTGAGCTTTTACCATATACTACGTATTTGACTAGATCCAGTGATCTGATTGTGGACAAAAGAAATAAGATCAAAGCCTCACTGGGATTATATTTGAATGCTGAGAAAGCATTGATTAGTCATCAAATAAAAATACTGTCATAATTATTGCAATTTTTCTTTATATATTTTTGTATTTAGAGGCATCACTTAGACTAGAGTATCAAGGAAAACTTCTATGAAGGAATAACACTGATGTTAGGCATGAAGAGTGAGTAGGTGTTAAGTATGGGGATTGTGGAGGGAAGAACATTTCAAGAAGAAACAGCAGAAGTTTTGTGTGCCCCCCAAAACTGAAAGTCAATGAGAACAAGGGACACTGAAGAAAGGGGAGGGGAAGGTATGAGAGAGCTGACGAGGTATGCAGAGACCAGAGACTGCAGGGCCTTGAAGGACAGAAATTGTACCTTCTGAGTAAAAATTGTAAATTTTCTAAGAGTAATTGATAATTATTGATGAATTTTAAACAGTGTACTGAATGATCAAGTTTTCATTTAAGTTGTGTACAGTTGTTTGTTATCTTAAAAATACCCTTGTGAGACTACAACCTTTGGTTAGATTATAAGAAGTGGAATTGCAGGCTGTAGCTCCACTTGTATTTATCTACATAACCATGTGTGCCCATTTCAACATCACATGGACCTAGATAAATAACATCACAACAATCAATGCACAAAAATGGAAATATCATCTTTCAATTTCAATTTTGTAATACTGGTATGAGACTGAATATAATTTCATAAGTGTATTGTCCATTTGTATTTAGTTTTCTTTGATTTTGCTTATTTGTATTTATGATAGAGATAGGATGTTTATTTACTAAAACACAGTCTTCTTCCTTCCAGACACACAGAGAGTTTATATTTCCTGCTTCCTCGAAGTGAGGTATGGCCATGTGATTGAATTCTGGCTCATAGGGTCTGAGCAAATTGATGACCCCTAAACAACCCCATGCAGAGATTTTTTTCCTGTTCCTGCATCCAATGGCTAAATGGAGAAGAATCTGAGCATCTTAATAGAAGAGGTCAAAGCCAGAAATTAAAAAATCATCTAGTTTCATAAGCCACTGAAGCAAATTATTCTTGTAGGTGTCCTTTTTTACTAATATGAAAAACTTTCCAGCCGATCTAACTAGTTGTACTATTGCAGGATCCTAGGTTTCTCACATTTTTAACATTACTACATAATGGCAATTAAACTCCAAGGAGATTGTACCAATTTATAAACTTACCAAGAGCACATGAGTTCCTATTATCTCAAATTCCTGTCAGCAATTAGTATGATGAGTAGTTTTTAATTACTAATCCTGCAGGAATTAAACATCAACTCATTTTTAACATTTTTATTTTTCTAAAAAGTAGGGATATTGAGAATCTCTTAATATTTTATTGAACAAACAAGGTTGCCTTTTAAATTTTTTCTCTACAGAAACATTTTCATCAAAAAGTTTTAATCATTTCATATTTAGTACTTAGTCCACATAAAAGTGATTTTTGTGCAGAGTATGAGATCCAACTTACTTTTTCTACACTGAGAGCCAACTCCTCCAATATGATTTGAATAGCCCTTTTTTCCCTATATTAGTTTCCACTGCTCGGGTAACAAATCATCAAAAATCTTAGTGGCACAAAGCAGCACATACTTCTTATCTTACTGTTCTATAGGTCAGAAGCCTTACACAAGTCTCACCAGACTAAAATGAAAGTGCTGGCTGACTACCTTGGTAGGAAAACAGCTGTACAATAGCTGTGATGTTCAGACATGCCTCCCCTAGACTCCTACCTACAGGCTGAAACTGTCAGAGAATCTCTGTGATTTCTAAATGGAAGAACTCTAACCCTTTGAGCCACATCCTGGAGGAGGCTCTGGAATCACCTTGCCCCAGCAACACCTCAGACCCTGTTCATGTTCCCTGATCTGGTTTCAAGTGATGAATTCTTACACATGGACCCAAAAGTACAATCCATTTTTTAGAGATGGATAAATCAGACTACATCAAAACTAAAAATGTTTCCTTTATGGAAGATACTGTTGAACAAACAAAAAAGGCAAGCCACAGACTAGTAGAGTAGCTAAAATAAAAATAATGCTGAAAATACTACACACTAGTGAGGATGTGGAACAACTTGAACTCTCAAACACTGTTAGTCACAATGCAGAATTTCACAGATGCTATGGAAAATAGTCTTGGTGTTTTTTTATAAAGTTAAACATCCACTTAGGGTATGACCATGCAATCCCACTGCTCAGTATTTACCCAAAAGTAAACTTATTTCCACACACAAAAAAAACCCTTACATGAAGATATGTAGAATGTTCATATCGCTGAAAACTGGAAATAACTCAAATAACTTACAAGAGGCCAGTGAATAAACAAATGGAATACTATGGACAATGGAATTAAATAGAACACTATTCAGCAATAAAAAGTGAACACACTTGTGATAGATGCAACAATCTGGATGAATCTCAAATACATTGTGCTGAGTGAAACAAGCAGGTCTCAAAGGGTAGCATACTGTGTGATTCCATTTATATTAAATTCTTGAAAATAAAAAAAGTAAAAAATTAGAAATACAGATATTGAAAATGGGTCAGTGATTGCCAAAGGTTGTGGGTGGGAGAAATGGGTGAGTATTAAGCACAAGGTTGTTTTTGGAGGTGATGGAACTGTTCTCTAACCTAACTGTGGTGATGTTTACGTGAATCTACACATGTAATAACATTCCCAGGATTTTACATAAAAAGAAAACAGTCCATTTCAGTTCATGCTAATTAAAACAATTTTAAAATTAATAATAAAAATAAATACAGTATTTCAAATCAGGCATTTAAATCACCATATCAAAATATTATTTTTGGAGTTGAAGTTACATAGTCACTATTCCTTTGGATTCCAAGGCTTTTGTGAAGAAAGTTTTTAATTAGACTAACAGCTTGCAATCATCTTTTGTGAAGTTTCCATTACAAATTCAATAATCTTGAAGCCCTTCTTGCTAATAAAAAGGTTAGGAGATTTAAAGAGCAAAGGAGATGATGATGAGGGTCTTGAGTGGAGATACAGATTCTGTTATAGAGAGCAATAGCCCCAAATTCCTTAATATATTAGCATTACCTATTCCACTCACTAGGTTAAAAAAATAAAAGCTACAGTTTTATTTTTAGATTCTTGGTCATTTTAGCCACCTATGGTCACAAATCAGGAATGTTTTTTTTAAATTTGTTTTGTTTGTTTTTTTCATCCACTTCTCTTATTTTAATTTTTAGATGGAAATATCGTTTTGGTTTAAAATGTTTTCTAGTTTCCCTGAGGATTGGCAAATTGTGTGGTTTGTGTTCCTTGATGGTATCTCCTGTATTCTTTTGTTCATCTTTATTTATCTTTAATTTTCAAATACACTATCCTACTAGCTCCAAACTTCTTTGTCTCACCATCTATGGTTCATAAATGATAATACCAAATATGTCTAGTGTACCTATAATCCACCAGGTTGTCCTCACAAGAGAGAGACATAATATTTTCACATTTATCTGTGAGGAAAGTGAACAAACAAAATGTTTAGAATTAATAGATTGTTGGAGAAAATAAAAAGCACATTTGGATTATAGCAAAGTATTTTCACCTCCACTGTTTATTGATGTATAATTACAGTGCTATTATTCTATACTTCTTACAAGACTTAGAAAAACTAATTTTTACCAGAGAACTGGGGAAAAAAGTAGAAACAAAGCAAAGCATTCATCTAACAAAAACAAGTCTTAAAGTTAGCAGAGGAATTAAATACATTTTATTTTAAAATTTCAGTATTTCCCCACGATTAATCTGAGGTCCAAAATGTGTTCATCTTGTAACAGCCAAACCACTCCATTATATGAAAAAATGTTAAGTGATATAAGATTGCTGAAATCAGGACGAGCAAGTACATTTCTTGAGCAGTTTAAATTGAGCTTTCTAAAGCCCCCTAAGCAGTTCAAATCTAAAAATAACCTAAATTATTCAGATCTTTAATAATGTGCAAATACGATTCTATCCTTTCTAAGCTCTTGGTATGTGATAATTCCTATCATTTTTTCATTAAATGCTGTTGGATTTTGAACATTTAGAATTCTAATCTCATTTTCACAAACGGCCAAAATGGCATTAATATCGATTTCGAAGGAGATCACACATTTCATCTGCTTAAAGGAAGGATGGCACTCCAGGAGCCTTTGGCAGAAGGAGAGGAGGAGGAGAGAAACACGACCCATATGGCATGAGGAAGATTTTCTCTGGTCAAGATGCTTGGACATCTGCACCACAAGATATCAAAACAAAAGTTTATAAAAACAATCTACTACACTGAAAACCACAAGTTGGTTTTGTGGTTTGCCCTTAAGAAGACTGAAATTGCAAGACTATTCTATATTGTAGCCTATAGAAAAACTAACAGCTACACACATAATATATTGAATATTTAACAATCTAGATAAGAGTAAGAAAAATCTTTTATCTGAAATTGAAGGATTTGAAGAATATAATATTATCATTTAAAATGGACAGCAAAACAATGCTTCATATCAGGCATAAGTATACTTTAAAATTATAGATTCTGAGAAAGTACTTATGTAACTTAGGTATGATTTTGATGGTAAAGATAAACTCAGGAAATACTGAATTGTAGAGCCATAATAAAGAAGATCATCATATTATCAAACATAGCAAGAATGTACATGATTTCTTTTTATTTTGAAATTTAATCCCACTAATTTTTAGCCAATCCGTGAGTAATGTATTTGTATTAATGAAACATTTTTTATGGTTACTTTCCTGAGATTAAGATCCACAGTTCTTATGTTAGAAGCAACTTCCCTTACTCTTTGCCAGCTTTCAAAACTATGATCTCACTTTTTTTCAAGAAGCCTTCTTTCTCTAACTAGATGAAAGGTAATGTGAGGCCACAATAAACTCAGTACAACACAGAAAAATGCAGTCAGTTCAGCTTGCCTGCAATTTTAGTGTGTTCCATTTTCAAACCATGGAAACCTAAGTACTCAGGAATTTTCCATTTCAGTTAACTTCTGTCAGCCTATATGATGTGGCCTCATTCCGCTGACACCTATTATGGACTCACAATTTTGTGCATATTAGTATTGAGCATACAACCTACATGATGAAACAGTGGTTTCTCCTAACTTCTTCAAATATTATGACACAAATATTATGCTTTTTGGATTAGTCTGATTCATGAAGAGACTGGAATTCTGTTTCAGATACTAATTAGGTGCAAAACTTTTGCAAATGATTCAAAACTTTTAGATGGGGAGTTCAAATAAGCTTTCTTATAAATAAGAATAAATTGGCCTGTTTGTTACAATGCAGATTTCTGGGTATCACAATAAAAGGCTAAAGGGCTGATTCTAGAAATCATCCTAGAGGGTTATGAGAGATCTAAGAAACACTTTCAAGACATTAATTTCTTAATCTTTGACCAGATAGGTGGCCTGTAATTCAGGATCTTTAGCATAAATCACCTAGAGAAGTTTATCAAAGTGATTACAATTTAAAAATCTCCCTAAATGTTTGACTATTACAATCTCCTGCCACTTCCTCCCACCACATCACACAAGCTGAAGTCACCTCCTTTCTCTTCTCTGTGAGAACCACTGTTCCCCTTGATTCATAAGCTTCCATTCACCTCTAATATTCTCTGGTGGTTTCTTATCACAATGTGTTTTGCTTAGAACAAACAATGAACATGGACATTGCAAAGACATTTCTATTGCAGATTAGTTAGATTCAGGGAGATTTAGTGGGCACAGATGAGGTTTTGGGTTTAAACCACTCACTGACTCTGTGACCTTGGACAAATTACTTAACCTCTTTGAAACTCACTTTCCTGTCCTTGGAAGCTGAACAATGGTATCCAGAATTCAGGTTTATTGCATTGATTTCACAAACTAAAATACAGAGAATTGTATTGCAGTGCCTGCTACATAACATGCCCTCAAAAGAGGCAACTATTTTAATGTTTATTATTATTGTTTTATTTTGAAAAATCATGTTGTTATTCATCAAACTGTATAACAAACCACAAATATATAACCACAATTTTAATCCGTTCTCTGAAAATGATTATAGTATTAAATCCTTGCACTTTCTTCTGTCATCTATCTAAAAACTACTTTTATTTTCAGAGGTGACGTCATACTATTACTTTAAAATTTGTACATCCATGAAATCAACTGGGGCTGGGTCTCATCTAAACTATCAGAAACCTTTCCTTTATGCCCTCTTTTGTCTTGTCCTTCAGATTAATTATTTGATATTCTAATTAAAATTCTCTAATTTATATATTAATTTAAAGTGTGGGGCTCAAATTCTTTCAATACTGAAGTTCTGGTTTGCCTGCAGTCCATCTGGCCTTCGCCCCTGCTCTAGGTATGACTGATCCCTGCTGTCTGTTGCCATTCTTTTCCAAGGGTGCATAACAGGACATTTTTTCCACCTGCCATATACATCTGCTCTGATATGTGCCATGTTTTGCAGGTCTGTTTGTATCCTAGCACTTGATGTCTCTCTTGTGAACCTCTATGAGGTTCCGTTTTGAGAGTTCCATGGGATAAAGCCTATCAACAATTTTCAGCCTTAGTGTATGTCTCAATCAGAAGCTCAGCAATCCTCAGATTATAATAGCTTGAGGTTAAAGATTCTTCATCTTCAGGTTCACAGGAACACACCAAATTTAAACCACAGGTTGGTTAATCCCCAGGTTACACTGATGTAAAACCTCTTCATAATGTGTATTGTTCAACATGGCTATACTTTTTTGGGGGTGTGGAGTGAGGGGTCAGCTGTGAGGACAAGACAAGAAAAAAGGTAAAGGAAAGGAACTCATTTCAATAAATTAAAAAAATCAACTTGAAATAGGTGGTGGGTCTAGTAACTAAGTAGAAGGCTTGGCTAAGCAACATCTTGACAGTGAAGATAACTGCTATTGAATATAGTACATCATTATAATTCCTCAAAAACAGCCTGTTATGGACTGAAATTGTGTACTCCTCGACCCCCCACAAAATTCATATGTCTGTGTTGAAGCCCTAACCTCCATTGTCATGGTATTTAGAGGTGGGGTTTTGGGGAGATATTTATGTTTAGATGAGGTCATGAGGATGGGGCCCCCATGATGGGATTAATGTCCTTTTAAGAAGAGGACAAGAGACCACAGGTCTCTCTCTACCATATAGTAAGAAGACACAGGAAGAAAGCATTAATCTGCAAGCCACAAAGAAGGTTCTCACCAGACACTGAATCTGCTGGCACTTTGATCTTGAACTTCCAGCCTCCTGAACCAACTGAGAGAAATAAATGTCTACTGTTTAAGCCACCAGTCTGTGGTATTTGTTATGGCAGTCTGAGTGAGCTAAAACACAGCTTACCAAGCATTCTCCTCTTTCTTATTCAAGTATCTCATGATTATTCATACCACTGTGACTCTTCAGTATTTCCTTGTCTAACTAAAATGCTTTTGCTGATCCCTTCACCTCTCCAAATGCTATCAGAAATCCTTCTTAGTTTAAAATTCACATATAAGAACATTCAAATCTCTTCAGGGATTAGATGCATAATTGGAGGAGTCATTTCTCCCCTTGTCAGCTGTAATATCCTCCTACCTGATATTTCTGCTTCTGCCTTCACCACGCTCATTCTATTCTCCATACAGTCAAAATTATCCTATTAAAATATCATTCTTTTGCTCAGTCCCCTAGTGAGCTTTTTTATTATACAAAATAAAGACCAACTTCTTTAAATGGTATATGTATCCCCCTCACTGCTCTCTGCAACATCTCTGACCTCATCTCCAACTCTTCTCCATCCATACTAGACCCCTTGCTTTCTGTGAATATGCCACATGGCTTTTGTACGTGACGCTCCTGCTGGCTGAATATCCTTCATACAAATATCTATACATTTTGCCCCCACACTTCCTCCAGTTCTTCGTTCAGATATTATCATTCCAGTGAGGCTTCCCCTAAATTCTCTATTTACATCACCCTCCCCCCATAGAGGAAATTTAACTTATTAATTGTATATTGTCTGATTCCCTCCAAAATGTAAAACTACAAAGGAAGGGATTTGTCAGTATTGTTGGTTTCTGTATTCCTAGAAACAACAGATAATTAAAAATTATTGAGGAAAAAGTTACAATTTTAATTAGTGATACCTTGTAAATGAAAAAATAGTTTATTTGCTCTCCCTACCTGTTCAACTTGTGTTTCACTGAAGGATGCTTTTGGCTAAAATTGCCTAAAAGCATACCAACTTGACAAGAAAGCTAGTAATATTGGTGTCAAGTATGTGATAAGGGGGTTGAGGATACAAACTCTTTCCATCTTTCGATTCTGCCATCCTCAGTGTATGAAAATGTTTACTTTTATGGTTCCAAGATAGCTGCATATGACTTTTTTTCTCACATTCCATTTTCTTTCTGGGATGTAAATATTTCTATTGTGAGAAATACTTCACAGCTCACTCCTTGATCAAACACTGCACAAAGGATCAAGATCATCCCGACCGGACTGGGTAAATTATGAATCATCCTGTGGATCTGGATGCACTGGCCCCCAGAACAAAAAGTGAGACTTCACTTGGGGATGACAAGGGACAGCTGTCAGACAGATAACCTACAGTACCTGACAGAACTGGTACAGATTAGAGCTCACTGACTGACCAGTATTTAAAATTTTTTTTAAAGATTTGACCAGTACCCACTTGGTGATAATGTCATTCAACAGTCCATCAAGTAGCAAGCCTGCAAAGGAGAAGATTTTACAAAGATATTGGTATGGTAAAACATCTAAGAATTGAAAGAGGAGGTCTTGATAACCATGGAAACAACACTGCCACTAGTTTATGATCTTTACTCCATGCTATTTATTGACAATGTAGGATGGTGACAGCCAATATGGGTTTTAGGTTTTGAGTTAGACAGATATTCATTAACCTTAACTCTGCCACCATGGCGCTGTGTGACCTTGGGCAAATTACTTAATTTCTCTGATCTCCTCTATATAACAAGGGTTCCAACTAGTACTCACCTTTCAAATGTAATGAGAAGGTGAATGAGTCAATATATCTTTCTAAACATGAAGAAAACAAATGCAAATAAATAAGCAGTAAAAATTACTGGAATAATTATTAAAGCACTTCAATGCACAACTTAATCAGTAATCAAGTTTTAAAATCCCTATTCTCATTATGATTGTGCTCTGAGCACTGAAAATATATTATGAGCAGTCATGTGAATATTTTATTCTAATCAAAATATTATCATATATTAGAAAAACTCTAAGACCTAGGGGTCTTTATTAATAATGCAGCTGTATTTTTAAAAGTGGTGATTTTGATTGTTTTACTACCTGTGCATATGTGTGTGGTAGGGAGAGTGGCAGAGGGGAAACCAAATTGAGAATCAGAGAGTTCTGAGTTCCAGTCACCTTTTTCTGGTTCCTAGCTATATATGTATGCTAATTCAAAATTTCTGCACTTCAATTTCATCATTTTTTTAAATGGAAGAAAGATTTTATAAATCCATCCATCTATCTGGATCTATCTCTACCTATCTATCTGTCATCTATTTACATATACTCAAAAAGCACTCCAGTAAGTACAGTGTAGGAGTTGAATCAATTGTAACTTTCTTATTATTTTATGTAGCTGTATTAACAAGAAAAACCACTGAGATATATAATAATATACTCCAATAAAGATGTTAAAAAATAAATAAATAAAATAAATAAATAAATAAATAATAAAACAGATTACAGCACTGTTCTGAAAAAAAAATAATAATAATCCTAATAAAAACAATTAAAAATATTTGGTGGGCAGAAATGATAATCTCTTAATTGGGAGTAGAATATATTTTGAAAGGATGGTTCTTTGAGATTATTTTTATAACTAATTTATAACTTGATTTAAAGACTATTTTATTCCATCCTACAAATTAGGATGAGTGAAAACATTAAACCCTTTCTCCCTCTGTTTCTTAATCTAGATCACACTATCTGCCAGATAATAAGTACTCAAACATATTAACTTTTTATTTTTGTTTTTTCTAGCATTTCAGAGTTCTGTCCATTTCTTTCCTCAATGACAAGGCTTTTTACTGAAACATTTTATTGGTCATTGGTAGGAGGAGAGCCTGTTATTAATTGTGAGTTCACATTGATTTGGATATTATTTTTCTCACATCCTTGCTGCATTATAAGCTTTGCTTTATGCTACTGAAACTCCATTGTTGCTTACTTAAAGTTCCATTTGTTTCAGAATGTTGAGGAGAGTTTTGTGAAATTTGAATATCTGAATAAAACTCAATGGCAAAGTAATTTTAAATAGCTATTGGAGTAGACTGATTGATATAATGACTGATGCTATAAGTCTATTAAAATAATTTTGATATCCCCAATGAGATGTATGCAATTATCTGCTTAAGTATTTCATTTTAAATTCCATACTAAATTTTAATTAATAGCTTATATTCCATGTGCCTTTATTTTTAGATGATAAATTATTCAAGTTTTGATGTTATAGACAAGTTTAGACAGATGCTAAATCAAAGTAGTTAATGACTAAAATGGTTTCTGATGGATTGTCTTTTTTTTTTTGGTTTTGAACACCTAGGGGTTTAGCATTTTTGAATAGAGTTATAATTACTATGACCATTTGATTCAAAAGCTTTGACATTAAGCAAATATTAATTGAATACCCACGATAACTCAAGAACTCTTCTGGGTAATGAGTATAAATTAAGGAAAATACAAGGTAGCTTGAAAGAGTATAGCAGAGTGATCCAAGTTATTGGAATCAGAGAAAACTAGGTTTCAGGATGAATATGAACTCTCCAGATGAGGAGCAGGGAAAAAGAAATTCTATTTAGAGAAAGGGTGGGGAGAGAAATAACTTGCCAAATTGTATGAATTACAAAACTAAAATTAATTAAATTAACATGGCTGAAACTAGTGAGATAAGGAGAAAGTACAGTGAGATGAGATTGCAAGTACAGGCAGATACAAAGATGCGGTCTTGTTGGACTTGTTAAAGATTTTGGAGTGTTTATATTAAGTGCATTTAAAGAGTTACTGAGTAAATAATGGGAAAATATAATTGTGTGCTAAATTTTAATTTTCAGAGCATTACCTAGTAATACTTAAAAAAATAAAAAATTGGGTAGAAGAAAAAAAGGAGCCTGGGTAAGGTCAAATATAAATTTAAAATGAAAGGCTTTCTTGTTGAAAATAAGGGAAAGAATGTCACTTCCCCTCCCTTTTCTTAAATCATTTACATTAGAAAGCTTGTAATTATAAATTCTTTATCTCTTTGAAATGAATGTAAACTTTTAAAAAGCTAAATGAATGTAAACTTTTAAAAAGCTAAATAAACAGCTTTACCACCCAAGACTGTCTTTCTCAAGGAACTGGGAGCTATCTCTTTTAAATGTTATCATAAAAGAGACAGCTTGTATCTCCCAGTTCACCCGGGCTAGTAGGTGCCTAACTTCTGCAGATGCCTTGCTCCAAGCTGCAAAACTACATCTTTCCTGTTGATAAAGCCAATCAGGAACACAGACGGTCACTCCAACTACCAAGAGCATTTAGGATGAACTATTTGTGACAAATGGTACTGTCAAGTCCTCTCCCTTGAGGACATATATGTCATGGGTAGTATCTTCTTGGCTATATAAAAGGGTGGGATTTCTTCATGTCTTTGCAATCTCTTAGTGATTGTCTGTGATGCATATTACATTCTAGTTCAAGGCTTATTCAATAATAAACTTTTTTTTTCTCTTCTACACTTGCGGAGAGGTTTTTTGGATTGGGAAGAGATTCTGGGTTTTTTGTTTGTTTTGTGTTGTTTTATAATTTTTATTGAAATATAGTTTATTTATAAGAGATTTTGTTTTTAATTATCTTTTCCCAACACTTGAACCCCACCAGGTCATAGGTAATTGATTAATGTCATTTCCTCCAGAAGATAAAAGTCCTCAAACACTCCTTTATTCTGCCTCAGTCTCTACTAGTTGTTTTCTAGGTTTGGTACACCAACAGTCACCCATGATATCAGTTTCCATATATCTTTTCTCTACTATGGTTCAGTTTTACAAACAAACAAATTAATTAATTAATCAATTAACAGGTAGATCAATAAGTAAACCATGTCTTTGCTCCCTACTAGATATAATCTCCAATGCCGGTTACCAGTGTCCGGGGCTTGTGGGAGTAGGAGTTGATAGTGTCACGATTCTGCTTGAAGAATATTGTTTACTACCTCTCTCCTGCCCTCCCTTCTCCTTGTATTTCTAAACATGGTTCATTTTCTCCTGAAAATAAACCTCTTTCTGTTCAATCCTCATCATATAAGAAATGAAATGCTCTGATTTCATTCGCCATATCTTTCTTTTGTCTGTTCTTTAGCTGCATATAAGTACAACCATAAACATGAATTCATTTTTTAACTAGCTTCTTTTGCCAAAAGCATGTTTTTTAATTGAGGTACAACTGACATAAAACATTATACTGGTTGCAGATGTACAACTAATGATTTGATATTTGTATATATTACAAAATGACCATCACGATATATTTAGTCAACATCCATCACTACACAATTTTTTTTCCTGTAACGAGAACTTTTAAGATCTACTCTCATAGGAACTTTCAAATATACAATACAGAATTATTAACTATAGTCACTATGCTGTATATTATATCCCCAGGACTTATTTGTTTTATGACTGGAAGTTTGTACCGTTTGACCGCCTTCACCAATTTTGTCCATACTCCACCTCCCGCCAATCTGTTCTCTGTATCTACGAGTTCAGGGGTTTTGTTGTTATTGCTGTTGTTTTAGATTTCACATATAAATGATGAAATAAAATTTATATTTTAAGACAGGACAAAAAAAAAAACCTAAACCTTGAATTCTCTCTCTGTGTTTGTTTGGGTCTCCTCCCTCCCTCCCTAATGTGCAGTGTGCATCCGCATTACACATTAACCAGAGCTCTTCAAAGATGGGAGTACCTGCCCAACCGTAAAGATCAATTTTTTTTTCTTTCTTTTAATGGTAGCAATGTAACTTCCTAAAAGAATAGTGTTCTCTCCCAGCTCTGTAAGGGGTCACGGTGCCTTGCTGCTCACTTGGCACGTGCTTACCCTTGGTGAACTTTACGTAAAATGTCATTTTGCCATTTTGATGTACAATCCTTTGCTTCAAAAATGTGTATGAATGTGCCTTCTACTTCTAACAAGTAGAACAGTTCTCAGAGCTTTCTGTTTTATAGGTCATAATCCTCAGTTTGGCTCAAATAAAATTCCCTCTTTTTCTAAATTTTATTGTTAATTAAATTTTCACCAATGTAAGTGAGATAAAAAAATAGCGAGCGTTGGTGAGGATGTGGAGAAAAGAGAGCCCTTGTGCACTATGGGTGTGAATACAAATTGGTGCAGCCACTATGTAATACAGGGTGGAGGATCCTCCAAAAATTAAAATTAGATCTACCATATGATCCAACAATTCTACATCTGGGTATTTATCTGAAGGAAGTGGAAAAAAAAAAAAACTCACTTGAAATGCACCACCATGTTCATTGCAGCTTTATTTACAGTAGACAAGACATAGAAGCAATGTAAGTATCCTTCAGTGGATAAATGAATAAAGAAAATGGTGTATAAAAATAGAATATTTTCCAGCCATAAAAAAGGACATCTTGCCATTGGCAACAACATGGATGAAACTCGAGGGCATTATGCTAAGTGAAATAAGTCAAAGAACAAATACTGTATAATCTCACCTATATGTGGAATCTGAAACAATAATATTTTTGGGATTGATCCATGTTGCTGTATTTATTAGTAGTTTCTTTTTCTTTTTATTGCTAAGGAATATACCACTGTAGGACTATAATTTAATTGAATATCCATTCTTATGTTGATGGGTGTTTGGGTTATTTACAGCTTGGGGCTCTTATGAGGAAAGAACACTTTTGTACAAGTATTACTGTAGGCATGTTTTTATTTATCTTGTGTAAATACACAGGAGTGAAATTTCTGGGTCAAAGGACAGTTTTTAAATTTATATAAAACTTCGAAGTAGTTTTACAAAAATGTATCATTTTACACTGTTTCTAGTAAAGTATGAGAGTTCCATATACATCCTTCACAATATTTGATATTGTTAAACCCAGGCTAGTGGATATAAAATAATATCTCATTATGGTTTTAATTTGCATTTTATAGACAATGATGCTGCTGAGTTCCTTTTCATATTTTTAATGACTATAAAAATTTCAGTTCTAATATCCATTTTTCATCAGATTATCTTTATATTACTGACTTCTAATTAATTTTTTATATATTCTAAAAAATTCCCATATTGTAGGTATTGAAAATATTTTCTCCCTATCTACATTTTCCTTTATCAAGTTCTTAGTGGTATCTTTTCATGATCTAATTTTAATTTAATTAAGTCTAATGTAGCACTGCTTATTCATTTAGAGTTAGTTTCATCTATGAAATCTTTGCTTACCCCAAAGTTGTGAAGGCTTTCTCCTGTATTTACTAAAGCTAAAATCTTAAACTTTTGTATTCAAGTCTTTAATCCATCTTGATTTAACTTTGGAGGATGGTATAAGATAGGGGTCAAGGCTCACTATTTTGCTATATATTTATCCATTTGTTCCAGCACCACTTATTGAAAAGACTTTCCTTTACACATTCAGTCTTCTTGGTACTTTTGCTGAAAATAAATTGACCACTCATGTAGCTCTGTTTCAAAACTCTTTGTTCTTTTCCATTATTAATTAACGCTAGATATTTTTTAATATGCCTGCTAACAAATGGAAGACATTTCTTTCTATTCATAATAGTCTGAATTTTTTAAGCATGCATGGGATGTTGAAGTTTCTCAAATGCTTTTTCTTCAACCATTGAAATGATCATGTAATTTTTCATTTTTATTCTTTTAATAAAGTGAATTTTATTAATTTAATTTCAAATGTTAATAAGCAATTAGATTTCCTGAGATAAACCCCATTTGTTTGTGATGCATTATACTTTTAATATATTGCTGTATTCAGTTTGCTAATATTTTGTTAAGAATTTTTTCCAACTAGTTTTATAATAAATTTCTTTTGCATGTCATTTTCTGTTCTTGTAACTTCTTCCTCAGATTTTGATATTGTTATCCTGGGTTAAATCTCATAAAATAAGGTGAGAAGTGTTTAGTCCTCTATTTTTAAAAGAGTTTCTGTAGTATTGATATTTTTTTCTTTCTTAAATGTTTAATAGAATCCTCAGTGAAGCCATATGGGTCTAATGGCTTTGTTGTTTATTGATTTTCCAATTCAAGATTTTTGATTATAGAATCATTTTTTAAAATAGATTTGAACAACTCAGATTGTTTAGTGCTTTGTGTATAGATTTGGTCTCTTTTTATTCTCTTATTTTCCCTTAAAAGTTTGTAATATATGTAGTAGCATGTCCTTTCTCATTTCTGATATTTCTCATACATGTTTTATTTCTTTTTAAAAATTGTTCAGCCTCTCTGTATGCTTATATAGCTTAATGTTGAATTTTTAAATATTTTCAAGTGTGCTAACCGTTTTAAAACATAATGCTTTCACAACTACTGTATATAATTAGTGGTGTTTTAAAGTGATAGGAGGTGTAAATGCTGCTGTCTTGTTTTGGAGATTGCTTCTAGCTCCTTCCATTTACATATAGTATAACTTATTATCCTGTTCCAAAAATTTCTTACAAAAATGAAAAATAAGTGAGGCTTGTAACATATTTCAAAAATTTTCCTCACTACATTCTTCCTTCCTTGATAAATTGATAAACTCCATTATGTCTGAAAATTATATCTTATCTTATAATTTTAGAAATAGGGCATAGTTGTTGAGATTTCCTTATATTCACACTTCTGTAAAGTAACAAGGTCATCTTTCAGAATGCTCTGTCATAAAACTTTTAGGAGAGTATGGAATTTTTTCTTGCTGTTTGTGAATCCACAAAAATATATTTATGAAAACATGAGAGAAAAAAATAAGTGTTCTACCTGTTAAGACCCCTAATTTGAAGTAAGGTGAATGCAGATTCAAGTTGCCTTCCGCCATTTACTGGCTGTGTGACTTAAGAGAATTTGCTTGACATGGGTTCCTCATATGTGTAGCAGAAATAAAAATAAAACAATTATTTGTGTGAGGTTAAACATGATAATAATTCTAAAGTATTTGTATAATTCCTGGAACATGTAAGTAGGTAATTAATTATGATCATATTTTATGAAATATATTTTTATTATGATTATATTTTATGTTTATTATGATTATATTTTATGAAAAGTTTTTTTAAGTTGCATCAAAATATGTAATTGAATATAGCTGTCAGTTGAACAAGAGCAAAGATTCTCTTTTCCACATCATAGCAACCCCAGCACAAGGGAAAATCAAACCTGTTACAAATGAGTATATATTCTCTGCCATTTCTAAACAGCCATGCTGCTAATAATATAATACAATAACTAAAATATTAAAATATGTGTAATGTGATAATTGAATGTGTTGAATTCATTGTGGATACATAAATGGGAAATGACTTTTTTCTCTAGCTTTGCCTTTCAGTCAGTTATCTCAAATCACCCTTTCCCTTTTTTTTTTTTTTTTTTAAAGATATTCGCCATGTATTTCTTCTTTAGGTCTTTTTTTTTTTTTTAATTTATTTTTATATTTATTTTTGGCTGTGTTGGGTCTTTGTTTCTGTGCGAGGGCTTTCTCCAGTTGCGGCAAGCGGGGGCCACTCTTCATCGCGGTGCGCAGGCCTCTCACTATCGCAGCCTCTTGTTGCGGAGCACAGGCTCCAGACGCGCAGGCTCAGCAGTTGTGGCTCACGGGCCCAGCCGCTCCGCGGCATGCGGGATCTTCCCAGACCAGGGCTCGAACCCGTGTCCCCTGCATTGGCAGGCAGACTCTCAACCACTGCGCCACCAGGGAAGCCCCCTTTCCCTTTTTTTGATGTCACCTTGGGCAGATCTTATAGCTTTCTAGCCAGTCCAAGGTATTGCAAAGCTTTTTCTAGCACAAAGTTAAACTCCAATCTCACCTTGATTTACAATTTTCCTCTCCTCGAGCCAGGTAACTGAGATTTTGGGACTGGCAGTACCTGAATAGCAGTACTTATTTCTTCACTATAAGTCTCTCCATCTTCTGGTTCTTCCAGAGTTAGTTGAGAGGAAGGGAAATAACAAAAGATGTACATGATACGCAGAATAATGGTCTCCCAAAGATGTCCACATACAAATTCTCAGAACTTATGACAATAAGCCTTACATGACAAAAAGTATTTTGCAGATGTGATTGAGATTACAGACTGTGAGATGAGATTATCCTGGATTGTCTGAGTGGACCCAGTCTAATCAAGTGAGTCCTTAAAAGTAGAGAAACTTTCCCAGCTGTGATCAGAGATGCTTTGAAGGAAGAAGGTCAGAGAAACAAACAGCAACATGAGGATTTTACGCCCAGTTCCTGGTTCTGAGAGGTAGGGTATTATGTGAAAAGACTGAAAAGAGGCCTCTAGGAGATACGGGCTGCCTCCCACTGACCACAGGCAAGGAATCGGAGACCTCAGTCTTATAGCTGAATGGAACTGAATTATGCCAGTGGGTGAATGACCAAGAAGACAGATTCTCTTCTAGAGCCTCCAGAATAGTCTGTTGACACCTTGAATTTAGTCTGGTGAGACTCATAGGGATTTCTGATCTACATAACTGTAGGATAGTAAATATGTGTCATTTTAAGCCACTGAATATGAGGTAATTGTTACAGCAGCAATAGAAAACTAATACAAAGGATAACTAATACAGCTTATGCTGTTCATAATTCTCTGTGTAGCAGGCATCCAAATCCTGAATTACCTTGGAATGAACCTGTGAGTTTTCAGAGCCTTCAGTGGTCTTCTATGCCTCAGAGTTCCCTGACATACTGCAGTATTTGGCAGAAACTTCTTGACCACATTCTTTCAATTCATTCCAGAGCAGTATACTGGATTTATGGAGTCCCTCACCCCGGTTGGCTACTTTCTTCAGAAGAATCTCATCAAAATTATTTGAGCCTGGCTATTTCCGAATAAAGCCATGTTACCTACAGGCAACTCTTAACTGCTTTGCCCTTCATAAACCAAGGGTAAAGGCTGCCACAGCTCCAGTGACGCACTCTTGCTTTTCCTCATGGGAGTAGTTGGCTTAGCATAGAGGTGAGACTAGGGTGGATAGAAGAAATGTCAAGATTGGTAGCTCTCACAGACCTACAAAGTCCATGCTTCTCTTTCTTGACAAACTCTATTCTTATGTTATGCGGGTTAGGTGTTGGAGGGTTAGAGTGGGTATTGCTCACTAGTATGAGTTGGCATCTTACATTAATTTTGAAACACCTTTCTTTATCTCCAGTACCCATTTTCTCCCTCTCTCTCTCTCTATATATATATACACACACATATCTGCATTTAAATGCATTATATTAACATTGACTTTAAATGTATTATAAAGTTACAAATTATAAAATTAATATAAATTAGATATATTATCTGATTTTTTTTTGTTGTAGTCTCCTTAGTTTTCTCAGTGGCTACATAGGCTAGGAGGTAGATTCATTGGCAGTGAAACACTAATATTAAACCCAACTCTCTCCCTGGCATCTTATTCTTCAAGTCCTTCCTCTAGTTAACAAAACAAGAGCACCTCCTCAAGTGGCTTTCCCTAGCCTCAGAGAAGGGATACTAAAAATTGTGAGGTGTCTTCAGGGACGACACAAACTTATTGAAGAAGGAGGTATAAAACCAAGGCCATAGTTGTCTCCTTGAACCAGACAGAGCCTTATGAATGCAAGCACCATTGGAACTGACAAGCAATTTTCACATCTTCATTAACAGAATAAGTTCTCAATTTGTAGGGAAGGGGCTTTCCAGGAAGCTGGAAAGAATGAAAAGAACACGGATTATATGAATCAAAGTGATAGAAGCTACCTTTATAAGCTCAGACAAATTTTTTTTCCATGATACTCCTATGTTCATCACTGGCCTGTATACCACAGAAAATGGAAAAAGAGTCACTCTAAGAAAGCTGAATCCAGGCTTTCATAAATTCCTCATATGAGCTTTTCTCTTTGGCATAAACTTGAGAACCCACATAAAAATTCCTCATATGTCTTTTTTATTATAAAAAATTGAATTGTTAAGCTACTTTTTCATTGTCTACTACTACAAGATGACTACAATGGAACTCAGTAATACAATTTTCAAAGATAGTAACAAACTTGTCACATGAATGGATGATGTAAAAATTCCATCTCATTGGCTTTAAGATTTTCATAACTTTCTTGTCTGGGAAGAAACCAATATTAGCACTGCTGGGAATCAAACTCCTTCCTTGAAAGAACAGTAGAAAGAGTAGCAAAGACTGTGGAAAGACTGAACATGAAAGGGAAAGATTTAGAGAATCAATCAACAGGAAACTGTCCAACATTCTTTCCCTGAAGAAAAACCAGCATATAAACCTGCTGTCTTTATTATCTAGCTTGGAGCAGCTCTCTCAGTGGGTTGAACCTTTGTTTACTTTTTGATTCCTTCCACCTTTCTACCTGCAGCTAATTCCTGGCAGGATGCCATCAGAATATTTAAACCCTTTTAGATCTCTGTCAAAAAGAAAGAACAGTTGACTGTATTGAAATAGATATTATCAAGACATCTTTCATGTGAAACAAGGCTGAAAATATGCAGGGGTGAAGAATAAGCCACTTGGGAGAAAAAAATGTCAAATTTTCAAGACTCTATAATTTGTGGTCCTTAGGAATAACTTAATAATGTCTATACATTCTAGGTTATGTTAGGCTAAATTTTAATAATGGAGCATTAAGCCTTTAGAACATCATTGAAAAAAATCATAAAATAATTTCTCATTCTTTTGTTAGTTTTCTACAGGACAATTGAGATATGTTAAAATAATCCTTCAGTCTTCCTTAATGTTCATATAATATACATAAATGAGGTAACTGTTGCTCTAAGAAACCCAAACCTGTTGACCTATGTGAGCCTATGTTACTGTTCCTCTGTAATAAGATTTTAAAAATTACTCACACTGCATTTCAACATCCAAAAAAATTAGAGGTTGCTTTTTTTCTATAATGCACCTAATAATTTTTTGTGACACTCCAACCCCTGCCAACTTCTCTCTGGTAGTAGTAAAATTTACAATTAGCAATTAACTATATGTGAATGCTTTTCAGTTTAAAAAATTATCTTTTCAGTTTAAACAATTCTTTTCATATAAATGGTAGACATTTTCAACTCCAGTTCTTGCAAGGATTTGATGTAAGCCATACACTGCTTCTTCTTCTTCCAGTATTAAACTAATGCTTAACCTTAATGATTACATACGTTCCCTTTGTCCATAGTTTGAGAAACACCATCAGTCTCTGATCTGGATTTACGAAAAGGAGAGCTTTCCTTCTTTCAGGAACACAGTCTTGTAAAAAGGATCAAGAAAGTCACAACCAATCAATGATATCTTATTCTAGGTAATATACATGTTCTTTTCTCAGGTTCACTCTTGAAGAAAGACACAAAGGACAGAGGTGGGGCAATTTAAGTTTATCAGCTAAATGTGTTTAATGTAGTAAATTCCATTTCAATCTTTTTTTTCTCATCCTGACTAAAAGGAAATAGAAACGTTGTGTTTAAAAAAATACTTTTCTATTCCTTCCCAGAAGCGGGGTGGGTGGGGCTGGGGGCTTAAAATAGTAAATAATATAGCCTATATAACACTAGGAAAAAATAAGAGCATTTAAATTCAATTATTTTTACTATACTTTAGAGAAGATGAGGCTCATGTGGGTTCTCATAGCTATTTAGGAAAATTTATAGACCTAAGAAATAAATACAAATAACATAGCTGCTAGAACACTTATCCACCTCTTAATCATTTACTAATGTTTGATTATTTTACTTTCAAAGCAGAGATGTTCTTATGGTAGAGATTCTGGATGCAAAATGTAAGGAAGGACAAAAATATCTTTCATTTAAATCATATGTGTAGGGACCTTGGGATCAAGATGGCAGAGTAGGAAGATCCTGAGCTCACCTCCTCCCATGGGCACACCAAACCTACAACTAAAAATTGAACCACTGTTTCTGAGAACCACCTGAAAACTGGCAAAACTGATTTTTTACAACTAAGAGTATGAGGAAATGGCCCATTGAGATGGGTGGGAGGGCAGAGATATGGTCCAATCAGAACCCACACCCCCAATGCAGTGACACAACTGCAAAGGTACCAACTGAGGAGTGAGGGTTCAAGCCCCATGTCAAGCTTCCCATCCCAGAAGACCTACATTGGGAAGATGAATCCCCATAACGTCTGACTTTGAAAATCAGTAGAGCTTATGTCCAGGAGAGTGACAGTGCTCTGGAAAACTGAGACACTGAGACTCCACTCTTAAAGGGCTCACATACAAGCTCACTCTCTCCAAACACCAGTGAGGAGGCAGCAGCTTGAAAAGCACCTGGGTCATACAAGAGGGATATTCATTGACTAATTTTAGAGCATGTGTCAGAGGGAAAGGGAGCTAGTGGAACTTTCTCCAAGGATGGAAGTGCTGGTGGGGACCTTTTTTTAAAATTGTTATTTATTTTTTCTATTTTTACTTTTCTTCCACCTGGTAGGTCTGGCACTGGCAGTTGGCATTTCTTTCATTCTCTATCAACCTAACTAACGCTATGTGCTCCACCTTACCATTTCACTTTAGGACTAGACACACCCAAACCACCTATTCAGTCTAGCCCCACATCACCCATCCAGCGGGTGGCCTCAGTTGAAACTGGTGCCCCTCCAAAGTGGCTCCCCATCCTGGGAACCAGACCCACACACCAGCATGCCCTCCACAGTAGTGGTTGGGCCTTGTAACCAGTCACACTGGTGGGCCAGCCCCACACATCAGCACACCCACAGCAGTTGCAGCTGGAGCTTGTAGAGGGGGACCAGCCCCACCCACCAGTGAGCACAGAGCAAACGAAGCTCAACCACAACAGGAGGGCACACACAGGCCACACAAGGGATACCTCCAGAGCACCTGGCTCTGGTGACCAGGGTGATGGTGCCACTGGGCCCCACAGGGCACCTTTTACATAAGGACACTGTTTCAAAACCTGGATTTGTAGCTGATATACCTAGAGTGTACAAACAAACACAGAGAGTTAGGCAAAATGAGGAGATGAAGGAATACCTTCCAAATGAAATGAGAAGACAAAACCTCAGAGAAGAACTAAACTAAATGGAGAGAAGCAATTTACCAGATAAAGAGTTCAAAGTAATAGTCATAAAAATGCTCACTGAACTCGGGAGAAAAAAGGATGGACTCAGTGAGAACAACAACAAAAAGACAGAATAAATAAAAAAGCAAAAATCAGACTGAAAAATAGAATAATTGAAATTTGAAAATACACTAGAGGGAAATCGACTGCAGGAGGCAGAAGAATGGATCAGCAATCTGAAAAACAAGGTAGTGAAAATCACCCAATCAGAACAGCAAAAAAAAAAAAAAAAATCATAAAAATGAGAATAGTTTAAGGGACTCCTAGAACAACATCAAATATACTAACATTAACATTATAGGAATCCCAGAAGGAGAAGAGAGAAAGAGACAGAAAACCTATTTGAAGAAATAATGGCTGAAAACTTCCCTAACCTGGGTAAGGAAACAGACATCCAAGTCCAGGAAGTACAGAGAATCCCAAACAAGATGAACACAAAGAAACCCGCACTAAAACACCTTATAATTAAAATGGTAAAAATTAAATATAAAGAGAAAAATCTTAAAAGCAGCAAGAAAAAAAGCAAGTTGTTACATATGAGTCCTCCCATAAGACAATCAGCTGACTTTTCAGCAGCTGTAACTATACTTATATCAGACAAAATAGATTTTAAGAGAAAAATGGTAATGAGACCAAGATGGTCATTATATAATGATAAGGGTGTCAATTCATCAAGAGATACAACAGTTGTAAATATATGTGCACCCAACATTGGAGCACCTAAATATATTAGGCCGATACTAACAGATTTGAAGGGAAAAATAGAAAACAATATAATGATAGTAGGGAGCCTCAATATCTTACTCTAAGCAATGGATATATCATCCAGACAGAAAATCAACACAAAAAGTTGGACCTGAACTACGCTTTAGACCAAATGCCCCTAACAGATATATACAGGACATTCTATCCAACAGCAGGAGAATACATATTCTTCTCAAATACATATGGAACATTCTCCAGAATTGACCATATTCTGACACATTTAATAAAACAACAAAAGATTACATGCAACAAAACAAGACTTATCAAATTTAAGAGGACTGAAATCATGCCAAGTATCTTTTCCTACCACAATGAGATGAAACTAAAAATCAGTAACAGGAAGAAATTTCCACAAATGTGTGGAAATTAAACAACACACTCTTGAACAGCTAATGGGTCAAAGAAGAAATCAAAGTGAAACAAAAAAAAATCTTGAAACAAACAAAAATGCAATCATGATATGTAAGAACTTATGGGATGCAGCAAAAGCAGTTAAAAGAGAGAAGTTTATAGTGATAAACACATTAAGAAAAAAAAAGTTCTGAAATAACCCAATTTTATGACTCAAAAAACTGAACAAAAGCAAACTAAGCCCAAAATTAGCAGAAAGAAGGAAATTTAAAAAATCAGAACAAAAATAAGTTAAACTGAGACCAGAAAAACAATTGAAAAGATTAATAAAACTAAGCTCTTTTTTTTTTTTTTGCAGATGTTACATCTCGAAAATCCTAAAGAATCTAGCAAAAAAAAAACCAAAAAACAAAACACACACACACAAAAAAACACCTGTTAGACCCAATCAATGAATTCAGTGAAGTGGCAGGACAGAAAATCAATAAAGAAAAATCAGTTGTGTTTCTATACACTAACAACAAATGATCTGAAAAAGAAATGGAGAATACAATCCCACTTATAATAACATAAAAAAATAATTAGCATTAAATTTAACCAGAGAGGTGAAAGATCCAAATACTGAAAAGTATAAGATTTTGATGAAAAATCTAAAGAAGACAGAAATAAATTAAAAGATATCTCACGTTCTTGGATTGGAAGAATTAATATTGTTAAAATGTCAATACTACCCAAAGCCATCTGCAGATTCAATGCAATCCCTATCAAAACTCTGATGACATTTTTCACAAGTTGTACTGAACTAAAAAAGACCCCAAATAGGTAAAATAATCCTGAAAAAGAAGAACAAAGCTGGAAGCATCACACTTTCTGATTTAAAACTATACTACTACAGTCAAGTAATATTTGACATGGAAGACAAAATATTCAATGGGGAAATGGTAGTTTATTGAATAATGGTGCTGGGAAAATTAGGTAACCAAATGCAAAAGAATGGAATTGGAAGCCTATCTTACACCACTCACAAAAATTAACTTGAAATGGTTTACGGAGTTAAACATAAGAACTGAAAACTAAAAAGTCCTAGAAGAAAACATACGCAAAATCTCCTTGACATTGGTCTTGACAATGATTTATTTTTCTATCTGTGGTTGGTTTTTATCAAGATATACTTGACATATAACAGTATATTAGTTTCAGGTATACAACAGGGTTATCCAAATATATATATATATATATATATATATATATACACACACACACACACACACATACACACATGATCACCACATTAAGTTAGTTAACATCCATTAGCACACATATATTTTTTTCAAATCAATAAGGTTTATAATTACAAAAATAAAACCAGGGAACAATCCAAATGTGCACAGCAGGAAAATGGGTAAATTGTGTAACTCAAAACAGTGAAAGTAATAGAAGCTACACACAACAAGTATGAATCTTACAAACAATGTTGACTGAGAAAAAGCAAGTTTCAGAAGACTACATACAATATAATACCATTTGTATAAAGCTCAAAGGCAAGAAAAAAAATAAACATTGTATTGTTTAGACCAATGTGTATATCTGGTGGGGCAAAACTTTTCAAAAAGAAATCAAAGGAATGAAGAAACGATCATTACAACAATAAAGAAATTAGCTACCTCTGGGGTGGAGCAATGGGAAAGAATCAAGGGGGGACAAACAGGGAGCTTGGGCAGTTTCTAGTAATGGTCTGGTTCTTAAATTAGTGGTAGGTGGTTCATTTTATCTTATTATTTGTGTAATTTGTATCTAATGCATGTATCAAATGATACCCATTCAAACTTTAGAAAAATTTGGGCACAAAATGGGATCTGTAAATAATGATTTTTTGGACATGATTAAAGCACATGCAACAAAAACAAAACACAAGTGGGACTACGGTTGTCCCTCAGTATTTTTGGAGTATTGGTTCCAGGACCCTCCATGATACCAAAATCTGTTGATGTTCAAGTCCCTTATATAAAATGGTGTAGTATTTGCATATAACCTACTACATCCTCCTGTATGCTTTAAATTATCTCTAGATAACTTACAATATCTAATACAATGTAAATTCTATGTAAATAGTTGTAAATACAATGTAAATGTTATGCATATAATTGCCAGTGCGGCAAATTCAAGTTTTGCTTTTAGGAACTTTCTACAATTTTTTTTCCAGAATTTTTTTTTGATCCATATTTGGTGGAATCCACAGATGTGGAACCCAAGGATATGGAGGGCTAACTGTATACCAAAATAAAAAGCATCTGCCCAGCAAAAGAAACAATAAACAAAATAAAAAGGTAAACTGTAAAATGGGAGAAAATATTTGCAAGTCAGTTATCTGAAAAGAGGATAATATCCAAAATATATAAAGTCATACAACTCAATAGCAAAAGAAAATCCAATTACGAAATGGGCAGTGGAATTGAAAAAACATTTTCCCAAAGATGTACAAATGGCCAACAGGTACATGGAAAGGTGCTAGATATCACTAATCACTAGGGAAACGCAAAACAAAACCGCAATATCACTTCACATCTGTTAGAATGGCTGTCATCAAAAAGACAAGAGATAAATTTTGGTGAGGATGTGGAGAAAAAAGAGTCTTTGTTCATTGTTGGTGGTAGATATAAATTTTGGTGAGGATGTGGAGAAAAAGGAGTCTTTGTTCATTGTTGGTGGTAATGTAAATTGGCACAATCACTATCGAAAACAGTATGGAGTTTCCTCAAAAAATTAAGATAGGTATCATATGACCTAGCAATCCCACTTCTTGTTATATATTCAAAAATAAAAAATAATAAGAGGATATAAAAGAGATATTTTCATACCCATGTTCATTGCAGCATTATTCACAATAGCCAGGATATGGAAACCACCGAAGTGTCTGTCAGTGGATGAATGGATAAAGAAAATTTGGTGTGTATATATGATGGAATATTATTCAACGATGAGAAAGAAGGAAATCCTGCCATTTACAACAATGTGGGTGAATCTTAAGGGCATTATGTGAGGAGAAATAAGTCAGACAGAGAAAGACAAATACTGTATGATGTCACTTATATGTGGAATCTAAAAAAGTTGAACTCATAGGCACAGAGAGCAGAGTTGTTACCAGGGGCTGGGGGCTTGGAGGAAATGGTGAGCTGTTGGTTAAAAGGTACAAAGTTCCAGATATAAGATGAATAAGTTCTGAGGGTCTAATGGTGTTTATAGTTAATGATACTGTAATTTATACAGCTGACCCTTGAACAACTTGGTTTGACTGTATGGGTCCACTTTACTTGGATTCTTAAAGAATATATACATACTAGAGCTCTACACGATCTGAGGTTGATTGAATCCATGGATACAGAATTGCTGACACAGAGGGTCAACTGTAAAGTTTTATGTGGATTTTCAACTGTGTGGGGCCTCAGCACCTACAACCTTTGCATTTGTCAAGGGTCAACTGTAGTTGAAAGTTGCTCAGAGAGTGTATCTTAAAATTTCTCACTCTAAAAAAGAAATGGTCATTATGTGACATGATGGATACATTAGCAAGTGCTATGGTGGTAATCATTTTGCAATATATGTGTACCAAATCAACATGTTTAAACTTTAAACTTACACCATGTTATATGTCAATTATGTCTCAATAAAGATGGGAAAAATTAATTGTCAAAAATTAGAAAGTAAAATAGAGTAGTATTCTACTACCATTAGACAATCAACAATTATTTTATTTTCTTCTAGTCTATTTTTCCTCTATATTTGTTACAAAGATATACTCCTTTTACCCAGATCTGTTTCCTGTCATCAACCTCATGGAATGTTTCAGAAATTATGCTCCATGTATCTTAATGGGCACATAATTCCCATTTGGGTTGATGAAACAATTTTGGAAATAAAGAGTGGTGATGGTTGCAGAACATTGTGAATGTAATTAATACCACTGTATTGTACACTTAAAATGGAAAATTTAATGTTTTATATACACATTTTACAACATAAAAAGTATATAAAAATCAATCAGGAATTCCTCTATTAAAAATAAAGCCAATTTTTATGAATCAATATTACAAACATTATAATTCTAATATGCATAGATAGCAAGATCCAGACTGTGATAATTGATTATATTGAGAAAATGACTTGATTATTATATTTTCTTATACATGAATTCAGTAGGGGTTCCTTTGCAAATTTCTCCTTGATATTAATAGTTTTTGAAGTTGGGTAGTTTGAGACTGGCTAAGTTATATCTCCTAAGGTCATCAAGGTTTAATGTCACCTCATTCACTTTCCTCAGAAGTGTTTCAACGATATGCATGGTTCACTCAGTTTAATGATCTGGGACAATGGGAATGTGCACATCCTGTTTTGCGGCTTCCTGCAAATGAGACATTCATGAGTATTTTGATATTCGTGAGTAAAATGGGCCAAGTACCACTCTTTCCCTTCTTACAGAAAGCTTCTAAGTATAAATAGTGTAAATTCAGACATATATTTTTATATACTGTATATATGTCCTGGGTCTACTTTAAAAGGTGAAAGCTGAGCAGAATAATTTCCTTGCATTATATCTTAATCAAGATTTACTGATTTTTTTCTGCATTAAAACATTTTAAATGGCTCACTGTCAATATACCAATGAATCTGATATTGCCAGCCACCATTACACTATGAAAGAAATACAGATTAGGAAATAATCAGAGAATTGCTTTTTATTACTCTTTACAAAAAAAAAAAAAAAAACCTACGTTAATCAGAAATAGCTTTGAGGTTAAAAAAAATTGATGCATGTGGTAACATAATATAATGGTTTATGTTTATTTGCTATTTTAAAATAAAACTGGAACTAATGTAGGATTTGGAATAGAACTATTCTGGGATCACAGAAATTTAGAGTGCTAAATGATTTTGAAAGCAATTTCCCTATTTTTAATCTAGTATTGTTCAAATTACATTTCATTTCTCCAAACTGAGAAGAGGAAATTTATAGGCATGACAGCAATAACTTGTAATTCAAGTATATTTTACTAATTCTTTTACCTTTATAATGAATGTAATTTAATTTGCTTCCACAAAAAATTTATTTCAAATTATTTTGAATAGTAAAATAAGAGTTTGCTCCTTTCTCATTTGGGAGAACATGTTAGCAACAACATAAATGGACAAGTTGATTTAATGTTTAAGAAACAAACATATTCTATGAAGTTCTTCTATTAATCAGTGATCTCTAGATCCTTATCAATCTCCCACTGTTCCTGATTTTAATGTCAAATTCTAGATGAACTAACACATATCAAAATGTCTTTCAGATATTAGATATTTGACATATCCATTAAAAACCACAATGCACTATATGTGGTATATTTTATTTGTTGTTTAAAAGTTCAAGTTCAGAAACCAGATCCATGGCTTACCATGTAAATGAATGACCTTGGGAAAGTTTAGCTAACCTCTTTACCTCACTTTAGTCATTTGTAATACAAGACAATAAGAGGACCTACAAAAACAAAGAACCATTTTGCTGTGATTTTTTTAGCTCATTTGGGGGTGTGTGTGTGTGTAGGTGTGTATGTGTGTGTACGTGTGTTTAACAACAAATATTATTTAAAAACTATGATATGACACTAGGTAACCTAATAGTATAGTTATTTTAAAGAAAAAGAAAAAACATTAAATACCAATAGAAACCCTACTCACTCAAATAAAAGATAATAACTGGGAAGTGCACAAAAGCTAAAAATTAATTCAGGTCCTTATAACTAATACTTTCATTCACAGGTCTCTGCTTTGATAAAATCATGACCATTAAGATAGAAAGTATTTCAAAAAGGACTTTTTATTTTTATCTATTTATTTTTTTAACATCTTTATCGGAGGATAATTGCTTTACATTGTTGTGTTAGTTGCACATGGAAGCAACCTAAGTGTCCATCGACAGATGAATGGATAAAGAAGATGTGGCACAGATATACAATGGAATATTACTCAGCCATAAAAAGAAATAAAATTGAGTTATTTGTAGTGAGGTGGATGGACCTAGCGTCTGTCATACAGAGTGAACTAAGTCAGAAAGGGAAAAATGACTTTTTTAAAATGTATTTTTGTAAAAGGGACTCAAGACATGAAACTAGTGCTGCTCTTTACTACACTGCGAAGTCTTAGCTTTTTGTGGAAGAGGGGTCTTGAAAACTACGGAATCATTAGGAAAACATTTGTTGTCTTCTTCAGTGATTTAGATTGTATAGGCTTGGCAAATTATTGCTTGTCCTTGAAAGATAAATGTATATGAACATTTCAACAGTTATCCCCTAGGCAATCTAGAAGAATAAATGGACTTCATAGGGGTGTAAATTAATATAATCTTTTGGAGTTCAACTATTTTGGCCCTGAAATGCTACGTTTAGGTGGCATACAAATCTATTAATTCAATCAAGGTTTCTAATAAAAATTTTAAATAATTATATGAGTAAATAACTTCAAATAAATTATTATAAATCCATACGATGGAATATCTTGCTTATGTTATAAACAAGGGATTACACATACCTAGCTAAGGAAATTTTCAAGCTTATTTTTAAGAGTCAAAAGCAAATTTGAAGATAGTACAATGGTATCTCAATTATGTACAAACTCACACACATATACATTCTGAAACTCCAACAGGTATTGCAGTAGTATGTATATATATCTGAAGATACAGAGAAAGTACTTAGGAGATCATATATCTTATTGATAACATCTCTTACCTCTGGGGAGAGAACTGAAGATGGTAGATAGAGATCAATAAAGAATTTAATTTTATCAATGAATTTAAAATGTAAGAATAAAATAAATCTACTACAACTGGTTGTAGAATATTTTAGTCAGAAGTTCTCCTTATGATCAGGTCATAGAAAAGGGTTTAGAGCAAGACAAGAAAATGAATGTCCCAACAGTTTAACAGCTTCTCTCAAGAAAGCAAAATGGGCCTAGAACTATGTTCATTTCCAGCAACCAAATATGAGCGCCTATGGCCAGCAATTTGGAAATAAGATCAGAAAAGCCATTTATGGTCACTGCTTGATGTAGTGAAGAAGGAAATGAACAACTGCAGGTACTAAGGAAAAAAATAGGTATTACAGAGCTAGAGAGACACAGCTGCCTCAAACATATGAAACTTAGGGGAGATGAAGCATTTGAAGTTTTCAGGAAAACCTACTGCATGTTATTATATTGTATAAAACTCCTGACTACCTCTTTAAGAAAACCTACATTAATGACCCACAATTTCATCTAGTGTGTATTTCTTTAAGTCATATTTTAGTTTCCCTGATGTAACTTTGTGTAAAAAACAGTTCCCATTTTACCCCGTTGCTTATCAGGATTATATTGTGTATGGGAGTAGGGGTTCATTTGGGATATTGGAGCTAAATTGGTACAAAGCATTAATTAATATTGTAGCTCAAATAGATTTCCTGGGTTTTAATCTAGGCTTTACATTTCTAACTTTGGTCAAGTTACTTAACCAACATACTCAAGCAATGAACACTGTAAACTCAAATAAACAATATGGAGATGAGACATTATGTTTGTATTGATCATCTACTGCCACTATAATTATGCAAAGAAAAACACGACAAAACTCAGTGGCTTGCAATAGAAGCATTTATTTCTCACTGTCATTGCTATGGGGTTCGTAGCTTGGATTCTGGTCTGTTTCATGTAACGCTTTTCTCGTGGTCTTAGTAGAAGATAAAGTTGGCAAGCTTCTTTGTATGAGTACAATGCAAGTCTTTGCTTGCAGTACATGTTCTATCATCCTACTGGCCAATGAAAATGATAAAGCTGTGTCTATCACTAATGGAAAGGGAAGTTTACCACTCCTATGATGATGTAAGAAGAAAGGAGTAAATATTTTTTCATAATAACCTAATTACCGCAGGGTTCCCTCAAGTCCATAAATGTTCACAACTTTCCCATATGAAAACAATCTCACCTTTTCACCTTCTTCCCAGGACACCCAAATTTCTTCAATTATAACACTAGGCTTAAAAGTCACAATATTATGATATATATATCTGGCTGGTATGTATGTATGTGTGTGTGTGTGTGTGTGTGTGTGTGTGTGTGTATATATATGTATATGTATATATGTATACATATATGTATATATATATATATATCAGGTTGAATGTGGATTCTCTTGCTCTATATATATTTATAAATGAATTTTCTGCACCCCTCCCAAACACTCATAAACATTTATGCAAAGTACACTGGTGGTACAGGGACAGGATAGCAACAGACAACCTTATCTTATAAAAAAAAAAACCTAAACTAAAAAATATATGACACACAGTACTTACTCATTCGTAGCAATTCCGAAATCACATTAGGCAAATGTTACCAGGTTCCTCTACAATGGGCATAGATACCGTTTCTGTCTTAGGTCTAATTTTACTCCTGGGAAGTAACTCCCATTTCCAGTGTGCTCCACAACTCCTGCCTCTATCCTCTTGTTTTTTCCATAGATCTCCTTGGCCACTTCTAGATAGGAAACTATGCTCTCTTGATGGCTTGCAGCTTTTTCAACCTAAATTCTGCTTTTAGATAGTTGGGAATCCAGAGGTTTTATTTGTTTTTCTGTTTTTGAATCTTGAAATCTTTCCATCTTTTTTTTTTTTTTTGCATGATTTCTGTCATGCTTGCCAATCAAAGATCTTTCAAAAACTTTTTTTTTTTAAACAAGTTTACCTTGGTTAATAGCTTAAACGTGATTTTGATGACATCTAAAATAACCTAGATTGAAAACAGAAACAGAATTCCTCCATGCCTCTAGTAGTACTGTGAGCAGAACTGCCTATCATCTATCAGATAAGAGGCAAGAAATACATAAAGAATAAAGGTAATATAGAGAGTAGGCTGCTTGTATGTGCCTCCAGTCAAAGTGGAAATGGTAAAAATACATGTTTGTTTTCTACTGCTGCTATAACACATTTCTTAGTGGCTTAAAAAAGCCCACAAATTTATTAACTTACAGATTTGTAGGTCAGAAATCTTGCCACAGTTCTCTGTAGCTAAAAAAAAATCAAGATGTCAGCAGGGCTGAGCTCCTTTCTGGAAGCTCTGAGGGAGAATCTGTTTGCCTGATCATTCAGGTTGTTAGCAGAATTTATTTCCTTAAATTTGTAAGGCAGAGGATACGTTTTCTTGCTGGCTAACAGTTGAGGGCAATTCCCAGCTTCTAGAAGCTGCTCAAACTCCTTGATTCATGGTCCCCTTCCCCCACCTTCAAAGTGAGCAAAAACAGCTTGTGTTGGAACCCCCGGGGCTGATGTGTTAACAATATGCAGATTAAGACCTACTGAATGAGGATGTACAAGCCACCCTCATGGGGTCTGCAGGTGCTCCCTCAGCCTCCAAGCTTCCAATATGGGGAGGTGAAAACCCTAGCCATTTTGAGTGACGGAGTAGTTTCAGTACACTTACACAAAGGAAATAAAAGTCATAAGATTTATCACTTACAAATCCCAAAGCAGGGTGCAATGAGCTGGAGGAAGGGTAGTCCTCTGTCCCAGGTCACAAGTGAGCAGGAGACAGACAGCAGGATAGCAAACACCTATTCTGTACTAATAAAGTGGTTGGGGCGGAGGTCACTAATTTTTAACGGGCTCAATTCTGAGTGGTCATTTTAAAAGGTGTCCTGGGAAAAGAAAGGTGGGAATCCTAAGCTGGGGTCCATATTTAAATGTCCAGACTCTGGGTGTGAGCAGGTTGTCATACTGTATAATGCCTAGGCAGCAACTCAAAGATGGCTTTCTCATCACATAGCAAGCCCCTCATGTTTCTTCTTCTATAGTAGCATTTCTCTCACCCACTCTTTTGCCTTCCTCTCCCACGTTTAAGGACCCCCATGATTATGTATATAATACTCCAGTCAAGGGTAATATCTCTAAAGTCCTTATGCTTAATTCCATCTCCAAAGTTCCTTTCACCTGGAACTAATATTTTTTGTAATAAAAAATATTACAAAAGCCATAAATGTGTTCGAAGATACAACTATCAATTTTCAAAGAGCTGACTGATTCTAGAATCCAAGTAATTTTGGCCTTTCACAGATAGTAAACTTAATCAATGTTGCTCTAACTATATGCACCACTAAACACCAAGGTAATAGCTAAAGGCTAAGCACCAAGGTAAAATCTAAAGTACCTAAAAATCAAGGTAAAATCTAAAATTAAAATAAAATCTATAGTTACTCTAACTTAAAACTCATTAACATTAGGTAATACACAATGCACTAGTGTTAGCAAATTGTGTTCTTGTCACAGCTGCCAAACTGCTTAGTTTTTTAAAAAAGGAAATAAAGAAAATCCACATGGAATTCATATGCTTGTCTATTTGCAAGATTGAATGGATGAGAAAAAAATAATTTTGCGAATGTACTGAATATTTTCTTAAGCCTGTTGTGAGCTCTTACAGAGACCAAGTTTTATAGTCTGGGACAATTTAGGTTCATATGACTGAAATTGTTCAAAAGAGAGCCAGACAATTGAAAGCAGAAGTAGAGCTTAAAAATCATATATAAGACAATCCACTGTGTGGATGTCAGATAGCCTCTTTCCCCAGCCACCCATTTCCACCCATTTCATATTTAGACTTTTTCCACTGAGCTTATGAACAAAGTGACTATGTTGACAAGGTTGGGGTTTATTAATGAACTAAATAAAGTAGACTTTCCCTGGCCCAGGCTGATGTTGCTAGAGCTGCTACTGAGCATAACCATGTCCAGAGCAAAGATCTACACTAAACACACACTGTGGCTCATTTCCTAGGGTGTCAGCTAGACACCACGTTGTACATGGATCACACTGGAGAACTTTCATCACAGAAGGGGCAGTACCTTTTCCTCACTGAAACAGACACTTTGCCTGGATATGCATTTCTTTTTAGTGCCAGTAACACTTCTGGCACACAGCATTGCTTCTAACTGAGAAACTCATTTTATAGTAAATGAGGGTCCAGATTGGGCTTCTGGTCATAAAATTCAATAGTTTTGCTATATTCCTAATCAGGCTAAAGCAGCTGGCCTGGAGGAATGGTGGAACGGTCTTTAACGATTCCATTATAGCATCAGAATGAGGGTAATGTTTTATCCTACTGAGAAAAATCCTTTTTCAATGTGTTATGTGCTCAGAATCAGCGACCAACATAGAGTGTTGTCTCTACCAAAGCCAGGATTCACAGGACACCAGAAATCAAAGGGTGGAAATGGGATGATTCCTGTCACTATTACCCTTTATGATACACCAGTGAAATGTCTGCTTGGCTACTTGGCCACTTTGAACTCCTTATGCCAGTCAACAAACAGGCAAAGAAGGGTGTTATTACACTGGCCAAGGGAAATGTCTGACTACCAAGGGGAAATTATATTCCTACTACCCATCAGGGATAAGAAAAAAATTTTGTTTGGAATGCAGGGTGTATCTATTATTTGTATTCACAGGTTATAATACTTAATGGAAAACTACTGTTGTAAGCAGTCTTGCCAATGACCAAGACCCATCAGGAAGGAATATTTAGGTCACCCAATTAGGCAACAAAACAGGACAAACTAGGTTCACAGTTCAGGACAAAGGGTATAAGAATGAGCAGTTATGATCATAAATATCATAAATAAGTGGTAACCATGTGACCAGTTACAGAAATTGGGACTTTATTAGTTTTAAGTATTTCTGCATTAATATGGATTTAATTATAAATATATTAACCAGTTCTTTCCTTTTTTATTTCTCCTCACCCATACATTTACCATCTAAAATAAAAATAATTCATAGTAGTTAACTTATATTTGTTTCAATAATCCAAAGATAAGGGTGTCTCGTCTACAAGCAAAATAAGCATCACTGTAAGAATAAATTGACCTTTGGGACATTGTTTCATCTTTTGGCGAAATGATTAGTATATTTGTGATTTTATTAAAGATAATTGCATCATGAAGAGATTCATTTAGATTAGGACGGTGATGACAAGTTTTGAAGAATTGAGAATATGGGTTTCACATTGTATGAAGATACATTTATAAGAATAAATTGTCCACCTTATACATTTATGATATTGAAAATTATTCTATTTGGATGCAATTATTTTTCCGTTTATTATAATTTACTGATATTCAATGAAATAGTTTCATTATTATGGCGATAGATTTCCTCAAATTTAGAATTTTTCTCTTTCTTGGACTTTCTTTAAAAAAATGGTCAAGCTCTATGGTGCCTACTTGTATAGATAGGGATTTATGCCAGTTTGTCATATTTTGTTGATTTTTCTGAATTCATTTGTATTACTACATCTGCTTTTGGCTGATGCATTTTATAAGGAACACAATTACTATATAATTTAATGTGTTTGCTGGTTAGTATCGATTAGTCACTACATTGTAGTATGAACCTTGATTTACAGGGAAACTCGTTTGGTTTTGCTTCTTATTATATAACTTTATAAATTAATACCAGTAAATGTCTCTTTAACTAAACTGTCATATAAAGTTGGTTCAATATTTCAGTATATCCAAACTTACAGTATTGAAATATCTTTCAAAATTTGCATAATGAAAACTACTTAGTGTTTTTTATTGCTGGGATGCATGTTAAACAACAGCATAGCTTACACAGAAATCGTATTTTATGTATATAGTTTAGTAACAGGTAAAACTAAACTCTATTATTTATACATATCATAAACCAATAAAGAAATAAACATGATAATTTGTACAAATCAAGATTCTAATTAATTCTAAGGGTGAAGGACTAGCACAGTGGAGCTTTTGTGGATGATGGAATTTTTTTTATTATTGAACTAGGGAGTGATGACATGGGTGATAGCACCATACTTATTCATCAAAGTGCTTTTTATGAATTTCTTTGCATCTATGTCATATTGCACAATACATCTAAGAAGAAAAATTATACATAAGAAAGCACACAATTACCTCAAGAATATTTAACACCAAGAGTTATTTCTATTACTATTAAAGATAGGTTGCAATTTTACATTTTAAACTTATTTGTATTTGGATTATATAACTTATATCTCTGAGAATGTGTCATCATATCAATATTTTCTTCTTGAATTTAAAAAAACTAATTTAAAATATAATACAAATACATAATTTATATTGAATTTATAACTGTTCTCACATGTATACTAATGTTATAAATATAGAATGCTATTTTATATTGCTTGATATATATTTTATACATAATACTCCACATTTTATACCCATTGAGTTATTTTCTCTAACTTATTAATAAATTAACAATTAAAATCAGGAAATTCTTGTGCAGAATGAGCTTATCTTAGAATGGATCGTTTCCTTCTTTTAATATTTTAATTTATTTTAAATTTCTTAATAAAGCTTTCTAAGGCTATAGCTATCTAATCATCTAACACGACATACTGAGTCATTTTCCCATAACACATTTGAAAGGATTTCTTTGCTGTTTCAGCACTTCAATAAGGCAGCTTAGAAAACTTGAAAACTCTACTTAAGAAAAACATGGGGATCATTATTTTAGAGCAGATTTATAGTCTTTTTATTTAAATTAATGCTTAGAGATAGTTCATTTTAAGAGCTAGAAGTAGAATATCGGACTCTTTCTTTTATAAAGTCATAGATATTACAGCTAGAACCTGTTTTAGAGATTGTCTCAATCAGTGCCCTCAGTTTAATGATGAGGAAAGGAAGACCCAAAGAGAGGAAGTGATTTTCATAAAGTCAAGTGAAGAGACCTGATCCTAATGAATAAAATTTTCTTAAAATGATGTCTTGTTAAGTGACCCTTGATGTTTCCTGATTCTACAGTAACATTCAATTCCTTGAATTCAATGTTTTAAAATAAATTCTCTAAGAAGTAACAGAAATACGATTTTGATGTTCATTAACCTCTCAGACCCAGTCTTATCTAACTTCTAATTATTAGGCTAAATGCAAGAAAATCGTATTTTAGGTTGGTAATAATTTTTATGCATTAGATATCATCTAGCAGATGAGAATTTTGGAACACTTTTTATTCTTCTTTGATTAAGCCTCAAGCGTTCTCAAATAGTAGAGAGCAGTGTTCCCTCAGACATCCCAATGCACACCTCACCTAAAAGTTACCAGTTTAATGAGCTGTCAGCAGTAAACCTATTTCACACCTTCTCCGGGACACTATTTTAATGGAAAAAAAGGTTGGTGAATCCATAGGGAGGTTGCCGTGACAATACCTTCAAAACATAGCCAATGGAATAGAACACTAACAGTTAACCTAGGAAAACTATTAGCCAACTTCCTTAAGTCACTGAGAAACAAGATTAAGACTAAAGGATTCAGAAACATAAGCAAATTAAATATTTTCTTTCAATTTTTGTATAGATATATGTTGTTCATTACATTTCATTTGCCTAGATTTCAAACTATGCCTAAAATCTAGCAGTTTTATGAAAACAGGGTTTTTTTGGGGGGGGGGGTTAATTCTTCAATGCCTCTTGTTTTCTCTGTCAATTGACATTTTTAAAAGAGATAAATTATGTACCTGGCTAAATCTGAATAATCTAATTATGTAATAAATGTTAAAGAAATGAAACACGAAATACTTATTTTCAGTTAGGAATAGTAAAAGATATTTAAATGATTGAAATAGTAGATTATGCCAATTTATATCACTTTGAGTTATATATAGAAACACTCTTAAGTAGGCATTCAAATAGATTTTGAAAGTCTTGATACCAGTAGATACTGGAAGGAAGCTTCAATTTTTACTGTGTCAGAGAGAAAAATTAACCACAAAGTGAATACTCTCTCCATTTCAAAAAATTCTACTTAGAATTCAAATATATCTCCTTCTTGATATTACTAATTTTTGATTGATAGATGCACAGTATATTGATAAGAAATATCTCTGCTTAGATTCTCATTTAATAAATACATTTATTTTACCTTACTTAACAAATAGCAGTTGAAATCTATCAAATTATGTGTCATCAATTTTAAAAATTAAGTGAAATACTGAAACATGATCTAAAATTATATGAAAATTATACTAGGTAATGAACTTTTGATTTAGCCTCTAAATGTCCATTTTTACAATTAGAACATATA
The DNA here is from genome assembly GCF_965194825.1 of Balaenoptera physalus. Lineage (NCBI taxonomy): Eukaryota > Metazoa > Chordata > Mammalia > Artiodactyla > Balaenopteridae > Balaenoptera > Balaenoptera physalus. Next base: position 154,563,745 of record NC_138890.1, read on the forward strand.
TAGTCAACATGTTCTCTGTCATAAGACATAGCATTTACTCCATGTTAAAATTTTAAATCTTGAGGAATAAAGACTCCACTGCAATGAATATTTTAATTAGTGATTGAAGTAAATATGGATAATGTTATATATATTTTTCTGTGTTTTGGCTCATGATATTTTTCAAAATGTCCCCTTGGTTTGTGTCACAATTTTCATATCTTAGAATAATTATATATATATATATATATATATATATATATATATATAAAGGGTTGGCTTTATATATAAAGGGTTGGCTGCAATTATTTGACTGTGTTCTTGAAGACTGTGTGATTTAGGGAGAGAAGTCTGCCCTATTCATTTTTAAATCCTTGATAGTGTGGTAGAATTCTGGTCACAGTGATGATTTATTAAACGTGATAATGGATTTCATTGTTTAAACACAAATTAACCTGGGAAATATGAAATAAAAGAAAGCATGCTCTACATTCTGACAACTAGGTATTGAGGCAAACATATCTAGATTCTAGATTATATATGGCACATAGATTATAATATGAAATAAAGATTGAATTTTTTATTAGAGTTCTTTTACCCCTTTAAGATGTTGAACTCCTTTATGGAAGTAAGGTATGGCATTTATCTATTCAGTTGATTGATTCACTCATCTATCTATCTATCTATCATCTATTCTCTCTCTCCATCCTTTCCTCCCTCCCATCCATCCTTCCATCTATCCAAACATCCAACCATCCAACCATCCATCTCCAGGCATATTTCCTGGCCTGAGTTCTATGCTAAATAAATATTTTATGGAATGAAAAACCAATGAATAAATAAATTATGAATGAATACATGAAGTATCAAATTAAATTAATATATTTTTAATATTCTTAAGATTTTTCTTAAAAAAAAAAAACTGAAATCCTAAACATTTACCACCACAACTTTAAGTTTGAAATATAAAATTTTGTAATGACAAAAGCTTTCTTTAGACTGTAAAGACTGAACAAAATTAGTAGAGAAAAGAGCTTGTAAATATGTGTGTGTGTAAAAGAGTGGAGAGAAGGAGAGAGAGAATAAAAAGGGAAAATCTGCACAGACATATGTTTGGCATTTCCTATATAAAATTAACTGAATTGAACTGTGGATATTTGTCACAAAGAATCTCCTATGGTAATTAAATTATCTTTTAAAAGTTGTTTTACTAGACTTCTTTTCTACATTCTTTTATATATAAGGGTTGCCCTGCATTGTAGGCAGTTATTAAACTTTTCTCCTTAAAAAAATAAACTCTTTCCTGCTTTATGGTACTAAATTTTTATATTTTCTTATATTTTCAGATAAATCTCTTACTTTATTTCAACATATTTCTAGATGGTTATGATACTAAGTTTTCTAAATTTTAAAGTGAACAGAAGGATTTCAAGCAATCCTGAAGCATATCCAACATCTTGAGAACAAGGGATAATACCATTTTCAACGTGATATCATAAATACCTACCATAGTGCTGGAAATCAGTAACTATTCAATGTATGATTTCTGAATGGATTAATATTAATCTATTTTCTTTTCCTACACCTGAATATCTTCCCTAGGAGTTAGTAATGTAGTAGACATGGAAGTGCTTTGAGCTTCTAAAACGTAATGTAATGTATTTCTTTTTCAGAGATCATTGTGGGTGGAATCTAAATATTAAAGTAGCTCAGCAGTAACTGTTTCTCACCTTAAAAAAAAAAGTATTGAAATTGTGAAATGGGGGATGAAGGGGTCCCATTATTTACATATCCTGTAAATAATCAAAACAGATTGCAATATTCTATAGGTGAAAAAAAAAGACCAATTAGTTACAGCACCCCAAATGTTTACCTTCCTTATTTAATGTGATAAAAGAAGCTTAGAAAATACGCACTATGTGGGCCTGCCTTACTAGTTGTACTTTTGTATAATGTTCTTAGGGAATTGATAGTTTTAGATATAATCATGAATTGATCAGTGTTGATGGAAATATAACTATCCATTGCTTAGGCAAACCTTCACATGCACTGTTGGGGTAATATATCCAAGTGCCCTTTTATAAGACAAATGGAATTAGGATAAAAACTTAATTTAGTTTTATAGATATAATTTCTCTGGAAAAAAAAAAAAGTGTTTCCACTAGTAAAGATTAAAGAGCGTTTAAAATATCACCAATTTGGGGATTCACTTCTTAGAGATCTTTACCTGGATTTAACAAACTGACTTCCTCTGTTTTGGAAGAGTTCCGATTCCAAGGCAAGAGGTTATCTAATTCCTACAGATATAGTAGTTTAGTCTTTGTTTCCTTCCACAAGCCGGGGAAAACAAAGCGCACGTCAACACTATAGATCCCATTCTACCATATCACTTATATTTGTATGAAATAAAAATTAAATTAAATTAAATTCTTCCAACTCTTACTCAGGATTAAGCTTAAGGGAAAAAGGGAGGATAGAAAAAAGGAATAGGAGTCAGTTATATGATAGCAGTGTGTCAAAAAAAGAAGTGTACTTCTTTCTGCTTGCTTAAAGTGCCTAGATGTTAAAAAAAGAATAATTTTACTGAGCTTATGCTTTGAACAGGCTAAGAATAAAATAAAGGTTGCAAGTTTTAAATTTTCTTCAAATTAATAAAATTATCAAATGTGGGGGGTTTTTTCTGTAATTACATTTCTGTCACTTTACTTTTGTCCACATTGGAAAAAGGAAAACTCAGATTCATGAAAAAAAACTTAAAACTTGGTAAGTTCTTTGGCTCTGTTTTTTTCTTTTCAGAGAAGTCTAAAACAATTCAGACAATAAATTATTCCCTTTACTTTTGAAGGCACTAAGACATCAAAGTTCACAAGTTCCCCTGATTACATATTTCATGATTACACCATTGATATCATGAAGAAAGCCATTTGTGCAGCCAAAAAAAAAAAATCCTGTTTCAATAAAGCATATTTTAGCCCTTTTCTACTCACACAAACTAGTCAATATTCTCCTCTAAATTATTAAATATGCACTAAGTCAAAAATAATTCTATTTTCAAAATTAAATATACGGTTTTGCCAATATTTTTAGTTCACGGGACTTCCTGGGAAAAGATAGATAGTATTGTAGGGGCAAATGATTCAATCCTAAAATTATCATTTCTTAACTGAACAATGACAATTCACTTAACGTCTCTGAGTAAAGTTTATTTAATATCTATTTCTATTTTACAGGGCTATTGTAATAATTAAATGAAATCACACCTCCACATCTACAGTCTGACATTTCACATGTGTTCAATACATTATTTCTCTATGTTCACTTTACTCAAGCTTGTCTGTTAATGTCTAATTGAATCAGCATACTAAAAACTGTAGTCAAAAATTGTTTACTTAATTACTTGAATATCTCAAAGATTTATTTTTAAATAATTAAATAATGATGAGTAATCTTCTCATTGTCTTTTATGTGGTAGCTGACACCTAACTTACTGTCTCATCACATTTTGGATCCCTTTATTTTCATCAGCTATGGAACTTATTCTACAAAATCCCATTATCAGATCTAAAGGGAAAACTCAGGATATCTGATATACTTCTCTTAACATTTAAACTTTGATGTTTGTTCTACCCAAAAATGATAGTTAGGAGGCATGATATTTAAGGTAGTACAGTTCAATGTAGTGATTCTTCCTACCTAAATGTAATGGTATTATTTTATATATTTATTTTAAGTTGTGTTCAGTTTGACAATATCCCATGTACAAATGTTGCCTCTCCAAGTTAATATTTAAGCATGCTTTGAGCCACTCCTGTGCAAATGATGATTGCTAAGCGCCATTGTATATTAGGAATGCAGTAGGCTAGATAATTTAATTACAGTGTTTCAAATGAAGAGACCCTCTATAACTATTCTAACATTTACCAAGCTTTTGGGGAGGGAAAGGATAAGATCTGAAGGAATGTGATTTTAAACTTGAGGAAAATTATTTTAGAAAAAATGTGTTTGAAACTGTAGTCCCATAGTGACTCTGGGTAGAGTTTCAAGTAACTGGACATTCTTTTCATGCTAAACTCCCCTTATGCCTGTTGTTATTTCTTTGTTTTAGGAATAAATATTGGATATACTAGACTTGAGAGTTTGAAGGCATTCAATTATAATTAACTGAATGAGTGTATGAATTATTGAACTAAGATTAAATCCTTATAAGCACTACATCTATATACCTCTTGGTCAGGTTTTTCCTTTCTCAACTTCACTGTCATCTCTATATTAGGATAATGTCAACTCACAGGTTTGTGGATATTGAATGATACTATATAGGAAAAAGGACAATGTCATACACTCACTCTTACGTTCACTCATTAAACAAAAATTTATTGATTAATTACTGCATGCAAATCATTGTTCTATGTGCTTGGAATATATTAGTGAACAAAGTGAGTTTACAAGCTTTTGTGATGAGGGTGACGATGATAATGATGATGATTATAAAAACAGGTAACAATTTCATAATAATATATGCTAAGTAATGTTATAAGTTTTTTATATATAACAGTGTTTTCACAAAAACTATGAGATAGATAGGTATTTTCATTTATCCCTACTCTATAAATGAGGATTGAAATATAGTGAGATTAAGGAACTTGCTCAAGGTCATGGAATTAGTAAGTGACAGAACTGAGATCAAAGCCTGGGAATGTGGCTCCAGGACCTGTTCTTAACCATACACCATTCTACCACCTAATTATACTAAGTGACTAGTAGCTGATTCTCCCAGGCCATTATCTGAGAACTTTCCATACTACCACCTAATTATACTAAGTGACTAGTAGCTGATTCTCCCAGGCCATTATCTGAGAACTTTAACACCAGACAAATGCAAGTAAGTGGGAACACAATGCTTTACTTGTACCCAGGGGAAGGATAGAAAAATTTAGACAAAAAAAGTAAGGTTCACTTTTGGCATGAATATTAAATCTTTTAGGACTAATAAATATGGAATGCATTTTATCTAAGGGATCTGTATAATGTAAACTTGTAGAAGCGAAATCTGACCACTCTAGAGCCTAATTAATCTTCTACAATACCAGGGATATATAGTGTAAGGCTTGGGCTAGGATGCCTGGTGACAAAAGCTGTGTGTTTCAGCATTGTTCTGCCTCTATTATTATTTTTATTCAACTATAATTTACAAATGGATAGTTTATTTAAATTAATGAACACAAACATATACACAATAAGGAATATCCATTATTGCAACTGAGGTATAAAGCAAATCCAGAGTTCACAATTAACAATTCAAGCATTTGCCTTTGATGCTAATTAAATAGTGTCCTTCTTGGAAGTATTAATAACTCTATAAATATTATTATATGCAAACTATACACAGTGTCTATTCTAAAATCTGGTGGTAGATAGCAAATAAGTTGGAAAAATAATTATTGAACCAACTATACCCATGTTTAGATTGCTTTAACCACACAGTCAAAACTGTAATAAACCTAACAATATCATATATTAACAGCATAATTCTTTTGAAAAAAACTGAAACAGAATATATATATGTATAACTGAATTACTATGCTGTACACCTAAACTAACACAATACTGTAAATCAACAGTACTTCAATAAAAAGAAAAAAAAAGAAAAAAACATATGTCCCTTTTAGACTATTATATTATTATTAATTAGCTTTCTCTATACTTACAGATTATTTGCTTATTAAATATATAAATATATAATCTGATTCATCATTATGTATTAGTTATCTCTAGTACACAAAAATACATATGCCTAAAGTGGATTCTTGTTCAATTAAAACCTGATGCACGAGATGAACGTTATTTTCAAGTAAAGTTTAAATGGATGTAAAATACACATTTTTATTGCTAATCAGGTATACATTTTCCCTCAGAATGAGAATTATATTTTAATACATTATGCTAAAGAAAAATGAGTAAAACATGTTTCTTTTCAAGATAATTTATAATGTCAAGTCATGCATGAGAGTAATGAGATTAATAATAGAAAGTATATATTTATTCATTCTCTGGATGATAAATCATGACAAGTCATTAAAGTCATTTAATTCTGATTCAGTAAAACCATGTGATGGCAGAGAGAATGGATGATACTATTTAGAACAGTTTGTGTCTAGTTGATGAGTTAAAATTAAGTCACAGTTGTTAGTAGTGTTCTAAAATTGTTTTACATTAATAGAAGTCTGGTAATTTTGAATGGAATGTAAATCATGTAAGAACTGAATGCTCCCTCTGATGATTCCAATACCACACATGAAAAGAACATTCCGAGCTAGTATCTCTTACAATTTATTACTTATATTGATTGAGCTCTTTCTTATATGAAACACATGACTTGCCCCAACAATTAAGTTAAAATATAATTATAAACATAAAGGATGTGAACTTAAATTGTGTTTAAACATACAAACAACTGTTTGTATATTTATTATCCCTGGGTAAACTATTATTTTGATTATATTTTATAATTTTATTTTTATTATTATTGTTTTAAAGTTAATAAACACCTGGCTCACAGCTCAAAAATTACGAAGGGATTTCTCTTGCTTGCCTCTGTCTTTCACACATCTAATTCTTCTGAAATTGCTCAGTGTTATGAGTTTATTGGGTGGTCTTTAAGAGATACTTTACTTAAAGTATATATATTTGCTTATATATTCATTTCCCCACTGTTCTTTTCACACAGATTTTAGCATAATATGCATATTGTTCTAAAACTTTTCATTTTGTTTTATTCAGTGTTTATTTAGCAAATCTTGGAGACCATTTCATACAGCATATAAAGACCCCCTTGTTAAATGAAAAAATTATCTATTTTATATACGAAAACATTTTTCAAAATTTTTAAAAGTGAGATATAAGTAATATGTATGCTGTTCAATTAATACATTAAAATTGAGATTTAGAAATAGGTCTAATTATTACCATGATTTTGAAGTGAATTATTTTAAGTAATACTTTGTGCTAGGTATGAAAGTGTAAAGCAATAGGAAATACCAAAGACTTCTACTGTGAATTTTATTCATGACTACTGCTAATGTACTGTGCTTTGTGGACTGTGAACGTAATTTAAATAAATGCTCAATATTGCAGCTTAATGTGAATAAAGCTTTTGTTTGTCTGCTTTGATTTGTTTATAATTCAAGATCTTAGACAACTGAATGTTTTCCATGGGTCTGCAAACTCATGTTAATGCTCGCATTTACAGGAATGCTGAGTCTCTACTGTATTTTATTTTTAAGTCTGTCGTTTTAGAAAGTATACATATTGGCATTAACACTTTGAAAAAATACCAATTATTAATTTTTACAATTGCTCAAAAAATAAAACTCTTAAGGCAAATTGAAAAAAAACATATACAGGACTTGTATGCTGAAAAACCACAAAATACTGATTGAAAAAAAATAAAGGTCTAAATAAATGGAGGGACATACCTATCTGTCCTACCAGATAGGACAACTTAATATAATGTGTCAGTTTTTCCCAAATTGATACACAGATTTAACCCAATTCCTATCAAAATCCCAACAAAGTTTTTGTAGATATAAACAAGATTATTATAAAATTTATAAGTAAAGGCAAAGGAACTGGAGTAGCTAAAATGAAAGTTTGTTGTGTTTATGTTAATTAGCTTGTTTTATTATTTTAAAGAGTTGGAATTTTATGGTGTCAAATATCAATATTTTTCCTCGTGTGTCTTACTTTGATGTCATGCTCTATGGGTTGTTGTTTTTTTTTTCTATTGAAGTATAGTTGATTTACAATATTGTGTTAGTTTCAGGTATACAGCAAAGTGATTCAGTTATCCATATATTTTTTTCAGATTACTTTGAAAGACCTGTATGCAGAAAGCTATAAAACATTGATAAAAGAAACTGAAGATAATTTCAGTTAGAAATGGAAAGATATCTCATGCTCTTGGATTGGAAGAATTACTAATGTTAAAATAGCCAAAATACCCAAAGCAATCTACAGACTTAATGTGATCCCTATCAAAATACCCATGATACTTTTCACAGAACTAGAATAAAATTTCTAAGGTATTTTTTTACATTGTAAATATATATCTATAAATAAATATATATATATGTGTGTGTGTTATATATGTGTGTATATATATAAATAATATATAAAACGTGTATGTTATATATATATGTATACATGCAATATTTTATTAGGATGATGATATTTAAGTCCTAAATCCACATGGGACTTATTTTGGTGTTTTGTATGCTATACAGATTTAACTCATTTTTTTCTATTAACCTTCTTTTAGAAAACATTTTTTACCTACCTATTTTGGAATCATTCTTAATCATATAAAGGTTATTTAGATTCCTTTTTTAACTTATAAAACATTATTTCAGTTCTCAGAATAACAAGGTTGTTTAGAAAAGTAAGATTAAGTAATTAATAATAAACCCTCTACATATGAAATTATTTCCTATTCAAGCATTCCTTATTCATATTTAATTCTACTAATCCAATCAAATCTTTAAAGGACACATAGTGATATGTGGATGTAATACAAAGACAACAGAAAAGTAAAATACGTAGGATTTACAAAAAAGTGTGCCTATAAATGATTGAATTTAGAAGTCAAATACAAAGATCAAAAGGAAAAGATAGAGTTCAGCTTGTGCTCATAATCAGTTAACTATGTCACCTCCGCTAAGGAAGCTCAAACAACACGCATAAATTATGTTATAGATTAGTAGGAAACAACTTGAATTAATTTATCCCTCTATGGAATTATATAGAGTATATAGAATTTTCCCCAGGAATTTTATGTCCATAAATATTAGTACTTTAGTTGTGAATATGTAAAATCAGTCATACTTTATTTATTTAATGTGCTTGCTTTCTGATTAGCAAGTGGCATCAGTTGCCTATTAGGAACAGAAGATGAGCACTTCTGCCCACTGCATCTTGGTATCTGAGTCATCAAGGAAAACGTCAACGCTGGAGGGAACAACGCTTTACTCGCAAGGAGAAGAGAGGAACAAGATCAGCCTCAATAGTGGGCTTCAGTCTCCCACAGCTAGCGGGTTCCTACACGTAGCCAACCCCGAGCAGCTGACCTGTACTCACCACCTCTTGTGCTGCAGCAGAAGGACCTTATCCCCTCCCTGCAGGGGACAGATACAGCAGTGGGCTGGCCAAGTGCCATATGACACACTGTCTTAAGTGGAACAAAAGAGTACACACTGAGTCTGAAACAGGGAAAGACTTACCCACACAAGGTGATAAGTCAGGCACAAGCTATGAGGACTCTTTCTCTCTTGGTAAGGAAGTGTTCCAGACCCAATGCCCATTCTTACGTGGCTAAGAGAAAGTTAAAAGACTCGATGATGAGACTGCGTGTCCCAGTTTCATGGGAAATTTTGCCTGTTTCACAGTTTTACCTTAGCACTAAATATAGAATATAACGCCCAAGGACAACTCCACAGACAAGCCGTCAGAAAATGAAAGGATGATTCATTTATAGCCATTTAAAATGCAGCTAAAAGGCCGGAAAACAAAACAGAGCAGAACAAAACAAAAACCTAAAACAGCAGAGAGAAGTCAACTCATTTCAATTTGTTTTATACTGAATACATTCTTGTTACGAAATACTTTGTAACCAGATTTACATATCTTGTTTTTGCTCTTCACAAAAACCCTGAATGTCAGAAATCAGGTATTTTTGTTAGCACTTTATTGGAATGAAAATTGGACTTTAGATCTATTCATACAATGTGTCAGAAACATTTTAATCATAAATTGCCTCTCATAGTTACTTGCTTTCAATTTCTAACATTTTTGTATTCTACTTTCCTAGTATATAGTCTTTAAAAAGTAAGGATGGCTTCTTAAAGTCAAGTACACTGTTTAGTAAAGAGAAGAACATCAGGATGACAAAAATTAGAAATTTGTGTGACCCAATCTGGAATGTATAACAGGAGAATTTCATTACTCAAAAAAAGTTCAGGAGGGGGAGAGAAGATGGCAGAAGAGTAAGACGCGGAGATCACCTTCCTTCCCACAGATACAGTAGAAATACATCCACACGTGGAACTGCTCCTACAGAACACCCACTGAACACTGGCAGAAAACGTCCGACCTCCAAAAAGGCAAGAAACTCCCCCCGTACTTGGGTAGGGCAAAAGAAAAAAGAAATAACAGAGACAAAAGAATAGGGACGGGACCTGCACCAGGGGGAGGGAGCCGTGAAGGAGGAAAGTTGTCCACACACTAGGAGCCCCTTCGCGGACAGAGACTGTGGGTGGCAGAGGGGGAAGCTTCGGAGCCACGGAGGAGAGCGCAGCCACAGGGGTGCGGAGGGCAAAGCGGAGAGGTTCCCGCACGGAGGCTCGGCGCCGAGCAGCACTCACCAGCCCGAGAGGCTTGTCTGCTCCCCCGCCGGGGCGGGTGGGGCTGGGAGCTGAGGCTCGGGCTTCCGTCGGATCGCAGGGAGAGGACTGGGGTTGGCGGCGTGAACACAGCCTGAAGGGGTTAGTGCACCACAGCTGGCTGGTAGGGAGTCCGGGAAAAAGTCTGCAGCTGCCGAAGAGGCAAGATACTTTTTCTTGCCTCTGTTTCACGGCGCGCAGGGAGAGGGGATTCAGAGCGCCGCCTAAACAAGCTTCACAGACTGGCGCGAGCCGCAGCGATCAGCGCGGGCCCCAGAGACGGGCGTGAGACGCTGCGGCTGCTGCTGCCGCCTCCAAAAAGCCTGTGTGTGAGCACAGGTCACTCTCCACAACGCCCCTCCCAGTAGCCTGTGCAGCCCGCCACCGCCAGGGTCCTGTGATCCGGGGACAACTTCCCCGGCAGAACGCACTGCACGCCTCAGGCTGGTGCAACGTCACGCCGGCCTCGGCCGCCTCAGGCTCGCCCCGCCTCCTCTGTACTCCTCCCTCCCAGCAGCCTGGGTGAGCCAGAGCCCCCGAAGCAGCTACTCCTTTAACCCCGTCCTGTCTGGGCAGGGAATAGACGCCCTCAGGCGACCTACACGCAGAGGCGGGTCCAAATCCAAAGCTGAACCCCAGGATCTGTGCGAACAGAGAAGAGAAGGGGAAATCTCTCCCAGCAGCCTCAGAAGCAGCGGATTAAAACTCCACAAACAACTTGATGTGCCTGCATCTGCTGAATACCTGAATAGACAACAAATCATCCCAAATTCAGGAGGTGGACTTTGGGAGCAGGATATATTAATTTTTCCCCTTTTCCTTTTTTTTGTGAGTGTATATGTATATGCTTCTGGGTAAGATTTTGTCTGTATAGCTTTGCTTTATAATAGCTTTATTTTACTTCACTATATTATAGCCTCTTTCTTTCTTTCTATTTTTTCTCCCTTTTACTCTGAGCCGTGTGGAAAAAGGCTCTTGGTGCTCCAGCCAGGCATCAGGGTCGTGCCTCTGAGGTGGGAGAGCCAACTTCAGGACACTGGACCACAAGAGACCTCCCAGCTCCACGTAATACCAAACGGCAAAAATCTCTAAGAGATCTCCATCTCAACATCAAGACCCAGCTTCACTCAACGACCAGCAAGCTACAGTGCTGGACACCCTATGCCAAACAACTAGCAAGACAGGAACACAGCCCAATGCATTAGCAGAGAGGCTGCCTAAAATAATAATAAGGCCACAGACACCCCAAAATACACCACCAGACATGGACGTGCCCACCAGAAAGACAAGATCCAGCCTCATCCACCAGAACTCAGGCGCTAGTTCCCTCCACCAGGAAGCCTACACAACCCACTGAACCAACCTTAGCCACTGGGGACAGATACCAAAAACAACGGGAACTACGAACCTGCAGCCTGTGAAAAGGAGACCCCAAACACAGTAAGAGAAGCAAAATGAGATGACAGAAAAACACACAGCAGATGAAGGAGCAGGGTCAAAACACACCAGACTTAACAAATGAAGAGGAAATAGGTAGTCTACCTGAAAAAGAATTCAGAATAATGATAGTAAGGATGATCCAAAATCTGGGAAACAGAATAGACAAAATGCAAGAAACATTTAACAAGGACGTAGAAGAACTAAAGAGGAACCAAGCAATGATGAAAACCACAATAAATGAAATTAAAAATACTCTAGAAGGGATCAATAGCAGAATAACTGAGGCAGAAGAAAGGATAAGTGACCTGGAAGATAAAATGGTGGAAATAACTACTGCAGAGCAGGATAAAGAAAAACGAATGAAAAGAACTGAGGACAGTCTCAGAGACCTCTGGGACAACATTAAACGCACCAACATTCGAATTATAGGGGTCCCAGAAGAAGAAGAGAAAAAGAAAGGGACTGAGAAAATATTTGAAGAGATTATAGTTGAAAACTTCCCTAATATGGGAAAGGAAATAGTTAATCAAGTCCTGGAAGCACAGAGAGTCCCATACAGGATAAACCCAAGGAGAAACACACCAAGACACATATTAATCAAACTGTCAAAAATTAAATATAAGGAAAACATATTAAAAGCAGCAAGGGAAAAACAACAAATAACACACAAGGGAATCCCCATAAGGTTAACATCTGATCTTTCAGCAGAAACTCTGCAAGCCAGAAGGGAGTGGCAGGATATACTTAAAGTGATGAAGGAGAAAAACCTACAACCAAGATTACTCTACCCAGCAAGGATCTCATTCAGATGTGATGGAGAAATTAAAACCTTTACAGACAAGCAAAAGCTGAGAGAGTTCAGCACCACCAAACCAGCTTTACAACAAATGCTAAAGGAACTTCTCTAGGCAAGAAACACAAGAGAAGGAAAACACCTACAATAACAAACCCAAAACATTTAAGAAAATGGGAATAGGAACATACATATTGATAATTACCTTGAATGTAAATGGATTAAATGCTCCCACCAAAAGACACAGGCTGGCTGAATGGATACAAAAACAAGACCCATATATATGCTGTCTACAAGAGACCCACTTCAGACCTAGAGACACATACAGACTGAAAGTGAGGGGATGGAAAAAGATATTCCATGCAAATGGAAATCAAAAGAAAGCTGGAGTAGCAATTCTCATATCAGACAAAATAGACTTTAAAATAAAGACTATTACAAGAGACAAAGAAGGACATTATATAATGATCAAGGGATCGATCCAAGAGGAAGGTATAACAATTGTAAATATTTATGCACCTAACATAGGAGCACCTCAATACATAAGGCAAATACTAACAGCCATAAAAGGGGAAATCGACAGCAACACAATCATAGTAGGGGACTTTAACACCCCACTTTCACCAATGGACAGATCATCCAAAATGAAAATAAATAAGGAAACACAAGCTTTAAATGATACATTAATCAAGATGGACTTAATTGATATTTATAGGACATTCCACCCAAAAACAACAGAATACACATTTTTCTCAAGTGCTCATGGAACATTCTCCAGGATAGATCATATCTTGGGTCACAAATCAAGCCTTGGTAAATTTAAGAAAATTGAAATCATATCAAGTATCTTTTCCGACCACAACGCTATGAGACTAGATATCAATTACAGGAAAAGATCTGTAAAAAATACAAACACATGGAGGCTACACAATACACTACTTAATAACGAAGAGATCACTGAAGAAATCAAAGGGGAAATCAAAAAATACCTAGAAACAAATGACAATGGAGATACGACGACCCAAAACCTATGGGACGCAGCAAAAGCAGTGCTAAGAGGGAAGTATATAGCAATACAAGCCTACCTCAAGAAACAGGAAACATCTCGAATAAACAACCTAACCTTGCACCTAAAGCAATTAGAGAAAGAAGAACAAAAAAACCCCAAAGCCAGCAGAAGGAAAGAAATTATAAAGATCAGGTCGGAAATAAATGAAAAAGAAATGAAGGAAACAATAGCAAAAATCAATGAAACTGAAAGCTGGTTCTTTGAGAAGATAAACAAAATTGATAAACCATTAGCCAGACTCATCAAGAGAAAAAGGGAGAAGACTCAAATCAATAGAATTAGAAATGAAAAAGGAGAAGTAACCACTGACACTGCAGAAATACAAAAGATCATGAGAGATTACTACAAGCAACTCTATGCCAATAAAATGGACAACCTGGAAGAAATGGACAGATTCTTAGAAATGCACAAACTGCTGAGACTGAACCAGGAAGAAATAGAAAATATGAACAGACCAATCACAAGCACTGAAATTGAAACTGTGATTAAAAACCTTCCAACAAACAAAAGCCCAGGACCAGATGGCTTCACAGGTGAATTCTATCAAACATTTAGAGAAGAGCTAACACCTATCCTTCTCAAACTCTTCCAAAATATTGCAGAGGGAGGAACACTCCCCAACTCATTCTACGAGGCCACCATCACCCTGATACCAAAACCAGACAAAGATGTCACAGAGAAAGAAAACTACAGGCCAATATCACTAATGAACATAGATGCAAAAATCCTCAACAAAATACTAGCAAACAGAATCCAACAGCACATTAAAAGGATCATACACCATGATCAAGTGGGGTTTATCCCAGGAATGCAAGGATTCTTCAATATATGCAAATCAATCAATGTGATACACCATATTAACAAATTGAAGGAGGAAAAACCATATGATCATCTCAATAGATGCAGAGAAAGCTTTAGACAAAATTCAACACCCATTTATGATAAAAGCCCTGCAGCAAGTAGGCATAGAGGGAACTTTCCTCAACATAATAAAGGCCATATATGACAAACCCACAGCCAACATTGTCCTCAATGGTGAAAAACTGAAACCATTTCCACTAAGATCAGGAACAAGACAAGGTTGCCCACTCTCACCACTATTATTCAACATAGTTTTGGAAGTGTTAGCCACAGCAATCAGAGAAGACAAAGAAATAAAATGAATCCAAATCGGAAAAGAAGAAGTAAAGCTGTCACTATTTGCAGATGACATGATACTGTACATAGAGAATCCTAAAGATGCTACCAGAAAACTCCTAGAGCTAATCAATGAATTTGGTAAAGTAGCAGGATACAAAATTAATGCACAGAAATCTCTTGCATTTCTATACACTAATGACGAAAAATCTGAAAGTGAAATTAAGAAAACACTCCCGTTTACCATTGCAACAAAAAGAATAAAATATCTAGGAATAAACCTACCTAAGGAGACAAAAGACCTGTATGCAGAAAATTATAAGACACTGATGAAAGAAATTAAAGATGATACAAATAGATGGAGAGATATACCATGTTCCTGGATTGGAAGAATCAACATTGTGAAAATGACTCTACTACCCAAAGCAATCTACAGATTCAATGCAATCCCTATCAAACTACCACTGGCATTTTTCACAGAACTAGAACAAAGAATTTCACAATTTGTATGGAAACACAAAAGACCCCGAATAGCCAAAGCAATCTTGAGAACGAAAAATGGAGCTGGGGGAATCAGGCTCCCTGACTTCAGACTATATTACAAAGCTACAGTCATCAAGACAGTTTGGTACTGGCACAAAAACAGAAATATAGATCAATGGAACAGGATAGAAAGCCCAGAGATAAACCCACACACATATGGTCACCTTATCTTTGATAAAGGAGGCAAGCATATACAGTGGAGAAAAGACAGCCTCTTCAACAAGTGGTGCTGGGAAAATTGGACAGATACATGTAAAAGTATGAAATTAGAACACTCCCTGACACCATGCACAAAAATAAACTCAAAATGGATTAAAGACCTAAGTGTAAGGCCAGACACTATCAAACTCTTAGAGGAAAACATAGGCAGAACACTCTATGACATACATCACAGCAAGATTCTTTTTGACCCAGCTCCCAGAGAAATGGAAATAAGAACACAAATAAACAAATGGGACCTAATGAAACTTAAAAGCTTTTGCACAGCAAAGGAAACCATAAACAAGACCAAAAGACAACCATCAGAATGGGAGAAAATATTTGCAAATGAAGCAACTGACAAAGGATTAATCTCCAAGATCTACAAGCAGCTCATGCAGCTCAATAACAAAAAAACGAACAACCCAATCCAAAAATGGGCAGAAGACCTAAATAGACATTTCTCCAAAGAAGATATACAGATTGCCAACAGACACATGAAAGAATGCTCAACATCATTAATCATTAGATAAGTGCAAATCAAAACTACAATGAGATATCATCTCACACCGATCAGAATGGCCATCATCAAAAAATCCAGAAACAATAAATGCTGGAGAGGGTGTGGAGGAAAGGGAACACTCTTGCACTGTTGGTGGGAATGTAAATTGATACAGCCACTATGGAGAACAGTATGGAGGTTCCTTAGAAAACTACAAATAGAACTACCATACGACCCAGCAATCCCACTACTGGGCATATACCCTGAGAAAACCATAGTTCAAAAAGAGTCATGTACCAAAATGTTCATTGCAGCTCTATTTACAATAGCCAGGACATGGAAGCAACCTAAATGTTCATCGACAGATGAATGGATAAAGAAGATGTGGCACATATATACAATGGAATATTACTCAGCCATAAAAAGAAAGGAAATGGAGGTATTTGTAATGAGGTGGATGGAGTTAGAGTCTGTCATACAGAGTGAAGTAAGTCAGAAAGAGAAAAACAAATACAGTATGCTAACACGTATATACGGAATCTAAGGAAAAAAAAAAAAAAGGCCATGAAGAACCTAGTGGCAAGACAGGAATAAAGACACAGACCTACTAGAGAATGGACTTGAGGATATGGGGAGGAGGTGGGGTGAGATGTGACAGGGTAAGAGAGTGTCATGGACATATATACACTACCAAATGTAAAATAGATAGCTAGTGGGAAGCAGCCACATAGCACAGGGAGATCAGCTCGGTGCTTTGTGACCACCTAGAGGGGTGGGATGGGGAGGGTGGGAGGGAGGGAGATGCAAAAGGGAAGAGATATGGGAACATATTGTATGTGTATAACTGATTCACTTTGTTATAAAGCAGAGGCTAACACACCATTGTAAGGCAATTATACTTCAATAAAGATTTAAAAAAAAAAAGTTCAAACAGATGAGGACCTACTTAATATATTCAATTTAATATTTCCTAAAATTAACATTGTATTATGGCAGACTAAGTTAATAATATATTGTGATGGAAAATGGATTATATTCAATAATGTTAAGTGATAACGAAAATTGTTAAAAATTTTATCTGATATTCACGTAAAAAACGTTGGCCTTCATAGAACAAGCTACGGTTTTACAATAATTCCACTTAAATAGAAGTGACAAATATTTATATCTCTATCTCCAAGTGACAAATACTTATATCAAACATTTATTTCACGCAAAAATGTAAAACTAAATGTGTGCATATCTGTATGCAGACTACAACTTGTCTATAGTTTGGATTTTAAAATCTACTAGTAAATTTGTTGATTAAAACTTGAAACAGAGTTTCCCTGAGGATGAAAATCAAATAAGAGTTCACTGTAAGTGTATAAGCGTTTGCTCTTGTACAAGAAAATAATTTAGACTCTTTTACAAGAAATAGCTTTATTTCTTTCCTAAATAATGTTTAATATTGTAATCTGCTATCTTTATTTCAAGAATGTTCTGTGTATCATTATATCTATAATTTCAAATTCACTCTCTCACAATTAATACAAACCATTGTACATGTTATACTAACCCTAGTAACTACCATTTTATTGGGAGATGTGAAAATTTGTTTTCTTGAACAAAATTTATTATTCCTTGCTATATACTAGGAAAGAAACCTTAATATTTACAAATTTAAAATGTACTTCTCTTACCCATTGATATGTAAATTATATGCAAAAAACTACTGCCTAAGGTTTAATACAAATACATAAATGTATTAACTGTTGCCTCATTGATTAGTAGAATTTCTTCGTCATTAATTGCATAGCAATTATTTTTCTTAATATTTTCATTCAGGTCTATATGAATATTTACACAGACATCTGCAATAAAGGTGCAAAATACTGTCTATTTATCTGGTATTTTGAAACAATGAGAAATAATGTCAATGGCTTAAAAGTTCATCTTTTCTGCAGCAAAAATGTATTAATATTTTTGCTAGGAACACAGCAGTTAATAAGCATTATAATGAGTTACCCTCATGAGTTTAAATAAGGAATAAATAGATTAGCAGCCTAAATAAATGGGCAGGGTTTTGTTGCTTAGCAATGGACTAATATGTACCAATGAACACAATTAACATGTTAAATATGTTGTAGGGTAAACTTAAAATAGAATGAAATTCATCCTTTTTAAATGTGTTTCTCTTGAGGATAGACAAGCTTTTTTCCCTTTCCTTGGAAGCAGATGTTAATTTCATCACTCCTCTGTCCCCTTGTCATTTACCCACTGACAATTTCCACTAGCCCAACATACAAGGCTAGTACGCACTTTTTAACTACGCTAAAAAGTCTATATAGTTGTTAATCATCTAGAGAAATAAATGTACTTCCCCCCCAGATACCATTTAACAATTATTCGAGCAAGGATAAGCTATGACCCTGGAGACTGTAATCTTGCTCACCATCTGCTTTTCCTTTGAATGGTGTAAGAGATAATCACAGAACAGATCGTCTAAAGAAACATACCTACTTTTTTGGAATTTTTCACATATAGTTTAAATAAGAATTGACTAATATAATTCTTAGGTACAAATTATGTTGGTCATTCATTCATTCATTCATTCATTTAATAAATATAACTGTAACACTCATCTAGGTTCTCGTCGTGCAAAGAAAAAACGTGACATGGTTCCTGTGAATGCCAATTTTTGTTTTAAAAAATTTAAATTATTTTAAATACTGTATTTTCATGATGTTTTAAACTATAATTTAAATATGAAACACTTCGTTCATTTATTCATTCATGCATTCATCCAAAAAATGCTTAGAAAACCTATTTGCCAGGAACTGTGACAAACACTGGTGATACAGAAATGCATTAAAGCAAAACCAAAAACAAACCAAAAAAACCCTTTGCTCTGAGAACTTAGGATACAGTATAGACAGAGGTATACGATAAATAAATTAAAATTTCATATAAATGTAGGAAAGCTATGAATTCCACTGAGAAAAATAATGCATATTAATGAAAATACCTTGACCTGAAATCCAACTCTAGATCCCCTCTAAGAGTTCTGTCCCTCCACAGGCACCATTTTAAAGCTCCTGATTCATTTTTTTTTTTGGCGTTATACTTTTAGTGAAATGGTTTTCCTTAGAGAAAAACTTAGATGTTTCTCCTACACAATTAATATGCCTTGCCCACAGCATACCTTCTCTTTATTCCTATTAATTGAAGAATATGTCAGGATATGGAAGACAGTAAAAAGCTCTGTTTTGTTTATTTTTACTCATCATACCTTCTTGAGATTAGTTTTGTAAATCAATATATCCATGCCAGAAAATGTATCTGTTTTTATTGTAAATCAATACAATGAACAAATGTATGTTGTTTAAATGCTGATATCATATGCCTCAATACATCTGCCTATTTTGAAATATTAGGATATTATGAGTATGATAAAAATTAATGCATTAATGTAAAGTGAAACCAAGAGGAAATATTGATTTTTTTTTAAGTTTAGGTTTATTAAATAGCCTTGGGGAAATATGAGATCCAATAATACAATCATTTAATGAATTAAAGTATAATGAAAATACACTTTTACTAAATTTTGATATTGTGGTTATATCCATTTTATAATGTAAGTGTTTACAACATGGTCAATAAAACAAAGACAATGACTGCATGGAAAAGTCAGAATTACTTATATACATGAGGGACTCAATTGTCCTTGGTCATTATATTTTCTTTCACTGAGAATATTGGGAAAGAAAAAAAAATACGTATTTTTAATTCTTTAAATGTAAGCATTCACATTACATTTGTTCTTGTCGTTAAAAACAAGGGGATTCAGGGCTTCCCTGGTGGCACAGTGGTTAAGAAGCCGTCTGACAAAGCTGGGGACACGGGTTCGAGCCCGGGTCCGGGAAGATCCCACATGCCGCGGAGCAACTAAGCCCATGCGCCACAACTACTGAGCCTGCGCTCTAGCGCCCGCAAGCCACAACTACTGAGCCCATGTGCCACAACTACTGAAGCCCACATGCCTAGAGCCCGTGCTCAGCAACAAGAGAAGCCACCGCAACGAGAAGCCCACGCACCGCAACGAAGAGTAGCCCCCGCTCACCACAGCTAGAGAAAGCCCGTGCACAGCAATGAAGACCTAACACAGCCAAAAATAAATAAATAAAGTAACTTAAAAAAAAACAAAAACAAGGGGATTCAGCCAAACATTTCACAACATTGAAAAACATTATGCCCCCCAAAATAACATGCAGTTGTTACATAAATATATATATATATATACATATATATATATATACACACACACACACATATATATATATAGACACAACTCACTCACAGCTTTTGGCTGATAATACTTGAAACCTTTTTAAAAGACCAAAGAAAATGGAAACACACACACACTTTTGTGTGTGTGTGTGTGCTTGTACTCAGATTTCTATGAATATCTATCAACTTTACAGGCAAGATTTTTAAGTTTGCATCATGACTTTGAAAAATTACCAGATGAACCCCTTCATGGAGCTGATTTTCGATGATCTCACAAGGACAAAGTTTAGTCATTTGAAATTCATCAGAAGCACTTTCTTGAAGATACATCAATAATGCAGTGAAGCACTGAATTCATTTAGAATGGACTAAGTCATACCATGAGGAAATGCATGTTACAAAAGGCATAGCCACGCTTATTTTAAACCAAACTTGGTCAACTAGAGTCACTAAAGATGTTTAGTTTCTGAAATAAAAATCAGATTTAAATCTAAACATCCTTATTTACACCAATGATTTGAATATAATGATAATAACATTAATTGATAAATAATTACACATTTTAAAGTCAAATAAAAAGCTAAGAAAAAGAAGTTTGAGAATATTAAAAAGAATAAGGCAAGGAAATTTTCCTACAAGATAGCAACAATTATGATGAAACTATGGTAGGATGTTGGTAAAATAGTAGATAAAGAGTCAAAGGGAATAGAAAAAAATAAGAGACCAAGTCATTTTAACCTGTAAATTTGCTATTACTAGAGAAGCATTACAAATCCATGAGGAAATTCACTCAGTAAATGTTACTAGAAAGTTGGCTATCCATAGGGAAAAAAATAAAGTTTGATCCAATCATACCTCATGAAGTATAATTCCCAGACACATTAATGACATAAACGTCTAAACAAAAATTCCCAAGTGATATCTAGAAAATAGGATACTACCTTTATGATATCAAGTAGAATAGAATTTGTTTTAAAAAATAAAAGCAAAAGGATTAAAATAAATTAGATATTTGGTTGTATTTTAAATATTTTTTTCCCAAACAACAAAAGATAAAATTAATAACATTAAAGTATAGGCCACAAACTGAGGGAAGATATTTCAAAATATGTAACTAACCAAAGATCATTATCCAAAATATATACAGAATTTCTGCAAAGCAATAATAATTTTAAAAATCTAATTAAAAATATACAGAGGATACAATAAAACACAAAGGTGAAGAATTCTGAATTCTCAATAACTACGTGAAAAGAGGTTGAATCTTACACATAATCTAGACAGTAGATAATGAAACAACAACGAGACATCATTTCACTGACATCAGATTGATAAATATAAAATGCCTGACAATTACAAGAATTTCATTGATGTAAACATCAACATAACATTTATGCACTAACTAGCAAAACTAGCAAAAGTATGAATTACTACAATCACTTTGGAGACCAACTGTTAATAAAGTTGAATGCTGTATACTCAGAAATTCTACTTCTAATCACATACACACAAAAACACAAACCACATCTAAACATAAACACAGTATTCCAGAGGAAAGGGCAAAGAGGAGATTATACCCAACTCATACCCTTATGCTTATAACCTTGATACCAAAAAATAAGAAGCACAATATAAGAATAAACAGCTGTAGGTCAGGCTCTTCATGAAGAACATGGAAAAATCTTATTCTTAGCAAAACAATATCAGCAAAGTATAAAATGGGTAACAGAATTACCATGTGAGTTACTCCAAGAATGCAAGGCTGCTTAAACATTAGAAAACTTCATTAATGCAATCTGCCATATAAACAGAATAAATAGAAAAACATATGTTCACTAGATATTTAAAAAATGAGCACAGCAAATTTGCCGTATATAAAATCAACATAAAAGTTCCATTTCTATATACAATGAAACGTATTTTAAAAATTAGCTTAAAAGGATGCCATTTTACAACAGCATCCACAATAGGAAGTACATGTGAATAAAAAAACAACAATAAAAACATAAACAAGACCTCTAGGAGACATAAAATCCCTCCTAAACAAATGAAAACATCTTCCAAGTTCTTAGCTGGAAATACTTAATACTGGAAAGATGTCAATTCTCTGCCAACTGAACTATGGATTCAACAAAATTCAAATCAACATTGAAACATGCTTTTTAAGGACCTTGGTATAAGGGGTCTCAAAAACTTATATGCCCTGGCAAAGGGCCAGGACACACAAGAACCTATGTATAAGAATTACAAAGTGAAAGAATCTGCCGTACCCAGTACCGCCTCACTTAAAATCTATAGTAATTAAAAGGGTATGTTTTTGACATTCTGATAGACACAATCAATTTAACATAGAGACCTCAGAAGCAAATACACAAATCTATTAAAAGCTTGATGTATTACACAGATGAATTGCTGATGGGATGAAAATGACTGATTTATAAGCAAACTTTATTTTTTAGAACAGTTTTAAATTTATGAAAAAATTACAAATATAGTTGTTTCCTTGCAGCCCACACCCAGTTTCCCCTGTTACTAATACCTTACATTAGAAAGGTACATTTTTCACAATGAATGAATCAATATTTATACATTATTTTTACATAACATCCATCTATTATTTCGATTTCTATAGTTAACCTAATTTTCTTTTTCTAATCCAGGATCCACCTCTCTCCCCAAGAAATCTCATGACCTTTAGTCAGTAGGTCTCCTTATTCTCCTCTTGGTTTTGAGAATTCCTTAAACTTTTCTTGTTTTAACGACCTTGACAATTTTGAGAAGTAATGATCATGTGTTTATAGAAGGTCCCTCAAATTAGATTTGTTTGTTATTTTTCTCATGGTTATACTTCTGGTTTTAGGGAGGAGGATCACAGACGTAAAGTGAATTTCTATTACAACATATCAAGGATACACGCTATCAACATGGCGTCACTGTTGATGTTGACCTCTTGAACAAGTAGTATTTGTCAGGTTTCTCCATTCTAAAGGTAATATTATGCCCTTTCCATACTGTCCTCATTTGGAGAAACTCAATATGCACAGCTGACACAAGTAGTGTGGAGTTAAGCCCTATTTCTTTTAGGATAGAGTATCCACATAAATTATTTGGAATTCTTCTGCATCTAATATATTTTTTTAAATCATTTTTTTATATCAGTATGGACCAAGGAATATTTATTTTATGCTCTGGGTTAAATCCAATTATACACTATGTGGTTTTTTGCACAAATTGTTCTAGAATTAGCCATTAGGAGCTCTTTCATTTGGTTCCTGAGTTCCTTTGGCACACCTTATCATCGTTGTTTTTTGTTTTTGTTTTTAATAAATCCTTACTCTCTGGCACTACAAATTACTGCAGGATCATCTTGTCTATTTCCTGCCCTGGTCCCAGAATCAGCCACTTCTCCAAGGGCCCTTGATCTCCTTTTTTTATTTTTCCAGAATGGTTTGTCAACATTTTTTGTAAAGTTCAAAATTGGAAAAATCTCCAAGATTTATTAATATTGGAATGAGTAACTATATTGTGGATTATTCATACAATGGGAAATCATACAGTAATGAATATGAATAATCTGTAGCCTCAAGCACTATTGATGCCTGATGGTTGAATCTCACAAAATTGTTGAGCTTAAGTTTCAAATCATAGTAGAATGGATATAATGCGATTCTATTTATAGTAAGCATGCACATTTCATTATAATTGATCATTTGATTAGATTTCTATTGCTATTGTAACAAATTACCATAAACTTTGTTTCTTAGTACAAATTTATCTTACAGTTTTGAAGGTGAAGTTCTAAATGGGTCTCAGTGGGCTAAAACTAAAATGTCGGCAGGGCTGCATTCCTCCTAGAGGCTCTAGAGGAGAATTCCTTTCTTTGACATTTCCATTTTCTTAAGGTCACCCACATTCCTTAGCTCATGGGCCCCTTCTTCCATCCTAGTGCTAGCTATGTCAAGCTGCATTCTTCTTATGCTGCCATCTCTAATTTTCCCTCTTCTGCCTCCAACTTCCACTTTTATGGCACTTATGATTTCAGGGGTTCCACCTTGATAATCCAGGTTGAAATCCTGCTGTAAGGTTGGTTGATTAGCAAACTTAACTCCATCTGCAACTTTATTTCCGCTCTGCCATGTAATACAACATGTTCACAGGTTCCAGGGATTCGGATGTGGATATCTTTTAGGGGGCCATCTTTCTGCCTACTAGAATTATCATTCAAAAATTAACTACATTTTGAGTGCATATATCACTATAAAACAATAAAGAAAGTGGGGCAATGATTCTCACTAAAGATAGAAGAATGGTACAAGAGGAGATAAGGAGATATAAACAGAGAGGAGGAAAATGGTACAAGCTTCTCATTTGGCAATGACTGATTTCTTAAACCAAAATTTCAAGTGGACTCATGTTATCATTGTTCTTTATCCTGCATCAGCGGGTACAATGTTGAGGTACTATGTGTTCTACAATTTACAATTATTTGGATTTTTTCCCTTATAATTTTAAAGGTCATTAAGTGTTTTTCAAAACCTATTTAAGATGACTCCAAATAAGAAAGCATACGAACACACAAACAGAAGTTATATATTATTTATGTATACAAAGGTATATACTTCAATTAAAATGAAAATCTTTGAGGCAAAAACACTGAATTAATTCCATTTTGTCATCATGCTTCGACCTGGTCTGTGCCATAGGAGCCTGGCTTGTATCAACTTGGTTCCTTTGCCATCAGGCTTCAGGTAAGGTTTAGTGAACGGGACGCAATGAACAGGAGATTGGGAATTCAGTAATTAGAGAGAGAAAAGCATATTTATAATATTTTTACAAAATATTTGAAAACAACATAGAGTTATAATCCATTTTGTTACATGTGAAAAGCTCAGTGAATGTCTGATTAAACATAAAAAATCATTTTTGTTGTTATTGTTATTGACACTCCTCCTTTCTCCTCCTATTCCTTCTTTTTCTTCCTTTCCTTTTCCCTCTTGTTTCTTCTCCTCCCCCTCCTTTTTCTCCTTCTCCTCCTCCTCTTCCCTCTTCTCCTTCTCCTTCTGCTTCTCCTTCTTCTTCATCTTCTTTAGTTTGTTTCCTTCCTAGTGTTGTTGTCTCTGTCTTTCAGGGGGATTTGATTACCTTATTGATCTTCCTTTGAGTCAAGAATAAAAGACTAGATGACAACACAATTACGTAAAATAATCTTACCATTGCTTATACAAAAATATTATACAAAGAAGTGGTTTCTAGAAGCCACTATGACTACAAATATTTTCCATTGTTACCTCCTCTGCATCCTTTGCTTTAGTAATGTCAAGACAATTATCTAATGTATAAAATAAAATAATAGGGAAAAAAAGCAACCATAGCTTGAAACTGAACAGTTAATGGTTTTCTTTTTCATTCTGGCATAAGCAAAAATAAATTCACTACCAGCATGTGAATTTTTAGGTAAAGTTTTATGAAAATGCAAAGGAAGAAAGGACTTAAAAGAGTATTTGATTGTGATATAGCATCATATATAAATATCTGATTGTGATACAGCATCATATATAAATATCTGATTGTGATACAGCATCATATATGAATACAACATCATATCTTGAATCTGAATTGAGCTATTGAGTACTTTCTCTTTTCTCCTCATTATTATTTAAAAAGAATTACCTTTTATCCTAATCATCTGTCAGAATTGAGGGAGAAAGTAAGAGAAGCTAAGTTTACAGATTGCATGCAGTTATTAGATTCTGACAAAAGTATTTTGCCTTTCTCACATAGGTACAATACAGAAATCTAGAAACAGATTACTAAATAAACAAGTATGTATGTGCATGTGAGTGTATGTTAATGTAACAATTATTACTGTACTATTTCCATGAAAGACTATACATATGGGAAGCTTTATAGTATAAAGCATGCTGTCTCTGAGGTCAAACTTCCTGATTTCAGAAAGTAAATAAATTAGTGACCATGTGATCATTTATAAGTAACCAAACCTCTATCATCTTAGGCCAGTCATCCATAAATTTGGAATAATAATAATGAGTTCAAATATTTTTATAAACCTTAAATTATATACATAGACAATCTTTTAAAAATATCTAGAATATATTAGGTATTTATACATAATAGTTATTACTTTATGACAGAAGCTTACTCTATGAAATTTCAATGTATATAATACATACCTACAGTTATTTATCTTAATATCAAACAAATGTGTATTTGTATTTGATTTACTCATTTACTCTTTAGCTTTTCTAAAAATAATAGGAGTCTGATAATAATGAAAGACACATGAAACATTTAAAATCAAGATAAAAGTCTATGGTTCTTTAGTGTCACCGTAGGTACTACTGAAGTTATTGAAATAATTGGAGATAATGGATTGTTAATGGTCATAATCACATGATCATGATCATAGAAACCAATCAGAATTTAATTTTTAAATGTAGCTTAGAAAGTTTCTAATGATTTTAATATAATTTCACTCTTTTGAGTCTATTGTACAGCAATATTTGTGTGTGTGTTTTATATTTGCATTGACATGGCCAGTAGGTATTTGGATATATGGAATGGAATTTCATGAGCGAGGTTGACGAGAGAAATTTTTCAAGTTCTGTCCTTAACTCTTTACTTTTCTCTTTCTATAAACTTTCTGTTGAAAACCTCATGGACTGCTGTCATTTTAACATTCCCAGTTATGAGGCTGTCCCAGTTCTGTATCTGGCACTCTGACTTCTCTAATTAGATTCTGCATTTTCAACAGTTGCTGGTTATTTCTACATGTGAAATCCTTCCATTCACAACATTTTCTGGAAAAGGAGAACCAACTAATAGATGTATATCACTGACATTTTATAGATAAGAAAACGGGGTCTCTTAGAATTTATCTGATATACTTTAAACCACAGATTTAGTAACTAGAAAAGTAGAGGCTAAAATAGATCACTGGAGTTCAAATCTATCACTCTTTCTATATGGCACCCTTAAATGTAAATATATTCTAATGCATAACAATGTTACGATAATTCAGTTTTATTATATCACTGTACTTATATCATCCATCATAATCTGTGGTCAGCTCCAGGTTAATTTATTTCAATTGCTTTATCCAGCATTGTATATATAGAAAAGGCCCCTTACATTAAGTTATCTGAATGAACTGCTCCACATTATGCTTTGATGATACCATTATTGCTTTGTGTCTCTTCCGGGTACTGCAGATTCAAAAATATAAAGCTCATTAACATGAAACAGCTCCCTGAGGAGATGTGTTATGTGGAATCCAATGTTTACAAACATTTATAGCTTTATTCATCTAAAAGTTGTCCATTAGTTGGCAGTAAATCAGCGGGATTTGCATTGAAATACACTATTTACCTTTAGTAGCTATGCAGCTACAATTATGCAATATCATTTTTTAAGTTAAAGAAATCCATCAACAAATCTAAAGGAAGATACGTTGTTTATTTTCATGCACAAACCATTGACAATTTATGAGTTTTATTTTCAATAGTGGTTCATAGCTCAGATTTCTTCAAACTTAACTTTATAGGTATTACTTTGAATTCTGAGAAAGACTTAAAATAACATAATCATTTTAATCCTGAATGGTAATATTTCCTATACTGAATTGCAATGAATTGGTCTCAGCTATAACATAGGAAGATAAGTCAGGATTTTATACTAATGTATTCATTACATGTATGTAAATATATACAATGTGGTCTGGTTTTACTACGTTATTCACTTATTTAATAAATATTCATTGAGCTCTTAAAATGTGTCAGGATCTTTGTAGTAGACACAGATGTGAAGGAAAGAAATGTCTTTATTTTTATTATATACATTAAAAGGCACAAAAATAAAACCTAAGTCAGAAATTAGAGGACAGATAGGGTATCTTTTGAAAAGAGAAGACTAAAACCACACAAGAACCACAACAGGTAAGGGCATAAGTTATTATCTCAGTAACTTTCCTGTATACCAAAATAAAGAGGCACTGCATTTAGAAAATACTACTCACCAAAGTGGAGAGAAATGTAGTATAAAGAAAAGGGAATTCCAGGGCTTCCCTGGTGGCGCAGTGGTTGAGAATCTGCCTGCTAATGCAGGGGACGTGGGTTCGAGCCGTGGTCTGGAAATATCCCACATGCCGCGGAGCAACTAGGCCCGTGAGCCACAATTACTGAGCCTGCGCGTCTGGAGCCTGTGCTCCGCAACAAGAGAGGCCACGATGGTGAGAGGCCCGCACACCGCGACGAAGAGTGGCCCCCACTTGCCGCAACTAGAGAAAGCCCTCGCACAGAAACGAAGACCCAACACAGCCAAAAATAAATAAATAAATAAATAAAATTTAAAAAAAAAAGAAAAGGGAATTCCAGACTGCTGATGGTGCCTGGTTGAGGCAGAAAGCCCTACAGCAACAACTGTGACCTAACAAATGTGATCATGTTTAGGAAAAACAAGAGTGAACGTGTTGCATATTTTATACATGGATAATGACAAGTGTATCAGAATCAACTTGACTACATGAAGAAGCTGCAATGTTCTTTGATTAGAAGATTTTCCAATGTAAATGAATGATTCTTCTCAAATGATTTTATAAATGTAATCATATTTAAATTAAAATCTCAATAAAATTACCAACCAAGGTCAACCTTATTCCAAAGCACATGGTCTGGGGGGTTATATGAATTTAGGTTAAAATATCACATCACTTGTTGATAAGCTATGTGCCCTTGGGCTTTTGACTAACTTCTCTGGTCCAATTTCCTACATGAGGAAAATAATATTATCTCTTATAGTAATTAAGGAGAGTAAATAAGATCACATATAAAATATTTTGTATAGTTTCTGACACTTAGAAAGTGCTTCCTGAATGTCAACTTCTCCTTTCTCCTTTATACGGTCTGTGACTGCAAAACCTATTTGACCACCAAAATCTGCACTTCCTCCTCACAGAGAAAGTATCTGCCCAACCAGGGACTATATGCTCCAGACCCATCTGTACCTAGGTAGGATCATGTTAGTAGTTCTTGTAAAGGAAATATGAATAAAGTGATGGGCCTCTTTGAGGAGATGAAATATTAAAAATCAGTGTTCTAGACTTCCAGTTTCAGCTCTGACATGTAAAGAGACTGGATATCATTACTTAAATTATACAACAAACAACAACACCAAAAACTGAATGCATTGAAAATCTATTATTTGAGTTGGACCTATAAGAGAATTGAGGTGCAGGACAGACGGCCATCCTAAAATGTGGAGAGAAAGGTGACTAGATAAAATCACAGCAAAGATCTGTGTATGAAAGTTCTGGAGCCATAAACTGTAAGGTACGTTTAAATGGTAATGTTGTGAAATTGCTGGGGCTGATTACAGACTGACAGGAACTTGAGAAACTCCACAGAGCCACAGTCTTGTGGTCGAGTGGGGATGCTTTTCTTTGGTTTTATCTGCAGCAACCCCACCAGGTTCTCACTTGGTAAAGTTAGGAAAGACTCGGTGGCACTGGTAGGTAAGAGAAAATAAAGAACCATTATGAAAGATTTACAGAGAGTTCTGTGTAACAAAGTCCTACTCACCATGGGAAAAGACTTTGGTAGAGCCTTATTCCTCCTAGGCGGTAGCGTATGCACCAAATTCCTGTGCTCCCTAGCTTCCCGGGCTCATATCTGGTGAAAATATACTTATATCATGTTAAAACTTATCAAAAGAAATCTTGAAAAGCTGTACTAATATCAGAAAAGCAGATAACACCATTATAATGGAGATTTTTCAGTTAAAGTTGGGTTAGGATGTTAAAACAAAATATACTGGTTTTATTACTGTTGTTACTGTAGTCACAAATAATAGCGGTCGAAACACACCAGCGGTATCTATTTCATATAACAAGTCCAACGGTAGGCAGTGCAGGACTAATGCGTCCTCAGGCTCCAAACTCATGCCATCTTCCTACCCCAAAAACTCATCACATGGGCCTTTGTCACCAGCGTGTGTTTCACTTTCCAGAATAAGAGTGCTTGTGTGGCTTCAATTGCAATATCTATTGCTAAGCAGGCGGGAAAAGGATGAAGGAAGGCAAGTTCAGGTAACAGAAACAGGCTATTGGTCCTGGAGTTAGTAAACAGAGGAAATCCTAGCATTAGATTAAGATGAAGATACAGTCAGAAGCAAAATGAAGAACTGTCTTGTAGTTGATGGCGGATTTGATGATAAGTAAGATTATTCTTAGTACACCGTGAAGCCATCTAATACTTTTAAAATGGGGAGTGACTTTACCTCAGTTATAGTTCAAAAATATCACTCTGGCTTCCTATGTGGGCAATGAATTGATAGCAATAAATGGAAAAAGGAAAGATGGAATTAGATGACATTAGAAATGACTAAGGACTGTTACTTAATTTTTTTAATTAATTAATTATTATTATTATTTTTTTGCTGCACTGGGTCTTTGTTGCTACATGCGGGCTTTCTCTAGTTGCGGTGAGTGGGGGCTACTCTTCGCTGTGGTGCGTGGGCTTCTCACTGCAGTGGCTTCTCTTGTTGCGGAGCACGGGCTCTAGGCACGCAGGCTTCAGTAGTTGTGGCTCCTGGACCAGTAGTTGTGGTGCATGGGCTTAGTTGCTCCGTGGCATGTGGGATCTTCCTGGACCAGGGCTCGAACCCGTGTCCCCTGCATTGGCAGGCAGATTCTCAACCACTGCACCACCAGGGAAGTCCCAGGACTGTTACTTTAATTTGAGTGGCAGAGATAAAGAAGATGGGATGACCTGGGTACATTTCAGATGCAGATCTTTTAGGATTTGTTGAAGGTTGGATGTAGGCAATGAAGAAAGAGGAGGAACAAAATGACTCCTAACTTTTAGTATTAACTGGTTGGTTAATTAATTGAGGGGGTTGAGGGGAGGGGCAGATATGGAGAGAAATTCTATTTTGCATATGTTAAATTCAAGATGGCTTTAGACTTCTGAGTGGCTATATACTGTCATGAATTAGAGATTTGTTTGAAACTTGGTAGTGATCTAGAATGGAGTTATAAGCTTGGGGCATTATCATCATATACATGGTCTTCACAATTTTGAGCATATATGCAGTCATGGTGGGTGGGGGATAGGTATAGAAGAGAAAAGGGCCTGGGATCAAACCCTGGGAGACAGCACTGTTCAGAATACACATAATAAAGGAGAAGCTCATAGAAGTGGACTGACAAGGTGTAGCCATTGAGCTACAGTAAAACCAGGAAACTGTCACAGGACCTATGTGAGGAGAATGATGAATGAAGCAATAAACGAAGAGCTCCAGGAGATGCAGATTTAGCCCTGTATTTTGGACCTGGACCTGGTAGAGTTCTGTCAACCTTTACAAGAGCAGTATCTTTGCCTCCCCACCCCGCTACCCCTGCCCAATTCACACAGTCACCTCCCGTTCCAGGATAAGGCATTTAGTACTGATGAGTCGCAGTCCCTGTGGGAAGCAAAGAGCCCACTCAAACTAGGGTAAGGTGAGGTGGGTTCATCTGTTCACGAAGAAAGTAGTTACAAATATGCAAGTGGGGCTTAGGAAAACCCCAGCAGATGCTACGTGAACCTGGGGCTAACAGCAGCAGAGCTTTTACTACCACTAAGCCAAGAGGACAACAGACAGAGAGTGACTGCCAGAAGCAAAGGAGAGGAATCCACAGATGGGTGCTGCTCCAGTAGCTCTTTTCTAGGTGAGCTAGGTATAGAAATTGTGAGCTAGGAAACTGTGAGTAAGCATTTTCAAATTCCAATAGCAATTGGATAGAATTACTGTATGTTTGTTGTATCTAATAATAACAATGGTTTGGTTTATCTAAAAAAAAGTATTTTTGAGAGGGATGTATAGTAAATGGGATTACAGAAAGTTGAAGTGCCAAGAGTTAACAGATCTTTATAGAAATTTTACCGTGAAAAAGAAGCATAAAATCATAAACTAATAACAGAGGGTGGTGGTATCCAGAGAGTAACTGAGTTTTATAGTTTCAGTGGTTACTGTTACTGTTGTCATTGCTATTACTGTTTTTGTTGTTTTAAGATGGAAAGACTGGAGCAGATTTTTATGATACTGGATTGTTCCAGTAGCTAAGGAAAAACTGATTGATAATACATAAGAGAAAAGTGTCACTTGTGAGGTCAACGGAGTCACAGATTCTACATAAAAGGGCAATGGTCAAAAGAGTTATATAGAAAACACACATTTAGCCTAGGATCAAACTAGTGAAAAGGTATAATGATTAAGGTATTTGGAATAAACATTAATTAAGAATTTTAATAGAACACAGAGTGTATTATGATGCATGGGGTAATGCAGGTTGTGGGACAAGATCAGGCAGAATTTCATATACTGTGTTAAAGACTCTTGACCTTATGCTGTGGGGAAACAATTCTACCTTCACCTCTTGCATTCCACCACATCCTGCAAACAGAGGCACAGATCACTTCTGTTCTGCACTACCTTCCAAACATGTGGGCAGGGAAAGAGTGGCCACTAGAAAAACAGGAGCACAAAAAAGAAGGAGCAATCAGAGAGGACTAAAGTACAGGAGATATGGCAGGAAAGAAAAAAACAAAGAAATCTACAAATATAATCCCTTAAATTATAAATAAAGCCAAATGTTTCCTAGATCAAGTAAGATGGCAACTAAGTGAGCCAATCAATCCAAGTAATTAGGAAGTGACTAGCGGTCAGAGTCATTTTAATAGTAAGTAGATTCAAGCGGATTGAGGAGTGAGTTTGGAATAAAGAAGGGAGGCAAAGATTTGTAGCAACGCTTTAGCGGATTTAAACAGCCTAGTCATTTAAAAAGGAATGCATATTTAAGGAAGATTTCATTGTTTTAAGATGGAAATAATAGAGCATTCTATTATGCTACTGAAAAGCACCCCTTAGAACTTTTGAAAAGATAAAGAACAGTACTTTATAAAGATATAGAATCTTTTGAAGTTGGAAGGAAGGAAAAGTAGAAATAAATACAAAATAGCTTATGGGTGTTGTCATAGAAAACTAAGGAATTCTAGATGTAGAAACAAGGTTCATCTAATGAGACAGTTAAGATGATTCTGCGATAGGGAACTTGAGGATGCAGTTGGGAATTGTGGATTTTTCTTGAAGCTAAGTCACAGTGATCCATGGCAACAGTTAAAAGCATTTTGCCGTTTGCATTCCAAGAATACCTCAACCGATAATAACATTTGAGCAGGGGAGGAATAATATAAAATATTCAAAAAGGACTACTAAAGAATATTCTTGGGCAAGGAAAATAGACATCAACAATAAGACATTATTTCCTTAATCTCTTATGTAACCCTACTATTTTATAAATTCATGAAAACCTTATAGAAATGGAAACCACTTCTGAGAAAGTGACCCCTGGAGGCACACATCTTTGATAAACCCAATATTCATTCTTTTCCTTAGCCCAGAAGCCTTCTCTATTTCCTTATACAAAACATATGTTCAACGCTTAAAGCATAGACATATTGGGAAAAAAAAGTGTTTGGTAAAGAAACAAAAATGTATTTTCATAAGAAGAAAGTAACCAAATAATATCGAATAGGCATTATTTCTGCTTGAGGACTGAAAAGACAAAATTCCACTGAAGTGTGAGATTTAATGTGTGTCCTGCAGTAGGTGAAGCACTTTCAGAAATATTTGAGGTGAATCCAGAAGAGAGAGATTAAAGTGGCCCAGAAGGATTTTGCAGACTTGCCCTCCTAACATTAAAATGATTTTATATTGGATATACTATGTAGAATTTGTATAGATTTCAGTATTTCTTTGACATACACGCACCTCTCATCTGAAATAAACAATAAAACAGTTGAGACATAGTTCTCATGAGATATCAATGATCCTCACCTGTAGAGCTACTATAAGCAACAAGAATATACTGTATAGCACAGGGAATTATATAGCCATTATCTTATAATATCCTATAATGGAGTCTAATCTGCATAAATACTGAATCACTATGCTGTACACCTGAAACTAATGTAATACTGTAAATCAACTCTACTTCAATTAAAATAAAAGAATCAATGAAATTAACTCTGTGAAATGCTTTGTACAGATTTTGGCAGAAGATGAGCACGTAATAAATATTGCCTTTTATATTAGCTTGCTAGGGCTACCATGACAAAATACCAGAGGGGATTGCTTAAACAACAGAAGTTTATTTCTCACAGTCCTGGTAGCTAGACGTCTAAGACCACAGTGTCAGCAGGTTCCCCCCTCCTTGCCTGGCAGAAGGCTGCCTCTGCTTGTGTTCTCACGTGGACTTTTCATGGTGCACATCCCTACTGCCTCTCTCTTTTAATAGCCAGGTAGGAAACTCAGTGGTTTTTAAATTGCAAGTAGTTTTTTTTTTCTTTAGATATTCTTGGGTAAGAAACCACCTCAAAGCATAGTGGCTTTAACACTGTAAATCAGGTATAGTACAATAAAAAAAATTAGTGCCTTAAAACAAAAAGTTTTCTTCACAATTTCGTGGGCCAGAAATGTGGGAAGGGATTGGCTGAACATGTAGACACTGCATCAACTGGGGTGGCCTGGGCCAGGGAGTTAGTTTTTAGAACAGCCGTACACTCATAACTGGCCCCTTTGGTCTCTCTAAACCTCTCCACACGAAGTTTCATCCTCCAAAGCTTTCCACGTGACTTGGGCTCCTCACAAAATGGTGATCACAGAGTAGGTGGCCTTCTTACATGGTAGCTGGCTTACAGGCACAGGAAGTGAAAGTTGCCAGACTAGTTAAGGGCTATGTCCCAAACTAGCAGAATCTCACTTCTGCCCCGTACTAATGACCTAGGCAATCACAGAACCTCTGTAAAGTCAAGGGAGTTAAGAAAGAGGCTGCACTCCTCCATAAGAGAGTGAGAAAGTCAAATGGTAGAAGAGTTTGTGGGATGGAAATATTTTTGAGGCCCTTTTTGGAAAACTGCACGGGCACTAAGTGCAACTTGAGATGATTCATTGGACTCAGATTAAAAAGGGAGAAATACTTCCACAAGTGTCAACTGACTCTACAAGGCAAGGTTACAAGACCAAAATGAAATAAAATAGGCTTATTGTAGAATAATTAAATCAGTCTTACCTGAAACCCTATCAGTTGCTAATCTTTTGCTACTGCTGTTTCCTCAGGTTTGAATTTGTCTACCCCTCCTATACACACAACACACACACAAACACATAGACAACATGCACATACACATTGACACAAACATTAAACACACACTCAGACTATCGTTTCCCTGGCAACTTCAATTTACCCTTCATGTGTCAGCTTTAAAAACCTCTCCTGTCTTACTAAGAAAAGGTTAATTGCCTCTTTTCACAACATTGTCGCACTGCATTTTAATAGAAAATTATTTGTTTGAGTTTCCCACTGGACTGGTCTGGAAAAAGTTCTCTATTACTCATCATTTTCTCATCATTTTTCCCAAAGTTACTGGCATATAGTAGATGTTCAATATATATTTTTTAAATAATTGAAAAAATAAATGCATAAAAGTACTACTGCACAAACTGATTTTTCCCAAAGGTTTGTAATAATGGCAGGTAATGGAAGATGGAGACTTTATTCCATAGCAATTTGCTTTTGTATAGAAAGAAATTATTATTCATTTATTCTGACTTTGGAAAATAATACTTATTTACATTATCATAATTATTCTTGAAAGTGAGTGGATGAGTTAGTCTCAGGCTAGTTATCTGCCAAAATAGAACAATTTCTCTAGTTTCTGGAAGTGTTAAGTTTCTGAAACTCCAGGATATAACTTGAAATATTTTAGGAGCTTCATTTTTTTTATTGAAATAGTTTCAGCCAATAATTCCACATATTTTATCCTTGAAAGAATGTATATAAAATAAAATAAACATTTTGGAGGCTATAAATAAGAACCAACTGTCTGATAAGATAAACAGCAGATAGAATAATTTAAATTCCAATATTTATATCACACTTTTCTTTTAAAATCACTGTTTTAGAAATAATATACTTATTTTCACTGGAGAAAAATGAAGGAATACGGGTGAGAAAGAGGAAAACAAAAATTATGAATAATCTTCTCAAACATTATTTACTTTATCAACAAAATTTAATTATAAATTCTTGTGTGCAGAATATCTCACATGATGTTACACAAAGTAATTTATATAGACATGG
This sequence comes from Balaenoptera physalus, assembly GCF_965194825.1. Taxonomy (NCBI): domain Eukaryota; kingdom Metazoa; phylum Chordata; class Mammalia; order Artiodactyla; family Balaenopteridae; genus Balaenoptera; species Balaenoptera physalus. The sequence goes on from NC_138890.1 coordinate 154,600,303, forward strand.
CCCCTGACTTCTGGATTCTTACAATATAGAGCAGAGAACAGACTGCCACAAAGAAATTAAAATAAAAACCAAAGTATTAAATGTGTACATTCCGTGCAAGAAAATTGAGTTATTTGTAGCTTTATTATAGTTGCTGAAACTTTTACAGACAAATACTAATACTGATTAATCTCAGTTTTAACTCTTCAACATATCTTTTATTCATCTTTGTAATACAAGAACTTAACAATCTATAAGATGCTCAGATACTCTACAAAAAGTGAGAGGAAGTCATAGGCTAGATATTAATTAAAATTGAGTATTGGCCTTATATGGCTAAAATTCCAATGTATAATTTCTTTAGAGATTAAAATGTTATCGAAATGTCAATATAGGCATTGAAAAGTTGGAAAAGGTGCCCATATTCTACATTGTGTGATTCGAGAGTATGTTTTTTGGAAGAAAATATGTTTTGCACATAGTTATTTTTTCTTAGATAATATTCAAAGAAAGTATTCTTTAAAATTTCATGGGAGATGTCACCTATAATCTTCCAATATCTGCAGATCAAGATAGTCTTTGAATTTCTGTACTTGACTTAATTGACAACACATTTCACATAATACAAACCTCAATTATTATTCAACAATGATAAAGCTAGACGGAAGGCCATAATTAACCATGGCCATATGAAAGAAACATTTGAGGATTCAGTAACAGTACAAACATACTGAAACATAGTATTCCTTTGATTTTATAAATAACTCTGATGTTACAAAGTTTCCCTCTATACCACATTTTGATTGATGTTTTTCATGAAAAGAAAGTGAGAGCTTTATTTCCTAGAACAATTTATTTTACTTCCTTAACTTAATTTTGTTCACGTTCAAAATACCTCCATTAATGTAGTAAGTTGACCACAAGTGTTAGTCATTTTCAGTTCACAATATTGTGCATCCCATTTGATATTAATAAAAACATCTCCATTTTAAATAAGTTATTATCTAGAGATATCTGTTGAAAAGTCAAGTTGCAACACAATACAAGGATTGTGTGGCTTTAAATTATCTTGTCATACAAAGACAAGTTAGACAACTTAGTATCCCCTCCTCCTTGACGCCCCCACCTTTGGGTTAATAAATACTCTTCATTACTCTCTTTCAATTAGTAGATTTTACTTTTTGGAGCAGTTTTATGTTTACAGCAAAAAATGAGTGGAAAGTACAGAGAATTCCCATATACTTCACCTCCCACCTGGTTTCCCAGATTATTTAACATCTTGCATTAGTGTAATACATTTGTTACACTAGATGAGCCAATACTGATACACTGTTATTAAGTAAAGCCCATAATTTACATTAGGGTTTTACTCTTTGTGCTGTACATTCTATGACTTTTGATGAATGTATAATAACATGTCTCCACTATTATAGTATCATACACAATAGTAGTTTCACTACCTTAAAAATCCCCTATCCTCCAGGGGATCACCCCCTGCCCCACCCAGCCCCTAAAACCCCTGTTCTCTTTATTGTCTTCATGGTTTTGTCTTTTCAGAATGTCATATAATTGAAATCATACAGTATGTAGCATTTTAAAACCAATTACTTTCACTTAGAAATATACATTTAAGGTACCTCCATATTGGCTTGTGGTTTGATAACTTATTTCTTTTTTTATCTCTAAATTGTAATATTCATTATATGGCTATACCACAGTTTGTTCATACATTCACCTATTGAAGTATATCTAGGTTGCTTCTAAGTTTTGGCAATTATGAATAAGTCTGCTTGAAACATTCATGTTCAGGCTTTTCTGTGGACATAAATGTTCAACACATTTGGAGTGCCATCGGTGGGTTTTATGGTAACACAAAGTTTACCTCTGTAAGGAACTGCCAAACTGTCCTCCAAAGTGGCTGTACTATTCTGCATTCCTACTAGCAATGAATGAGGGTTCCTGTTGCTCCACAAGCTCAACAGCATTTAGTGTTGTCAGTGTTTTGATTTTAGCCATTCTAATAGTTGAATGGGTAAAGAAGATGTGGTATAATTATATACAATGGAATATTACTCAGCTATAAAAAAAAGAATGAAATAATGCCATTTGCAGTGACATGGATGGACCTAGAGATTATCATATTAAGTGAAGTAAGTCAGACAAAGACAAATATCATATGATATCACTTACATGTGGGATCTAAAAAATGATACAAATGAATTTAATTTACAAAACAGAAATAGACTCATAGATATGGAAAACAAACTTATGGTTACCAAAGAGGAAAGGGGGGAGGAGGGATAAATAAGGAGTTTAGGATTAATGGATACACACTACTATACATAAATTAGATAAACAACAAGGACCTATTGTACAGCACAGGGAACTATATTCAATATCTTGTAATAACCTATAATGGAAAAGAATCTGAAAAAGGATATATATATGTGTGTCTGTGTGTGTGTGTGTACATATATATGACTGAATCCCTTTGCTGTACACCTGAAACTAACACAACACTGTAAATCAACTATACTTCAATAAAAAACAAACAAAAAGTGAAAAAAAAGCTGACTAATAGGCATGTAGTGGTATCTTGCTTTAATTTGGAATTCCCTAATGACACGTGATGTTGAGCTTCTTTTCCTATGCTTACTTGCCTTCTGTATATCTTATTTGGTGAGATGTGTCTTTAGATATTTTGTCCATTTTTAAAATTTATTGTGTGCTTTCTTAATGTTCAGCTTTAAGAATTCTTTGTATATTTTGGATATCAGTCCTGAATCAGATATGTGTTTTGAAAATTCTTCCTAGTGTGTGGCTTCTTTTTTCGTTCTCATAAACATATTTTTTTATTTAAACTTAACTATGGAAGGAACTTTCTTTTAAGGTAAGATACTTATTTCCTTTACCCAAAATCTTTCATAGTTTAGAGAAACAGCTAGCTTTGATGTTGAAGCAAAGTTTGCTTTATGAAGACCAAATGTGGTCTTAGCACGTATATATTATGAATATAACATACCTCTTTATTGGTTTCATGTACAACTCAGAAAAATTTTGAATCCCATTGCCAAAAATAATGCATACATACAAATATTTATGTATCACATCAGGTGGTTGATAGTCCCTTCTCTGCCACGAAGCACGGTTAAGAATATTTTCCTTATGTAACATGCCCATAGGATGACAGAACATCAGAATTGGAAAAAAAATGCTGAGCACGCATATGCAAGTTTGGTGTCTCAAAAAGGAAATCAATTGGGTAACTCCATATTGCTTGCTTTGACATCAAGTAGACAAGATCCTATTTTTCATCTGAGGGTTTTAAATTAATTAAAATTGTTTTTCTGTGGAGAGGTCAACCCCTCTTACTATTCATTCTGTGCTTGAGTATTGTCATGCCATTTTGGTTTGTCAGAGTGACATCTAATTTAATAGAAATAAGGTGATCAGTACCAAAATTGCTTTTAGGAAAAGTAGATGTGTAATAAAAATATGAAAAATTTTTCATAGACAATAGAAAAAGTTCTATTGGCTTAATTACATAGTTGAAGTAAAAGTGTGTACTGTTTTGAAAATATCTTTAAGGTTCTTTTTCACAATTAAATATTAAACAACAGGGATAATAGCTAAAGATGATGCAAATGAACATTTGAGCGTATAGGTTAGAAACTGGCCATTGCAGTCCAGCCGGTATGGTAGGACTTTCCATTTTTCCTTTCTTTTTAAACTTTTTTATTTGGGAAATTTTAGACATGCAAAAATTAGAAAAAATAGTATAATGAAAATTCACATACCCAAGAGTTATCAATTCACAGCAAACTTCCTCTATGCACAAACACACCCCTACAAACATTTCTCATTGTCCCCATTTTAGCACCAGATTTTTTTGAAGCAAATTACAGATATCATATCTATACTAAGTATTTCTGAATGCCTATTAAAGATAAATTTATGTCCCCTTTTAAAACATATAGGCAATTTTTTCAAATCTTTGATACCACTGAACAGCCAGCGTTCATATTCCTTGAATGTCAGGTAAATTTTTTTAAGCTTCCTATTCTGTTCTGTTCTCAAAGTCATAAACATATGGTTTCTTGCTTTATGACATCTCCCAAGTTTCATTTGAACCTGGCTTTTTCATTTCCTCTATTGTCCCTGTCTTGCCAGTTTCCACTCTTAGCAGTTTCTCCTTAGTGCCAGACTTTATCCTTGATTGATGCTTAGGTTTGTTAATTAGATTCTGAAATTGCTCAAACCCCAAGAGATCTTCCCACACTCCCCAGACACTCCCTGTAAATTTTAACTAGTGGTGCCTCTCTCTAATTTCTCCTGATGCTCTTAGAAATTTCTGGAGTACATGATGGTAACACATAGGCTCTCTGGAACCAGGACTGTGAAAGGTTCCTTTACCATTCCTCTTTTCTTCCAGCTCAGATTCTGATACCATGAGATTCTTGCAGCTGTGGCTGGTCCTTTCTCATTCGTATTTTGAGGTTTGGTGGGATATATTGTTATGGAATGCATTAGCTTCCTATGATGTTGTAGTCAATTATTATAAACTTGTGGCTTAAAACAACACATTAATATCTTAAGTCTGGAGTCTAGAAGCCCCAAATCAGTTTAACTGGGCTAATATAAAGGAGTCAAGAGTCTTGGTTCCTTTGGGAATCTCTAGGCGAGAAACTGTTTCCTTGCCTTTCCTGGCCTCCTTGGCTTTCTGGAGACGGTTTACGTTCACTGGCTCATGACACCTTCCTCCTACCATGCTTGCTTCCATCGTCACATCTCCTACTTCTGTGGTAAGGAGACATCCTGATTCTAGTGGGAAATAATCCAATCTTTCACCATTAAGTATGATGTTAGCTATGGAATCTTACTAGATGGCCTTCATCAGATTGAGGAAATTCTTTTTTCTTCCTAGTTTGTTAAGTGTTTTTTTATCATGTAAGGATACTGAATTTTATCAAATGCTTTTACTGCATCTACTGAGATAGCCATATCAATTTTTGTCCTGATTATACTAATATGGCATAATTCATCAGTTGATTTTTCCTATTTTAAAGTAACCTTAAATTCCTGGGGTAAATTTCACATGGCTGTAGCGTATAATCCCCTTTATATGTTTCTAGTTTTGGTTTGCTAAAATGTGGTAAGAATTTTTCTGTCTATAGTTGTAAGTTATATTGGTTTGTAGTTTTCTTGTAATGTCTTTATCTTGTTTAAATAGTAGCGTAATAGTGGCCTCGTGGAATGAGTTTGGAATATTCCTTCTCCTCTAATTTTGGAAGAGGTTTTGTGCTAATTTTTCCATCAAACACTTGATAAAAATTACCAACGAAACCATCTAAACCTGGATTTTTCTTTGTAGGAAGGTTCACGATTAATAATTAGTTTTCCTAGTTATAGATTTATTGAGACAGTCTATTTCATTTTGAATCAGTCTTGGTAATGTCTTTCTAGGAATTTGTCCACTTTGCATAGAGCATATTAATTTGTTTGCATACAATTTTCATAGTATTCCCTTATATTCCGTTTTATTTCTGTAAGGTCAAAAATAATATCACCTCTTTCACTCCTGATTTAAGTAACTTAATGTCTTTTTCTTTTTTGTTACTAGTTATTTTTTTCACCACTATGGATTTTCTACTGATTATCCCTTTAAATGAAGATATAATTCTCTTTATTGATGACATTAACATTAAAAAAGCAAATATCATTTAGCATTGTTACTGATCAGTATAAATAATATTGGCCTCACTATTGAGCAGCAGTAGTTTAGATGCTCCCTTTTGTACCAGATTCTAATCTTCTATTTCTGAACCATGGAGAGGTCCGAAGAGACTCACAAAAGGTTAGGAAGCAACCCACTTGGAGCAGAGGTTGGCACCATCTGGTACAAAGGCATTTCAAAATTTTAATAACTGGTACTGCTGTACTGGTATTTACCTATAAACAGCAGTCTTATTTATAATTCTCAAGAATGCTTCTTGATACAACTTTCTTTTGGCGTGAGTTCTGGAATTAGACAATGGTAATGCTGGTACAGTTCTATGAATAGAATTTAAAAAACACTGAATTGTATACTTTAAAAAGGATGTAATTTTATTGAATTACATCTCAATAAAGTTATAAAATTTGTCAAAATAATAAATCAATGCATTTTACATGAATTTTAAATTGAGAGTATTAATTTATACATTTTATGAACTTAGAGCATTTTGGTTTGAAGGGTGATCTACAATTATTAGGTTTATAATTAGATTGATCTGTTTCTCAGAGAGGTAAAGTTAGGGACAATTTTTAAAAATTGTTTTATTTTATATGTCTCCAAACTCTTTTTGCAAATTTTTAATACATGAATGTACCTATAAAATGTACACTATGCATTTGGTTTGACTCCTTAAAAACTGTAGAGGTCTTGGCAGTAAATCATGTTTAAGAAGCTCTAAGCTGTCTTCCAAAACTGTGAATGATTTACTTACAAAAGGATAACATTTAACTATGTACCTTTCAAGGGTCCCCAGTGTAAAATGAAACAAAATGTTCTTTGTTGATCTTACTTGGTACCCCTATGGAGATTAGTGAAAAATTATTATCTTTCTTGACTTAAAGAGCTATTTCTTATGTTAATGGTAAAGTGAAAGTAACATACTTCATACGGGATATAAAAAATGTTAACCTTTTTTTTTTTACTCTCAAGGAATTGCAATCAGTCATAAACTCAGTAAAAAGGATGAGATCATTACTTAGGTTGAGACCATTTCAAGATGAGAGAAGACATGAAAACTTGCATATGTCAAGATTTTTGGAAAAGTTAACATTAAATTACATACTTTTAAAAAGTAACTGTTAAGAAGTCAATTTTAAGTTTAATCAAATAAAATACATAAAAGCTGAATAATATTCTATATTTGTCCTCATGAGTAGAAATAGAAAAATCATAAAAATATATATTTAGGCTATAGTACCATTATAGTTAAAGACAAGCATATATGACTTAGGTATTCATTGAGTTAAATGAAATTATAAATTATAGGCAAATATCCAAATTTTAAACTTGAAATCATTTCAGTCTATATAGAATCCAAATTAATTTTGATTTCTCAATGACAACCTAGAGCCATAAATTAATAATTTGTCATTCTTTTATGAATAACAATAAAGAGATTATCATATGAATGATGTTTACTTTTTTCCTGTATATCTAAAATCAAAGTTCCATAGAATCACTATTATCATTATCATCATCATTGCTAATGTTTATTAACTCCTATATACCAGACGCAATTATAAATGATTTACTTTAGTATCATCTGATATAATCCATGCCACAATTTTATGAAGCAAAGCTATTCTGCCCTAACTTTAGAGATGAGAAAAACCAATGTATAGAAATTGTGAGTAATTTGTATAATTCCACCCAGAGAGAATATGTTGGAGTCAAGACTTAGGCTTCAAATACATTAATCTTATAAGGAGACTTGTCTCTTCACCATTTAATTTCTTTTAAAGGAAATTTCCTTCTTTTTAAAAAAACCAGTGACCTGGAAAAGAAAATCAGAAACTCTGGATTTTAATCCCAGCTCTCACTGTTTCTAGTTTATGGCATAGTACAATCAGTTCATCACCTACAAATACATAAATAACATTGTATATTTTATACATTTCCTTCAGTCCACAAATTATGACTATGTCTCATTTCCTACAAAAAGATTTCCAATATGTTGACTCCTACCATCCAACTGATTTGTCACATAGCGTATTATATAAGTGCCATAGACAAATCTAAGTATGAGACAAAATTAATGAACGTTGTTTATTCATAAACTTGCAGCAAGAGAAGAGAAGCCACCTATATCACTTTTGTTTCAGTGGGGTTCAAAGGTGTTAGAAAGGAGAGTAGATCTTACAGAGTAAGAATAGGAATTACTGAGATAGTCTTTGATTGGCAAGCATTCTAGCAATATTTGCAAATGGGGAGATTTTCTAATTTATCTTCAGATGTACTTGACAGTCCTTGTTTGGCTGTAAGGGGGCGCGTCTGCTGGCATTTCAAAAGAGGAAAGATTGTTCAATGTTAGGGCCTGAGTGTTTCTGTAGCTAGTCATTTCTTGGAATAAGTAGGGATTAATAGAGCTTTTTTGTGAACCTTAATTAGAGGGAGGAGGCTACCATGATAGGCAGCTCTCAACAGAAAGATTCTGACTACAAATTTATAAAATCAGAATCATGAATAAGGCAATTATCTTAATAGCACATTTTAAAGTGAAAATAAAAATTAAATTAGCAGATGATAGTTTTAAATTACCAAAAAAAAAAGAAAGAAAAGAAAAAAAACACTAAATTTCGGAATTCCTAGAACCTGGGATGAATTATACTGTGGAAGTAGAAAGTTCTATTTTTTTTTCCAGCCACATGAATATAAACCAAACCTATATTTACTATAAAAAATATTCCTAGCAACATTTTTATATTTTTCTAATATCACTTGCATAAAGAACTCTCAGCTTAAGTTGATGGGCTGTTTGTTGGTTGGTTTGCTTGGTTTATTTTACCTTGCTTTAACATTTTCTAAATATTATTCCAATTTTGTTTCTGGTCTCCATAAATGGTAAGTGAATTTACTGTATAAAATATTTTTGTTATTTTCTCAATAATAAATCACAAATCTATGTCTTGCTGATGCTGTCATCGCCCTAAAAATATATCATAATTTAATACTAGTGTATGTGCACACATGAGCACATGAATCTACAGCTAAGCCCATGAACAAGACCTCTCCCATGCCAGAGTACTAACACTCACAAGTATCATTTCAGTTTCCTTCCACTCGACTTTCATCAGGTTTCTTATCACATCACTTATAGAAATGAAAATATTTTGCAGGGATAGATATTTCAGAAAATAGTGAATTTTTGCCCTCTTTGGAACTCTTAAAAGAGCCAAAGAAACATAGTTGTTAAAAGCAAATCATTAGACGAATATAGTTTTTCATGTTTTTAAACAATATTTTGTATTTTCAAGTATTGTTGCCAAGATTTCTTTTGCCTAATTTAACATATCCATGTGTAATTTTCACCTTCAAAAATATACATTCCAGAGACTGTTGTTGGATTAAATCCTAGACTTTTTGATGAAGCGGTTGCCTTTAGGAATGAAATCCTATGAATACATTAATCCATGATGCCCTAATAGCTATATTGGAACTTTCCTACTTTACAAAAATAAGTGAATGAAAGGGAAATGGTCATTTCCAATAATTTAGCTTGCTTTCCACTTGGCAGGATTATCAATAATTACGGATGCAATTTTAGAAAATAAATTGTTAGTACATTTAATATCTTATCAGAAGCATGGTCAAAATTACAACAAAAACTACTAAATTTGGTTATTTGAGCTAAATATACTCGGCTGACTTGTACTTCATATTTATTCTATCATTGGTTGAAGGAGTTTGTATAATGTTCTAACACTGAAAATCTTAATAAAGTTATGAAAATATTAATCAAAGAATATTTCCAAGAACTTCTGTATTTCCACTCCAAAAATATGATTTTGAAAAATATACTTTTAAACTATTATGATTATTATAAGTTCATAGAATTATAATGTTTATATATTCTAATTATAAAATTTATTTAAAGGCTACTGAAGAGCTGAAGTGTAGGAGCTGTTGCATGGATTTCACATTATTTATCCACCCACTATTTCAGGAATATGAGACAATCACTGTTTTCGTTACAGTCCATCACAAATACTATGCATATTTCTATCCAAACTGTACATGCAAATTTGGTAAATTAATATATTTATCATAGAAAATAATATTTAAAATGGCAATATGAGATTAATATGCATTTTAGGTAGAGGAAATACTCTATATCAGAATATGATATTTTAAAGTAAAAAATTGAATATAAAAAAAATTGAAATTACCAACTGGACCAGAAATTCTGGGTGAGATTCAGAGGTAATACAAAGCAGCAAAAGAGAAGTAAAATTTTTTTCAGTATAATATAGTTTGTAGACAAAGTTACTGAAACTATATTATAATTACTAAGATTTATAGAGCATATAATCTTTTAGATAAAAACTCTTTGAATCACCCATATTAAAAGAAAGAAACTACAGCACAGAGACTAATGTAACTTACCAAATTCACATAAGAGATTGGTGGAAGAGCAGATACTGAATATTGGCAAACTGGCTGCAATGCCAACTCCTAGACTTTTTGAGTTAGAAAGAGTTAGGTGAGCCTTTGGGATATTGAGATGATGTTATAATTTGCCTGCTCTTAGTAGTCTGTGTTTATGGCATAACATTGTAGGAGAGGTTCTGATATGACTAGAAAACTTTGGCTACATAACCTTGTTTAGAGATTCATAAGAGACACATAGAATAAAAACGCTGTGATGCACTGAGGTTAGGAAATTATTTATGCCAGCAATTCCCAAACTAACTTTAACATGGAAAACTATTTTCATGGAATACATGAGAGAGCAATCATGGAATATTAATAATTAATTTTAAATGGTTTGCACTTGTTTTACCTTATAAAAACACAGAACTAGAATATACAGAAAAAATGGGTTTTTACTAATAAACGTAAAAGGCATAAGAATCTCAGTATTGAGAAGAGATCACCCATATAAACTAGCAGATAGATTAGATAGATAGATTCATAAGCATAGAAAATCATGAATATGAGTAAATGAAGTAGAATGGTATAGTGCTTAACATTACACACAGGGGTAGAAATCTGTTCAAAGGGAATTTAGCTTATTTAAAAATGTATCTGTCTTCTTCCATTATATTAGATAGTCAGGTTAGCATTTATTATATAAAAAGATGAGCATTATACATTCATTATAATCATTGTATTTGTAAAACACTGCATTCTCTATAATAACTCTCACTTTGATAAAATTAGGTGATATTATAGGGTACAAAACTGTTTAAAATATTGTTTTATTTGGGGACTTTAGAACAACTATTACTATGGAACATCCAACCTAATGGCAAACAATGCTTAAGGAAATTGTAAAACCCTATTCATGAACAGGGATATGTGGGTTGGAGAAGTAGAAGTTCATGTCTCATTTCTGCACAGCACAAAAAAATGAATCTTCAAAATTGCTTAACGAAGTGAACATGTAGGTAGAATAATTTCTAGCATCCATAATTTGTTTGTTACAGTTTGACTGTATGACTAAATTATAATAGCACAAAATGACCCTGGAAACGATACAGAAATGTATTAAAGATGTAGAAGCAAAGCACTGCAAGCCTCATATCTCAGTTGTTAGAAATTCTTTTCTGCCCTTTTCGTGATTCTGTATTCTTAGTATTAAGCTCTTCTGGTTGGGTTTTCTTTCAAAGCTAACAAATGAAATTCCAGTGCTTAGGCCTGAGAAAGCTGCTAGGGCAAAAGAAAAATCAGAAAGATAAAAAAGAAAAAGTGTTTCCTTCTCCCTTATGGCTGTGGAAATGCAGAGACTATTCTACATCAAAGAGCTAGTTTTGATAAAGTGATGAACAGAATATTAACAAAAGTGTCAATCTTACTTGCCTTTTAAATGTGAAGATTTGCATGAATATGTATATCCCTGTTCAGTTTAGTGTTTAATAAACACATATTTTAAGGCAAATGTTCCACTGAGAATGTTACTATGTTCTCAAAAATGTAATCTTTAATCCCGAAATGTCTGCACTTCTTTTGGTTCTTTTTCTTAATTTATAGTTGTGACATTAATAACATTAAAAATGCTTTTTATGTTTTTTATAAACACTTAAATACTCGTAAACACCTTTGTAAAACCAGAGAATAAATGGATTTATCATCCTCTCCCTCGTGAATGAAAGCATAAACTATGACTTTGATAGATTCCTTATTAAAACAAGGAATTTAAGAGTCTCACACTTAAGTTTACAAAATAAAGGACTCTATATAAATGGGGCTCTGAAAAATGGATAAAATCAATGGGTTGTGCATTCGCTGTTGGCTATCTGGCATCCACAAATGTCTCTCCCTTTTCAATGTATTTAGATTTGCTTTGAGATATCCATGTAACCACGCCAGCTAAAATACACACTCTATTAAGGATAAAACATTCTGCTTGAGTCCATCACTTTATCCCCAAACACATTACAGTTCCTGACACACAGAAATCATTTACTAAACATTTATTTTTAAAAACTGAGTTATGTAATGGGTAAATGATGACTTCATTGAGGACTTGGAATTTGAAGTGATAGTCCATATATGGTGTGTACATGGAAAACACGAAGTGTTTAAAATACACAACTAGACTACAGTACTTATCAAGCTTATACTGGCTCCTTAGGTTTGAAATTAAAGTCAGAAAAAAATATTTTGGAGATCCTTGATTTCCAAACTAAAACAGTTTGAACTTTGGTGTATATGAGCAAAACACTTCAATTTCTATTTTAGAAAGCAACAACTGTTAAATAATATAGAAGAATCAGGGACTAGAGGCAAGCAGCTCCATTAAAATGATGAGCAAAATTAAAATGAATTAAGTTAATTTTTAAAAGCTAAAATGATTTCTAAAATATATTGTGATAACATGTACAATAGTAATGATTCAAATCTGAAATATGAAAATGTATAAACACAAGTCTTACAGAATCAGAGTAAGAAAAAGTTGTAACAATAACTCACTACTTAGGAAATTTTTTGGACATAGCTAAAATTCCAAGGCACTCAACGTTGTCTTAAAATCTGAAGTATAAAAGCCAGATGATAGAATTTGCCTTGTTTAGAAATGCTTTATCTCCAGCTATTAGCTCATACTAAATGTGGAGCAGTTATTTATTAAATAAGCAAACAATTCCTACAAAATTTAAATATTTCTTACTTGTTACAGGGGTTTCTAGTGACCTTTTACTGAAAAATCAAACATCTTGATTTACAAGGACAAATACAGGTAATCTACGAAATCCAGAATCAAACTCTTCAAAATCTAATTCTAAACTCATTAATGAGGCATACACATTAAAAAGACAACATACAGAACACCTTGCTTTCATTAATTTAATCTATTTTGTGTTAGGCCAGTAGGCCCAACTTAGTACTACTTCTTCTGTTTGTCCCACAGGCATGTATCTCTTCTAATCCTTTTTTAAATGTTTAGAGGTTTCTGGGGGGAAGAGAAGCTTATTAGCATGAATAATATTTAATTAGAGGGTGGTTTAGGCTTTGTAGTTATTCTCCTACGTATGAGTGTCAGGGGTGGATAACAATGTACTGCAGAGAGTATGTGTCAACGACGAAAATGAGTATAGACACTGATAAGTTAGAAAGTGGGATGTATTTTGGTAGATCTACCTTCTCAACTTAACTGCCCAAAATGGCAAAATAAATATTGCCTATGCAGAAGAGTTGGGTTCACAAATGGACCAGTTCCTGCTGCAGTGACACCACCAGCACTATCATAAACCAGTTACGTTCTTGAGCTGGTGACCACAACTAGAATTAACTTCTGTCAGGGAACCCTAAGAAGTCTGTAACAAGCAAGAACCCAGATCGGCAGCTGAAAACCTCATGTCTCAGAAAAGAAAGCCTCCTGGTCCAGGAAAACCTTCTGATCCAGCCTGAACACTACAAGTCACTCACTAAATTTAAAATCATATAAGAGGGAAAGGTTACACATTTAAGTGATTACACTATTAAGTCTTACATGAATTTGATTTTTTTTTAATATAGAGCTCCACATCAGACTGAAGCAAATGGAAATTTAGTAAATATCATTACTAAGCTCCAAGGAAATGGCATTTAATGTTTCACAAATACACTAAAACTCAGAGAAAGGCAATGGGTTAAAACTAGGAGGATATGTACAAATTAAAAAAGAACATCTATAAGTGTGAGTGAGGCAGTGAAAAATCAGGATATTCGATATCTATAAAATCAGGGCAAAGCAGAGAGTTGAGTAACCAGACATAAAAGCTTAGTGCAGGGTTTCTCAATCTTGGCACTACTAACATTTGGGGCCAGATAATTCTATGTTATGAAAAGCTGTCCTGTGCAATCATCAATATCTCCAGACACTGCCGAATGTTCCATGGGTGTCAAAATCACCCCTGGTTGAGAATCAATGGCTTAGAGAAAGGAGTTAGGCAGTAGATAAAAAATTCATCCCTTTTTTACGCATAAGAGCCAGGAATGAATCAATATCAAGCCAGGCAATGGATACAGAACACTAGTAATCCTTATATTCTGCCTCAGCAACCAATAATTATAAAACAATGCTTATTGTCAGTTATATTTTATTTTAACTGCACAAGACATAACATAAATATGATTTTTGCCCTTATTTTACAGAGGTGAAAAATAAGGTTAATAGATAGTAAATAATTCCCCAGTCATATAGGTAGTACAGATCATTATTCAAGTCTGTCTGAATTCAGAATCTATGAATAAGGATTAGATTAGGCTGCCTTAAATTTCTTTTATGTTTCCTACTTGGAAAAGAAGCAGTGTTTGAACACCTTAGATCTAAAAGGTAAGAGTTGGTAAGCGTTACTCTGTTGTAAAGTATTGTAAAGAGTAGTAGTCTCTTTAAGACTCACAGGAAGAATAATCAGTCTTCTCCTGATGAACTAGTTTGGTTTTTACTGTAGAGTAAATACTATGCATCAGCTACATTAGCATGTAGAAAACTCAAACAAAATTGAAGATAATAATTTAGTATTTCATTTTTTGTGTTCACATCAACTCTGGCTTCATTGTGTTGTCATCATAATTCTGATCTGTCTCTATCACTACAGTCTTATTTTACTGTATATATTTTTATATGTATTTTTGTAAGCAACCTCAAAGTCACTCTAGGAATCTCTTCCTAGAAGAGAAGGGTTATTTGTAAATATTTAAGAAGTTCAACAGCGTGGGTTGTGGTGCCACATAACCCATGTAAAAAGTCAAACTCACTGTGAATTTAAATAGTCTTTACAACTTCTGTTTAAATACACTTAACAGTCTCCTTGCGTGCAATGCCATGTTTTTTGGCAGATTTATAACATACTTAAAACACAGAGCTTAGTTCCAACCACACAGAAGATCTTCAAAAGTTAAATGATTCACCTCCACTGATTTTATGGCTGTCAGAAATTAAAAAATCATAAAGTATCTCTTTCGTGCTTAGATGCAGATTAAAAGAAAAACATCTATATTGAGGCCATTTTTTTATGTGAATTCATTTCTGTTGATGGGATTGTGCCTTATATCTGTATGTGTGATAAACATGATGAAAAAAGCTTACAAAATTTTGCCTGCTCCTTTTCCTTTCCTCAAAGTGAAATGGTTATCAGCCTGACTCATTCTCTTAAGTTGCTTCTATATGATGACTACTTTATTCACTCAGAGAACTGGCTAACCAGATACACAATATCCAGATGTTTGTTCACTTAACAGAAATAGTGCCTACAGGCACACAGCAGCTTGATGTGTCAAAAAGAAAATTGTACATTTAAAAAAGTTTTCTAGTCTCAAATTACTAATCAGTTCACTCCATCAGTAAATAAGTTAACAGATTTTTACAGAGCATGCCAAACATGGTGGGAGAAACTGGCCTGGGAGAGAGTATGTTCTTAATAAATATTTATTACAAAAATCAACAGAACCTGTCTTGTTGTTGAAATGGATAAGGAAGTTTGAGATGTGTAGTTATCTCAAGATGTTTATGTAAAATAAGATTACTATGAGATAACCACATGACTACAGCCTAAAAAATGTCCTTAAAAACTGTTACAAACTATAAATATTCTAGGAGTTTTGCTTTATAGGTTTTCCAGTTAAAACACTTCCAAGAAGGTGAGGTTTTACTTAGATTTTGAGAAGTGAATGCATATATAGAGTGAGAGAATGGATAATGTGTGTTCTAATAAGGGCTAAAATGAAGGCTGGGAAAAAAACAAAGGAGAAAGCGGAGGACAAATATTCTAGGAAGACAGAGGGGTAAAAAGGATAATCTGGTGGCATTTTGCCAGATGACTATGAGTGTACATTTTAGAATAGAGGGAGCAAGTTCAGAGGCAAGAAGAACACATGAAATTTATTGCAATTATCCAAACATGAAGTAATAAGAGGCTGAGCTAACCAAATGGCAGTAGAATAGAAATGACAGATATATGAGATATTGCACATGATGAATCAACTCTCGTCTTTTCAATCTCCAAAATAGCCTGGATAGTTAAATCTGCTGATAATACAAATTTATGGGAGTGGTAAACACAAGGCAACATAAATGAGAAATTGATAGGACTGGAATGTTTTGATAAACAAGCTAGTTGGCAAGCACATTTAAATGACAGCTCCTGTAAAGAAAAATATGTTCAATAATAATTAAGAACCATCAAGAATTAATGGTTTGATTCATGCAGGAACAGTGCTTGTCTTACAGGCAATAGAACCCATAGTTACATTTATCATTCACAGAAAATAATACTTATCACATTTTAAAATTTAAAAAACATTTTCATGTACATTAATTCATTTGATATTAAAAGGCCACTGTAAGGAAGAAACAGCTTAGATTGTGATGTGCATTTTGTAATTGCAGTTACTTGCTGCTTTCATCATGTGGCCATGCCATTGCATGGGGGTGCATTTGAGGCTGTGTGAAGGGGATATTATTAGGCAGATGTATATTTGCATTTACATGCTTAAGAAGGTGTATCAGTCATGGCCTGGCAGGAAAAAGATGTCATTGTGGAGAGTTTAAGATTTAAAAATATGGGCAATCATTTCAGGCTAATAAAAGCAAAGAGCTGCTGTCTCAAAGGCAGAAGGAAAGGGAAATTACATGATCTCCACAAGGATTGTGTCGTTTGGTGGAGAAATGCAACTAACCTGTGGAAAACTGGAAGGGAATGAGCTAGAAAATAAACTCCACTCTTAGCCATCTCCTATACTCTGATCTTCTCTTGATACCTGTTAATGGCCAAACCCAACCATAAGCCAGAGGGAAGGGAACCTGTTTACCAAGCCTATATGAGTAAGTCTCTCAGGGGCAAGAGAAGGGTAGAACCACATGGCAAGTGGCTCTGGAGGGCGAAAGGAAAATATCCAGCAAAGAATTTGTGGCATGTCTTTCAGACAAGGAAGGAAAATAACTGGAATGAATTATAGGAGAGTATATGCATCTTCCTCATCCATAGCTTCACTCTAGGCAAATGATCAAAAACAGTTTTTTCTGCAGAAGATTGCTCTGACTCATAGCATGTTTGTCAAGCGAAAATATCCTGGCCTAAATTAGTTGCACCAGGAACATCAATCTTTTTTTTTTAACTTTTTATTTTAGATTGGAGTATAGCCAATTAACAATGTTGTGATAGTTTCAAGTGCACATAAAAGGGACTCAGCCATACGTATGCATGTATCCATTCTCCCCCAAACTCCCCTCCCATCCAGGCTGCCACGTAACATTGAGCAGAGTTCCCTGTGTTATACAGTAGGTCTTTGTTGGTTATGCATTTTAAATATAGCAGTGTGTACATGCTGATTCCAAACTCTCTGACTATCCCTTCCCCTATTGTTCCCCCACCCCGGTAACCGTAAGTTCGTTTTCTAAGTCTGTGAGTTTGTTTCTGTTGTGTAAATAGGTTCATTTGTACCATTTCTTTTTAGATTCTGCATATAAGGGATATCATACGCTATCTGTGTTTCTCTGTCTGACTTACTTCACTCAGCATGACAATCTCTAGGTCCATCCATGTTGCTGCAAACGGCATTATTTCATTTTTTTTAATGGCTGAGTAATATTCCATTGTATATATATACCACATCTTCTTTATCCATTCCTCTGTCAATGGACATTTAGGTTGCTTCCACGTCTTGGCTATTGTACACAGTGCTGCAATGAACACTGGGGTGCATGTATCCTTTCGGGCTATGTTTTTCTCCAGATATATGGCCAGGAGTGGGATTGCAGGGTCATATGGTAGCTTTATTTTTAGTTTGTTAAGGAACTTCCATACTATTCTCCACAGTAACTGTACCAGTTTACATTCCCACCAAGAGTGTAGGAGGGTTCCCTTCTCTCCACACCCTCTGCAGCATTTACTGTTTGTGGATTTTTTGATGATAGCCATTTTGACTGGTGTGAGGTGATATCTCATTGTAGTTTTGATTTGCATTTCTCTAATAATTAGCAGTGTTGAACATCTTTTCATGTGCCTCTTGGCCATCTGTATGTCTTCTTTGGAGAAATGTCTATTTAGGTCTTCTGCCCATTTTTTTTGACTGGGTTGTATGTTTTGACGATATTAAGCCTCATGAGCTGTTTGTAAATTCTGGAGACTAATCCCTAGGTTAACATTCCTTCCAAAGTAGATTAAAGGAACGTTAACCTTTGAAATACGTGTGGGGCTGGGCATGAGTGAAACCGACCATTTCTTAAGTGACTACGTGCTCCACATGCCCCAAAGAGATCTGTAATAAAAACACTACATGTTTAAACAGAAAGCAGTTTTCTCAAGTTCTGGATAAATCCTGTATAAAAGTGACTGTTCAATTTTCCTGGCTCCCAGAGTCTTTCTAAATAGCACTGTACAAATTGGGATGCCATTTCACCTTCCTTTATATATCTGCAGCAGAGTTCAATTTCCAGAGATGATCTAGGTATGATTCATTCTTTCACCATTTATGAAATCAATTAAAACATAGGACTTCAGTGGAGTAGTTAAGTTCATCAAGTTATTCCTTTAGCCATTTCATAAATAAATAGTTTAAATATTCAAAATGTCAATACCATGATAAGATTCACCGATATGATTGGCTTTGGCCATTTAATCATGAGGATAGTGATGTGTGTCACTTCTGCCAGGCTCCACTTAAGAGCCAGTGTACAATTCTCCACATTATTCTCCCTTATCGTGGTTCACTGAAGTCCAGTACCAATAAGGCTCTAGCGTGATATGGTAGAGTCTGCATCAGCTTTGATACTTGTTTTGATTACAATGAGCAGACTTCGCCAGTTGACCAGCATTAGACAAGTAGAAAAAGTGAGAATTAACTTTTGTTGTTTTAAGACCCTGAATTTTGGGGGACTGTTTTGCACTGCAGTATAAGCTAGTCAATTGTCTTAATCAGCTTGGGCTACCATAACAAAATACCATAAACTAGGTAGCTTATAAACAATGGAACTTTATTTCTCACAGTTCTGGAGGATGGAAGTCTGAGATCAGGGTGTCAGCATCATCTAGGTCCTGGTTAGTCTCTTTTAGGGTTATGGATTGTCCACTTCTCATTGTATGGCAGAAAAAAGTCTACAGAGCTCTTCAACTTTTTCTTATAGGGGCACCTATCCCATTCATGAGGGCTCTACCCGCATGACCTAATTTTCTCCCAAAGCCCCCACCTTGAAATATCATCGCATTGGGATTTGGCTTCAACATTTGAATTTGGGGTGGGGGGGGGAAACACAAACTTTCAGTCCGTAACACCAATCTTGCAAGATACATTCTCTTTAATGATTTACCCACTTCCTACTTCATGTAATTTACCAAAAGAACACCACTCTTCACGTACACAGAACTACGTTAAGTCCATCAACCGTGTCGTGCTTCTCTCTCTAAGCATGTTTACATTCATGTATGGTCCTTCTACTGAAATGCATTTCTTACCATTCCTTGACTCACTGACTCTACACAGTCCCACCAGATCACCTTATTCACACAAAAGCAGTGCTGAGCTAGGGCCAGTCCATATCCACCCATGAGAGCCAGGTGTTATATTTTCAGCAACTGTGCAATCCAGTTTTTAAAGGGCTTAAGAATTAAATTATATAACTTATAATTAAATAAATTACATTATAAACAAAATACATACTCAAAACTTTTTTTTCTCATTTTATTATTTTCTATGTTCCTTTTTAAAAAATTTTTATTGGAGTCTAGTTGATTTACAATGTTGTGTTAGTTTCAGGTGTACAGCAAAGTCAATCAGTTATACATATACATATATCCACTCTTTTTTAGATTCTTTTCCCATATAGGCCATTACAGAGTATTGAGTAGAGTTCCCTGTGCTATACAGTAGGTCCTTATTAGTTATCTATTTTATATATAGTAGTGTGTATATGTCAATCCCAATCTCCCAATTTACCTCTCAATTTTTTCTCATTTTACTATTTTCTATGTTCTTGTGGCTATTTATGTCTATTTTGTATGTATGTTGAAAATAACAGTAAGTTGTACTACTATGCATCTCAGCTCTGAGTTCAACGATAGCTTGGTAGCTTGAAATCAGTCACGGTGGGAATATTTAAAACACAGATATCAAACAAATACTACCAGACATGGCTGGATTGATTCTTTTATGTATTGTCTAGGCTTAGGAAAGTGCTGGAGAAAATGTTAATAAAGTAGATTAAACTTAAAAATAAACACAAATACACACAAAAATGTTGAAGAAATATTTTTCTGGTATTCAAAACCCATTACCTAACTTAGCAAAGAAGTTACTCACATTCTTGATGAACAAGCACAGTTCTAACATACATTTTCATTGTTTTGCTATTATCTTATTCACCGACATAAATGAAAGTATAATCAACATTCACAGCAGAAACAGAACTTGACAGCCAGTTGTTAAACATAAACTAGCACACCACTGCACAAAAGTTGCCTCATTCAGGAAGTTTTTTTCCATAATCTTCTTTCAGCAAGTTCTTCATGATAATCTAACTACTGTAGACTGAATGTTTGTGTCTACCCAAAATTCATGTGTTAAAGTCCTAACCCCCAAAATGATTGTACTTGAACACTGAGTCTGTAAGGAGGTGACACAAATGAGACCATAAGGGTGGGCCCCTAATCTAATAGGCCTGGTGTCTTATGAGAAAAGGAAGAAGCACCAGAGCCCTCTCTCTCACCACCATGGAAGAACACAGTGAAAATCAGTCAGGAAGAAAGGGCTCAGCAGGAACCTTATTTGCCAACATCTTGATCGTGGACCTCCCAGCCTCCAGACTGTGAAAAGTAAATGTCTGTTGTTGAAGTCACCCAGTCAGTGGTGTTTTTTATGGTAGCCTGTGCAGACTAAGACACCAACCCAATCTGAGTAATGCTCTTCCTAACTGCTCTAACTGTTCCCTTAACATAATATTATCAGAGTACCTATTATTCTCCAGTATAAATGTTTCTATTAGTCACAACCAGTACAAATAGTTATTAATTATATACTGTGTAGGAAGTACTTTCTAAATGCTGGGGAAGTAGCTTTGAACAAGTCAAAAAGTTCTTTGCTCTTATGGAGAATATACTCTAGTGTAGGGAGACAAAATAAATGAGTAAGGAATACCAATAAAAATAAGATCACTTATGGGAGTCATAAGAAAATAAAGTAAAAGTAGGCAATGTTAAAGAAAGTGATTGTGAAGAGAGGGAATTTTGTACATCAGATGGTGATGATTTGCTCTTTGAAATGAACACCATGGTTTGCTCTCAAGATTCCCAACTTTCTGCTTTCAGGAATGAAACATTCCCTCTCTCCCAGCTATTGAGAGTGTTAGGGCCTGCCTTTTCACAGCTGAGTCCCCCTTAAAATAATGACCTTAGTTGAAGTGAGTTGCCTCTGTAAAGAAGGACTCCCTTCCTTGTGGGTAACATACATCCAGTGACAGGACCATAAATGGTTAAAGGGTCCTGGCCTCCCTGTCTCAATCCGGGCAACTCTGCATGGTTATCCTGGATCCTGAGCTCCCCATAAGATTGACTGAAGCTTTTGTTTCACTGCATCAGCAACCAGCTTTTTCTGTATGACAGCAACTGACTTCTCTTCCTCTGCCCAATCTTGGTTCCTTAACTCCCTACTGCTGTTAGTCCTGAAATTATTTTCCACCAATATTTACACATGCAAATATCTCTGTGTTGGAGCCTGTTTCATGGGCAGTACAACTAGGAATAGTTGGAAATAGGAGTGGTACAAAAAAACAGATGCTAAAATGTAATATTTGACCTGGATTATGCATTGACCAGTTGGCAAAGAGGCTTCCTTCAGTGGTGGTAGGTGAACCGTGGATAGTCCTTGATATGGGGGCAGTGTTGCAAATGTGCAATTATTGAAACTTCCACTGGTGATGAACTAAGATGGTTCACTAGTGGAAGAAAATGCACTGGCTCAAGTAAAGTAGAAGATGTCTTGAAATACAAGGAAAATAGTAATCATGAGGACAGCAGAATTGGATGGCTGTTGCTGGGGACAATTGATGCACTAGAGAAAGATATTAAGAGACTGAGAGTGACTGATCCACAATCAAATACTAAGTGTGAATATCAGAAGCAGTCCTGGTGGCATACAAGTAGATTCTCATGAAGCCAGAGTGCAAGAAAAAGCTGAGAATCATGCCCACAGCTTAGTTATAACCTTAGAAAATTCCTGAGAAGTTTGAATTTTCACTCTGGAAATATCTGGCTACAAAAAGATTAAGGCATTCATTGGGAAAGAATGGGGAATTGCGATTTTAGATGAACACACATTTCAAACAATTCAAAATCACAAATCTAAAAGATACATCTGACCTCCTGAGCCTGCTGAGTGGCCCAAATCCTATCAGTTAAATACCAGAAGACAGAATATAACTTACAGGAAGAGAGTGCCTTATATGAAAACACACTCCCTGCCCAGGGCCTAACCCTACTTCCCCTCCTGATCATCTGAACAAAACTAGGATGAAGGTACAACATAATCCTGTTTGAGAGGTGCTGAGTATGCCAAGGGAGAAAAGGCATTACCTCCCCCAAATAGAGCAATAACAAGTCGGCATGTATCACCAAGAAGTGAGAGACTACAGTTGGAATTAGATTCTGAGGGTGCTGCATCAAGGGGAACAAAAACATCAAGATGGATAAGGAAACACTTATCATTTTAGGAGCACTCTCCCAGGACACAATAGTTAGTACTTTGGCTAATACTCTGAGAGACAGTATTAACTCATTACTAGGATTGATCTTAAAAATTTGGAGAAAGAAAGTGAAGTAGGAATTCCAGAACTGCTATGGCAGATATTATGAGTACAATTTGAAATACTTGGAGATATTGTTAAAGGGTATAAATTTGCAACTAGAAGATGAATAAGTTCTGGAGATCTAATGCGCATATAGTGATTATAGTCAACAATACTGTATTATATACTTCAAAATTGCTAGGAAACAATCAAATATCTTAATTATAAAAAAGAAATAATTATGTGACATGGTAGAGGTGTTAGTTAAAGCTATGGTGGTAATTACATTGCAATATATAAATTTATCAAATAAACACACTGTACACCTTAAACTTACACAATGTCATATGTAAATTGTATATCGTAGAACAAAATATAATGAAATGAAATAAAAGTATTTGGAGAAAGTGAGCATGCTAAAGCGATATATTGCACAAAGCCAACAAATCCACAGGAGGATTATGTTTCATGGGCAAACCTCAAAGGACATTCCATTTACCAAAGTAATCAGAAATGTGATGGTGAAGCTCAGAGGTTTCTGTCTTCTATAGTTTAGGACTGAGAGTAGAAACTGTTGATACACAACTCTGTTTTGTGATAGCAATGAGAATGACAGAGTCCTGATATCTTGGAGGCCAAATGACAGCATTTGAACATCAGAAGTAAGGTGAGTACAATTATCAAAATTAGAAAGGGAGGATGGAGAGAAAAAAGGTGACACACAGATAATTATGAAGATAGTTAACACAATACAATGTCCATAGGGGCAAAAATGATGGTCCCAGTCAAAAAAAGAATTGCTCAATCTACCGAAATTTTTTAAAATAAAATACTAAAAAATGGAAAGATCAGGAGGTTGAAAATAGCAACTCCAATTAAAAGCCATATTACCTTGCCCAGTTCTTCAACCATATTGTAGACTCAGAAATCACTAATTGAAAGAGAGGCCAGGTCCCCCAGAGAAAGAGCCCTGTAATACTATGTTGAGTGTGTACGGTAATAATTATCTTAGTCCTTCCTGATAGGGGCCTACAGTTACTCATTCAGGTAACCAGCACTGGAGAAAGGGGAGTGTCCAAAACTTTTGAGAATGGTTCATTTATCAAAGGGCCCAGTAGACACTGATAACAAGAGATCCTCCTGTTAGAATGTAGCTAATGGGATTCCAAGTAATAAATAGTGTCTTGGCACAGGTTGGGCTCACAATGGACTGTTATTTCCTTTTCCCACACAAACTGTATAATTTGCATGGACATTGGTGGTAGCTGAAAGAAAGCCCACATTGGTTCTGTGGCTAGTAGTGTAAGATCTATAGCAGTGCAGAAGGGCAAGTAAAAGCACCAATAAATGCTGCTTCCTAGCCAAGATAGTATATCAAAAGTAAGGTAGTACTGTAGACTAGGAGAAATATCAGAGATCAAGGGTATGCTTAAAGAAGTTAAATGACACAATGTTCCTCATTAAATACTCCTTTTAATTTGCCAGTCTGGCCCTTAGATAAAAGCATTCTGAAGAATGAAAGCAGATGATTTTAAACTCAAATCATAGATCCAATTACAGCTGCTATTCCAATGTAGTATATTTGCTAAAGTAGTTGACACTACCTCAGAAATGTGGTAGATAGACACTGATCTGGGGACAGAATTTCCCCCCCCCCATGAGAAAACTGAGGCTTAAAAGGTTATATTCCTGTGGAATAGGTAACAGTATGAATTTAGGTTAACTCTAATGCTTTCTGCCATAAAATAATCTGGAGATCTGCATCAATGATATATGACATAGAATATCACATTGTCCCACTATATTGTTGAGATCATCTTAATTAGATCAAATCAGAAAGTAGCCAGTATGTTGGCAAAGAGGTTGTGGAAAAAAAAAAAAAAAAAAAACTATTTCAGGAGACATGGAGCATGTCTGCACTGCCCTCCAAAATAAAGGACAAATTGTTGCACTTAGTTCCATTTACCATAAAGAAGGAAACACTAGTTAAACTGAAAAATCAGTATTTCCTTACTAATATTTCGGAGTGAATCTTTCTGTATTTTGGGGCAAATGGATTGTAAAATACAATAGTGGAAACTTAGAGATCAATTATTATATAATTCCATTTTAGAAATTATGGGGAGGGGCTTCCCTGGTGGCGCAGTGGTTGAGAATCTGCCTGCCAATGCAGGGGACGCGGGTTCGAGCCCTGGTCTGGGAAGATCCCACATGCCGCGGAGCAACTAGGCCCGTGAGCCACAATAACTGAGCCTGCGCGTCTGGAGCTTGTGCTCCGCAACAAGAGAGGCCCAAGAGAGGCCGTGACAGTGAGAGGCCCGCGCACTATGATGAGGAGTGGCCCCCCCTTGCCGCAATTAGAGAAAGCCCTCGCATAGAAACGAAGACCCAACACAGTCATAGATAAATAAATTAAATTAAAAAAAAAATTACGGGGCGGTTTCTAGGATGGCAACAATGAAAATGTAGTGAAATGGAAAATGTATGATATATTTTAGAGGTTTAACTGAAACGTCTTCTATTATATTTGATGTAGCAGATCAGATAAACAAGAGATCTAGGATGCTATATAAATTCTTACATTATTCTCTTCTGTTGATAGAAGTGATACCTAATAAAACACAGACGACTTTTGGAGAAATATTTAGAGTATTTTAAGTTCAATTTACTTAAGTAAATTACTTAATCTACTTTCCAAGTGGAAATAATACGGAGGAATTAAATATCTGAATCTGACCTGGGATATACATATATACAATGTGGAATCCTAAGCACGTATTAGTACTGAAATTCAGAAGCCTGAAAACCTCACTTTAGTTTGAGAAAGAAGAGAGATCAAGAATGACTCCAGTTATTGCAACAGAGATTGGTAAAAGGAGTAGAATGAGCAAAGGATGCTAAGAAGGGATGGCCATTGTGTAAGAGAACAATCTTAGGAGTGCTGGGTTACGAAATTCAAGACAGATATATGTTTAAAGAAAAAATGGAGTAATAAACTATACTCAGCATAGTTGACAGGTGGAGTAAAATAAGAACAAAAACCTGATCATTAGATTTGACACTGGGAATGTCATTTTCAAGTTTAGTGAAATGGTGGAGGGAGAAGCCAGATTAGAGACATTTAGAGAACAGTCATTGAGGGAAGACAGCAATATCTATTCTTGGAGGCGTTTTGCTTCAGGAGGGTATTATGGGAGCTATTGATATGGGGGATGATAAATGTCAGGACAAGAAAAGCTTTCCACTTTGTTTCTTTTCAAACACGGAAAACCAGGACATGTTTATATGCTATTTGAAATACTTCTGCAAATAAAGGCAAACAAATAAGTAAGGAAATAGAGAATAATTATAAGAATCTTGTTCTTTTAAAAGGTAAATGGGATGGGATCCAGAAGAGTGGAAATATTACAGTCCTGTTATAATACTAACAAGAAACAAATCAACTACAAATAAATGTCTCTCTTTCTAGTTATACTTTTTATAAGGCATCATGGATTACTTTACTGTGATATTATGTATGTATAACTCAGTCTTATTCTCTCTGTCTTAAAAACCACGGTGAAGGAATTTAAACATTTGGTCTTAATTTTACTTTCATAGATTCTATTTGTTTACATTTCCTCTAAACAAACAATAGTAGTCACCTACATAATATCAATACATCAACTCACCTCATGTCACCAACAAAACTATATTAATTTTTATTCTCAAAAATGTATAAGGTATTTTTTCTACTGTCTTTTTTCCTATTTGTTGTAGTGTTTTATTGCTTCCAATTGTTCCTCCAGATATTTGAATATTTATTCTGCCTGCTTGTGTCATATCCAATTCCACAGTACCTCTCTACTCCCAAATATAATGTAGTCACTATAGAAGACTGTCCCATACAAGTGATTTGTAATGAGCAAGGCCTTCACATTCATGTACTATTTTCCAGAATCTCACTGTGGAAAGCCTTTCACTTGCCATTCAATTTTGCTCAGGACATATCGATGCCAAAGAATAATGTTTTCTAAGGAGTTAGACTGTCAAAGTTGTGAGACATTCAATCTCAAACAAGAATGGATAGGCAACAGTTTGAATGTGTGGCTTAGTCTAAAATGTAATCTTAGAGATTTGTACTACAACTATAAAACGATATATGAAGACTCTGGGTTTCTTTATTTGCTCTTCTAGCAATGTAACTGCACTAGCTCTCAAACATGGTAAACTCTCCAAAAAATAACTGACTTCATCTTTGTGCACAGAGAAAACTGCTTCTTCCTCACAGCATATTTCTAACCATTCCTAAATCAGTCAGTAAAAAACTAATTTTGCAAACAAACAGAAACCACAATACTTCTTCCCTAAATAGGTATTTTATAGAAATAATTTTAAATAGTATATTATATATTTTTATTAAATTTTCTGCATTTATGATTATTCAAAAACTTTTATGGAAATATGGTTTATTATACTTCAATAATTTGATAATGTTGAACATGACAAATTAGTAGACCTTTTAGTTATTTGGAACTACCACAAAATATGTGTGGTTTAAATAAATCATTATCTGGAGCCTTTCTAATTTTATTTGTACATTTATAGTGGTCCAATACAAATATTAACATTAATTTCACAGTGAAATTTTGAAATTTCAAATAAGACCTATAATTCTAAAGATATTTGAGGTTGTAATGTTACATTGATGACTGATTTTAGCTACATGTTCTGACAAAATTATACCAACTATCCCAAATATTATCTAAAATCAAATAAGATAATGTTATTCTAAAATATCTGCAATACTCTTCTGTTTAAGTAGAGATATTTGAATAAATCAATATAAAAAATGGCCATCAAAAATCTGAGTTTTATACTCAGAGAAAATGTTCTGGATCACTGAACTGTCATTAGGTTTACAATAGATAAAAAGGACATTTATGGCATAATACATTGTTATTGTGTAAATTCAGATTACAGTTAAGATGTTCATTGACTTTCTCTTCACTTCCCTGGCTTTATCTTTTCCCTCTTTTTTTTGTCACACCTTACTTATCTCTAGTTAAAATCCCAATGAACATGGTAGTCCTTAAATTTTAAGGAATTTAATTCCTTAAATTCCTTAAAGTGAAGTAGTATTCTCTTCACTACTCTGAGCCGTGAAAATCTGAATCATAACAAAACTTAATGATTTTAAGTTTTTGACAAACATTGCATTCAACTTCAATTCCAGAGAACCAAAATGAGCCCTGTTATAATACTACATTACAAACAAGTAAAGGGGCAAATATTAATATATTTGAAAGTGAATTATTATATATTTCTAAGTTTAATTGGTATTGGTGTGTCCACACACATGTGTTTAAATTTGCCTTTCAAATGCTAAGAATAACACATTACCTGCCATCTATGTATGATAAATAATATAATTTTAGTGGTTGCTTTGAGAACATTTCTCACATAATCCTTTCAGGAGCTTTGCTACAACACTAAAAAAAAAACAGATTTGCTAGCATCATAACACAAATCCTGGAAATTTTTTAAGGTGGTGTTTCCTGGATTAAAATCACAGCTGAATGCATGAGACCGTATAACATATGAGAGGAAAATAAATGTTTAATATACTCATACTCTTGGTATATTAAATAAGATAAGGTTTATCTCTTCCTTCCTAACCATAATATTTAAAATGCATTAGTCTTTAAAATTATACATTTTTAAAAAACTTTTTTCTTTTTAAAGGAATTCCTTTATTTTTATGGCTGTGCTGGGTCTTCGTTTCTGTGCGAGGGCTTTCTCTAATTGTGGCAAGCGGGGGCCACTCTTCATCGCGGTGCGTGGGCCTCTCACTATCGCGGCCTCTCTTGTTGCAGAGCACAGGCTCCAGACGCGCAGGCTCAGTAGTTGTGGCTCACGGGCCTAGTTGCTCCGCGGCATGTGGGATCTTCCCAGACCAGGGCTCGAACCCGTGTTCCCTGCATTGGCAGGCAGATTCTCAACCACTGCGCCACCAGGGAAGCCCAAAAAACTTTTTCCTTAAATTGCTATGGATAGTGGGTTTGATTTCAGTTTAATAATTTATTGACCATTTTGTCTGAGGTTACATAACTGCAATAATAAGGATGTTTTTAACATTCTCTCCCAATTTCCAATAAACTAGAATTCCAATTGGTGTGGGAGATGAATAAAACAAATACTATAATAAAAAATTCTGTGGAAAATTACTTGCTAGGTTAAAATAAGAATGAACTGGATATCTTTGATGCTTCAGACTTCAGCAAAATATAATAATCTGGCCACATATGTATGTGCAAAGGCCATTTTTGCAGCCCAGTTTTCTTTTGAAATTGATACATAATTCAATGTAATACTACTGAAATGGTCAAGGGTAATTTCTATAAATCAAATCACTTTTTAAAAATAATTTATTAATTTAACTAATATGTATTACTATATCCCAGTATGAAACCATAGCTGAATATGAACAATTTAATTCAGTGTCAGATCTTTCCTCTTTTACTGTCATCTTCTTTCTCCCTCTTTTCCCTTCTTCCTCTTTCCCATTCTCTCTCTCTTTAGTTCTTTCTATTTTTAAAAAGAGATATTTTAGAATTCTCTGGCAGCAAAGAGGATTGGCTGCCAAGCCAAAAACGCATGGAATATGAAGAGAAAATATTGACACTGAAATAAACCCTAAACAGCATTGTAAGTTAAGCCATCATTAACTAGATGGAATGTGACTAGGACATGGGCCTGTGAAAATGCATGGGAGTGAAGGAACAGGGCAAAATCAAATAATGTAATGAATTAGCACTGATGGAGCATAGTTTGCATTTGGAGAAGTGTCATGAAAGAAGGTCACGGATGAAGTGAGGGTATAAATTATTACGAATCCTGAGTGCATTACAAGGAATTTTGCTTTTGATATGAAAAGAACATGGGAAAACATAAGGATTATAAGAAGGAAAAATGGCAGAATTATAATTGGTTTTTTTGAGACAATCTTCTCTGGCTCTGTAGTTTAGTAAATTATAAGGTCAAGTGCCTGTGAAAGAGTCTCTATAAACTGTTATAGAAGTAGGTTTTGGTGAGTAAAAAAACACAGAGTAACAACAGTAATATAAGTAAAAACATAAAAGCTCAATTAAAAATAGCATCACACATATATGTATACAAATATACATCACTATATTTCTTGTATAAGTAAATAAAATTACTTATCTTCTAATAAGTAAATTATATCAAATTTTAATTTTTAAATTGAACAAGAATATTTGTCTCCATTAACTTAGCTTAAGATAACATATATATCATTCTGAAGTCTATTCGTCCAGTACAGACTTTTCCACTAAGCAACAATTTTCCAGTTGCATAAAGGTATTTTCACCTGCATTTATCACAAGTATTTCAAAAACAATTTGTTCCAAAGAGGATTCTCCTTTATGACATCCACAAAAAGTATTTCCAGTGATTTCTTATATTACCATTTTAATATCCTCCGAGCAAGAAGTCTTACAGTATTACTCAAATTGTCCCCTCTCCTTAATTTGCTATATGTTCAATCAAGAAATCTTATTGAATATAAATATATTCTTAAGAGCTTTTAACTCCATTTCTCCTGTTCATTCACTTGGTGAATTAGAAACAGATTTATTATTCTAAAAAATAGAATAGATTTATAGTATTAATTTACTATTTTCCATAGTTTCTGTAATTACTGATGAAATTCAGCTAGTCTTTGTATTTTCAGTCCTACCACTACTTCACTCCAACCGCCATTTCACTGCCAGTCTTTTCTCCAAAACACAAACTATCACATATTTTTCCCTCTTACATACTGTCAGCTCTTCCCTATTGCCCTCAGACATAAAATTTCTCAGAATATCCACTGAAGCTTATTTTTATCTTGAGTTCTCTTACCTCTTGGCTTTGTATTGTCACTCCTTTTTCTCCCTTTCCCATACCTATGTATCTGCACTGCTAAGCTAATTGCGCTTTACCTAATTCAGTAATTGTTGGGGATTTCATTCCTTAGCTTACACTCTTCCTTTGAACAAAATCTCCCTTTACTTCCTTCTAATTCCATCTGACTAAAAGATGCTGATTCTCCAAGACTGAATTATACATATACTCCCCTCCTACAATACTTTACAAAACACTTCAGGTTAGTATATTCTCAATTTGCTCCAACAGAATCTTAGAGCTACAGGCGGAGCTGTTTAATATCTTACTAAATAAATCACAATGCAATTTCAAGGACCCTTAGGTCATGGTTTCTTATCATTTATTAATATTTTGTAGATTTCTATCACTTACATCCTTGGAAGTCTACTCTGAATCAATTATAGGGGTACCCTTTAAAGTACCTTCAAAATATCTACCTCAAAATTAATAAGACAAGCATAACTCAGTCTTTATTCCTGCTTGCACCCCTGTTTTCAAGTATTCTAACATCTTCAGAAAGTGTTTCCTGAAAAAGAAAGCTGAAACAGTGTTTAATAAGAAGAGAAAGAAAATGCAAGTTTATAAAAGATGGAACCTGCCTGCAGTTAGATAATAACCTCTTTGTTCTTTGCAGTCTACTGGGCACACCAGCAACCTCTAATTTACGTTGTTGTGTTTTTGAAAGTGTATCCTTCTTCCTAGATGACGTGTATTCTGTGACAGACTTCATACTACTAATCACAGATTAATCTACATAAAATATCCTTATGCCTACTCCTCAAGCCCCCTGAAAAGCCCTATACTGTATGTGCAATTTTATATCTGCATGATCTTAGTGGACTTTAGGTCCTTCAAATTTAAGCATTAAATGACAAAGCATATCATAAAATGAGACATAAGAAGTGAAATTCATTTCTTTATGTTGGATATCAGACCTTGTTCACTATAATTTTATGTTAAAAATGTTACAAAACTAACATAATGGCTCATTGAATTTTAGCCAATATCCAAATGTTTTTAAAGTGAGATATAATTGCTGTATAACACTGTGTAAGTTTAAAGTGCACAACCTGTTGATTTGATACATTTATATGTTTCGGGATGATTACCACCACAGTGTTAGCTAACACCTCCATCGTGTCACATAATGATTTCTTTTTTGTGATGAGAACAATTAAGGTCTAGTCTCTTAGCAACTCTGAAGTTTATAATACAGTATTGTTGACCACAATTGCTATGCTATGCATTAGATCTCCAGAACTTATTTATCTACTAGTTTCAAGTTTGTACCCTTAGACAGCATCTCCCCAGTTCCTCCACCACACAGTTCCTGGTAACCACCATTCTATTCTCTGTTTCTATGAGTTCGGCTTTTTTAGATTCCACATAAAAGAGACATCACAATTTTTTGAAATGAAAAGTTAACATGAATTTTTTTCTCCCCAGAGAGGAAGATTTTATAGGAGCTTTACCCTATTGTTTCAGTTCTAGAGTTAAATTTTAGTTGTATTAGTGGACTGAACTTGTAGTAGTCTGAGAGCCCTTCAACAACCTGTTGCTCAGACTCGCATTTCGATCCTCAGAGGCTCTAGCAGTGTTTTATGGATTTCCCATATGGAATCACACAGAGCATATGAGAGTAAATGTGGAATTTATTATACTATAGCTATGGTTAATCAATAAATCTAGACAATCGCTCTTAAGGATATCTGAAGAACCGGCCACAGCAGTCTTCATATCTCATACATTTTCTGGTTGATAAAATTCATATTTCTAAATTGCAGTCAACCTTCATAAAATATTCTTGTATCTAACCCTCAAGATGCAACTGAGAAGACCTAGATATATTAGGCATACATGACCTGACTAAATTTGATACTTTTAGAATATCCAAATGTTAAAATAGATTAGTGCATAATAGGAGACAGATTTATTTTTTTTGCACATATGTCACTTTTTTTTGGCAGTAACATAATGAAGCACATTGATTCATGTAATTTTGGGGTAGTAACCTGTGAAGTTCACATCAAGTTTCCTGTGCACTTGAAATGCTTCTATGAAGGCGATTAAATAAATAAAGATAATTAACATCTGAAAATCTACATCTTCAGATAACTTTGGTTATTATACTTAGATTGTTTAGTGTCTTTTAAAAAGATAAAATGGTATAGATGAAAGGCTCAGGAAGTAAGATCTAATCTTTCACAGTGACACAAATGATTATCAATGAAATTAAAATATTATTCAAAAATGGCTAAGTATTGTATATTAACATTAATAAGTAATTCTGTTCTACCATTTAGTACTTTGGAAACCTGTTTTCCATTCTATATTACTATCAATAAGAAAATCATAATGATTTAATCAGATATATACTGATCTAATCAGATATATACTGATTACTTTCCAGTACCAATCAGTTAGACTATTTTCTTTTGTATAAGAATAAATAATTGAGGACTTCCCTGGTGGTGCGGTGGTTAAGAATCCACCTGCCAATGCAGGGGACACAGGTTCGAACCCTGGTCTGGGAAGATCCCACATGCTGCGGAGCAACTAAGCCCATGCACCACAACTACTGAGCCTGTGTGCCACAACTACTGAAGCCCACGTGCCTAGAGCCCGTGCTCCACAACAAGAGAAGCCACTGCAATGAGCAGCCCACGCATCGCAACAAACAGTAGCCCCCGCTCACCGCAACTAGAGAAAGCCCGTGCACAGCAACGAAGACCCAATGCAGCCAAAAATAAATAAATAAATAAATAAATTTTTTTAAAAAAGAATAAATAATTGAGCCTAAAATATATGAACACCCAATATTGAGTGCGTGATCAATCATTTTGTTTTATTGTTTGAAATAAAACCATTCTAAAGCATGAAGCCTGGGAAATGACATATGTAGGGTTAGGTATAAAAATACTAAATGAAAAATTTTAAAGTAATATAGGGGATGTAAGATTTAATAGACCTTTGAAGGATCTCTTTAAGAGAAACCTTCATACTGCCATTGTTGCTTTTAATAGGTGGATTTGAGCATTTAAACAATCTTTTGTGTGGTAAAGTTGGACCTCTTTGCCTTTGTCATCCTGTATGTGAATTTAAACTTCATTCTTTAGACTAAATACATTATTACAATTTCATTACTAATTACATAGAAGATGGTAAGTACATCTATGAATAAAATCTTTCCAGCAAATATTTTAGCCTAGTTATAACTGTGGAGCAATACAGTTGGAGTTCAATTTTGTTTCCCTACTCACAATCTACTTAATCTTAGCAAATTACTTAACTATCCCATGCCTCAGGTGCCTCATATATAATATAGGATAATTTTACCTAACACAGATTTTTATGAAGATTAAGTGATTACTTCTAAGGTTTTTGAACAGTTTCTGAATTTCAATATGTGCACAGATAGGTCAGTTTCCATTCTTCCTCCTGAAGGTAATTCAGTCCAGTGTCAAATATTTAGATCATGGGTTCTTAACCTGAGGTCTGTGTAGTCTGTGGGTGGAATGTAGGGGTGAATTTGGCTTGAAAAAAAGTTTTTGATATCAGAGATGTTTTTATTTGACATTATACTTTTGCATATATCTAAAAATACCATTTACAGTTTTCATTACTGAAAAATCACAGTAGTTATTTTGATAAGGAAATTACCAGTGATTGCTATTGTGCTGTATATAGATGCTCATGCAATAAAACTGGACACCTATTGAGCTACTTTGAGCCTAGCAGTCATTTGGCCACAAAATACCTAAGATTATAAATTCTCCATTGCTGATCCAGACAAAGCAGTTGCTTTGCAGCATTACCAACTGACAATCATTTGTCGATCAGCGTGAAGAAGTTAATCAACGACCAGCCTAGATTTTAAAGTTAAGCAATTATAGTCTACACTGATCTGTCTTAAAACATAAAATGTAACTTGCTTAAATTTAAATATTTTCTTGTTTTTATTCTGTTGAGAAGTATACATATTACTATATCACAATTTATAAAATATTTTAATTATATTTTAATATATTTGCTTTTCTTTGTAATACTATGCATTCATATTTTATTTATGTATTTTAAAATGTTGTTTTGACAAGTTGTCTACAGACTTCAAAAGTGGCCCATGATGCACTGTGCCTGCACATACACAAATACTTACAGAACATCTCTTCTAAGTAGCTTGTACAAGCTCAAATGAAACCTCCATAAAATCCTCACTGTTTTTTCAAAACAGATAATAATTGTAGCTACTATTTGTTAGGTAACTTACTATGTGCCAGGCATGCACTTTATATATACTATTCTAATAAATCTGTACAGCAATTTTGCAGGCTATTTATTTTCATCCTTGGTTTAAAATACAATGCAAAGAATTTAAATAAAATCTCAGTGCTATCCAGACAGGAAGAAGTTGGTTGAATTAGAATTAGAAATCATGATTTTTTTAAAAGAACAATTTTTGACATATCCTATTCTCGTTTTATTTCTCTGTAGATATTTTGTCCTTATTGCTTCTAATACATCATAAGGCTCTGTATTATTTATCTCAACATACTTTGTGGCAATCTGCTTAGGAATTTATGCACAGTCCACACTCAGTATGTATTTATAAGACAAACCAAAGCATGGGTTTACTTTAAAGAAGAGAAGGAAAATAATATTTTTTTAAATATTAAAAGTAAAAAACTTAAACTCAAACTGAATATTTACAAATTCAAGCCTTTTTCATTGCTAATTCATTTAGATTATATAATAACTATTCCAAGTTATTTTTTTAATCTTTGTTTTTGCTTTTCTAATTTATAAAACTTTAAAGAATCATTTCAAAAATAGGATCCAGGCCTTTATACCCTTATTTCTTAATAATAGCACTTCCATTCCTAAAGAAAATAAAAAATGCTTTGCTCCCTGCATAAAAATTCATAATGGTTAAAAATATTATTCTATAAAAAGAGTTATTATATCTCTAGATTGCATTTATTTTCTAAATTAGCCTACTTTTCTTTCAAGAACCTTTGTTAATGCAACTAATCATAATAATATTATTAATACCCTTTCTTCTAGAAACTATTTCTAAATTCCTCCAAAGAAAGCAAATGACTACTTTTTCACTTTTTTTCTTCTTTTAAGGAAACTAAATATAGGAGATTAAGTAATGTTATAAAGTTTACACAGTCTCACAAACTTTGATATTAGGGATCAAAAACCAATCTTTCTGGCATAAACATGCTTTTCTTATAGTAGTATTATTTGTTGATTTCTTTGCTTTGAACCAGTCACTGTACTGAGCATTTTAACACATATCATTTAAATTAAGCATGGCAAAAAAGAAAATCCTATGCTTTATTTTCCTTAATCTTTTCATATTATGAAGTAAGGAATCAGTAATTATAGAAAATTGCTCTGGTTTATATAGTCGGTAACAGAGTCTGATTGGAAGACTGTAAGTACTGTCTTTCACAGATATGTATGTATATGTGTGTATATATATATATATATATATTGTTGTTGTTGCTGTTGTTGTTGTTGTTGTTTTGGCTGCGCCACGCGGCTTGAAGGATCTTAATTCCCCAACCAGGGATTGAACCCTGGTCCCAGCAGTGAAAGTGCCAAGTCCTAACCTCTGGACCACAAGGGAATTACCTCACAGGTATATTCTTAACCATTAAACTTGTCTGTCTTCTCCGAAGAGAGACCAATGTTTATTGAGATCCTAACACATGCCAGGCTTTGTTGAATCCTTTATGAAAACCTGTTCTACTTTTATTTCTAGAAACAAAGTGACAGATTACCTAATCATTTTCTCTCTCTCCTCTCTGACATTTCTTATGGAAATAATTATTGAATGTTTACTATGTGCCAGACATTGTTCTCCTTGCTGGGGACAAAGCAATGTGTAAACCAAACCCAAATTTCGTGGAGTCTGCATTTAGAAATTTCCTTTAACCAAGGAATCATTTAGAAGTAAACTGTTTAGTTTCCATATATTGGGGGCTTTCCTAGATTACTGTTACTGACTTGTAATTACATTTCTTTGTGGTTAGAGAATGCACTCTAAATCCCTTTAAATTTATCAACACTAGTTTTATGGTACAGTGAATGGTCTATCTCGGTAAATATACATATGCACTTGAAAAGAATATGTATTCTATAGTTTTTGGATGTAATGTTCTATAAATATAAATTGAACGAAGGTGTTGTTCAGATATATGTCTTTATTTTTATTTATTGTTATTATTATTGACTGGTGATTACATCAATTGCTAAGTTGTATACAATCTTTTACTATAATTGTGTAAATGTCTATTCATTCTCCTATTTCATTCTGTTGGTTTTTCCTTCACATATTTTAATATTCTTTTATTAGGTACATAATTGATCACTGTCATTTTTCTGATGAATTTTCCTTTCTATCACTGTGAAATATTACTTTTTGTCTCTGGTAATACTCATTTTATTGAAGTCTTTTTTTTCTGAACTTAGTATATCCACTCCAAATTGTATATGCTAATAACTCTTTGTTTGATATATCTTTTCTCTCAATTTAATTGTAACCTAGCTCTGTTATGTTCAAAGTGAGTTCCTTGTAAGCAATAAGAAGTTATATTCAGCTTTTTATATTCATTCTGCCAGTCTCTAACAATCTCTTCCTTTAGTCCTTAGAATCTAAGTTTCCATCTAGTATAAGTTCCATATAGTTTGAGAAACTTCCTTTAGCATATCTTGTAGAGAAATGGAGACCAGCTCCATTGGTCTCATGTTTTTTATTCACCTTAAAATCTACTTTACATTCATTCCTGAAGGATGTTCAATGGGTACAGAATTCTAAGTTGACATGTTTTTTCTTTCCTTTCCTTTTTTTTCTTTCTTTTCTTTACTTTTAGTTCTTCTCTTCTTTCTTCATTTTTTCCCCTCACCATCTGAACTTTGAAGATGACACTCCACTATTTTCTAGTCTCATGGCTTCTGAGCAGTCATTTAAATTGTCTTCGTATGTATAATTTTTCATTTTTATCTACTTATTTTCAAGACTTTTATTTGTTTGCTTTTCAACACTTTGATTTTATGAACATTGGCATGATTTTCTTGGAACTTATTTGGAATTTTCTGAGATTTTTGAAGTTGTAAATGTATGTCATTTACTGCATTTGGATATTTTTGCACATTATTTTTTGAAATATGTCCCAATCTTCCCTTCTGGTACTCAGATTACACATATGTTAGACTTTCTAATATTGCCCCACAGGTTTCTGAGACTCTTATTTTTCTTTTTCAAAATTTCACTTTATTCTCAATTTTTTTCTTCATGGATAATTTCTACTGATCTATCTTCAGGTTCAGTGTTTCTTTCCACTGTCATCTTCATTTGGTTACTGAGCTTATCTAGTGGAATTTTTAATTTCAGATATTGTATTTTTAATTTATAAAATTTCCATTTGGTTCTTTTGTACCATTCCTTTATCTCAGTTATATTTATTATTTTTTCATTCAAGTCAAGTATGTTTTCCTTCACCCCATGAAACATAGTTAAATACCTGCACTGAAGTCTGATAATTCCACTCTCTGGGTCTTCTCAGGGTTAATATCTCATAATTATGTTTTCCCTTGAGAATCAGTCATATTTTTCTAATTCCTTTCACATCAAGTTATGTTTGTGAGGTATTCTGGATATTTAATGTCATGTTGTACACACACAGATTCTGTTATAATCATCTGGAGAATGTTGATGTTTCTGTTTTAGCAGACAATCAGCCTAGCTAGGTTCAGCCAATGATAGGTTCTATCTTGTCTTTTGCAGCTAGTAGTCCAAACCCTAGTTAACTTTCTCTAAGTGTTTTATGTTTGTTTGTATGTATCATGAAAATACATGTTTCAGGCATTAGATTAAGATTTGTGCAAGTTCATATGCAGAATTAGAGAATCTTCACCCCAGCTCTATCTGGAATCTCATTTTCCTCCCTGATTCACCAAGTGTCTTTCCCTAGTATTTTTAGCCAGCAGAGTGTCTATCCTGAGTGATAGCTATCTAAGGTCCACTACTTTATGAGTGGGGGAAAAACAGCACATGAAAGAAAAATAGTGAAAATCACAGTGATAACAGTTGCTTCTCCAAATTTTGATCGCCCTTTAAAATAAGACAAATTTGAAAAAAAATTTAAAAATAAATAAATAAATAAAATAAGACAAATTTGCTTACTTTCTCCAAAGCTCTTTGGTATTTTTTTTTAATTCATTGTTTAAAAAAAAAAAATTGTTGAGTTTATAGTTGCAATTAGAATGATGCATGAAGTATAGAGGGCTTTCACTGCCAAAGAGCAACCAGAATTTCAGGGAGTAATTTTGTTTTCATTTTTAAGATTAATTAAAATTTCAAATAAATTGTTAAGTCTCCTCCCTGATACTTTACTTAATGTAAATCAGAATTTCACACAATCAGTAAGTTAATTTTTTTTTAATTGACAGGTTTAATTTAGTTAGGTTCTATATAAAGAAGCCACATACAGGTTTTATTTATATACAGGTTTGACCTATTCTATATTTACATAAATATATACATAAAAAACAAAGCTCTGTAATCATGTTTGACTTGGGTACACATTTACCTAATAGACCCCTTTTTAAAAAATGTTTTCTTATTATTTGTCACAATTGTTAAACAGATGGCTATTTACCATTTATTCCCTAAACACTGGTATAAGAAAAGACTGAATTTTATGTATGTATAAATTGATTTAAATAAATAAATATAATATTTATAATAATTAAATAAAAACATATATATTGATATAATAATATTTAGTGGATTTACTATACTTTTAAAATTTCTGATAATTTTAGTTGATAATTTCTGATTTATTTTCTTTCACAGAGATAAATTTTTGCCACTTAATTTTATCAGACTTTCCAAATTTTTGTATTCTATTTGATTTTATATAATTTGCTTTTTCCATAATTAATGATAATGGAGCTATTTTATATAACTTTATTTTACCTTCAAATATTCCATTGACCTTTATGGCATTTACTGACACAATAATTTACATTGTCCTATTATTTTTATTGAGATATACTTATATTCATAGGTTGCTCTACATTGATGTATTCTCTCATATTAGAGGAGAATGCTCGAACCCCATTACTGATATTTTATTATTAGTATAATATTTTATCATCTATCCAGTCTTTTTTTTTTAATTATTTAATTATTTATTTTATTTTTGGCTGTGTTGGGTCTTCGTTTCTGTGCGAGGGCTTTCTCTAGTTGCGGCAAGCGGGGGCCACTCTTCATCGCGGTGAGTGGGCCTCTCACTATCGCAGCCTCTCTTGTTGCGGAGCACGGGCTCCAGACGTGCAGGCTCAGTAGTTGTGGCTCACGGGCCCAGCTGCTCCGCGGCATGTGGGATCTTCCCAGACCAGGGCTCGAACCCGCGTCCCCTGCATTGGCAGGCAGATTCTCAACCACTGCCCCACTAGGGAAGCCCCATCTATCCAGTCTTAACTTCATTCTGTCCAGCAAATGTAAGGATGAGTTCATTTTAATTCATTGATTAGTTGGAAAAGAAGAATTCCTCATTAAAAACAAAAATCTCTTTCCTCTTTTTATTCAAACTAGAAGATCCATATTCTCTGCTTTTCAAAAGCTATATACTCTGCTTTTCCCTCTGGCTCATTGTAAAAGGACCTGTTACTGAGGAATATTTGTTTTTAGCATCCCCTTAAACACATTTATAACTTTATTCAACTCCCAGATCTAGTATTATAAAACCCCCTTCTGTACAGAAAATCATTAATAAGGTACACACTTAATTTCACTTCTTTTTCTGACCCAGTTTCTCATTTAGTTCAGAACTTGCGCAAATAGAGGGGTGTAATTTATTGGCCTCCTTTAACACCAGCATTTTATCATTCTTAATTGTTTGTACTATAAATCCTATGAATTCTATTTCATCATATATGTAATATTCTAATTTTTTAGCTAAAAAAAACAAAATGTTATCTACGTTAGAATCAAAAGAGGAATTTTTTTGTTTCCTTACATTTTGAAATAATTTTATGGCCCTCACTGGTCATTCTTTGAAGATTTTCAAATGTAACTAAAATATTGTGTTTTCTTTGCAATCCTGAGTCAATTCAGATTGTTCTCAAATTATAATATAAACACTTTAGGGATCTGTAAGCAGTCACCGTCAATTTTCCACACCCACATGGAATGTGTAAAATAGAAAAAGTATACTATTGGTCCACT
Source organism: Balaenoptera physalus (assembly GCF_965194825.1). Taxonomy (NCBI): domain Eukaryota; kingdom Metazoa; phylum Chordata; class Mammalia; order Artiodactyla; family Balaenopteridae; genus Balaenoptera; species Balaenoptera physalus. The sequence continues at coordinate 154,641,421 of NC_138890.1, forward strand.
GTAGAAACATACTAGAATAATAAATTCAATCTAGTCTGACAAGGGTATTTAAATTAGTATTATAGATAATTGTTATAATGGTTGCTAATTTTTTCCCCTATCAATAATACAGTTATATTTCCCATGTTTAATGTCAATTTTGAAATTCAGGTTAGTTACAATTTTCACTGATTATAAATGCTATTTTGATTTGGCATTTTTCACTCTTTCAAATTAAAGCAATGGAAACTAAAAATCAAAGCATTTTATGTGTTGAAATTATTCTAAAGTGTGCATACTGATGAAAATCACTGAAAGGCTTTACATTTTATGGGTATTCTACTCTGGGAGCACTTCAATAATTTTAAATTACTCTTTACTATACAAAGCAATTTAAATTTACTGGAAATGAAATCTGGAAGAGTTCAAATTCTGGGCAATGTTGTACATACTGCTTGAAAATTACTAAGAGCACTTTAGTGTTTTTTTATAAGCACTTCATTTAAAGGTGATCTGAGCTTCACTGTGGAATGATACTAGAAAGATTTCAAATTGCTGGAGTCACTCCAACTTCAATTCTAATCTGAAAAACGAAAGTTCTTTGATAAATAAACTAATTTGCTATTGTTTAACTTTTCAACTATTCATAGCATACATTTAAAATATGAAAATATATTTTGAAATATTTTTTTGAAAGTCTTAATTTCCAGAACTTTCACAATTTATTTCAGGAAAATCCGTGAAGTTCCACTGATTATAATTTGTAATGTCAGACTAAAGGCCAAGGGAAGTTCAGAGGAATTCTGATTCTATTAAAACTGTGCCACCAAACAATTTTACAATATTTACTATATGCTATATCAGTATATGCTACTACAAGAAAGTGCATTATGCAAATAAACTAGTATTAATACAGTATGCTTTTATTATCAGTAGATACATTATTTCACTAAATAATAAAATGGATATATAAATTTTAAACAATACCTATTGTTTTGCAAGTGTGACTACTCTTAGGTTAAGAATTGGTAGCCTTAAGTATGAATAGAATTTTCAGGGAGGGATACAATCTTCAGAATAATGCTATTTGCAAAAATGATATTAAGGGCATGCTATCTAATGCTTTAACATCTTAGCAGTGTGTTTTCTCTCCCTGATGTAAATTCATGTTTACATACAAAACAGCATGCTGCATAGCCACAGTAACTAATGGATAGTTTTGTCTACAGGTAATAAGAAGTAGCATTTAAAAATGGACCTACCTATGCACAATATCATCATGAACCTTAAAGAACAGCAGATTTGTTTCACCTTAGTGAAGAAGTAGACCCTTAAGCACTTTGTCAGCATTTCAGAAGTGATGAATAAACTGGCTTGAAGTAATTCATGCATGCATTTTAATGATCAGAAGGGATTATAATTCTCCCTAGCCTACCTATAATTCCATAGGAACCTAACTCCTGAAACTGAACCTGCATTATCTGCTGGCATCTTTATAAATGAATCTAGAAATGCTGTTCACAGTATTTGCCTCCAGTGGCATTCATCCTAATTGAATTGTAAATGAAGCAGTCAGGATGTAAACCAACCTACAGCTTTCTTCACTACTGAAAGGCAGGGAAAAGCCTTCGATATATCCCCCTTTCATTGCCAGTAACTCTAAAATGACATTGAGATTTGTCCATTCAGAGCTTCTCTTTTTATGGGAAGAGCTCCATTTTAAATTGCCATATCTTCAAGATGGTCACTAAAGTGTCCTTGAAACAAAAGAAACTTGAGAGTCATAAAAATGTTAACTATGTGATCTATTTACAAAACAACATCTAGTAGTTTATTAAAATATGGTAAGTAACCACAGGCTAAAGGCTTTGACTATATTTGGAAGATGCAAGTACCTCTCAAAGTGTCTGGAGACATCAAAATGTATCTTGATTTTAATTCCTGGTGTACAGTCTAATTAACACTTTGTGAATATGTTAATCAAATTTACAGTGGTATTGAGAATCAGTTATGTTTCTAAAATATACGTATTCCAAATGTTAAAGATCCAGCTTGACATCAAATACTTGTGATAGGAAGAAAAAAATGAATAAATACTTTTCGACTTGATTGCTAAGAAATAATTGCCAAGATTTAACAAAAAGTGAAAAATAAGTAATTTATGAAATATTTACTGTAGTTTTTAGAAAAAGGAATCACCACTGTTATATTTTAGTGAACAGAAGACTCAGTTCGATGGACAAGGGAGCATAGTTTAAGAACCACTGATACCAATAGACACTATTCCTAGAAATTTGAGGTTCCCTTATTTGTCTAACTGTGACTATGTGTGACTAGAATTGATTGTACACTATTGTTAAAACCTCATTCCATTTTGGCAAAGTCAGCAATTTGAATGATGAAGTTAACAAATGTAGAGATATCAAAGGGTCAGAGTTAATAAATAAAATCCCATGGAATTTAAAGAAAAAGTAAGAGAATTGAAAAAGTAAGAGAGGCATTCACATAGTTAGAGAAAATATTGTGAAGGTTCTTCTGCCTTCCAGGATCTTCTACAGTAAGATCCCGGAAACAGTACAATATGCTCTAAAGTTATTTATGGACTAATGAGAAAGTATAGGGAAAAAAGAAAGACAAATAAAAAGTGCTATGGGCTAAATGCTATCCTTCTAAAATTCATATGTCAAGGTCCTAACCCCCTTTACTCAGTACAGTATGCCTGTCTTTCAACTAAAAATTACAAGGCGTAATGAATGGTAAAGAACACAGTTTGAAGAGACTGAACAAGCATCAGAACCAGAGTCAGATGTGTCAAGAATGGTGGGTTTAACAGACCAAGAACTAAAACAAAACATATGATTAATATGCTAAGGACTTTAATGGAAAAAGTAGACAACATGCAAGGACAGATTGGTGATATAAGCACAGAATGGACATTCTAAGAAAGAAACAAAAAGAAATGCCAGTGTTCAAATACACTGAAAATAAATGATAATGTCTTTGATGGGAAAATGCCTTTGATGCCTTTATTAATAGACTAGAAATGACTAGGAAAATTTTTCTGAGCCTAAGGATATTTCAGTAAAAACTTCCAACACTGAAAAGTAATGACAAAACATACTAAAGAAAAAAAGAACAGAATACATAAGAACTATAGGACAACTACAAAAGGTGAAACTGCACATAATAAGAACACCAGAAGAAAACAAAGAAAAAGGAACAGAAGAAATCTTTGGAACAATAATGACTCAGTGTTTCCTCAAATTAATTACACCAAACCACAGATGCAGGCATCTCAGAGAACACCAAGCAGGATAAATGTAAAAAAAAGAAAAAAAACTTGAAAAAAGCCAGAGGGGGGACGTCTATAAAGAAGCAATGAGAAGAATGACATATGACTTCTCAAAAACCATGCAAGCAAGAAGAGAGTGGAGTGAAATATTTAAAGTATTGAGGAAAAAAAAACAATCTAAATTTATGTACCCTTCAAAATTATGCTTCAAGACTGAAAGAAAAATATGAACTCTCCAAAACAAAAATTGAGAGAATTCCTTACCAGCAGACCTGCTTTGCAGGAAATGTTAAAGAAGTTCTTTAGAGAGAATGAAGGTAAGAGCTGTTAGAAGCTGAAATCTACATAAAGACAGGATGTGCATCAAAGTAGGAATAAGTGAAAATAAAATAAAAACTTCTATTTTTATTAATCGATCTAACTATAGAGAATTATTGGCTAAGTAAACATATATATTAGAATTCACCTTTAGACAAAAACGATGTCATTTTCTTGCTGTTAGCATAGAGATTTTTAAAAAGATTATTCATTTTAAAGGTTTATAGTTTTCATTTATTTTACATTAATTTTTTATTTAAAATAATCCATTATGACAAGACAGTGTTATTCCAATATACTATTTAAGAAACGAGTTTCAGAAACACCAAGAGGTATGTGTAAGTCATAATATAAGTGGAGCTAAAATTTGAAATTGAATCTGGATAACTTTGAAAGAATTACTTCCATTCTTTATTGCCTCTCTGAAAGGTAACTCTTGCTGATCTGTTGACAAGTTATGAAAGATGTTTCACAAAGTGTAACAGTAAGTACAGTACAAAAACACATATACTTGAATGAAAGAAAGTCAAATATCATAGTACAGACCTCTGAACTATTCTCTCTGATGTCTCCTTTATGGGGGAAAAATATTTCTCAAATAATGTTGAAGCATCATGTGTAAACTGAGGACACGTTACAAAAGACGTGACATGTTGCAGGCACAAGCCTTGCTATGGTAATGTCAATAAAAAGCCCTAATGATAAACTGATAATCCGGAGTTAGAGATACAAAAGTATGCTGTATAAAGTAGTGATAAGCCTTATTAGATGAGGACATGCCAAATTTTGGACATACCAAAAATGTGTTCAATTTAATTGCTCTTCTGTGAGGGGTGCTGGGGACTCTAAACTTACACAGAGAACTAGCTTTTACAAAGCTTTTCTTCCCAGATTTATTTGTTCTTTTATTTTAGTTTAGTTATCAACTTCCTGTAAATGCGTGAATCCACAGACTCTCAATTCTGATTAATTGGCATGTTCTATCTCTGTGCTATACCACATTATTTTGATTATCTAACTTTATAGTAAAGTGTAATATCTAGTAGATCAAGCACCCTTCCCATTCTGTCCCAATACTTTCTTGCTAATCATGGCTCCATTAATATTCTGTTTAAATGTTTCAACCACCTTGTAAGTTTCAAGGGTAAGCTTGAAGATATTTACTAAAGTTGTCAAATTTATAGATTTAATTGGGTATGTTGAAAATGGTATGGCATCTTATGATTTATATAAATGCTTTATCTCTCAAATAATTCTTAATTTTCCTCAATACATTTTACAATTTTTAAGTATGACTTTCATAACATTTATTAGATGCATGTCTATGTCCCTTATAAAAATTTGTTGCTATACTCTACTAAGCTTTTTAAATAAAATTACATTTTCTAATTGGTTCATGGTAAATACAAAACTTGTTGACTTTTGTATGTTATGCTCTATCCAGCAACATAACAGCATTCTGTTAGAATGCTAATTTGTTTATTCCTTAAGGGTTTTATGGAGAAGAATCATATCATCTACTTATGAATCATAATAATATTTTCCTTATATTGAAGTAATTCATTTTTGCCTTAAGATATTGTGTTACTTGGCCAGGAATTCAATATATATGTTCACATTATTTTATATATTTCATATATTTTTAAATTTTAAAAGAGCATATATTCATCTTAGCAAATAGATCATGTTTTTGGTCATAAAGGAAATTGAAAATCCTCCCTCATGGGAAACTGTATGAGCACAATTTATGATGATGTTTGTATTTTAAAAATTTTCTTAAATATGTTATGAGGATGATCTCATGTTAAGTACTCTTAACAAAGACACAGACACACAAAGAGGTGATGAATATATTTAATGCCTTGAGGGGGTGATGGTTTCACAGGTATGTACATATGTCCAAACTCATCAAAATGTATACATAAACTATGTGCAAGATTTTTGTATATGAATTATACCTCAATAAAATTAAAGAAGATTGATTAAAAAATATTATTATCCAAAAGAACTTTTAAAAACCAAAGCATTATAAGAAAATATTATGTACTACTTAATGCCAATAAATCCTAAATTCTCATTATTTTCTTATACTGGAAATTACAAAAATTAAAAGGAAAAATTATTAGATAAAGTAAGTAATAAAATGAACAAATTATATGATCACACTCAAAATTTTAAGAGTTCTAAAACTAGAGTTTAACTAAATTATCTCAAACTTCCAATAAATAGAAGTTACAGAGGAATATATTTTAAAAAAAGAGTAGTGTCAAAATACCAAGGTTAGTACATACACAAAAAGGTAAAAACTACAGACTGATCTCCTAGGAAAAATTTAGATAATTAACAGCAAAATAGATTACTAAAATGTTAGTTCAATTATGTATTTTAGCCAATAGAGTTTATTCCAGGAGTAAAGTAATAAAACTTTACTTGATGTAATGAACTGAACTATAAATTACTAATAAATATGGACCAAAAGAGACACATTTATAATTATTTTAAAGTAAGTTATTCTTCCTTTAAAATGATGAAAAAAGTCAACTCAATATTAAATTTAGTTAGAAATTTTCATAAGTTGGTTATCTATTCACAAGTCTATCTATCAACCTATCTAAATATCTATGAGTTTCATACAAGAAATATTAAAAACTGTAACTTCTTTCCAAATTATAATTATACTTTTATCTTGCTCAATATCAGACACGATATTTTTTAAGTCTGCACAAAGTCATTTTAGAATTAAAAAAGGAAAAGCAAAGCCATTTAAATATTTGATAAAAAAGATTAGGAAAGTAAAACACAAAAATAATAACAATCAAGACACCCACACATACATACACACACACACCTAAACACATTATCAGCCATAACTGGACCTCTGAATAAATACACTAATGTATTTTCTGGCAGAAAGGAAGCTCATCTATTGAAAGGCCTTAGAAGAATATTAAGGATAAGTAATGACATAAATACAGAACCTATGAGGTGTGACTTCCTGGATAATGACACATAAGCTATTAAAAAAAATTCTGGAATTTGAAATAGAGATGTTCCGAACTGCTTCAGAATCGGAACCAAGATGGCAGAGTAGAAGGACGTGCTCTCACTCCCTCTTGCAAGAACACCAGAATCACAACTAGCTGCTGGACAATCATTGACAAGAAGACACTGGAACTCACCAAAAAAGATATCCCACATGAAAAGACAAAGGAGAAGCCACAGTGAGAGGGTAGGAGGGGCACAATCACAGTAAAATCAAATCCCATAACTGTTGAGTGGGTGACTCACAGACTGGAGAACACTTATACCACAGAAGTCCACCCACTGGAGTGAAGGTTCTGAGCCCCACGTCAGGCTACCCAACTTGGGGGTCTGGCAACGGGAGGAGGAATTCCTAGAGAATCAGACTTTGAAGGCTAGTGGGATTTGATTGAAGGACTTCAACAGGACTGGGGAAAACAGAAACTCCACTGTTGGAGGGCACACAAAAAGTAGTGGGCGCATCGGGACCCAGGGGAAGGAGCAGTGACCCCAGGGGAGACTGAACCAGACCTACCTGCTAGTGTTGGACGGTCTCCTGCAGAGATGGGGGTGGCTATGGCTCACCGTGGGGACAAGGACACTGGCAGCTGAAGTTCTGGGAAGTACTCCTTGGCATGAGCACTCCCAGAGTCTGCCATTAGCCTCACCAAAGAGCCCAGGTAGGCTCCAGTGTTGGGTTGCCTCAGGCCAAACAACCAACAGGGAGGGTACCCAGTCCCACCCATCAGCAGTCAAACAGATTAAAGTTTTACTGAGCTCTGCCCACCAGAGCAACAGTCAGCTCTATCCAGCACCAGTCCCTCCCATCAGGAAATTTGCACAAGCCTCTTAGATAGCCTCATCCACCAGAGGGCAGAGAGCAGAAGCAAGAAGAACTACAATCCTGCAGCCTGTGGAACATAAACCACATTCACAGAAAGATAGACAAGATGAAAAGGCAGAGGGCTATGTACCAGATGAAGCAACAAGATAGAACCCCAGAAAAACAACTAAATGAAGTGGAGATAGGCAACCTTCCAGAAAAATAATTCAGAATAATGATGGTGAAGATAATCCAGGACATTGGAAAAAGAATGGAGGCAAAGATCGAGAAGATGCAAGAAATGTTTAACAAAGACCTAGAAGAATTAAAGAACAAACAAACAGAGATGAACAATACAATAACTGAAATGAAAACTACACTAGAAGGAATCAACAGCAGAGTAACTGAGGCAGAAGAATGGATAAGTGACCTGGAAGACAGAATGGTGGAATTCACTGCTGCAGAACAGACTAAAGAAAAAAGAATGAAAAGAAATGAAGACAGCCTAAGAGACATCTGGGACAACACTAAACGCAACAACATTCACATTATAGGGGTCCCAGAAGGAGAAGAGAGAGAGAAAGGACCAGAGAAAATATTTGAAGAGATTATAATCGAAAATTTCCCTAACATGGGATAGGAAATAGCCAACCAAGTCCAGGAAGTGCAGAGAGTCCCATATAGGATAAACCCAAGGAGAAACACGCCAAGACACATAGTAATCAAACTGACAAAAATTAAATTAATTGAAATTAATTTAATTGAAAGCAGCAAGGGAAAAACGACAAATAACATACAAGGGAACTCCCATAAGGTTAAGAGCTGATTTCTCAGCAGAAACTCTACAAGCCAGAAGGGAGTGGCATGATATACTTAAAGTGATGAAAGGGAGTAACCTACAACCAAGATTACTCTACCCGGCAAGGATCTCATTCAGATTCGACGGAGAAATCAAAAGCTTTACAGACAAGCAAAAGCCAAGAGAATTCAGCACCAAAAAACCAGCTCTACAACAAGTGCTAAAGGAACTTCTCTAAGTGTGAAACACAGAGAAGAAAAGGACCTACAAAAAAAAACCAAAACAATTAAGAAAATGGTCATGGGAACATACATATTGAGAATTACCTTAAACGTGAATGGATTAAATGCTCCAACCAAAAGACATAGGCTCGCTGAATGGATATAAAAACAAGACCCATATATATGCTGTCTACAAGAGACCCACTTCAGACCTAGGGACACATACAGATTGAAAGTGAGGGGATGGAAAACGATAGTCCATGCAAATGGAAATGAAAAGAAAGCTGGAGTAGCAATACCTATATCAGATAAAATAGACTTTAAAAGAAAGAATGTTACAAGAGACAAGGAAGGACACTACATAATGATCAAGGGATCAATCCAAGAAGAAGATATAACAATTATAAATAGATATGCACCCAACATAGGAGCACCTCAATACATAAGGCAACTGCTAACAGGTATAAAACAGGAAATTGACAGTAACACAATAATAGTGGGGGACTTTAACATCTCACTCACACCAATGGACAGATCATCCAAAATGAAAATAAATAAGGGAACAGAAGCTTTAAATGACACAATAGACCAGATAGATTTAATTGATATTTATAGGACATTCCATCCGAAAACAGATTACACTTTCTTCTCAAGTGCGCACAGGGCATTCTCCAGGATACATCACATCTCGGGTCACAAATCAAGCCTCAGTAAATTTAAGAAAACTGAAATCATATCAAGCATCTTTTCTGACCCCAACGCTAAGAGATTAGAAATGAATTACAGGAAAAAAAAAGTAAAAAACACAAATACATGGAGGCTAAACAATACGTTACTAAATAACCAAGATATCACTGAAGAAATCAAAGAGGAAATCAAAAAAAACGTAGAGACAAATGACAATGAAAACACGACGATCCAAAACCTATGGGATGCAGCAAAAGCAGCTCTAAGAGGGAAGTTTATAGCTATACAAGCCTACACCAAGAAAGAAGAAAAATCTCAAATAAACAATCTAACCTTACACCTAAAGGAACTAGAGAAAGAAGAACAAACAAAACCCAAAGTTAGAAGAAGGAAAGAAATCATAAAGATCAGAGCAGAAATAAATGAAATAGAATCAAAGAAAACAATAGCAAAGATCAATAAAACTAAAAGCTGGTTCTTTGAGAAGATAAACAAAATTGATAAACCATTAGCCAGACTCATCAAGAAAAAGAGGGAGAGGACTCAAATCAATAAAATCAGAAATGAAAAAGGAGAAGTTACAACAGACACCGCAGAAATACAAAGCATCCTAAGAGACTACTACAAGCAAGTGTATGCCAGTAAAATGGACAACCTGGAAAAAATGGACAAATTCTTAGAAAGGTATAACCTTCCAAGATTGAACCAGGAAGAAATAGAAAATATGAACAGACCAATCACAAGTAATGAAATTGAAACTGTGATTAAAAATCTGCCAACAAACCAAAGTCCAGGACCAGATGGCTTCACAAGTGAATTCTATCAAACATTTAGAGAAGAGCTAACACCCATCCTTCTCAAACTCTTCCAAAAATTTGCAGAGGAAGGAACACTCCCAAACTCATACTATGAGGCCACCATCACCCTGATACCAAAACCAGACAAAGATACTACAAAAAAAGAAAATTACAGACCAATATCACTGATGAAAATACATGCAAATATCCTCAACAAAATACTAGCAAACAGAATCCAACAACACATTAAAAGGATCATACACCATGAGCAAGTGGATTTATCCCAGGGATGCAAGGATTCTTCAATATATGCAAATCAATCAATGTGATACACCATGTTAACAAATTGAAGAATAAAAACCATATGATCACCTCAATAGATGCAGAAGAAGCTTTTGACAAATCCAACTCCCGTTTATGATAAAAACTCTCCAGAAAGTGGGCACAGAGGGAACCTACCTCAACATAATAAAGGCCATATATGACAAACCCACAGCAAACACCATTCTCAATGGTGAAAAACTGAAACCATTTCGTCTAAAATCAGGAACAAGACAAGGATGTCCACTCTCACCACTATTGTTCAACATTGTTTTGGAATTCCTAGCCATGGCAATCAGAGAAGAAAAAGAAATAAAAGGAATACAAATTGGAAAAGAAGAAGTAAAACTGTCACTGTTTGCAGATGACATGATACTATACATAGAGAATCCTAAACATGCCACCAGAAAACTACTAGAGTTAATCAATGAATTTGTTGCAGGATACAAAATTAATGCACAGAAATCTCTTGCATTCCTATACACTAATGATGAAAAACCTGAAAGAGATATTAAGGAAACACTCCCATTTACCACTGCAACAAAAAGAATAAAATACCTAGGAATAAACCTACCTAGGGAGACAAAAGACCTGTATGCAGAAAACTATAAGACACTGATGGAAGAAATTAAAGATGATACCAACAGATGGAGAGATATACCATGTTCTTGGATTGGAAGAATCAACATTGTGAAAATGACTATACTACCCAAAGCAATTTACAGATTCAATGCAATCCCTATCAAATTACCAATGTCATTTTTTACAGAACTAGAACAAAAAATCTTAAAATTTGTATGGAGACACAAAATACCCCAAATAGCCAAAGCAGTCTTGAGGGAAAAAAAAAGGAGCTGGAGGATTCAGACTCCCTGACTTCAGACTATACTACAAAGCTACAGTAATCAAGAAAATATGGTACTGGCCCATAAAATACAGAAACATAGATCAATGGAACAAGATAGAAAGCCCAGAGATAAACCCACGCACCTATGGTCAACTAATCTATGACAAAGGAGGCAAGGATATACAATGGAGAAAAGACAGTCTCTTCAATAAGTGGTGCTGGGAAAACTGGACAGCTACATGTAAAAGGATGAAATTAGAACACTCTCTAACACCATACACAAAAATAAACTCAAAATGGATTAGAGATCTAAATGTAAGACCAGACATTAAAAAACTCTTAGAGGAAAACATAGGAAGAACACTCTGACATAAATCACAGCAAGATCTTTTTTGATCCACCTCCTAGAGTAATGGAAATAAAAACAAAAATAAACAAATGGGACCTAATGAAACTTCAACACTTTTGCACCACAAAGGAAACCATAAACAAGACGAAAAGACAACCCTCAGAATGGGAGAAAATATTTGCAAATGAATCAATGGACAAAGGATTAATCTCCAAAATATATAAACAGCTCATGCAGCTCAATATTAAAAAAACAAACAACCCAATCCAAAAATGGGCAGAAGACCTAAACAGACATTTCTCCAAAGAAGACATACAGATGGCCAAGAAGCACATGAAAAGAGGCTCAACATCATTAATTATTAGAGAAATGCAAATCAAAACTACAGTGAGGTATCACGTCACACCAGTTAGAATGGGCATCATCAGAAAATCTACAAACAACAAATGCTGGAGAGGGTGTGGAGAAAAGGGAACCCTCTTGCACTGTTGGTGGGAATGTAAATTGATACAGCCACTATGGAGAACAGTATGGAGGTTCCTTAAAAAACTAAAAATAGAATTACCATATGGTCCAGCAATCCCGCTACTGGGCATATACCCAGAGAAAACAGTAATTCAAAAAGACACATGCACCCCAATGTTCACTGCAGCACTGTTTACAATAGCCACTTCATGGAATCAACCTAAATGCCCATCGACAGACGAATGGATAAAGAAGAAGTGGTACATATATACAATGGAATATTACTCAGCCATAAAAAGGAACAATATTGGGTCATTTGTTGAGATGTGGATGGATCTAGAGACTGTCATACAGAGTGAAGTAAGTCAGAAAGAGAAAAACAAATATCGTATATTAACGCATATATGTGGAACCTAGAAAAATGGTACAGATGAACGAGTTTGCAGGGCAGAAATTGACACACAGATGTAGAGAACAAATGTATGGACACCAAGGGAGGAAAGTGGCAGGGGGGTGGGAGTGGTGGTGTGATGAATTGGGCAATTGGGGTTGACATGTATACACTGATGTGTATAAAATTGATGACTAATAAGAATCTGCTGTGTAAAAAATAAAATAAATTTCAAAAATTAAAAAAAATAAAATAGAGATATTCCATAACTTAAATGCTCTCTCCACTGGAAGAAGTAATCACATGAACTGCACGTACAGATATCATGTATGATTCTGGGTAGGGGGTACATATCTAATGTAAGAAGGAAGGATCTGAGCAATAGCCTCAATGACGTGGTGTAAGATCTCCAATTCTGATTTCACAATCTGATCTTGACTGACAGCGCATGTAAAAAGTTTTGTTATTATTTGTGCCTGTCCTGCTTGAGTTTTGTACTACCTTTTCCCCCTCATTTCAAATATTGTTTCATCCCTATCCTTTCCTTGTTTCCCTTCTATTACTCTGGTTACACACCTATGAGGATGTTATGTTCCACGTTTCTTACATAGTTCACATGTATTTAATGTGTAGTTCATATATAGTTCACTTGTAGTTCACATGTAGTTCACTGTACAGTTCACACATCTTTTCTTTCTGGGATTCAATTTGACCAACGTCTATTGACAGCTATTTTCCAGGTCACCAACCCAACTTTTAATTAACTGTTTAGCCATTACACCTATTTTAATGTTCTTAGATTTAATAGTCTAGATAGTCAATATTCAATATTCTGTATTCTATAATATGCAATATTCTAGGATTTTAGCTTGATACAGGTTTATATATCCCATTTTTCTGGTGAAATTCTCCATTTGTCTTCTATTTCTTTTTACATATTAATCAACTCTTTCAGATGTGTACTTTTAACTCCAAAATAGGGATTTTTACTCTGTTTCTATTATCAATTAATTTTCTTAGTGTTTTTTTTTGGTCATTTTGTCCTGTCTCATTGAGATTTTATTTTTTAATAGAACTTCATACTAAGTATGAAAAAATTCTAGAGAAGAGGTGGTTGAGTAGATGCAAGTAATCTTGATCCAGTCACAGCCTCAGACCATTTGAGTGGGTTTTGGTTTGTAAGGCTGCTCTATCCCGTTTGCCTCACTCTCAGGATTCAGCATTTCAGACGGCTCAACTGAAACCCTAGGGTGTGTATCAGAGCCTCTCCTCTTTATCTGTTCCTGAGTTCCAACTTCATCACAAGCACAGTAAGACTGCCAATGTTTCTGCATATATTTTTTTTTCCCACATCTTTATTGGGGTATAATTGCTTTACAATGTTGTGTTAGTTTCTGCTGTACAACAAAGTGAATCAACTATATGTATACATATATCCCCATATCCCGTGGCAGGGCAGGAATAAAGACACAGACGTGGAGAACGGACTTGAGGACACAGGGGGTGAAGGGGAAGCTGGGATGAAGTGAGAGAGTAGCACTGACATATATACACTACCACCAAATGTAAAATGGATGGCTAGTGGGAAGCTGCTGCATCACACAGGGAGGTCAACTCGCTGCATAAAATTTTAATGTCTCAGCAGCACCTTGATTTCTAGTCCTCCCATCTTTCAAATTACACTTCAGTCTGGGTTCTTGGTTTCTGAAGTTTTGGCCGCCTTGGTTGCTCCTCAATGCTGTCAAATTTATTTTTATTGTAATATTTTTTTTTAAGTTATTATCCAGCTTTTTGTAATTGTCCTCAGTGGAAACGTTGGCTCTGGCAAGTCTAGTTCATAAGAGCCGGAGTGAAAGTGTGTGTTGTTTTCAATCAATTGTTTAATTCCTTTTTTTAAACAATTAAGGGGACTATTCTTGTATTTCTCTAAAAATAAAGAAATGTAATTGCATTCTTTATGCTTTATGTATGTGGCTATTATATTTTTTGTTAAAATAAAGATCCTTGAAAAGTAAACAAATAAAATAAAATAAAAATGTAACTAAATTAAAACTTCCAGGCTAGTGTTTGACTTTCCTAGAATTAAGCTGGTTGGGGATTGAAAAAACAGCTTGTATTATATATTACATTGAAATTATATCTAACAAAATACAATATCAATAACTTAAAGATTAAAACTCTCTAATAACTAAGAAAAATATATTTCTGTCTCAGTGATTGCTAATCCTCAGCAAGATCTGATTTCCTTTTCTTGAGCACCCAGTTCAATTAGATTTCCCATTCCTCTTACTGGCAGGTAGAAGAGCAATGCCAATGAATTTTTAGCCAAAGGAATGTGAGCAGAATGGATATATGACCATGAAATATCACCCACATATATTCTCCACTGCCGGTCATGTAAGGGGCAACTTGGAGATAAGTGGTGATAACGGTGACAACACAGTAAGGATCATGGACCCTTGTGTTACCACATGTAGAGGAGCTTCTTGACCTGCATTGGAATATAACATGAGCAAGAAATAAACTTTTATTGGGTTAAGACGCTGAGATTTGGGAATGCATTGTTACAACACTTCACATAGTCTATTAACCCATTTATACGATAAATACTCAATGTTTAGAATCAACTTACATAGATGTTAAGATTACTGTGTAGTTATTCAGAATTGTTGACCAGTCCCAAAGCATTAATACTGAGTTAATCATTGTAAGCAAAATAGCAATGGGTCAAAATATAAAGTTGAATTTATAAACGTATTAACATAATGAATATTTATTAAACAGCTACTATATAATACTCAAAATACTAGAAGTTTAACATGAAAAAAGAAAAATTTCTATCACCCTGGAAATCACATATTAGTTAAGGAAATACTGTTTCACTTGAACACATTAAACAATAAGAAATTTTGAGAGTCATACATAGAGAATGGACTTGAGGACACAGGGAGGGGGAAGGGTAAGCTGGGATGAAGTGAGAGAGTGGCATGGACATATATACACTACCAAATGTAAAACAGATAGTTAGTGGGAAGCAGCCGCATAGCACAGGGAGATCAGCTCGGTGCTTTGTGACCACCTAGAGGGATGGGATAAGGAGGGTGGGAGGGAGACGCAAGAGGGAGGGGACATGGGGATATATGTATAGTATAGCTGATTCACTTTGTTATACAGCAGAAACTAACAAAACAATGTAAAGCAATTATACTCTAATAAAGATGTTAAAATTTCTCTTTATATCCATTAACACAGGTCAATAGCTTTCCTTATAGATGTACATACAGCTGTTTATCTATATAAACATTCACAATTAAATTTACTATTTTCAAAAAAAAAAACAGAAATTTTGAGTCATAAATATTGGTTAATATTTTCTGACTTAGATACAAATTCCATAAACAATCTATCTAAATGAAGTAAATATTTGTTTAAATATTTCTAATTATCTATTTCCAGTTACCTATTTCAAAATAAATAATATGAAAGAGAAATTTTTTTAAAAGTTGGTGAGTTTCAACATTTTATTTGACCAAATATAAATGTTGTAAGTCTTCTTTTTTTGTTATTTTCAGTGAGAAGACATCAAAAATACTATGATGATATTACTTACTTCTGAGACCACCACAATCAATATCTCAACTCAAGTACCTCTTTTCTCTGATTTGTTTTCTAAGAACACTTTCAGTTGAATTGAAAAAGTTGGGGCTCAGATTCTAATCAAAGCAGTGTAATAAAGACATGAATCATTTGCAATTTTCGAGCTGCATTCCCAACTCTGAATAGCTAGAACTAGTGAGTTTTCTGATAGAATATTATGTGTTCAGGTAAATTTTTCCAAATATTTAGCTTCTATATTCATGGGTTTCTCTAAATTATTTATACATTATTAAAAATGTATATTGCAAAGAAACAGAATAAGAGAATTGTAACTTAATGGTACATTATTCCCTGCTCAATGCACAGTCTTTGTGAAGTAGTTTAGCTTTCTTTGTCATTGGAGACGTTCTCATTAGATGATTTATCAGTGCAGGCTTTGATTGAAAAGAGACAGTAATGTTAATAGCAACTCTCCTTTTTTCCTTCAAATGAAATCAAGTAAAAGTGAAACAGAAAAACAAGAAAATATAATTAGGACTTAGAATTAGATATGAGAGAGACAGAGAGAGAGAGAGGAAGGAAGGTAAGGAGGGAGGGAGAGAAGAGAGAAAGAGAGAAAGAGGAAAATAAAGCCCATACGTAGACAGAACCCCTCTCAAGAAGACGCCCTTACTGTACAGCTCTAAGGAGTTACATGCCTTCTTGGGACAGACCTTGGCCAATAACTAAGCAAAGCAGTGGTAACAACAGCCCTGCCTTTCTTGAGTGGCCCCCAGACAAGGACCATACAAGTCCCTTGTTCAAGGGCCTAGCCATTAAACCCAAGGCAGAACTTTGCTCCAGAATTCTCCTTGGGGCTGGCAGAGACTGCCAAGTTTGCTTTGTGGTCTGAGGGCTTCCCCATACATTCCTGAGTCTTGCCTATTCCGTTCCTAGTGCTACTCCCCAATATACTCTTTGTGCTCCTAACTCTCTCTCAGTATCTACTTCCCAGAAAAAACAACCTACAGCAAATATCTTTTGAATTTAGCAGGCAATAAAATTTATTTCACAATTTTATTTAAGAAGTTAGAGTTAAAAAGGATTAACGTTCCTTATTGTTACGTTCTGACGTCATGAGGTTGAAAGACTTGACTAGGTATACACAGCAGGTATACTCATTTTCTAAATGAGTAAAAACAATACTAAAATGCCTAATGCCTGGTGAGTACTGTCCTAGCTTATCACTCGTGGTGTTATTTTATTTTTATATCCTTAGTTTTTAACATTACATCTGAACTGACACTTTTCAACTACAATCTAAGTAAAATGGTATGCAAAAATTATACTATTGCTATAAATTTCCACTCTAGATAGATTGTGTTCAGAAAAAGAAAAAACATGTGCCCTAGTAAGACTAGATAATTTTGATGTTATTTAAAATTAAATTAATACATAGAGATAACATAAGCAATTCACACTCTGTAATTTCACAATCTTGGAAGAATCTGTCACATAATGCAAAATATCTCTCAATTTTGTCATAAGACATAACTAATATTTATTAACCAGTGTCTCTTTTTCAGAGGCACACAAAAAAAGGCAAACTAGTATCTAAGGAGCACCAGAGAAAATGAGTCTTCAAACTAGTTTTAAAACAGAGTATCCTACGTTTCAAAGTGTCATGACATAGTCAGTTATCTAATGCTTCTCATGGCGCTGATAGATTCCTACTGATAATATTTGGATATCATCACACTTTGTCAACTAATGGCTTGAAGAATATTTATCACATTAGATACTAGTTGTGTCAAAAAGCTGAGAATATCAGAGAAGCATTTGCAGTAGTTACATTGGAAATAGCACTTTATTACATCACCCAGCACTACATGCTCTTTCACTATTTCTACTCCCGTAGATCTTCAATAGCAGAGAAATAGACTCAAGGAATTAGTATTGATTCTCGGATACAAGCATCACGTTGTTGTCATGAACCACAGCTACAGTTGTGTTCTCATTAGAAATGATACAGCAAAGCTCCTCACATCACAACACAGGCAACAATGTCAGATTGCTGCATTTATCTCGCGCCATCTGCATTGAATTTGTCCTTCTCCTTTTTCCCCCCTCACTCCAGAAATCAAATAGGTTATCCTAAGTAGTTGTACAGTGCCATGTGAGCTGATTTGGATAAAACCATATGATTCTACTATAGGAATAACATTGTAATGAATGCAATAAGTTTCAACAGAAAATAGATTCTTATACCAAAATACTGTAAACAAAATAATTCACATTTCTCCCATTTGCACATACAAATAAAAAAGAACAACTGTTCCTAGTGATTACTAAGTTTTGTAAACTTCCTCATATAGATGTGTCCAAGAACTTTCGATTACGTACAGACTATTTGCAGATGCAAAATTACTATCTTAAATGAATGCAAACACTGTTTCTATGTTTCAATGAGATATACATTGACATGTCTAATAAAACCATAACCCAAGTCAAAGGGAGCTTATTTTTCAAAATTAACTATATTTTCAAAACCTGAAGTTAGAGGTTTACTTCTCTAATATCTCTGATTACTAATGTTCTAAAAATTCCACCTCTGACCAGGAAAATATTTCAGAGGTCTCTCTTAGCACAAGTTGATTTTTGGGTGAAGTGAACATGATCACAGTTAGCCTGTCAATAAAAGCAAATAAACACTTTGGCAGAGAATAACTGTGCTGAAAATTGTGAGTGGCAGTGCTGTTACTGAAAACAAAACAATGTGAAATCTGATTTCACTTGCGTGTCAACTGTTTCTATATTTATAACACAATATATCTTTTTCTAAGCCAATTTAAAATATTTTGGATTTCATTATATTAGAACTTCCTTATTTTTCACACTCCTAGTATCTTTGAAAGAAACAAATAATCCAGTTGGAGGTTGGAGTATGCATTTTAAAATGGTAGTTTGAAATGAAAAGTGAGATGTGTATTTCATTTGATTAATGGTAAATGTCCAAATACTATGTTATTTGAATTATTGTATGATAATTTTTTTTAATTATGTATTGGAATTAAAGAGATATGTAATGAGATAATAGGCTGTTAAAAATCTCGGTTTTCTCACTTTAACTTAAGCTTAACTTTCTGTTACCTGCTTTTTTAACTACCTCTAATGGTAGATTGAGCATGAATAATTTTCCTTCATGATAGTTTCACTTAGTTTAAGGAGTGTTTCCACAACTTCTTCATTTCTCTATGTCTCATCAAAAGAAAAAATAAAAATTACTTTATTATATATATTTTAAAAGCTAATTAAATATTTTATATTTCCGAATAGTTGAAATGACGCACAAATGAAATTTTTTCTTTTTTAATAATTTCAACATATGTTTCCAAAAGAGAAAGCAGGCAAAAAAAGAGAAAGGAATCAAAACTCTCATGTATTTAAGTCTACCATGTTAGCAAAATCTTTTCAGATGAATAAAGTTTTGATTTTTACAGACATGACCTAATAATGAATATTGAAATAAGATGAAAAATGGAAATGAATAGATTTTCTACAAAACATTTTATAACAAATGTTTTCCCTCTTGGGGGAAAAAAGAGAAGAGTTCTATATTTCCTAAAGACTTTTTTTTCTTAATTATTTACCAAATTTATATGTTGAAATATTTATTTCATTAGATAGAAGAGATTATTTGATAATAATAGATCTTGATGCCTCCACTGAGGTAAGCATAAATAATAATTTGTTTCTTTGAACTCAAAAAGTGTATCCCTCTATGAACTAAGTCAGTTCTTCCTAGTAGATTACTGTAAATTATTTCTAATTGTGTGTACCTATTGAGTCATAAGGCAATAACTCAGGGAAGATGATGGTGTTAAAAAATCTTACTATATATATTACAAACATTTTCAGGATTCGTGGTTTGGCATAAAATATAAAATTTTACTAAAAATATTACTTCTTCCTATCAGCCTTTTAATTATAAAATAATACCAGTGAAAAAAAGAATTTTAATCCGGCTTACTTACTCAGGACACACACTTCCCCACAGTCCTGCAGCCTCGCTAAACTTACTTAAGTACCTTCAATATGGTAACTCTTTTCTATTTTCTATTTACTTCCTCTCTGTTGCCACCCCTAGGAGAATGTAAGCTTCTAGAAGGTAGACAGATGTTTTTTTTCATCATTATATTACTATCACCTTGCTAGGTGCCTAGGACACAGTGGACAGCCAATAATGTGTTATTACATTTTAAAAAATGAATAAATAAATGAACAAGTATATGAGACCAGCCTTTGATAGCCCTTATGACTGGCTAAGAAATTTAACAAGACTGCTCAGCAAACATAAAATTAAGGGCCCAAAAATGTAGATTTGGAGAAGAAGAGATGTTTATTTGGTTCTGTAATAAAGGTATATTCCTGAATTTAGTATTGCAAAGAGATCCGTGAACTAGGAATTATGAGCTGTTTTCTTAGTCCTTTATAAAGCATATTTTTTATCTTATTTCTCTGTTACTGTGATACTTGCTCCTATTAGGTAAAAACTTGATAGACAAGGGATCTAAGTGTTTTGACCTCAATACCTCCCTCTGCAATCCTCAATCCTTATCATGAACTCTAAGGATTTCAGATGGTGACAGAAGGAGTTTCCCTTAATAGATTTTAAACATTGTATGATTTGTTCTGCGACTACACATTATTTTAAACCTCAGGTCCTGTTCTTGGGTAACAAAGGGGATTGTTTTTTCTTTCTGATTTTGAGACACAACCAATGCTGAAAGATTGCTTGGGTAATGGTAAAATGCCATTACCCCCAACATGAATGAAATGGTCATTGGAAGCACTCCCTGATGCTGGAAAGTTTCACTGAGTGTTTTAGGTCCCCTCTCATAATCAATGTAAATCATTATCTTTCTTTCTCTTAAAAGAATACAACTGGCTCATATTAGTGAACCAGTGATGTATCAGGCCTTAAAATGTCATATGGAGAAAAATAAGCCTGAAGTTCCCCTGCTAAAAGAAAATACCAAATCTCAAAGGTCTGTGTCAGGCAAAATTGTAAGGTAAAATTAAAGTATCTGCAGTGTTCTCATGTGGAACAAACTGAGATCCTATGTTCAATATACGCATGCATAACCTAAACAACTTCATGCATGAGGTAAAACAAAAATCTAATGGTAAAGAGCTATTCATTCAGTCATTCAACTCACACGTTTTACTGGATGCCCCTTGTGTACAAGACACACTTTAGAGCACAGAGAAAGAAAGTTGATCAAGAGATATACATTTTTACCTCTCTTCAAACTTACACTCAAGCTGAAGAGACAGACACTTAATAGAAGGAAAACAATCAGGTGTTTTTCATGCAGTCATTAGCTACGTTGAAACTAAAAACATGGGATATGGTAACTGCATGGTCAAAGAAGACTTCTCTTGGGTGGTGATATTTATCAGAGATGAACATAACAAAAAACAGTTATCTATGAAAACATGTGGGGTAGGAAAATTCCCAGATGAGATTACAGCTGGTGCAAAGACCCTACAGCAAGAATGAGTCTGCCTTTTCCTGGAAGAGAAAGGAGAGAGTATGATAGATTCACTAGTGAGTGAAGAGAAGGCGAGTAGAAAGTAAGTCTGGAAAAATAGGAAGCCAGTGGCTCTTTGTAAGACAGGAGAACTTCTAATAAAGATTTCAATGAGTCTATCTGCTCAATCCTGCCTAGAGTGAGAAACTGTATTAAACTTTCTTCATCTCTTATTTCAGGAAAAGCAAGAATTTCTGAGAGAATCTGGCCAGGGGAATATGCAGTACTAGCTCAAGAAGCAGGAGTGGGAAAATGGTTAGAGCCAATTTTGCTTATTTATAGCATCTCTGAGACAAGTAAGTGACTGGGAACCAAGCTGATGGTAAAATAAAGAGTCAGTCTGAGGTGGAACACCTGCGGTATCCAGAGCTTTTCTATATAGGAAGAAACACAAGCTGGCAGGAATTCTGACATCCTTAAAAACTATGTTATTCCATAATTTGAGGTAAAACTGTGGAGAATGGGACTTGATACTCTTATGTTTTATTTGGCTGATGAGTGTAAAATTAAAAAGTATGTGTTTTAAGAGTTTGAATGTCAGAACTTTTCAGTTCTAACAGCCTACAAGATTGGATAAAATTCCCCTACGTTATTTAGTTATAAAGGAAACCAGAATATGTCACCCCAAAATTTGCCTCTTTGACATAAAACTTATTTTTAGCTGAAGGACTACTGTATGATATCATTTACATGTGGAATCTAAAAAAAAACACAAATGAATGTATATGCAAAACAGAAATAGTCTCACAGATATAGAAAACAAACTTGTGATTACCAACGGGGAGGGAAGGAGGAAGGGAAAGATTAGGGGCATGGGATTAACAGATATGAACTACTATACATAAAATAGATAAGCAACAAGGATAGACTGTATAGCACAGGGAATTATAACCATTATCTTATAATAACCCATAATGGAGGATAATCTGCAAAAATACTCAATCATGATGCTATATACCTGAAACTAACACAATATTGTAAATCAACTATACTTCCATAAAAAAGGTTAAAAAAAAGAAACAGTAAATGCAGAAAGGCAGGAAATAAATTCTCTTGCTGGAGACAGACTCTTATCAGTCCAGAGATAGTACCAGAGGAACTTAAAAAAAAAAAAAAACAACCTTGCTTAACTACCCTTGTCTTTCTAGTTACTTCTTCACCATTTACTAGCCCTAGTCCAAACTTCTTTGTCTTGCCAATTCTTCACAAATTTATTGTTTCTTTGTCTGAGAGGTAAAAAAGTTACTCATCTGGTCATTTCTTCAAGTCTCCATTCTCTTGTGATACATATGTAAAAATTTAATAAGATGTGTAAACTCTTCTCCTGTTAATCTGTCTTTGTCAGATTATTGTTCAGACCAAGCCAAGGATTCTAAGAGAGCTGACGAAAACTCTTTTCTCCCCTACAGTTACAAGGTCCTTTTATTGAACTGAGTACAGAACTTAACTGAGCCCTTTTGCAATCTCATGAAGGGGCCAGTCCATGGAAACACTGAAGTTAAACTGAATGCCAATGAGGGAGACACATTTCCCCATGGTTCTTACATTAGTTCCCGAATAATTTGAGACAAGAAAGAAAAACCTTCTGTGATTTTTCTATAGATCTACATCAAAATTCAGTAAAATGCTCTGTATTTCCACTATTCCTGACTGAAATTCATGGAAAGCAGTGTAGCAATGTATTAATATATTAAAAGGTAGTCTGTAGCCAGATTGGCTGAGAAGAAAACAAGAATCGCCATTTACTTTCAGTTTAAACTAGAACTTCAGCTTTCACCTCATGGCAGGAACAGGGTGAATTAAATGAGTTGTTATATCTAAAATATTTGGGCCATCTTCTATTACATAAAATATGCTAAAATATCAGCTTTGAAAATAGCATTAATATGAAAAAGATCACCAAGTACGTTAGAACATGATGTGGAAATATCAAAGTAGGATTCCAATGGCCTCCGATCTACAAGAAGAAATTAAGTATTCAAAGGTGTGGAGATTGAGAAAAGGTTTTGTAAGTAAGATATCTTTGGTGAGGCACTGGGATATAATTCCCAACCTATTCAAGGAGAAGGGAGTGATCTCCTGTAATAACGCACCACCCTCCTTTCAGATTTAGTGAGTGGGGCTTCAAAGAAGACCACTGGAAAGATTCACCCATGTCCCTAAAATTTGGGACATGTCTATCTCCCTTGAAATTCAGAAGAACACTCTTTGGAGTGGTATTTGATACACAACTGGTATCTTACCAAGAGACAATCTAAAGTTGCCTATGATAGCAGTATATAAAGGGCTTACTATAGGGGCTGGACCATGCACATTTGTGAGAGTTGGTTAAGCAGTCTATATAATACTGTTGTTTTGAGATTGTGTCGGGCCTGGAGAAGAACAAACTGCAACCGGTGAGGATAAGTTTAATCTTTATATCTCTCCCATGACTTCTAATTTCTCTGGTGCAGACAAACTATAGGATAAACTGGAGCCCTTCCCTATAGAACTGCAAATGTACCTGGCCCAGGATTTAACTGTTGAAGGAAAACATCTACTGGATGCTAAAGGAGCTGCAATCTCAGATGCTGGCCCAAGCCAACAAGGTGAGCTTCTAGATTGGGGACAGTACACGCAAGCTGCAACCATGTCTGGCCTTACTCCACCCTTTGCAGCATGATAATGGATGCTATTTCATCTCTGTCATCCAAATGTCAAGAGAATTTCTTTTGCAGTCAACCCCAACATTGAACCATACAGGCAAGAATATTTTTGAAAATCTCATTTCAGGTTTGTTAAATTGATCCAGCACAAAGTCACTGTAGGGCTACATTAGAGAATAAACTTCCCTCTGATGGTTGGTCACAGTGTTTGCATCTTAGGGTATTATCACCTTTCTCATTTGCTTTGGTTTTTAGCGAAATTTTTCTACTAAGAAAAGGAATATACAGAGCTAGAGGGATACTTACCACATTCCATTCTCTAAAAGCAGATGGGGCTTCCCTGGTGACGCAGTGGTTGAGAATCTGCCTGCCAATGCAGGGGACACGGGTTCGAGCCCTGGTCTGTGAGGATACCACATGCCGCGGAGCAACTGGGCCCGTGAGCCACAACTACTGAGCCTGCGCGTCTGGAGCCTGTGCTCCACAACAAGAGAGGCCGCGATAGTGAGAGGCCCGCGCACCGTGATGAACAGTGGCCCCTGCTCGCCGCAACTAGAGAAAGCCCTCGCACAGAAACGAAGACCCAACACAGCCAAAAATAAATAAATAAATAAATAAATTTATTTTAAATATTAAAAATAAATAAATAAAAGCAGATGAATCCATTTGAGCCATGTCTTATTTGAGAAATTGCAGAAGTCACTCTTCAAATGCAAATTTATGTCTTAATTATGAGATTGGACACATGAAATTACCAAATTGATGCTGTGTGTTTGAACCTCAATATGACTATTATTATATGACATTATGATTACGTGACAGTAATAAAAAATTCATGGGAATGTCCAAATTTTTCATTAAGCTGCAGTGAAGTTATCATTCCCTCCTGAAAAAATTTTAGAGGCAGTATAAAGACAAAAAGAAAGTTTCTCCTTATTAGATTTTAATAATCATGTGCATTTAATGAAAACATTTTATACCATATAAGAATTAAATCATGTTAATATTTTATTTTCTAAAGATATGTACCCATATTTATATTATCAATAACCATTCCAGGCTTCCAAATAATTTTAGAGTAAATATTCAGAATTCAGAATAAAGTGCCATTGCTTGCCTTATTTTAACCATTGTTGTAGAGTCCTAGTACACTGGGCAGGTCAGTAGAGGGGTTTTCAAAACATATAGATTACCTACTGCTGACAGGGGACTATTTAAAATTCCACCTTCCATTCTGAACTTCCTTAGCTGACGTTATTACTGTATCTGCAATCAGTGAATTTCAGATAACAATTCTTACGGTAAAAAATGATGACAAAATAGGACTTACTTTCCTAATACCTGGTTTATCAAGAATTGCTGGGTATTTTTAAAATATTTTAAGTTAATTGAAGATTAATAAAACATCTAAAGCCTCATGCAATTTAAAACATAGATAGCTTTTGTATTAACACATTGTAAAACATACCTCCAATAAAGTCCTGAGGTAACAGCTGTTATTTTGCCAATGAAGAATTGATTCTGGAATAAAATTACTTGATATTATTTGATAACTGAACCTGGAGAATTATGTTGTGGATGTTCAACTAATTGCTAGGAAATGTCTTTTTTTCCCAAATCCATATGCCAAGTTCAACTGCCCTGATTTTTTTAAATCCCCAGATCTCTCTTTCACTGAGATCCAACAGAGTCTCTCCTCCTCATAGTAGATATTAAAACCTACATTGAATAAAATGCTCATGAATAACTTTGGAACCTGCATATTTAGGTTCACTCTTAGTGCCATCACTAGAAGCTGTGCCAGTTCAATTAAGAATTTAACCTCTCTGTAAAACCTAAAAAAGCCAAACTCATAGAAAAAGAGGATAGAATGTAGGTTTTCAAGGGCTGGGAGGCGAACAAGATAGGGGATGTTGGTCAAAGTGTACAAAATTCTAGTGATTGAGTAAGTTCTGTGGACCTCATTTTTTTTAAAAAGGAATGGATTTTTAAAAAACTATAAATAAAATTTTCTGTTCCTCAAAAAATAAATAAATAAAATAAATAAATGCTCATGAGATATTAAAAGGAAATGCTGAATGATGCAATCTTTTCTTCATTAACATAGTCTCCTTTAAAACTGTTTAGAAGTACTAATTTATCCCATTCTTTAAAAAATATAAATCTTTACTCTGCTGAATTTGTACTTAATCTTTTATTGGATAATTAATCTATGATAACACAAGGGTCTGGGTTGTCAAATAAAACTCAATGTAAATAATAGATTTTACCCAGCACCAAATTCCAATTGATTCAAGAAATCAAAGGATTTTTTGCAGGCTCTGCATGCCAACACTACTTGAAAGTGAAACTTTGTTTTTCTTTTTTTCTGAGAAGTCTAAGCCCATCAGAGAAAAGTCCATAAGATGCCTTTTCCTTCTACAATAGGATGAATTGGGTTTTGGATATAACTGACAAGTTTCTTTTCATCAAAACACGTGGGATCAATAGGGAGCCATTTCAGTTATGAAGCATCTCTGCTTTATAACACATTTGCTAAGAGTCTGCATGACTAGCCCTCATGACTAGCTATGTCCCCTGTAATTCCAATTTCACATATATTGAAATGAGCAAATTTGACAGACTTTGTGTATCTTGCTAAAAACATTTTAAAGATAAGAATTTTTCACTCCTTAATACCATTAGTGGGTTTACCAGGAGGTCTTGTTAATAGCAGGTTTTCAAGGATATTTGATTAAGATCTTTCATTTTTCCAAGGAATTCCATAGTGCAAATATCTGTCATCTCTTTGCTTAAATGAAAATTTGATGATCTCTTGCGCATGTTCTACATGAATATCAGGCATGCTTAAACAAACATCTTCCACTATAGACCTTATTTATTTGTTTATTTTATTGTGGTAGAATACACATAAGGTAAAATTTATCATTTTAATCATTTTTAAGTGTACAGTTCAGTGGCATTAAGTATTTTCACATTGTTGTGCAGTCATTACCACTACCTCCAGAACTCTTCTCATCTTGCGAAGCTGAAACTCTATATGCATTAAGCAATAACTCCCCAGTGTTCCCCCAGCCTCCACACCCAGCCTATTCTACATTCTGTCTCTATGATTTGTCTATACTAGGTACTTCAAATAAGTGGAATCATACAATACTAGTCCTTTCATGTCTGGCTTATTTCACTTAGCATTATGTCCTCAACATTCATCCATGTTGTAGCATGAGTCAGGACTGCATTCCTTTTAAAGAATGAATAATGTTCATTGTAAGTATACACCACATTTTGTTTATTTATTCATATGTTTATGGACATATGAGTTGTTTACACCTTTTGACTATCTTTAATAATGCTGTTATGAATTTGAGTGTACACATGTCTGTTCAAGTCCCTGTTTTCAATTCTTTTGAGTACATACCCAGAAGTGGAACTGATGGATCATATTGTGATTTTATGTTTAATTTTTTTGAGGAACCATCATACTGTTTTCCACAGTTGGCTGCACCGTTCTATATTCCCATCAGCAGTGCACAGGTTCCAATTTCTCCACATTCTCGCCAACATCTGTTAGTTTCTTGTTTTGTTTTGGTTTGGTTTTTTTCTTGATAATTGCCATTCTAATGGATGTGAAGTGGTATCTCCATGTGGTTTTGATTTGCAATTTCCTAAGCTTAGTGATGTTGAGCATCTTTTCATTTGCTTATTGGCCATTCATACATCTTCTTTGGAAAAAAGCCTATTCAAGTCCTTTACACATTTTTTTCAGATTTTTTTTTATTGTTGAGCTGCAGGAGTTCTTTACATATTCTTGACATTAACCCATCATCAGATGTATGATTTATGACTATTTTCTCTAATAGGTTGCCTCTTTCTTTGATGCACAGAAGTTTTTAATTTTGATGTAGTCTAATTTCTCTATTGTTTCTTTTGGTGCCTGTGTTTTTGATGTCACACCCAAAAAGTCATTGCCAAACCCAGTGTCATGAAGCTTTTAGACCACATTTTGGATATATTACCAAGGAGTAACATATTTGTTTTTCAACATTATTACAATTACATAAGTCATTGATTTTTTTAGATAAGGATTATTAATGAGCAAATGTCAACATTAGATTACATATACTGGTAATAATGCCTCTGGAGATCTTTCATGTTAATACCATCAGGACAGTCAACATTAATAATAACAGGCTCTTGTTAGATTGCTTTAAGAGGTGTTACGTGGTAGTATAAGAATGTACCCTTCATTTTCTTCAGCAAACCTACCTTTGTTTAGCATAGTTCTAAATGATTTGCTAACACTAAAACTATGGCTCTAAATTACTTGCCAAATTCACGTATGCTATGCCTTTACTGCCTTGAACAGGAATTAAATAAAGTGTAATTATACAGACCTAATTGGAGTCACATTCTACATTATGCCTATTACTCCCCCAAACTGTCAAGGTCATGAAAAACCAGTAAAGTCTGAGAACCTGTCATATACCATATTAGACCAAGGAAACATAACAATTAAATGTAATGTGGTATTCTGGATGGAATCTTGGAACAGAAAAAGAACAATTGTGGAGAAAATAGTGAAATCCAACTAAAGTCTGGATTTCTGTCAGTAGTAATATACCAAAGTTGGTTTCTTTGTTGCTGTGCATAATGATAATGTTAGATATCAAAAACAGGGGAAAACAGGTGAAGGGTATATCGGAACTCTCTATTATCTTTGCAACTTTTCTGTAAATCTTAACTATACTAAAATAAAAAGTTTACTTTTTAAAAACTGTACATATATACTTATATTTACGTATAGATAATCATAAAAAGATCAACTATTTTAAACTAAAATTATTATTAATTTTGGCAGAGGTTTCCTCACTATAGTCTGTTTAAAAATATCAGTCCATATAACTAGTTATCTCAATTGATTAGGTTGGCATAGAGTATATAAATGGTTTATCTTATAGACTATATAAGTAATATTGTTTAAAGCTAGACATTCTATAATATATTACTGAAAATCTGTTTTGAATGAGGAACATTTGGACCGAAAATTAACTTGAATCTTTTTTTTTCTTATACTAACTATAAAATTACTAGGGCTTTGCAATATGCATTAAAATTTTTGTGGCTTCCATGGCTGAATGCTTGCTTGCTCAAGCAGATCAAAGGGAATATATTCTGGGAAGTCTTTTGAGCAGAGGGAGAATTAACTCCCTTACAGGCACATACATCTGTTAAACAACTGCACTTTCACAGAATATCAATTTTACCTTCACCAATTTCAGTTTTATAATTCATTCAAAGATGTTTAACTATCTTCAAGTAATAATATGGTATAGGTTCACCAAGCCCTAAAGCTAACTGTGCATCATTTCCTAAAACAAATACTGATTAATCAAACTCTAATAAGTAAACTCAGGACACATATATATATATATATATAGTATACCAGAGTTTGCATAACAAACAAAGGAGTAAGATTATCTAGCACTAAATTAAAAATAGAAGAACGTGGGTGTTGCTGAAAGTTCAATGGTGGGGAAAAGAAAAATGCTACTCAGGAAGGAATGGTTGCATGACATACCATTTCCCCGCACTTATATATATACCAGTATGCTGCTGGTCTATGTCAGACCAGGAGAGAAATACTTATGCAAGATGATTAAATTGTACATCTCACCCCTATACATGCACATTACTTGCCTCCCAGGTATCCTTTTTTTCTGAATGCATTTGATGCAGTAACATTAACAATGAAAGTAATCACTGTATATAAAGTAACCACTGCGTATTTCATAAGAATTTTATCAAAGATATTTTTAGTGCTGTCAGTCAGTATATTGTTCATGAATATTTGTACTTTTGCATTGTCTCTGTATTTATCTAATGGTTATTACAATTGTATAGCTAAGCAGGTTTGTTTTTGTTGTTGTTTTGCAGCAACATAGCATAAAGCTAAATTTTAGCCCATTCAATAAAATCATACTCTATGCATTTCAATTTTCTTCCAATCTCTGGTTTATATCTAAGCCTTGCCTTTTCAACTTATTTCCTCTCAGTTTTAGTTTTTGTTATCTTGTGTTGTGTTTATTTTCCTGCTTAAGAATAACCCTAGGCTCAGTCTGAATCTTTTTTAAGGGAAATCCAGATTTTTAATTAAGCTTAAACAATGTAAACTCTAGAGATCCAACATTTTCCCTGCTGGTGAAAGCATGTTTTTCCACATAGTTGTTACTAGGCTTCTGTTATCTAAATAAATCAAGAATGCTATAGAGGTTGACAAAATGCGTATGTAAGCAGAATTATTTGAGGTACAAAAATCACTCAAAGATGTCAATGTTTTTCTTTTTTACAGTGGCACCTTTTAACTCTTGGATGAGAGGTTACAATTTTAAGGCTTTCTAAGCAAATGGAGTCTAATAAATTTAAATATCGCCTCTTAATCCAGAGGCAAATTTTTGGAGTGCAGAGATGAAAACAGAAATATCTCTCTTTTGATAAACTTTGGTCCTAGAGTTAGCATAAATCTAGTTCGCTAGAGCTAGAAATAGGAGCCCTCTTAAAGGCAGAAATCATGGCTCTGACAGAATTGAGCTTTTAATAAACTGATCAAAAGTGGCTGGTCTTACAGTGTAATTATTTTGTTTTTGTTTATTTGTTTTGTTGTCACTGTGTGTATGTTGTGTGTGTTTATTCTGAGGTTGATATGTAAGAGCATGACTCGATATCTTCAAAAATCCCTAGGATGATCTCAAACTTGATTGCAAGAACAGATACGATTTTTTACCAGTGTTCTATGTTCTAATGCACTACTTCTTGATGTCAGAAAGAGAGATTCATTTCAGATTGATCATTTCTATTGTTGGGTCTTGTGCAGAAAGGGGAGAAATTCTCAGATATTTATTTTGTTAATCCTTTGACTTTTTATCTTTCGAAGGTCTTTGTTATTTATGTTGGTTCTATAAATCTTTCTATGATGTATTCATTTAAAAATACTCAAAATGAATGAAATGTCCTAACCTAGCACATTGCAGGGATTTGAAAGAGCTTCTCAACATTTCATTAAAATCTCCTACTACATACTTATATATCTGAAACATTTATAATTTAAAATAATAAAAGAATACCAATGTTAGCCATAAAGACTACAAATTCTGGGACAATCTGGAAAGGTTTAAAATTCTTTCTAGATTAAAAAAATGTGGTATTGCCGCGGAGCGACTAAGCCCGTGAGCCGCAATTGCTGAGCCTGCGCGTCTGGAGCCTGTGCTCCGCAACGGGAGAGGCCGCGATGGTGAGAGGCCCGCACACCGCGATGAAGAGTGGCCCCCACTTGCCCGCAACTAGAGAAAGCCCTCGCACAGAAACGAAGACCCAACACAGCCATAAATAAATAAATAAATAAATAAATAAAAACAGCAAAAGAAACTTATTTAAAAAAAAAAAATGTGGTATGAAAGAAAATACATTTCACTATAATTCAGAAATCATAACTAATATTGATCAGATTAGTTAGAAAAGTCTTCATGAATGGAAGGGTCCAGTCTGGTCCTAGTAAGATAACCTCTGCATAGTTGGAAAAAAAAAAAGGAGACTAATTTATATCAGGAGGAAAAGAGTTTAAAAACCGTGGACACTACAGAAGATATTAAGTAAACTGCCTGATTAGGGTAGAAGGTACCAGGTATGTGAGCTAACTAAACGCAAAACTTCATGCTAATAGACACTGCATGAAAAGTTCATAAAGCTCACTACGTAGATTTTGACCCCAGGCTCCTCTCAGTCCTTCAGAATATATGTCAACATAAAAGAAGCATGAATATTAACTTCATATAGATTTCTTCAGGCCAGCTGACACAGAGTAAGAATAACATTACACATTCTCTCCTGAGAAGCACAGTATTTAACTATTCATGCCATACTCAGTGTTAAATGTCAGGGTTGGAGAGAATACAAATATACAAAAATCTGATTGAAGAGGTATTAAATTCCTATTTGGTGAT
Organism: Balaenoptera physalus; assembly: GCF_965194825.1. NCBI lineage: Eukaryota > Metazoa > Chordata > Mammalia > Artiodactyla > Balaenopteridae > Balaenoptera > Balaenoptera physalus. The sequence continues at coordinate 154,673,543 of NC_138890.1, forward strand.
TTAATCTGATTTTATTTTAATTGCCTATTTTCTTTCTTCTGCAGATCACTGAGAGAAATAGGTGATACTGGTAATGAGTAAGAATCTGCAGTGATTATCAAAACGAAAATTGAATGTTCTCTCTCTCCTAAGGTTTCCTGGTTTCTTCCTTCCCACTAACAGTGATCTGGGTATGTTTCTTCGGGCTGCTATTTTATCTGCCAAACGTTATTTTTTTCTTATCTATTTATTCTATATTCCTCTTAGTAAACCCTATGGGACACAGCTGGCCTCCATCATTCAGTAGTTCTTTAATCTTGGAATATGCAATATTAACAGTCTTTTGTTTTCCCATTTAGAGTTTAGCCTCAGCTCTGGAAAAACAGGAAATAAGCCATTCAGTAGTCTATAAAAATAAACACATGGGAGATGAAATGCAGAAATTTAAATGCAATGATGGTAAGAAATACATTCACTTATTTTTGCTAAAACATTGAGTTGCGAAAATCACTTGGACAATTTTCTGAAATAATATCCTACAACAATGAACACTGCTTTATTGACATATAATCCCTTAATCTAAAAAAGAATGTCTTGTATTTTTCTTTTATAGCACTTAAAATAATTGAAATTGGACAAAGATTTGTACATTTGTTTGTCTTAGGATATGTCTCACCTAATAAATTATGAGATTAGATCCTAAGTATGATTTGTTCGCTGCTCTGTCATAAAAACAAATACAAGGGCTTACCTTAGGCACAATCAACACTTGTTGAATTCAAGAATAAAGGAGTGAATGAATGATTTGCCATCATATAGCTTAAGGTCTGGCGCAGGAAGTAGATGAATGACCAGACAAGCAACAATTCTGCGTTATACGTGTGTATACATCGAAAATAGTTCTGTGGGAGCAGAAGGGAGGGACAACTCATGCACACTAACAGATTAAAGAATATTATTGTTAGTAATACAGATGTAACAGGAGTGTGCTTGTGAGGACAGGTGTATTCTAGGTCAGAGGAGATCTTTGCAAAATCCCTTAGGAGCTCATTTAAAATATTTTCTAGGAACTGAGCATTGACAAAGAGAGTCAGAAAAGGACGTTAAAAAATAAATAGGATGTAGGACATCAAGGCAACTTTCTATGCAGTCTATTCTTCGCCAGCTCATTGAATATATGTTGCTGTTGCTTGGAACTGATTAGAGGTTTACAGGAAAGCCCGAGGAACATGATGTTATTTTAAAAGATGGCGTGTTGAGTACTTCTAAGAGGTGAATTAGGGTAAAGACTGACAGTGATCATTCCATATATATCCAAAGACTTTTAATGGCCTTGAAAATAATTGTCCAGTGTCATAATGGTGTGTGGTTAAGATGCCCATGTTTATATGGTACTGAGTTGAGAATAAGTAAGTGGGAAAGTAAGTGAAGGCAGTAGCCATGCATGCATTTTTCATAAAGTTTTAGTGGGAGGAAAATGAGAGAACAGGCTGTGGATGGAGACAAACTCAGCATCGAAGGACAACTATATTGTTTTTCCATTACTTGGTTTTACAAAAGAGACCTCAATTGTGCATGTTTAAAATACTATTAGAAGGAGTCCTTAGAGAGAGCAGAGGCTGAACCAAAAAAACAATGAGAGGGAAAGAGAGGCAACTAAGAACATGATCCATTTAACAGCTATTTCGATTACACTGAGAAGAGCCACCTATTTTATTGTGAAAATATTACAAGTGAAAAAAAACTTGAATATGGACAGGTTAGCTGGTAAGTCAGTGGGTTGGTAGTAACAATGTGTATGTATGTGTGTATTTGTCTTTCTTTTATATGACGTCTATTTTTGTCTTGAGGTAGAATGGAGAGTTGGTTGCTGAAAGGGAAATATGGGGCAAGGAGGCTTAGGGTGATAGGAGAAGATGTGCAATAACCTGTGTGGAGCACGGGACAGATAAGTAAACAGAGAGAGATAAAAGCTTTGCTAGTTAGTCTTTAGGCTTTTATTGGGATTGGAGACATGGCTGAAAGATTTTCTCTAGGAATTCTTTGCATCTTGGACATAGGCAAGGGAAAAGTGAGTAGATTTATTATTGGAATTTTGCCAGAAATGTGGAAAAATGGTGGTGTCTTACAAGAAAGAGACTGACTGAAATTTAGCTGAGAATTAACTTCATAGTGGAAAACATAATTGTCAATGGAAATTAGACTGGTAAATGGACTGTCCACTTCCAGGAAATTAAAGATTGATGAAGTGGCCCAAATGAGAGAGGGCTGAATGGCTGTGATATTTCTGTGAACTACTATATATGATCGAATTTAGCGCCTCTGAGGATAGATGTTTTGAGTCATCACGAATATCAAAAGGAATGTGGTTGTGTCAGTAAAAGAACACAGATTAATGTGTTAGATGTATTAGCCATGTGGCTGCTGAAATGACCAGAGTTTGAGATAGGGACTAAGACAGTGTAGTGTGTGATCTTTTAAAAATCCCAGATGTACAGGGAAAGAGCAGGGGAAGTTTGGCTAATGTTGGAGAAAGTATAACCCATTATGGAAGTAAGAGTTGGGAAGAGATGTTTGATGAGGGAAAATTTTGGTTTGGTCAGTGAACGAGAGATACTGGGTATGAGGCCTGGTGAGTTCATATTGTCTTATCAAGTGTGGTAGTCACAGTGGAGCTCTGGTGGTGGTGGCCTCATGTTTCTGGGTTTTAAAATTTAGCACCCAGAAAGAGAACCCTGTGATGTCTGGACGTTTACTCCATACTCTATGGCCCTAGTCTCAAGCAGAGAGAATGATAACCAACTTTTTGTTTTCCATCTGTTCAGACAATACTGGGGAGAAAAATTTAAGCCATATGCCTTTAAAAAAATCAATGTTCTCTTAATATCAGTTTACATTGCATTAACTCATTCAAATACATATATATATTTGAATACAACAGTAAACTTTGTATTCTATCTTTATCAGTAATTAAATATTTACCTCAGGTAAAATACTAAAGAAAAAGTGCTAAATGCCTTGGATGTGCCAATCTCTCATTTATTGTAAATACTGAATTTACATAACAATATAATGAGGTTATAATTATTGTCCCCATTTTATAAATGAGGAAACTGAGATGATTACTCAAACTTACAGTAATAAGTTAGGTGTTAGAATTTGAACCAGAACAATCTGCTCCTTACATAATATCTTCCTAGTGTTCCTATGCTGCCTTTCAAAAAATAAAGGAAATGAAATGAAAATATCCTTGCTTTCATGGAGTTCACAATTCAGTTTGGGCTGACAGTATATATTAAAATACAGAGCATGGTTTTTTATTCTGATAAATATTGCATAAAGGCATAAAGTTTCTATGTATATTTCAAAGTTTAGTACAGTGAGAGCAGAGTGTAATGGAAATACCGTAAAATTTAGACCCAGAGTACTGGCTAATCAACCAAGTAGCTCTGTGACCTTGGGCAGGTTACTTCTGTGCTCACATAAAAAGGAATATATAATTCATGCCTTGAAGAACTATTTTGTAAGGATTGTAAAATACTGGATATAAAACCTTTATTTTAGTGTCTTGGAAATAATAAGCATTAAACAAATGGTAGTTCCCATTAATGGCAATTAAAGACTACTATGAATTGTAATTCTTAAATAAATAGATTTCTTATATCAGCATTATTAATTGACAATAGTAGGAACATCATGTAAAATTTTTTGAAATGTTTTTATTATTTCAGAATTTATCTAAGTATCATACTCCGCCTTTGCTTCTATTAATCTTATGTAAATTATAATTTAATAAAATATGTCTTCATTGTTTGATTGTAAATCTGGTATTACATAAATATCAACTGAATCATACTGCTCTATGTAAAGCAAAAATCATATAAAATTCAAATCAACCTTTGGAAATCCTAAAACAATATATATAACTTTTAATGTCAAAACCTAATGGTATAAGATGGTTTACATAGTCATTAATTAATATTTGTGTCAGTTTGTTAGATCCAACTGTCCAGAAAATGAATAACTTTTACCTATGTGGAGAAATATTTTACACATACATGGACTGAATCCATATAAATTTGGCAGTATTGCATTCAAAGTATTTCACATGTCTAGGATGGTGAGGCAAAGAGAGTCAAATGGAAATAGTCATAAACATACTTAATTTATAAATTGAGAATGAAAAAATTCACAGGTAAATTAAAACTATTTTATATTAGCTTCAAATATTTTTTCAGAATTATTAAAATAAACCATAGTACAATACTAATTATGCCTTGGAGATTTATTTGGCTTTAAATCTTATATAATGATTTCAAACAATGTGGAATGTGTCCTCTAAGAAATGTTTTACTTAAATCTATAATACTAAATACACCATTATGAAAGAAATATATTTTTAGAAAGAAAATAGCTGATTTCCTCAACACACCAATGCAACCCAAAATCCTTCTGTAAAGTAGAGCTCTACAGTATATTAGCCTCTATAGTCTGATGAAGAACAGTTCAAAAAATTTATTTTCACATTTTCATGCATAAGTAATTTCTATATATTTAACTCTCTACTGCATCTCATAGTATAGAATAGGAAAGAAGCATTTGAAATAAAGATACTGATGTTGATCTCAATGAGGATTTTAGTATCTCACAGACTGAACTAAAATAGGGGAATTCATAGCAAAAGAGACACTAAGAAGAGATTGTTTCATGTACTCTTTCACTATTAGGCATAAATCCAATTTAGAGTTCTTTCCTAGTTGTTGATGCCTAAAGTAATATGCCCACTAGACAGTTCAGGAATCAATCAGTTTCCACTGCCCTTGGAAAGATAATGACCCAACCATGAATATTCAAGAGACACCAGAAGTCATTACAGATGTCCTTAATTCTTTTTATTTTTAAATGTGAAAAAATCTTGCTCAGGCCTAGAGAAAAGTTGGAAAAGCTGCATGTAATTAATATATAACATTCTAGATTCTAACATATTTTTGCTTTAGGAACTTTTTACCAAACCAACTAACTGCTAGACAGGTGAAAACTGTATTTGACAACAGAGAAAAATTTGCACTACAGAAGATAGATGTTGATGTGGCCATTTGATAAAAAATGGTTTTCTTATTTTCAGGAGGTTCCGAATCACATTTACAGTGCATCTGGTTTGTCTTTCCCATATTTTTTAAACTTTAGATAATAATATTTGATTTTTTTTCAAAAATAATATTTTACTTATCTTCAAGCACTTTAATGTGTGACACCTTATCTTCTTATTCATTTCATGGAAACTGGTACATATCACTAATGTATTGCTTTGCTCATCTGAACACAATAAATTAACACTGAAGTGAAAAATTGTCTCTTTTACCTTCTATTGAATTATAGGAAAAGTGAGAAATTATAAATATGAAAAAAATTGTGAAATCAAAAACCATATTGATTTAGATTAAAATATATTTTTAAAAATAGCATGTATAAATATTTAATAGTGTGTTATTTTCTCCTATTCAGTGTTTTAATCTTTCATAAATAACAGTGAATTTTGGTTAAATCAAGAGCACAGCATTTTTTGGCATCTTTAAATGTAGGGAACTAATCTTCAGAAATTCATGTTTTTCTTATAATAGGAATAATGCGTGACAACTAGGTCAAAATGCCAGGTAAAATTCGCTTTATTTTAGTAAATGAAAAGGCAGTTATATTTAGCTTTAGATATTCGGGCCTTAATTTTCATAGCTGTGTTTTCCCCTTCAGATTATGCATTTGTCGATGTATCAGGGGCAAGGTGGGAGGGGAGGAGAAGGTAGCTAAGAAGAAAAACAGGTATCTCATTTTCCTGAAGTTAAAATATCAACTAAATTATTTTCACTCTCCTTTTAATTCAAATTATATCATAAAGTATTCTGAATTCCTTGTCAAGGATCATGAAAACACCCTGAAGCTTGATTCAGGAATGCCACAGACACAGTGACTAAGTTCTTCCCAAATCAGACAGAGGAAAAGCTTACACTTCTCTCTTCTTCAATCCATTCAGCACAAATATGCGGATTAACAGGGGGACTAAAACATGCTGTTTATATTAAGGGTCTTAGTTCTGTTGACTGGAGTGGCAAACCTAGAAGATGGGTAGAGTAGTGCTTACCGTGTAAGGTCTGAACACTGACAGCCAGGCAGCTCCAATACTTGTGAGCTGACTATTTTGGGCATGTTATTTAACCATCTTGTACTGTTTCTGTAAAATGGAGGTAATCTTACTTCAACTTTCCTCAGAGAGGTGATGTGAGGATGAAACAATTTACATGTTATTTATAACAGTATCTGACTTATAAAAAGCATTCGCTGACAGTGAGTGATTATTATTTTCTTAATTAGTTAGCTTGACGTAGAAAGTAAAGAACCACTGTCAGGGATCAATGTAAATGAGAACTGCGTATGGTTTCAGAACTACCATTTTTAGTTGACTGCACTTATCTATTTCACAGGAGGCTGAAGTGAACTCATCAATTAGATTAAATGAGGAAACCAATAAATTCATTCAAAAGGAAAAAAAGTTGAGATTTACTTGGTGTTTTGAAGTCATAAAAGCTACTTTACTTTCTTCTACTTTTCGAAAGCTATGTAGACTCTTTGGAAAGATATTCTAGGTCACCAAATTTGATTTTTTTTCACTTCAAATAGGTAAAAATTGCAAATAATTTACAAGTTAATAGCATAGGCAGAAAAAGTCAGTGGCAAAATATAACTTTCTCTATCATTATATAATACAAAATACTTCCTAAAAGTCTGACTAGAGACAAAAGGAGATAGAAGATAAAAGAATAATTTCTTAATATTTTTATCTCAAATATAGTGTCTCTGTGTGTATGAATTTGACATGTTCTACCAATATTTTATATAAAAAATAGATTTCTAATGAAATCAAAATAATTCCATTCTAATGCTCATTCTGTCTTACCAAGAGAATTCCACAAAGCACACTGCTATACACTAAAACTAGTCCTCCCTACAAAATTTGGGATTCCATTGCCTATCTATCGCCCCACTCAAAAATATTTTCAATTTTTTCTTTGCAAAATGTTTCACTCCATTTCTTTTCAAATATGTAGAGGTGTCCTGTTTAAAATATCAATGTGTGTGAGAGTCTGTGTGTGTGTGTGTGTGTGTGTGTGTGTTTTAATATATATATTCACCTGACACTGGTGGCCCTTAGTTCGCATCCTACTACTTATTTCTTTTTGTTCAAAGGCAAATTCCTGAGGATGTGTGATCTATAACTGCTGCTTCATATGTTGCCCATAAGTTTAACGTCAGGAATCGATGATCACTAATCAGCAACTTTGTCAAATCCAACAAATCTTTTCTTCCTCAACTGCTCATAGCACTTGACTCAATTATGGAGAATTCAGTATTTAAAAGGCTGACTTTGGCATGCAACAGCCTTTAACTTACTCTCTGTGTAACCTTAGGAATGTTACACAACTTCTCTGAGATACATATTCCTCATCATTAAGAAAAAATAATTAATACCGCATATAGAAACTTTACGAAATAATACAATTTTTCCAGTTCCTGGAAAACATTAAATATTTAACAAATGGAAACTGTTATAATTATTGTGATTATTGTTAATGTTATTATTGACCAAATCATTCACCTTTGAAAATTTTTCTTTGCTTTTCTGAGACTATTTCTTTCTCCAACTCTTCCTTTTAATTTATAGTTTTCTCAGAACAACTTTTATGCCTATTACATTATATCTGTGCTAGATATTCTCTTGTGACCTGGAATCTAGAATTTTACAAATTCACTCTTGCCTATTCTTGAATCAGCTCTGTGGCCTACAGCTCTGACTGTAATTGACAGTGGTCTCCCTGGAACCGTGGCTATTAACTGGGTTTAGTTAAGTTGGGGCATTTATCCCTCTGGTCCCTTCCCTGTCATATCGCTACATGTTTACTGGGATCCTCTACTAAAGGTGGCAGCTTGATGGGCAGCCTATCCTAAGGAAACTGCCTCTCCCTCTTCCTCTTCAGATCTATGGTAGCAGAGTCCTTTTCTACTGCTGTCCCCGAGGACTATACCATTACGTGCTGTTTTCAGAGCCCTCCCCACACATTTGAAAGAGTTGCCTTCTTAAGCGATTCTCAGTTACCTACTGAAATGTGCTGTTTCCAACCACAATTCTGACTCACAAGGGAACTGAGACCAGAGTGGCACAGAAAAACAAACCTCCAGAGGTTGTGTTGGATCAATCACCTAGGAGTGCCATTTATAATCTGCTAGTTGGCCAATTTCAGGCATAGATTCATGGTTGGAGTACAGGAGGTTGAATGCTGGAATTACTTTGCCTTTTTTATAGAAAAACAAGTTAAAAGGTTTAGAGAGTGGAAAATATTGAGATGGAATGATAATGTTGTTCCTACTCAGCTACCTCCTAACATAACCTCTAAAGGGGCTGGAGGTTACACCCTTTACGCTGTGCTAGGGAATTCTTTGAAGAAGCGGCCACCAACTTTGCTAGAAAGGTCTGTGGTGGTGGTCCTCCACAGGCAGAGACAAAGGTGGATGAAGCCACAATGATGTTATATTTCTAAGCTTAATGGAAATATTGGAATTGGAGTATAAACCAGGTTTTATGCTTATCCAGCAAAGACATGGGAACTTAATTATCATAGCAGGTGACAGAACCAAAACAGTTCTCACAGTGTTTTGACCAGCAGGGATCTGATCACGGCTGTTTGACAATGCAGTCTGTGTAAATGAAACAGATGGGTGGTCTAATGAGATCCTGCTTGATATAAATAATCAGAAAATTTCTAAGGCTAGAGAGGCAGAATTCTAACAGAACATCATACATTGGATGTTATCTGACCTAACCAGTCATGAAACTGGACATGTAGAGAAGCTGCACATTATAAAATAGAACTGGCAAATAGTAAACCAGGCTTCAAGACAATTAACTGCATGAGCAATGGATGAGACCAGTGCTGTGCTGGTCATGTTTAACAACCAGCTTCCCAGCTGGAAGTTATCAGAAGCCCTGATTACTAGATTTTCTGATTTCCATAGCGTAGTACTCCCATCTTGGTCAATACCTGGAGATAGCAAGAGGTGTATATAATTGGCTCATGGGAGCCTGTGCAAGACAGCTCTATCACACCACTGGATCAAACTCATGAGATACATGCAGAAACTGGCCTCTTGGTGTTTTCGCATTACCAGTTAACTGGCTTACAAACAGATGAAGTGTTCAATAACCAAGTAGATCAGGGGTTGGCAAACTATGGCCTGTAGACTAAATCTGCCATGCCGTCTATTTGTGTGAATTAAATTTTATTGGCACACAGCCACATTTGTTCATTTATGTACTCTATGTGGCTGTTTTTGTGCTTAGAGCCACAGAGATGAGTAGTTACAATAGAGACCATATGGACCACAAAGCCTAAAATATTTACTATCTAGTCCTTTACAAGATTTACTAATTCCCAAAGTAGGTTAAAAATAAAATAAATTCATTTCAAAGTTTTGTAGACGCATTCCAGCCTTTTTAACCTTGTCACTTCAGTTTTGATCAAGGATCTATAGACAAATTTGCCATGGTGGCAGAAATGGAAGTGGGCGTGGGTTGACCAAGATCCTGCTGAGTGTCCAGTTTCCCTAAAACATTGGCCAACACTTAGCCCCTCATATGACAGTATTCCTAGAGGGCCCAGACAACAGATGGATCATGTTGGATCCTTTCCGTCATGGAGAGAGCAGCTATTTGTCCTCCAAAAGATAGACATATTACTTTGGATGCAGATTTGCCTTCTTTGCCTGCAGTGTTTCTGCCACCATCATTTTTGGAATTAGAGAATACCAACGAAAGGTTTTCTTTAATGGAGAAAGTAGTGGGACAGTGAACTCAAGCTTAAAGGTTTAATTATTCTAGTGTTCCTTCACCACAAAGCAGCTGGCTTGAGAGAAGAGCAGAATGTTCTACTGAAGTTCTTATTACAGTCTCAGTTGAAAGACACCTGGAGAGTTTTCGTCATATGCCTCAACAAAAAGCCAGTATATGTTGTCATAGCCCCACCGTAAGAATGAACATGTATGAATCACAGAGTGAATTTGAGAGTGGCTCTTTTCTCATTATGACTCCAAATAATCCACTGACTAAATGCTTGCTCTGTCCCCCACAATCTGGTTCAGTAGGTTTGAAGGTCTTAGACACACAGGGAGGAATACATCGATTAGCAATACATATATTGCTTTGTTTTTCTGTTAAATCAGAAGTTAATGCTGTTTTCCAGTCTCAAACAACAAACAGAAAGTTGATTACCACAGTGATAGATCCTTACTTCAAGGAGAATTTGTACTGCTCTTATATAATAAGAGAAGGGGGACAAAATCTGAAAACCAGATTATTAGTGAGACACCTCTTAACAGTTACTAGTTTAACAGTCCTGGTTAAAGTGCACTCTCCAACAAACACAGGACACTAGGGTTTCAGATCTCACAGAAATGAAAGATTAATTTACCCCTTCAGGTACTCTACTCTGCTAAGGTTCCAGCAGAATTTAAGGAAAATTGAAAAAAGGAAGTTATTATTATCAATTTAGACCTTGTGTCCAGATATAGAAACAAAGGCTGAGACAGCTCTGTTTAATGTTATTTAACTATTTCTTTCTCCTCTTTTGTCCCCAATAGCTTATATAAAAGTCACTGGTGATTAACATTTTAAGGTTGAAGTAGTATGACTGAATTGATATTACCGTGCCACATTATAACAGTTGATATGACTCTGTACATGCCCTGTGTTGGAAAAAAGAATGTTTTGTCTGGACACAGCCCAACAATAGATAGGTTTCCTGTGCTGGATTATTTCCATTTGAATCTTCACAATGCTGCTCCACTTCTTTTTCGCTCCCTCCAACCTACTCAGTATTCATAAAACTAATTTGTCTGGACTTCATCAGTGAGCGACCTTGTCCTCTGGCTTCCAAGGGAATTTGTCCACTAGAATTAGTGGCAGGTGACCAGAAAGTAACAGAAGAATAAGACTGGGATGGCTATTCCTAGAACCCTCTCTGTGCCAGAGTGCCATGTATCGGGAAGCTCAATTTTATAATATTTCCAGATTCTTGTAATTTCTCCATGGAATAGAGCTGTTAACAGAACTCTGTTTTTTGCTATTTTCTCAATGCCTTTAGTTATACACGATGTGTCAAAGGGTCAGGAAAATCTTAAAATAGATAAATAAAAGGAATATTTTAACATAAATTGTGCAGCTATACTCTCAGATGCTATGGAAATCTTTATTGGTGGCAGTTATTGTTGTTGGATTAACTTTCATACTTTCAGCTATCACTGATCTGACCAGCTAATGCATGACACAGACTTTAAACAAGCCACTACCACCTATGTTAGGAGTTGATTGTATAGAATAACAGTGGAGTCTGGGGACCTAGTTATGAGGTCATTGCAATGGTCCCAGCAAAGATTGATGTGTAAAAAGACAAGCATACTTGCTAATATTGGTATTACTTAATAATATCCTGACAAGTACAATAAGATAAAAGGTGTATAAATATTGAAAATGAGACAGAGTTATTATTTTCAGGTGATATGTTTGGCGACTTGTTATACTCAGGAGATTCAACTAAGAAAATATTAAAATTGAATTCAGTAAGGAAGTCAGTTACTATCTGAATATATTTCCTTTTTATGAAAAACAAAGAGGTACTACAGTTAAATATTCACCATAGCAAAGACGAATGCAATATAAAGGAAAGGGAACTCTGGACTGGTGAGGAGATCTGCTTAAGGCTTTAGGCGGGAAGCCCTTATAAAAACAGCTATGGTCTAGACAACTGTGGTCTTGCCTAGGAAAAGCAAGAGTGAAGATACTGTATATTTTACTCAGAGACAATGGCAAATATATACGAATCAACTTCATTAATGAAGGAAACTACAATGTTTTTGATTAGAAGATTTTCAAGTATAAATTATTAATTCTCAAACGATTTTGTAAATGTAATCATATTTAGATTAAAATTCCAATAAAATCTCTAACCTAATCAATCACCTTCCATAGTACGTGGCCTTTGGAGTTTTTTGTTATTTTTTTTAACAACTTTATTGGAGTATAATTGCTTTACAATGGTGTGTTAGTTTCTGCTTTATAACAAAGTGAATCAGCTACACATATACATATATCCCCATATCCCCTCCCTCTTGCGTCTCCCTCCCACCCTCCCTATCCCACCCCTCTAGGTATTCACAAAGCACCAGGCTGATCCCCCTGTGCTATGAGGCTGTTTCCCACTATCTATCTATTTTACTTTTTTTTTTTTCTTTTTTAGATTCCATATATATGTGTTAGCATACAGTATTTGTTTTTCTCTTTCTGACTTACTTCACTCTGTATGACCGACTCTAGGTCCATCCACCTCACTACAAATAATTCAATTTTGTTTCATTTTATGGCTAATATTCCATTGTATATATGTGCCACATCTTCTTTATCCATTCATCTGTCAATGGACACTTAAATTGCTTCCATACACTGGCTATTGTAAATAGAGCTGCAATGAACATTGTGGTACATGACTCTTTTTGAAATATCGTTTTCTCAGGGCATATGCCCAGTAGTGGGATTGCTGGGTCGTATGGTAGTTCTATTTTTAGTTTTTTAAGGAACCTGCATACTGTTCTCCATAGTGGCTGTATCAATTTACATTCCCACCAACAGTGCAACAGGGTTCCCTTTTCTCCACACACTCTCCAGCATTTATTGTTTCTAGATTTTCTGATGATGGCCATTCTGACTGGTGTGAGGTGATACCTCATTGTAGTTTTGATTTGCATTTCTCTAATGATTAGTGATGTTGAGCATTCTTTCATGTGTTTGTAGGCAATCTGTATATCTTCTTTGGAGAAATGTCTATTTAGGTCTTCTGCCCATTTTTGGATTGGGCTGTTTGTTTTTTTGATATTGAGCTGCATGAGCTGCTTGTAAATTTTGGAGATTAATCCTTTGTCAGTTGCTTCATTTGCAAATATTTATCAATTTTACGGTAAAATATCAATTGAGTTATTTACCCTTAGGATTTTGACTAAATTCTTGAATCCAATCTCCTACAGGATCTAATACTCTCTTGTAGTAACTAACGATTGTAAATAAGATCACATACATAAAATATCTAGCATAGTGTTTGAAGCTCAGAAAGTACTTTCTAAATGTTGATTTTGCCTTTTCCTTCACAAGCTTCATGGATGAGAGACTGTCCACCAAGACTTGTGCTTCTCCTCAATGACCAATGACTAGGATGTACTTGCTCAGCCAGGGACCACATTCCCCAGACCCCTTGCAGCTAGTTGGGGCCTTCTTAACAGTCCTTGTCACTCATATATAGACAAAAGTGACATGCCTCTCCTGGACAGAAATGCTAAAAATCAATATGCTGGACTTTCCGTTTCAGGTCTGACATGTATAGCGTTCGAAAGTTGTCATTCTTGGACTCACGACGTGAAGAACGATGAACTAACTGAAATCAATAACTTTTCTTGGATCCATCAGAGAACTGAGGTCACAGGGCAAACTGTAACCCCAAGATCTGGGGAGACAGATGAATCAGGTAATCACAGCCAGGATATACTTGCTAGGAGCAGAAGATGCTGAAGCCACAAACTATCATGAACGCTTTCACAGTAACTGGATGAATTGCTAGAGGTGGAGTATAATCTGTGTTAGAGTAAGAAACTCTAGGGCCCACACTCTAAAGAATCCCCTCATGTCCACAGGCTTACCTCCAGGAACCCCTCCATGTTCTCAAGGTAAGCCCCCAAGGGAAACTCTCATGCTTCTGGCTGGATAATTCGAAAAGTAACTATTCTGAAACTGCCCAGGTCATTCTCCACAAAAAAGTTTCACTCAGTAAGGAAAAAATACTTTTCCAGAGCCTCATCTGAGTCAGTGAAGGAGAATTTACCTAACCCCACTCCCTCTAAACTTTCTGTCCCACCTAAGGTATGGGAAGGCAGAGTAAGATACTTTTGAAGGTCACAGCACAGGCGCAAAGGCCCACTAAAATACCACAATTTAGGGAATTCCCTGGCAGTCCCGTGATTAGGACTTGGCGCTTTCATTGCCATGGCCCAGGTTCTGTCCTTGGTCAGGGAACTAAGATCCCACAAGCCACATTTTAATATCACATTTAATCCCCCAAAAGCACAATTTAATCATAAGATTACAGAATGCTTCCTGTCCCCCATACTTTATTACCAAATCAAAAGGGCTCCAGTTTAATAACTGTAATTGCAACTGAAAGAGCTGCAAGGCACTGACCCTATTTAAGGAAGAATTCTTATGGAACCCCAGGACAACAAGAAAGACAAACAGCATAGGTCAGAGGAATTCTGAAGCATCAGGTACCTACAGCTACAACAAAGATTAAACACAGACTTACTCTTAGCCAGAGAAACTTAAAACTTTATGCTAAAAGTCTTTTACCTAAGTTGCTATTACCAAATACATCATGTTTGATTTTCAACAAAAATTTACAAGACATCCTAAAAGACAAGAAATAAAAGGTATAAAGAGACAAGAAAATTATCAAAATCAGTCTCATATATGACATCTGTTTTGGAATTATTAGGCAGAAAATTTAAGATAGTGACAATTAATACATCAAGGACCCTAATGGAAAAAGTATACAACATGTATGAGCATGTGGGTAATGTAAAGCAGTGTTAAGAGAATGAAAAATAGCCACAGACTGAGAAAAAAATTTTTGTAAACCACATATAATAAAGGATTTGTATCCCAAACTAACAACACTTAAAACTCAATAATAAAACAAACAAAACAAAGAAAAACTTAAAAGACCAGAAAAGGACAAAAGATATGAAGCGATACAGACCAAAGAAGATATACAGATGGCAAATAAGCATACAAAAAGATGTACCATATTTTTCACTAAGGGAATGCAAATCAAAACAACAATGGGATACTACCACACACCTAATAGAAGAAATGAAATTGAAAGTAGTTCAGCAGTATATGGTCTTAATATAAGATCCATCAGTAGTACTCCTTGGCATTTACCCAACTGATTTTAAAACTTACGTTCACACAAAAAACAATATATGAATATTTTACAGCAGTTTACTCATAATGACCAAAAACTAGAAGCAATCAAGATATCCATCAATAGATGAATGGGTAAACAAACTATGATACAACCATGCAATAAAATATTTTTCAGTGATGAAAAGAACTGATTTATGAAACCACAGAAGGATATCGATGAAACTTAAATGTATATTGATATGTGTATATCGAAAGGTGAAAGAAGCCAGTCTGAAAAGGCTACATACAGTATTTTCCAATTATATGACACCTAGAAAAGGCAAAAGTATAAAGACAGTAAAAAGATCAGTTGCTACCAGGGGTTTAGAGGAAGAGAAGAAGGGTTGAATATGTGAAGCAAAGGGGATTTTTATGACGGTGAAACTATTCTCTGTGACAATGTAATTGCAGATAAATTAAACTATATATTAGTCAAAACCTGTAGAACTTTACAGCACATAGAGTTAACCTTAATGAATGCAAATTTAAAAAAATAATTTAGGAAGTTGAGTGATCTCAAAATAGAAATCAGACTCTGACAATGAATATTCTAAATGTATTACAAATATATAAAACAATCTCCTGTAAACAGTGGGGAGGAGGGAGGAAGATGCTGACAAGCTGACCTAAGAAACTTTAGAAAGAAATATTGATAAAAATTGTCACTATTTGCATATGATTTGATATTATGTGTAGGAAACCCTAAAGAAAGACACCATCAAAAAACAAAATAAGTGAATTCAATAAAGTTGCAGGATACAATATTAATACACAGAAATCCATTGCATTTCTCTACACTAATAACAAACTATCAGAAAGAAAAATGAAGAAAACAATACCATTTACAATTGCATCAAAAAGAATCATATACCTCGGAGTAAATTTAACTAAGGAGGTGAAAGACCTATACTCTGAAAACTGTAAGATATTGATGACACAAAAATGGCACAAATAAATGGAAAAATATACCATGCTTATGTATTGAAATAATTAATCTTGTCAAAATGTCAATACCATCCAAGGCAATCTACAGTTTCAATGCAATCCTTATCAAAATACCAATAGTATTTTTCACAGAACAGTAACAAATAATTCTAAACTTTATACAGAACCACAAAAGACCCCAAATGGACACAACAATCTTGAGAAAGAAGAACAAAACTGGAGGTATCAGGCTCCCTGGTTTCAAACTATATATAAACATGCAGTAATCAAAACAGTATGGTACCAGCACAAAAACAGAAACATGGATCAGTGAAACAGAACAGAGTGCCCAGAAATAAACCCACACACATATGGTCAATTAATCTATGACAAAGGAGGCAGGAATATACAACAGAAAAAGACCGTCTCTTCAATAAACTGTGTTAGGAAAACTAGATACCTACATGCAAAAGAATGAATCTGGACCACTTTCTTACACCATATACAAAAATAAACTGAAAGAGGATTAAAGATTTGAATGTAAGACATGAAACCATAAAACTCCTAGAAGAAAGCATAGGCAGTATACTCTTTGATACTGGTCTTAGCAATATTTTTTTGAATCTATCTCCTCAGGCAAGGGCAACAAAAGCAAAAATAAACAAATAGGACTACATCAAAAAAGCTTCTGCACAGCAAAGAAAACCAGCAACAAACAAAAAGACAAATGACTGATGAGAGAAGATATTTGCAAATGATATGTCCAATAAGGGATTAATACCGGAATATATAAAGAACTCATACAACTTAATATCAAAAAAAAAAACAAACCCCAGTTAAAAAAATGGGCAGAGGAATTGAAGTCATTTCTTCAAAGAAGACATACAAATAGCCGACAGGCACATGAAAAAATGCTCAACATCACTAATCATCAGAGAAATGAAAATCAAAACCACAATGAAATATCACCTCACACCTGTCAGTATGGCTATTATCAAAAAGACAACAAATAACAAGTGTTGGTGAGGATGTAGAGAAAAGGGAACTCTCATGCACTGTTGGTGAGATTGTAAAGTGGTACAGCCACTATAGAAAACAGTATGGAGGTTCCTCAGAAAAAGTAAAAATAGAACTATTATGAGATCCAGCAATTCCACTTCTGAGTATTTACCTGAAGAAAATGAAAATACTAATTTCAAAAGATATATGTGCCCCTTACGTTCACTGCAGCATTATTTACAATAGCCAAGATATGATTGCTACCTGTATTCATTTATAGATGATTGGATAAAGAAGATGTTAGATAGATAGATTAGATTAGATAGATAGATAGATAATGAAATATTGCTCAGCCATAGAAAAGAATTAAATCTTGCCATTTGTGACAACTGGGATGGACCTAGAGGGTATTATGCTAGGTGAAATAAGTCAGACAGAGAAAGACAAATACTATATGATTTCACGTGTATGTAGAATCTAAAACATACTAACAAACAAAACAAAACAAAACGGAATCAGAGTCAAAGATACAAAGAACAAACTAGTGGTTCCAAGAGAGGAGGAGGTTGAGCAGATGGACGAAGTAGGTAAAGAGGATTAAGAGGCAC
Source organism: Balaenoptera physalus (assembly GCF_965194825.1). NCBI lineage: Eukaryota > Metazoa > Chordata > Mammalia > Artiodactyla > Balaenopteridae > Balaenoptera > Balaenoptera physalus. The sequence continues at coordinate 154,691,159 of NC_138890.1, forward strand.
AAACTTCCAGTTATAAAGTAAGTAAGTCATGGGAGTGTAATATACAGCATAGGTAATATAGTCAATAATATTGTAATAGCTCTAAATGGTGACAGACAATAAATAGATGTGTGGTAATCATCTTATAATGTATATGAATGTCAAATCACTATGTTGTACACCTGAAATAAATATAACATTGTATATGAATTATACTTCAATTAAAAAAGGATAAATTCTGTAAGACTAAAGGCAAAAACATAGTACATAAGCACTGTATTTTTGTTGATAAAGTTATTTCTCATGAGGGTACAGGTCTAGTACTGCTATACTTGTGTAGTGAAATTGAGCAGTTAAATAAATAGATGGGAGCCAGATTTCTCACTGCTGGCAAGGAAATTCATAAATAAGTAAGAGGAGGAGGACTGAAAGATCCCTGTGGTAATGGAATAGAATTGAGACATCAGTTTGTACATGTTTTTAGCTTAATTAGACACAGATGTAGAAATATTTTAATATACGTGTTTATACATAGGCTAATATACACACACATTTCCTTGCTTTGTCAGCTTAGAGTGTCTAAAAGGAAGAACATTCTGGTAGCAATAAGCACACTTAGCACCAAGATCTTGGTTTCTAATACTATTCTCCAACAAAAGGAACCATGGGTCTTTGGAGAAATGGCTGTTTTTAAGACTGAGGCAGGAAATACACATGATGAGCCTGGAGTATCTGGCACAAGTATTGCTTGTAGTGCTAGAGTGCAACAAAGTGCTAACAAACAGATAAAAACAAAACAAATACAAAAATGAATTGATGGAAATACATCCAAGGGGTACAGCAGGACCCAACTAAAAGAGCACCCAATGGCCAAAGCTAGAAAATTTGAGTAGCGATATTAATAAAGAAGTATTGAATTATAACCCAAAGGATAAAATAAATATCTATTAGTTCATATTGATATAAATAAACAATTGAATAAGTAAACATATGTGGAGAACAGACAAATCTCTCATGCAGAAGAATTCTAAACAATTTATGTAGATATCCTGCCCTCAAGGAGAGAGAATATAAACCCCCTTTCCATAAATGTGAGCTGCACCAGGTTACCTCCTTCCAAAGAGTACAAAATGGAAAAGAGGAAAAAGAGTAACTTTACAGTGGAGAAACCTGACAAACACGACCTCAGCCAGGTGATTAAGATTAGTATAAACAATGATCAATCATGTTGCTAGTAAATACTCTTGACATGACATGATGAAGCGGAATTTTACCTCTATGATCTTCCACCTTAAAATCCATAGTTCCAGTCTAATTAGAAGAAAAACGTCATAGAAATTAAAAGAGTAGTATTCTATAAAAATACCTGACCAGTCAAGGTCATCAAAAACATGGAACTTCTGAGATATGGTCACAAACTAAAGATAGCCTAAAGAAAGCCTAAGAATAGCCTAAAGAAAACATGCAAGTAAATGTAATACAGTATCCTGTTTAGGATCATGGAACAGATAAAAGACGTTAGATAATCTGAAGAAAGTACGGCCTTTGATTAAGAATAATGTATCAGGGCTTCCCTGGTGGCGCAGTGGTTGAGAATCTGCCTGCCAATGCAGAGGATACGGGTTCGAGCCCTGGTCTGGGAAGATCCCACATGCCGCGGAGCAACTGGGCCCGTGAGCCACAATTACTGAGCCTGCGCGTCTGGAGCCTGTGCTCCGCAACAAGAGAGGCCGCGATAGTGAGAGGCCCGCGCACCGCGATGAAGAGTGGCCCCCACTTGCCTGCAACTAGAGAAAGCCCTCGCACAGAAACGAAGACCCAACACAGCCATTAAAAATAAATAAATAAATAAACCCAAAGTTTAAAAAAAAAAAAAAGAATAATGTATCAATATCAATCCCTTAATTATAACAAATACTATACTAATAAAAGTGTTAATAGAGAAAACTGGGTGCAAAATACGTGGGAACCCTCTGTGCTATATTCTCGATTTTTCCGTAAATCTAAAACTGCTCTAAAAATAAATGTACTTTATAAAAAACAGTGTGTCTAATGCTGTCAACCCCATTAGTTAATAGAATGCAGAGCTCTTTGTAGGCCTATGAAACCATAAGACAGAAGGAGTCTTAGTCCCTGACACCATGCAGGCATCCTGCAGGAACGCTGCCTGCAGACTTGTAATGACACACCACATTACATCAGCATGAAATAAATGCCTATTGTGTTATACCATGAAAACGTGGGCATTTATTTGTTCCAGCAGCTAGAATCCCCCGATGACACACAATCTTATTAGGATGTTCACTTTAATATGTTTGGCATTCTGTATGTGTGTTTTTAGGTTGCAGATACTAAAAGGTAAGAAGATACCCAATAACTGGGTAAATGTAGCTAGATGTAAAAGATGACAGTTAAAATTGGGGATTGATCTTATCTTTCAGAAAGTAAAATTAAGCCAGTTTTATAAGTTTGGCACTGTGTTAGTCACTAGGGATACAGTGATGAACAGCAGAAGTATCTGCTCTTTGCATTAGGAGAGCAAAGTCATCCGGAAAGGAGAAGAATGTGGAAGGGGAGGGAGAGGAAAAGAGGAAAGGGAGGAAAGAAGCTGTGATGTTAGAGAAGAGAACAAGGGCCCTGGGGGAATCTTCATACCGGTAATTGCTGAAAAGGAGAAAGAATGAAAGTAAAATTTAAATTTTTTTCAAGTTATTTCTTCCTCAAATTTGCTGTGTCTATTTCAAAATGTAAAAGAAACGATGTCCTGAAGTGGAAGAACTTCTAAAAAACATCAAGGAATGTTTAAATATTTATATCCTTCGGATTTTTAGCACATGTTGGGATATCTATAACTTCCAGAAGGAAGATATATGTTCATTGGTAGTATATGAGGAAAAAAAAAGCAGAATAATTCATCTTTAATTTACATATGTGGGTCTCTCAAAACAAAGGTTTTTAATATCTGTATTTCAATAGTGAAATAGTAAAAGGCCTACTACAAAGAATATGACCTGTTTTTTAAATCATTTTAAATAGGCATATTTTAGAATAATAAAATATAAATCATTTTTACACAGTTTTTTTCTGTTAATAGAAAAATAATTATTTCCTCTAATCAGAGCCATATTTTATATTGGGTGAACATGTAAAACAATTTGCCTGTAACATTTAATTAATTGGTAAAGGTTAGTTTGAGGAAATGACTTACCAACTTATTTAGAAAATCAGATTGTGACCAAAAAATAAGTTGAAAATTAAATAAATGGTAGCATATGTTTGTGTATAAAGAAAACTTTGATAGATGATAGGATTATTAATCATATGTGGAAAATTAACTTTAATTCTCTCCCTGCATGAGCTTTTATTTTTTATGACATGTTTCACTACATATGAAAGGTTGTATGTTTATAAAGACAACTTATTATGCATTCTTTATTTTATTTAATCTCTTAAGAGATATCTTAAAATGGGAACTCTTAAATTAAATGAAACTGTTCATGGAATTGTTAAAATGAAACATTAAAATACTACTTAAGTTTAGGTTTCTTAGGAACTTGCTCTAAGAAAGAAAAAAACTGAGTGATCTTTTTTTTTTTCTTTAAATCTCTTTTATGAGGCCAATACAGACAGTGTATCTGAATAAGTTCGGGTAAATTTTCAAGAAAAAGAGAAGAATGACCTTACACAATCAAGAAAATGAATAATTTAAAAAATTTATAAACTAAAATATGACAGTAATTTTCACAAGCAGTCAGGCACATTGCCCTTTTATATTACTAGGCCCAATGAATTATGAATGTTGGCTGGATAAAAAGCCTGAGGGTGACAACAGAGCCATGTTTTGTCATCTGCACTTACAGAATGTCTACTGCCCTAGCTGGATTTCCAAATCTTACCATTATAACTGGCTGCTAAGGACTGACTGCTAAGGAAATACAGGAGGAGTACTTCGAGGTGGAGAACATGAAATGCTAATTGCTAACCATGATAGTGAGTCTAAAGCATGTAGACACTAATCTTTTGATCTATGTGAGCAGCCAAGCTCAGCAAACTCCCACTGTCCTAACCAACCTGAACACAGAAAAGCAAAAATCAAAATGAAAAGGCAGTTTTCAAGTGCATACATCTCAGCTGCAGGAATTATGAGTGGGAAGAACAGGTGTTCTGAGAGATTCTACAGTGCTTTGGTTGCTAAGGAGACCACTTTCATCAGTTCAGAAAGGCTGATAACCTGGACTTTTGCTGCCAAATTGGTATCAACAAAGGTTGGAACTGATATAAACATGATACACAAATAAAAAAGACAAGGGTAGTTTTAAAAATAATTCAATGATAAGGCTGCAGTGTACCTGGCAAAATACTTCTATATTAAACAAGAACAGTTTCATAATTGCTAAATAATTTGAGGTAGATTAATCTGAGCACATAATTCCAAAATTAAAGTATAAAAATAGAAGTTTATTTATGCCCATGATCTCATTAGAAACAATGTTAATGCAACTAATGACATACATGTTTCAGTAACTACATCAACATGATGTTAATTATGCAAAACAGAAAAGTGAGTACTAGATAATTTCATTAGACATTAATAAATACTAATTAATTATTTCCTGGGCAAGCTGTGTATGAGATGCATTTATGAATAATGTGATATAACTGGTATTTTAAGAGGCAAATATGATTAACATTTCATTGCTCCAAATATTTTTAATACAAATAATTGGCTTATAAAAGCATTACAGTTATCTGATGAGCTGTTAAACTATTTCTTGATTGATATAGTACCATTTTTTCTTTACAGCATCGAGTTACATAAAGTATGTATCTGAGAAATGAGAAAAAAAAGGAAATAGCAAGCAAGTATGAAAGAAAAATCTCTCTTCCTTCATAGATTTGATTAGTGTAGGACTAGAAATATTCAACATTTAATATATAAGATCTTTCCATGTTTCATATTACTAAAAGATAATTAAAATCATGATCCATAAACTAATGTTTAGTAAAGACTGTACCTTTCAATTAGGTTCCTTTTATGATTATTCTTTAAAAGTTTCAAAATGATGAAAATAGCATGGTAAATTTACCTTTAAAATATCAAGGAATATTATAAAACCTTAATATTTGGAATCTAATAGGAAAGTATGATATATTCTATAATATTATGCAATCATTTTTAAAATTTAAATTAACAATTAAATTTTTCTCACTCCATTACATAAAAATAAAAAATTGAAGGTAGAAAGAGACATTACGTTTTTCACTTTGCCATTTTCATCATAAAGCCATTTGTTTTAGAAATAGTTATATAATTTTGGCAAAGTTTGACAGAACTGGCACATCTGCAGATAATGGTACAATTTGATATTTATAAAGTATCAAGTTTTCTATAAATATATGTTTCTAGTTTCCATGGAATTTGAGTAATCACTAGAGCTGATCTTTATTTATCTTCTTTTACTGAAATCAAATAATGTTATTTATAGGGCTGTTTCTAAGGCTGTGACAATTAACTCTTCGATTAACCATTCTATAAAACTAATATACTTTTGACTATTTATAAAGTCAACACATATACTTCAAGACAAAATCTTCAAAAAATAATCCCAGATTTAATTTAAATGCTCAAGTGAATATTACTTAAGCTCTGGTGGTTTTTTTCTTTTTTCTTTTCCTTTACTTAATTTTGGTTTACTAGCTGGTAAAATTAAAATATTAATGTAATCTATTTTACAAGGTTGTTGTAAGAATCAAATGAGTTAATACAAGTACAATACTTAGAAATGTTCCTTGTGCATGTTTAAGTGTTACATAAATGTTTTCACTACAACATTTGCAAGCTCTGCAAAGGAAGGGATTTCTGAGGGTAACTGGCGTATAGGAGGCATTTAAAAATATGTTATTTAAATTTGGAGTTCACAGATTATATCTTTTTTACTGGATTTTAGAATAGTAAATGTGAAATAGGAACCCCACATTTTATACCAGTGGTCTTCAAACTGGGAAAGGTGTAACTCTCCATTTAAACAAGATTTTCCAAGGTGTACGTAGGCAAAGATAGTGATAGTCATAGAGAATTAAGTTTTAAATTGCCAACTACAGTAAATATTCCACATTACCAAAAAAAAAAAAAAAAAGTCTGCCTTAGGTGACTTTTGACATTTTTATATTTCCATTTTACACAAAGAAGGTCTTCATTTCTCCTACTCCAATTAGTACCATAGCCTCTCCCCTTTTGTGTTATAAAAAATACTGATTCATTGCTCAAATTGTTCCAGCTGTAGTCACTAGGAAATCCTTCAGGGTGACTCCTGTATTCTTTCAATACCCCTTCTTCTTATTCTCTTTCTTCTCCTTCTCTCCTTCTCTTTCCTCTTCTCCCCTTCCTCCCCTTCCTGCCTCCTTCTCTCTCCCCGTCCCCCTCCCCTTTCTCTTCCTGCTCCTCCTCTCCATCCCCCACTCCTTTCTAATTATGTTCCTACTTTCTGGAACCAGAATATGTTCCAGACATCTTGTATAATGTCTGCCTCAGCCCTAGAATCAACTACTTCTACAAGGAACCCTGGTTCCTTTTGTTGGACACTGGTGCTCAGAAACCAATGTAAAATATCCATGTGAACATTAGATGAAGAGAGTTAAGGGATATAAATGAACTCTTCATACTGTTTTGCAATTTTTATAAGACAAATTATTTTTAAATTAAAAAGGTTAAAAATATTAATGTTGACTGTAAAGAACAATTGTCCAAAATTTAGACATAAAGCAAGAGGATGAATGGATGAGCTTACAACATCATACTGGAGCACAGACCTTCACAAGGATAATTTGTTCCTGGAAAAATGTATCTTTGAATTTGTTATCTGCTATTAAACAATATTTCAGATACTGTGAAATCACTTCTTAACTTGTAAATTATCTAATAGATAATAAAATATAACCTGAAATGTTTCAGTTTACTACAAATAATGCCTTAACTATCTTTGTATCTATTAGCAATTCATTTTAGCATTCCTTTGGCTGACTGATAATAAACGTCTACATTCCTCAACTTCTCCTTTGGACCAACTTCAATATCATATTGATTCTCTAATAAAGGAATCAATTTTTGCCATATGTTCATTTTACCTTTTTTTTTTTATAAGATTCATGATTTTAAGTTTTTTCAAAATAAGATCATAATAAATTTTCCAATACTGAAGGCACTATAAACCCATAAAAAGTCTTCTCTTCCTTTTACACATATTTTGAATAAGGATAAAACTATCAATACAAAATGCAATACTTCAACCTTCATTGATATGTTCCAAACTCAGATATATTCAGAGTAGGGCCATAGAGTGGAGTTGAAATTTTAAAATTAATTTACTCGACTTTTTCATTCACTAGTTATTATTATTTCTTTTTGTACTTGTTATGCTCTTTATTTCACAATTGGATCCACAGTGTTAAAAGAACTACTTTTTTTTCATATACACATTATAGAAAAACTATTAGATCAAAAAGAGGAAATCAATTTCTAGATTAATTTTGTACAGCTAAAGTATTACTGATGTAAATATGTTTCAGTAATTATCTTTCTTTTTTTAACATCTTTATTGGAGTATAATTGCTTTACAATGGTGTGTTAGTTTCTGCTTTATAACAAAGTGAATCAGCTATACATATACATATATCCCCATATCTCTTCCCTCTTGCGTCTCCCTCCCTCCCACCCTCCTTATCCCACCCCTCTAGGTGGTCACAAAGCACCGAGCTGATCTCCCTGTGCTATGCGGCTGCTTCCCACTAGCTATCGGTTTTACATTTGGTAGTCATTCACTAGTTATTGTCAAAGGATGCAATGTACCCGATGGAGAGGTCTTTGTGAGCCAATAATAGTATCTATAAGAAATATTAAAGAAAATGTGATTTTATAATGATATAATTATATGCCAAAAAACTGGATAACCTAGAAGAAATGGATAAACTCATAGAAACATACAACTTACCAAGACTAAATCATGAAGAAACAGAAAATCTGAACAGACCAATAACAAGTGATGGGTGAAATTTTCACATATTGAGGAATAACCTGTTTGTGGCCTATTAAACATACATTGTACATCTGTTTTGTTTTTTTTTTTTAACTGGAGTATAGTTGATTTCCAATGTTGTATTACTTTCAGGTGTACAACAGAGTGAATCAGTTATACATGTACATAAATCCACTCTTTTTTTAGATTCTTTTCCATATAGGACATTACAGAGTATTGAGTAGAGTTCCCTGTGCTATACAGTAGGTCCTTATTAGTTACCTATTTTGTATATAGCAGTGTGTATATATCAATCCCAATCTCCCAGTTTATCTCTTCCTCCCCTTCCCCCCTGGTAACCATAAGTTTGTTTTCTACATCTGTGACTCTGTTTCTGTTTTGTAAATAAGAACATTTTACCATTTTGACATTTCTCCAAAGAAGACATACAGATGCCAAAAAGCACATGAAAAGATGTTAAACATTGCTAATTATTAGAGAAATGCAAATCAGAACTACAAATAAGGTATCACCTCACACCGGTCAGAATGGCCATCATAAAAAAATCTACAAACAATAAATGCTGGAGAGGGTGTGAAGAAAAAGGAACCCTCTACACTGTTAGTGGGAATGTAAATTGGTACGGCCACTATAGAGAACAGTATGGAGGTTCCTTAAAAAACTAAAAATACAGCTGCTATATGATCCAGCAATCCCACTCCTGGGCATATATCCAGAGAAAACCATAATTCGAAAAGTTACATGCACCCTAATGTTCACTGAAGCACTATTTACAATAGCCAGGACATGGAAGCAACTTAAATGTCCATCGACAGAGGAATGCATAAAGAAGTGGTACATATATACAATGGAATATTAGTCAGCCATAAAAAATAACAAAATAATGCCATTTGCAGCAACATGGATGGACCCAGAGATTGTATATCTGCTTTAACTATTTAAGAAACGGGTACATGGCCCAGAAGTAAAGAATGTCCATTTTAAGATAGAGATAAATGCCTCCCTTCCTGGCATGTTAGTGCTAGTACTCCTTAGATGATAAGGCTCCCTTCCCAAGAGCCAAGGCCATACTGACTGCCTGTGTAGTTGGTGATCTGTCTTTTTTGAAATCTTGAAGGAATGTATCCCTGTCATGTTTAATGTTCTTTGTTCTGACAAGACATAAAACTGTGCTGAAAACCAAGTTTCTTTGAAACAGTTCCTCAGAGCTATCTGAGAGGCTATCTCCCCTGCTACAGTCCTCAGTTTAGCTTGAATAAAACTCTCTTCTATTCTTATTGTTGACTGGCTATTGATTACTTCCTTCAACACAGTAAGGAGATAAAATCAAAAACCTCCCAATACAGAAAAGCCTAGGACCAGATTGTTTCAGTGGTGAATTCTATCAAACAACTAAAGAATTAATGAGGCCTTCTCAAACTCTTCCAAAAAATTGAAGATGAGAAAACACTCCCAAACTCCTTTTAAGAGGCCAAAATTACCCTTATACCAAAGCCCAATAAGGAAACTATAAGAAAATTACAGACCAATATCCCTGATGATTATAAAGGCAAAAATTATCAAGAAAAATATGAGCAAACTGAGTTGAACAGCACATTCAAAGGATCATATATCATGATCAGTTGGATTTATCCTTGGGATGCAATGATGGGTCAACATAAGCAAATAATAAACGTGATGCACCATATTAATAGAATGAAAAATAATCATATGATCATCTCAATAATGCATTTAAATTTTGCTAAATGCTGAAAAACGAGTTAACAAAAAACAACATTCTATCATGATTAAAAAACTCAACAAATTGGGTATAGAAGTAACATACCTCAACAAAATAAAGGCCATGTATGACAAACCCACAGCCAACATCATACAAAATGCTGAAAAGTTGAAAGCTTTTCCTCTAAGATCAGGACCAAGACAAGGGTACCCATTCTTACCAGTCCTACTCAGCATAGTACTGGAAGCCCAAGACGGAGTAATTAAGCAAGAAAAAGAAATAGAAGACATCCAAATAGGAAAGGAAGAAGTAAAAATATCTTTGTTTGCAGATAATTTGATCTTAAATATAGAAAATAATAAAAACTCGACCAAAAAACTGCTGGAACAAATCAACAAATTCAGTAAACTTGCAAGATACAGAAAATCAACATACAGAAAGCTGTTGCTTTCCTATACACTAACAACAAAACATCAGAAAAAGAAATAAAGAAAACAATCTCATCCAAAAACAATAGTACTTGGGAATAAATTTAACCAAGAAGGTGAAAGATCTCTTTCTCTTATGTGTTTTGTCAAAATGGATCTTCCTCAACACCCCCCAGAAAAAAGTCCTCTCCTTAGCTTGCACACAGGGAATCAGCTTTTCACAGTGGTAATTTTATTTTTGTTGAAAGTAAATTCCAGACCCTTCTTTTGCAATTCTTTCCTTCTTATTGTGCCTTCTCTTGAGAAACTTTGGAGATTATATTACATAAAAATATTTTTCTATTATTATGTGTATACTCTGGAGTACCTAATGCAAAAAAATCTATATTTTCTAAAAATTTTAAAACATAATTTTTCCATCATTTTCCCTTATTGGAACTGGACCTCAGAAGAAAAATTTTAATAAAGAATTTGTCATTGTATGTTTGGTATGTAGATGAATAAGCAGAGCCGAGTTTATTTTTGTTATTGTTGTTTCCATTATTGTTGTTTTGCTGTGTTATTTTGACAAATTTGTACCTAAAACAAAATAAATTCTTATTTTTCTGGGAACAAAAAAAAAGAATTGGTAATGGCCTTCCTTCCTAGGTGAGAAGAAAAAGTAGATACTTAGTGATTTTTGTATGAATTAAAGAATTGTAACAAATTTTGATGTAAAACTTTTGATTGTAACTCTCTTTTGATACAGAGTTTTATTTTTATTAAGAGTCCAGGTAGTATTTCTGATAAAGTTTTTTCAACAAATTAGAATAATTTCATTTTAGTTTTAAAATATTGTATGTCTTTTAATTGATTGTATTGTCATTTAGTTATGCTAACACATTATTTTAGTTGATATATTATATACATATACATATGTAATGAAGCAAAAGTAAATATTTTAATTGGATTTTATCTATTATAACCATAGTTACAGATTTGCACACGTCTAAACACACATACAATACACATATACACACACACACAATCTCCAGCACATTAAGATTAAACAGCATATTAAGACTAAAACAAAGGTAATCAATAGTAAAAAATAATTTAAATACAAATTGAGGTCACAATGCAAACCTAAAAGGTCAGATAAAATCATCTCTACTTGCCTTGGTTTATCATGCTTTCCAACAATAAATTCAAAAGAAATAACAAATTGTCTTTCTAAAATAAAGTTTGTTTAACGTTAATGAATTTATTCACGCAAGTAGAATAATTTCTACTTTGCTCAAATGGAGGAACCACAAAAAGTAAATTTAAAATCTGTATTTGTTTCTATAAAATGACCAAGATTTTTGTGCTCAAAAACAGTTTAATCATTATATTATTCTGTTGGTGCTCAAAACATTTGGCATACTCCTGGTTTATTTATACCAAAAATTTCTCATTTAAAGAATACTTGCTAATTATCAATTTTGCTTGTTTTTATTTATTTTCAGAATCTGCCAGGAACTGTTTCTTGCCTTTAGTACTGATTTTTGTTCATATCTTGTGTTCTCTCACAATCCTTCTTGATTTTGCTCATGATAAATTAAATCCCTAGATTGAGAATAATTAAATATTTATTGACTACTGAATCCAGTCTTGACGGAGTAAGCCCACTAACAGCCCATCTGTCTTGCTGGTCACAACTACAATCTCTGGAAAAAATTTAAATAACACCCTGAGAACTTGTAAAATTAAGCAAAAGCCAGCAGAAAGGAAAGGGAATGAAAACTTGAAGGAGTGATTCATACAGAGGTGAGCTATATGGCTTTGTTTGTTTTGGTCTTTGGTTTTGTTTTGTTACTTCTTTTCCCAGCACCCTCTGGTGAGATCCTAGCAGAGTTTTGTTGCACAGCAAAAATTCCAAGAGAAACAATTATTTTGGCCAAAGAACTAAGAAAAGTGTCCCTGTGCTCTGTACAGTTTAGGGAGAATCTCCTTTTTTTTTCTTTTAAACTTAAATCATGTTTGGGTTTCCTGGAATCGTCACCAGTTTATACAAAGATAGACTCCCTCACTTTTTGAAAGGAAGGAGAGAAAAAGTAATTATGTTTCCTTGGCATTCTCCAAATTTAATTAGTTCAAATCATGTGGTGCTGTTTCATTTTTTAAATGTAAGAAAAATTATCAGTATATCTAAATGATTGCAATTTTTAGGAATATAGTCATGTTCATGTACAAGGAAAAATACAAGGAGTTTGTTTGGATGCCTGCAAAGCTTACTACTAATAGAAAATTGTCTCATTAGCTGAAACCACTAAACCTTATAAGGGTACTGATTCAGACCCCGCAAGCTCCTGAAGATAATGACTTCTCCTTCAACTGAGACATCTTATTCACATTATCCTCTCATTGACAAAATTTAACCTGAAACCAAACATGGGATGGGGTTCTGGGCAATGCAGTTTGCTGCTTTAGATGATTGATTATGAGCCTATATATATATATATATATATATATATATATATATATTTTTTTTTTTTTTTTTTTTTTTTTTTTTTTTTGGCTGTGTTGGGTCTTCGTTTCTGTGCGAGGGCTTTCTCTAGTTGTGGCAAGCGGGGGCCACTCTTCATCTCGGTGCGCGGGCCTCTCACTATCGCGGCCTCTCTTGTTGCGGAGCACAGGCTCCAGACGCGCAGGCTCAGTAATTGTGGCTCACGGGCCTAGTTGCTCCGCGGCATGTGGGATCCTCCCAGACCAGGGCTCGAACCCGTGTCCCCTGCATTAGCAGGCTGATTCTCAACCACTGCGCCACCAGGGAAGCCCGAGTCTATATTTTAATTTACTTAAATGAGAGTAATATAGCATATCAATACTTCATTAGTGAAAGCCCTTTCACCAGAGATTATTTCCTATTAGTTGGAATTTACCATGGATGAGCTGATGACTTTCTTAATAATTTATGGCAATTCAATTTTTAGGGTATTTTTATCCTTTGAAAATATGTATTACACCAAAAATCAAACAGTTTTGCAACAATTTCATAAAATTGGTGGGCTATGGATATGATTAAACAGAAACAAGCTATTTTTTCCCAAAAAGGTTATTAACTCTTCTGTACTTTACTTCATTTAAACCACAATTATAATTTTAATAATTATACAGTTACTCAAAAGTAAATTATAATTTGAGAATTCAGGAGCTGTTATTATCACTGAAATATGCACATACAGATTATATTACATTATATATGTATCTCCTCCAAAATTCATAAACATATATTATATATAAAAATTATATGTGTAAACTTATATATTATATGTATGTATTTTTATATTTCTCCAAATTCAATGCTCACGTACGATTGATAAGCTTCCATAATAATTTCTTTTTTCTTTTCATTTAAATTATAATAAATTATAATTATATTTTATTTAAATTATAAATTAAATTAACTTTATATAAATTTATGTAAGTTATAGGTAATTTATTTAAATTAAATTATATGATTAAATTGAATTATTTAAATCATAATATAAAATTAATTTTATTTAAATTATAATTAAATTATTGTTTAAATAATAAACTACATATTCTTAATTTTCTTTTATTTGCATTATATATATAATACTTTGTGTGTCTCTCTAAATACTTAGAGAAGTACCAAAATTTTTGAGGTCAAAAATATTATTCAGTATTCCATTATTAACATACTCTAGTGTAACTAATCATTTTTTGATAGGCATTGGGGTTGATTTACTCTTTTTTTAAATGTTGCAAAGTACATATTGATAAGTACATCTGTTTATATTTAGCTAAATTTACAGAATATTGATGAATAAAACTCTTCATTGGATGGAGCCTCAAATGCAGAATTACAAAATTTAAATGTTAACACATTCCCAATATAATTTACCTTATACTCTATAAGTGGAGAAACTAAGGATCTGGAAGAATATGACTTGACAAAAACACAACAAAAACTAAAAACAAGAGCTAACATTTTTATTGTACTTACTCAATGACTAATATTCTCCAAGTGTTTACTATTTCTTTACATATATTAACTCAATGAATCCTCACAAAGACAGGCATGCTATTATAAACCTCAATTGCAGTGGACAAAACTGAGGGACAGAGTAGAAAACTGAGCAGTAGTTATGGTAGCATTAGTAACAGCCACAGTTGTGTTAACAACTAACAATTATACAGTGCTTACCATGTGCCAGGCATTGTTTTAATAAATTTATTCAGTTACCCAATGAAATAAATATGATTATCATGATTATTTTACAAGGAAATAACTGAGGCTCCAGCCTATACATGCTTTTATAAGATATCTACTAGGATATGGATCAATTATTATATATTACTCACGTCATCAGCATTACTATCCAGAGAAGACATATATTTACTCCTTCATTTAATGAATATTTCCTAAACAGCTATTGTACATGTAACCTTTGTTGCTTGGGGCTTTTTTGAACCCCTTTCTCTTTATTCTATATAAAAAGGTCTATAAGAAAGTGTATTAAAGTTTTATAACAGTTTAATTATTTCCATGCAGATTATATCCAAGTGTACAAGTCCACATATTTTTTAAATTACACATATTACTTAATTTTATTTATTGATATTCATATTATTATGCATAGTGTTATGCATGTGTACATGCAGTTTACTGTATAATATAAAAATCATGACTATTTATTAACATCAGTGCTTTGGATTGTTTTTTTTTTTTTGGCCGCATGGCATGTGGGATCTTAGTTCCCTGACCAGGGATCAAACCCGTGCCCCCTGCAGTGAAAGTGCAGAGTCTTAACCACTGGAACACCAGGGAAGTCCCTTGGATTCTTCGAAATACATAAGGCTATGAGAGACATATTTTGCTCATTTCAGTGCCTTTTTATCAGTCTTTATAGGAACTCCTTGTGGAGATATGTACAATATACTTTAATTAGATTCCAATTCACTAATTTATTCTAGAAAAGAGGAAAAATCAGCTGGATTCTCTATGTTATGTGAACATTAGAATATTTTTATTGCTAGCTAAAATCAAACTAAGGAAAATTCACAGTACAATGAATTTTGTTGACCTCAAAGGAAATTCTCTCACATAAGATTAGGTTTTCTTTAAAGCAAATGCTAAATAAGTGTTGAAGAAATAAATTTATTTGAGGAGAAAAAGTTAGTCTCCAAAGTATTTATGACATGAAAATGTGATAAAACAATGACAGATTGATGTGAAAAAGAGGGTTTAGGCGTACACAGAAAGTACCTTCCACCATATGCTTGTGTAATGAAGCCAAAAAAATCATTCAAATTGTTTTAGCTATAAGGAAGGCATTGTATTTAAAATATGTATTCCTTATTTCAATTGAAAGAATTCAATAAACTATTTTAGATATTACTATTTACCAAACACTGTGACAGTAACTTGGTGTATAAAATTATATCTATTTAAAATGTTTAAATCTCTATAAAAATATAATTATATGAAAAAGTATGAGATAATTTCAATACTGTTGTATAAATTTTAAGAAAGTAAAGGTAATAAAGTAGCTAAAGGAGACGTAATTCATCCAACTTATTGCATTGCAGTAACATAGGTAGATTTTTGTCATATGCCATTCATTTAGATGAACTACCTATATTCCTTTTCTTGTTTAATCCTCCATGGGAATCACCATGTGAATCAATTACTATCACTATAATTATTGCTATTCTGCTATATCCTTATTTTGTAATGAGGAATATCAGGATTAGAAAGGTTTGATATCTTTTCCATTGTTCCACAGCTTGTGGATGGTGGAGCAGAGATTATAAACCACAGTCATTTAACCACAGAATTTACAGAGATGACACGTGATCCAAATCTGAAGTGTGATTTATAATTACTTAGAGTGGAGAGTGATAGAACTGTGGATCGTGTTTGCTGCGTTGATGGTGACGCTGATGCTGTGGTGTGTGGGGGGTTGTGTAATTGGGTGCAGTAAAAAAACCAATCACATAATAGAATAAAATAGAAAGCCATTTCAGGAAGTGTATAAAGACATAAATTACTGTAACATGTTCAGGAAAGTAAACATATTTTTTATTTGAACATGAAGGTATTGTAAGAAGATCAAGTTAGAAAGTTGGGTAGTTAGAAAGTAAAATAGGCAATTGTGAGTTAATCAGATCAGAGAAGCGGCTGTATAAATGCTATGAAGCTTGATATTTTCCTGAAGAATATTAGGAAATAACTGAAGTGCTTGAAGAAAAGTGGTGGAGCAGTCATATTTGTGTTACAGCTCATTCTTCCATATGAAAAACAGATATTTTATTCAGTTTCCTGAGATAAAATTTACACACATTAAAATGCACCTGAATGTATATACTTGCATAACTAACTCCATCACCCCAAATGTTCCTTCATGCCTGTTAGCAATCAAACTCACCTATCTTCAGCCCCAAATAACCAATGATTTACAGTAGCCAAAACTTGGAAGCAACCCAAATATCCATCAACGGGAGACTGGATAAACAGATGGAAGTATACTTATGCAATGAATTTTTTTTTAGCAATGACAAAGGATCAACCATGATGCATGCAGCAACACAGAAAAATCTCAAAAACATTATGTTGCATGAAAGAAGCCAGGCACAAGAAAACACGTTTACATTAAATTCCCAAACAGCAAAACTAATTATAGAAAACATCAAGCATGCAGAACTGCTTAAGGTAAGGAGATTGTTTTGATGGTTTGATAAGAAAACCCTTAATTATGGAGGTAATGATAGTTTTTTGATAAATAGATTTGGGATATTAAATTTCCTGCACTTGTATATTACAACTAAAACTTTTTTTAGAAAAACATTATTTTGGAAATCAAGATACCTGAAATTCAGATTTAAGTTACAGTTCTATTATGTATTAGCTATAAACTCTTTAGAAAATTATGGTGTCTTACTGAGATTCAAAATCCTATAACCAGCGTTTGAGGTAAGTTTTCTCATTGAGCTTTGGTAATTATGAAAAGGCATGACACATATTAAAGTGCTTAATGGAGTATCTGGCTCACAGTAAACTAATTCAAGTGAGGAGTAGATAGATATCAATACTGTTATCCTATCAGTACTGTTATCCTATTAAAAAAATTATTTTTTCTTACCTTTTTCAAAAGCTGAGGAAACATCTGCTCAGTCTTTAGGGTCCTTGAGAACTGGTGACCCTTCCCCTCCTCAGTCTCTGCCTGGCCGGGTGCTGAGATGGCATGGGGGGGCGTGGGGGGGGGGGCGGGGCGGGGCGGGTCACTGGTGCTTCTGCTTGGAGGATGAGATCAGGCAAGGGGGCAGGTCAGCGGGCACCTTGTGGCCCTTGAGCTTGACTTTGGCGAGGTGGTTGCCCAGGACAAATTCCTCGTCTCCCAGCAGCCCGTCCTGGTCTACATCGGCCAGCTTCCAGACCTCCCCCGGCAACGTACGGGGCCGCATGGACTTCACCATCTCCTACTTGGTGTTGGTACTCATGATCTGACTGCTGAAAGGTGACAGTATGTAGATCTCGTTGCAGGTGGGCTTCTCCTTGTCCACCACCCACTCAACGTCATCAGTGTCCTCACCAGGCCCCTCATAGTCATGCCCCAAGCGCCTATTCTAGAGCAATACAAGGCATGGCCCTTCACAGCCTGGCCCGGCACACCATGCCATCATCCGGGCGTGTCACTGACCAGAATATCGTCCATCATGTCCAGCAGCTTGGGCTTCAAGGCCTGGAACTTCAACCAATGCATCTCTTGTCCTCTGGGCCTTGATTACCTCTGAGAACTCTTTGGAGATACCCACTTCAGAAGCGTCAAAGAGCAGGATGATGCGGTCCACACGCTTGGTGAACCACTCCAGGCCCTCCACAAGGTCATAACCTCTCCTGAGGTGCTTTCTTTCCAGACAGAATCCCGGGAGCGCCGAGGATGTGTATGCTGTCCAACACTGGGCTAGGCAGCTGGGCACGCATGAACCTGTTGGGGAATCTGTACCGAACACGTTGAGCTTGTGGAAGTGGTGCCACAGACGTCACAACGAGCAGGTGTCGCCGAGCACCACATCCTCGGCGAGGCTGTGTTTAGTGGCGAAAAAAGGAGTCAGTGCTGTGCTCGGCCCTATACGAATTCCCAGGAAGCCCTTCTTCATCAGGTGCCTCCTGAAGGTGGTTTTGCGCATACTGTACAGGCCCACGAGGAGTAGCCTGGGCTACGGTCAGAGTCGGCGTCGGAGTCCTCCAGCGGCGGGGAATGGAACTCGTGGGAGCCTTCCTGCTCCTCCAGGGGCAGCAGCTTCCGGGGGATACAGTGACCACAGCCCCTCGGCCACCATTTAGAAGAGCTCTGGCTCCTTCTTGTGGCGAGTATTCTTGCCAAGCCAGCTGAACGTGCTGCCAGAGAAGCGGCTGGCTGTGGCTGGTCAGATGGCTGGCTGAGAGCCGGAAGAGGGCGGAGAGCCAAGGCGGGCCGGCGGCGGGGACGGCGTGCGCTGCGCGTGCGCACCGCAGGGTCGGTCGTAGGCGCCTCTCTTCTGCGGATAATCGGCTGGGGCTGAGGAGATTTTAAATATGGGATTGGAGGATTTACCTTAAAAGAACAAGGTAAATGCATCTGTCTGATCTTGTGACATCTACCATTTTGAAGCACATTGTGTGTTGCCAGGGGGAGGTATCTCTACTCTCACTAACTTAGAGAGATAGTACGAGTTAGGTGTTTTTATTGAGAAGATCAAGACCAAAGAAGACGTGACAAAATGTTCAGAGACTCAATTTATGGGGATGTTATTCAAAATGTAAGAATATAACTAGGTGAAATTACCTTAAGAACCAGTTAGAAAATAAGAAAACACACTTGTATATATGAGACAATTCATAATTTACTGCATTTATTTCTTAATTTATACTTTACCCATTGATGTTTAATAGACAAGGTTTGGTAATTTACTACCTCAAAGTATGTCTTTTTTAAAAAGGAACTTGTAATAATGTATTAGCCCAGACTCAGACCAAAAAGTGCCTTTACTGCCCTATCAGATGGTCAGTGTTGGGACACACATTACATGGGAACTTCAAGATGCTCAAGTTTAGTTAATGATGGACTGTTTCGCAGCAAAAGATCAAATAGTTTGTTTCCTTATACTTCCAACTAAATTATTCTGTTCTGAAAGAAACTAATCAAGTCGAATCAACTACTTATGTCTTGCTCTCATTTATGAAATTCTTTTGTTTTCCTATCATGGAATAGAGTAAAGCTATGAAGTCATAGGTGTTTAATTTTAATATACATTAAAGTTTTATAGCACATGATGGGATTCTTCTTGTGTATTTTTGCATTTCCCAGAAATGACTCAGTGGTATTATTTTTTAGTGTGCCCATAAATATCTAATGAACATTCAATGAACCATTAAGAGAAAAAGTATTTCCCACTGCCCCTAATAGCTTTTTATTAAAAAATAATGAAATGAAAAATTGACGGTCCAATGTGAGTTTGATACAAAATTGGAATGCAAAACATGCTGTCATTCACATGAAAAATAATAATTAATGTGAAATGCCACTACGTGACAATTTGCATTAACCCTATTCATAAATAAGACTATTGTTCTGAAAGCCCTGAAATGACATTTATGTTTTGTTAAAGGTGAATATATTCTGAATCAACTCTCAGAACATGAAGAATTATCTTTGATCAAAGTTGTGCCATGGAACTTTGTTTAATGATAGAAATGTCCTGCAATTCTGGATTATCTGACATGGTAGATACTAGCCACAGGTAGCTATTAAGCACTTGAAATGTGATTAGGATGACTGAGGAATTGCCTTTTACATCTGAATTAATCAAAGTTCAAATTTAAATAGTTATATGTGGCTAGTGGCTATTGTATTAGAACAGTCTTAGATTGATAATGGGAGTTATTTCCACATTGGACAATTATCCACAACAGGGATTAGTAACTGTGAGGGAGGGAAGCAGGATTTTTTATTTGACACAAGATCAATGATCTGTTCTTCCTCTGAACTTAAGCACCAAAGAGAAAGCTGGCACATATTTTACAAAGATTTCCCACAAGTTTTTCTACGTATAACTTGTTCATATGATATGATGAGAAATTTTCTTTTCCAAGAAAGGTATTGAGAATTGACTTGCATTAACATAGCCTAGGAATCTTAACTAAGAACTAACCCCACCCCTCCTACCATTTTAACTTGTCTTGACTTTGTCCCTAGATATTCTTGCTCATGAATTTAGGGCTAGAAACCAGTAGGTAGATATTGTATTTGATTCAAGGAAATCCTGTAAGCCAATATATGATAACATAATTTGCTTATTTAGGCAAATAGCTCTTATAAAAGGAAAAATTTTGCTCACCTGGGCAAGCAGTTTGGTTATCAGACAAGTTTACTTATTAAGGCCATTTCCTGCCTGTGCCTACAATCCTAAACTTTTGTGTGAAAAATGTTTCCAGCCCCAATGAGCTTCTCACAATGAAAGACTTGCTTTAAACCAGTTGGCCCCAGACTCTGATAATTCTGTATGTATCTTCCCCTTCTGAGATGCACTAAGATTCAGTCAAGGCAGTGTTCTCCATACCTGCACTGGTCTAAAAATTAGTTTGCTTAATCAATAAGTTTTCTGGTGACCTTTTTTAGGGAGTCAGTATTGCACTGAGATATTGATAGTAGTCCCTAGTTAATAATGGTTAAAATTCACACTTTCTTCTTTCTGGAAAGAAATGGAAAGAAGTTGGTAAAGGCCCAGATCCAAAGTTAGCCACGTTTTGTTTCACTCTCCCTCTCTATAAAATGAGAATATTAATAGTACTAATGCCACATGGTTGTTAATAAGGTTTGAATTCATTGATCCATAAGATTCAGTTAATTTTCTCCCATTTAAGCCCTGAAGTGACATCGATTATTTTTAATATTTATCCCAAAACAGAAATATCTCGTGAAATGTTAATATTTTCCCAGTAGAGTGAAAAATATCATTAAATGTTTGGATAAAGCAGGATTTATGTATTAATTATATAATAATATTAAATATGATATATGTTAATTATATAAAATTACATTAATTATATAATTATATACATTAGCTATATAATTAATATAAAAGTCAAATAGAGCCTTTCTATTCATAAAAATATATATTATATATATATAAATACATTGGAGTTTTTTAAGAGTAGAAAGGCTGTATTTAACTTTGAGTTTCAGCCTTACGCTACAGTCCAGATAACCAGAAAACTATGCGTTTCTGATTTCAGACACTGGCCCAGGGCATAGTAATGTTCCCAAAAATTTCATGGGAAGAAGGGTGGTTGGAATAATGCAGGACTGTACATGGTCCTCCAATGCCATAAACAGCTGCACTCTTTCCTTTCCAGTAAAATTATCACATACACCAGCTTTTACAGTCTTCTATGAGAGAAAAATTGTCACTATACAATACCATATTCAACTTCATATAAAAGTTATTAGTGAAATGTTGAAGAGAAATGAGGAAAACTGTAGAATTAATATACTAAAGACTGGAACTGACTATACTGACAAATGAGAGCACATTTCAATTAACATTTGCCAATTATGGGAAATCCAAATTCAGCTTAATCGACACCTATATCAAATCCTTTAGTCCTATAAATTAGCTTCCTGGGACACATAATTCCAGGAAAGTTTAACAGAGACATGTATAATTGATGTGTTAGCACTCTCACAGTATGCCAGAGAGTGCATTTAGGTGTCACTGGTCTATTTCAGCACTACTGGAGATGAACAAATTAACCAGCTGCAGAGCCTACGGAGTTTCACAAAAAAGTCTATTTTAAGGTTTCATGTACTTGGAGAAGATTTAGGATGAACGTATGGGATTAAGGAGTTATACAGATAATGGTAACAGATTTTATAATGCAAGAAACACCATCGCTTATTCAACTATTTTTGTCTATCAATGCAAGCTCTTTATCACCATAGAAACACATAATAGCATTATGAAATCATTGTATGCTTAGTGATTGCCTACATAATAACAAGTGTTAACAGCAGAGTCTAACTCTACTTGACATTGTTAATGCAACAAAATATTTAATTTTTCAGGAACATGTAGACTCTAGCCTGGATGTAAACATAGAAGAACATAATGCAAATTAAGTATAAGCTATTGTGGAAAGGTAAGTGAACCCAGAAAATAAATTAATTTAAAACATATGCATTTATACTTACTCTTTCACCAATTAACATATGTATGCATTATTATTGTTGTATTCCTGGAATATATTTATCGTTGTCTAAATATTAAATCCTATCTAGCTAATATGAACATGACAACATAATTCAAACAGTTTACTGTCAGGGAGATGATTGTGCAAAGACATTGCTTTGGTTAATTAATCCTTGTACTTGACAAAGTATTTTTCACAAATAAAAATTTAAATAATTGGATTTATTGTATTTCCAGGAAATATCAATTGCAAAAAAAAAATGACAATGTTTGAAGAAAAAGCAAGAGAAAGCCAAAATAATCCTTGTATGTAGATTAAAATAGTTGAACCATAATCAATAAAGTGTCCGAAACCCCCCCATAATTATTCCATGAAATATTGTAACAATTGGCAAATTTTTATATTTAATAACAAATTTACTCTCTCTGAATATTTTCATATTAATTTAAGGGAATAATTCCTAGAAATTTACCAAATCTATATATTTATAGAATGTTAGAAGTTTTTAAATAAGTAGAAAACAAACACATTTAATCAATACAGATATTTTAACATACTAAATAACAATAAAACATACTTGGGTGCCTTTATAATATGTCCATTTGGCTAGGCCAAACTGCCTTTCCCAGAAATCCTTTTCCTACTAATTTCCCATTAAGATGGGTCATAAGAGAGATTCTTGTGCATGATAGAGTCATCTCTCAGTGTCTGTGGGGGACTGATTCCAGGACGCCCGAGGATACCAAAATCCTCAGATACTCAAATACCCTATATAAAATGGCGTAGTGTTTGTCTATAACCTATGTATATCCTCATATATTTAAAAATATCTCTAGACTACTTATAGTACCTAATACAATGTAAATGCTATGTAAATAGTTGTAAATACAAAGTAAATGCTATGTAAATAATTGCCAGTGCTATAAATTCAAGTTTTGATGTTTGGAAATTCTGGAATTTTTTTTTCCAAAATTTTCAATGTGTTGTTGGTTGACTCCTTGGATGTGGAACCCTAGAATCTGTGGATATGGAGGGTAGATTGTATTTGAAAGACAGAAGTGAAGCAACAGACATTTTGTATATCACGCATGCTGCTGCTTAATTACTTGCTCATCTTATTAGCGTGACACAGCTGCTGACCCTTAAAATATTCCACCTTCCCTAGGATCTTCCTTCAGCTTCTCTGACTCTTGGTCCAGGTAAGTGTGTTTAGTAAAAGTGTACAATTTCAAAAGATACAAATGCTGTTTAGGTCTATGGTGAGAGTACATGGATGAAGCATGAATTTCCCTGGGTGGGGATGAGGATTCCACTGGGACAACCTATGAGAGCTGAGATAGTTGGAAATAAATATGCTGCTTTTATATCCTGGGCGTCTATATCCTGACCAAATGCCAGCTGTTGCCATCAGTAAACCTTACTTGCTGCACTTCCTGGTAGATGGAATAAACAAATTGATTCTCAGGGAGACAAAGAGAAAAGAGTCCATATGAGGTCTCAAGTAGTGACCCAAGGCAAATTTGTCCAAAGCTCAACAGTGTTTTGAGACATTCTACTTGTTGGCCTTCAGGGCTAATTCACATTGTTAGGTTTATTGAGCATATTCTCCTACCTGTTGCCACTTTCTCTTATTAGCAACAATAAAATCTACAAATATAAAAGGGAAACAATAACAATAATAGAAAATAAAGATATAGGCCAGGTTTCACTCAGGGACATAAGATGACATAATCTGATCAGATTCCTAAATTATATACTTAATCTTATGAATAAAAATAAACAACAGCACAAGGTTCAAGAAAAACTTTGAGATTATATTCAGCATAGTATTTCACTGTAACAAGCTAGGTGGTCTCTAACAGCTGGAAGTAAAGGGGTCTCACATGTGAGTACTATAATATTATTGAGTCCACCAAGAGGGGGCAACCAAGGACACACCTTTGTTGTAATCAAAACTGAGTTTATTACCATGTTGTGCCTAGAGCGAGAATGCAGCACAAATGAGCCTCAGGAGTGACTCCTATTTCTTCTGAATCTATGGGGAAATGTTTCTTGTGGTTTTACTTCAGCCAGAGGTTCATTATTGTGGCTTACAAATTAACATTTTCGAGGAGGCCTGTCAGTGGTTTCTGATTATAGCAGACTATGGATTTGTTACACACGAATATCCTAGAAAAAATGAAATATAAGAAAACTCAGTGGTTCAAACTTTACATTATTTAAAGGTCAATAAATCTAATGATAACTTTGCTACATTTGCTTTTTAATGGTAGTCTTACACCCAGCAATGGGTTATTTAATTTATGGTTGATTTTTAAGGGAATGATACATATCTTCTAAAATATGTTTACCTAAAGCTTGGCCTAGAGCTGAAGTTTGAGCATCTTTAGCTTGTCTTTTAACTTATGGGACATTTGAAGAACACTTGAAAATTCTCAGTTACTCTTGGGGCACTATGTTGGTTGCTGATGATAAATGGAAATCTATGGACATAAGAGGAAGTTGGATTCAAATCTAATCTTTGGATACCTGGGCAGGCACATATCATGACTAATGTACCATCTGGGTATAATCAATAGAAATGATGTGTGGGGTTAGGAATTGTCCTCATCCCCTTTCTGGTTTACCTCACTTACTGATTATTTCAACAGCACAGAGGACTAATCTTATTCGCTACAATGTGATTCTCTATCTTTTACAAATTATGATGCAATGTCTTATCAATAAATCTTCAGTTCAAGCAACATAGATTTCCAGCACTGCCTTGTATGACTTTCTACTGTATTGTTATCCAACTATCAATAAGTATAAAAAAAAGCAAAGTATGTGGTCAAATATGAAAAATTTCACATCAAAATCTCATTTTTACATCAATTGTGAGATAATTATAAAATTACCTAGAGACAAATATTAAGAAGAATGTGAAGAATTTCTTTGGAAATAGATTTCTTTTTATAAGCCATCTAAATACATTGTCCTTTTATCTTCAAAGCATTTGCTATCTCTAAGGGAAAATGATAGTTTCAAAAATAATGTTTGCATTGATTGATTACATAATTTGAGAGACTTAAAAATGTTAGAGATTTTCAGAGAGAAAATTCTTGCAGGCAATTGTTACATGAAATATTCTGATTATTTTTCATTTTAGAAGCCAAGCACAATCATATTAATAGTTTTATGTAGAGAGTTTTCTTATTGTAGGAATGTCCGTACCATTTTATTGTCCTTTTAGCGATGTTTTATTCTTTATAATTTTAGCAAATTTTTTGTATTCGTTACTACTTACCTTAAAATACTTTGGTACTTTGGCATCCTTTTATCTGCCTTTTCTGTGTTTCTATGTTATTTCTGTAGTAGTAAATGATTCAGGAATAATAGAGTCATTGTTTATTTGTGAAAAAATATTAGATAATCTTATTTTTACTATTGCTATTACTTACTATGTCAAAAACTACTTATTGAACAATAATTACATTAAGCCTTACTTCAAGACAGTAAATAAATAGACTGATTAGATTTAAAAACTTGAAGTGATACCATGGAGAATTATAGTGATAAAATAAAAATGTTTAAAAAAATGAATTAACTCATTTTATTTAAGCTTAATGGCTTTAAATAATGTCAGTCTCTTAATAATATCTAATATTTAAGGCATGCTAGATTGAAAGGTACTAGTGACTATTCTTTTTCTCTCTGGCCATACATATATGAAATATATATATCATATATAATATATCATATATGTTATAGATATTATATATATGATATCACATGTATATGATAGCTCTATACATATATCTATCTCTCTACTTATCTATTTATCACCTATCAATATCTATTTATCATCATCTATCTATAGAGAGATAGGTGTCTTAAATTGAGCTTTTAAAAAAATCTCATCATTGATTATGGGGTTTATTCATTAACTTTTTTCTCCTTCTTAACCAGTTTCCTAGTTAATTGCCAATTTTACCTTCTCCATGACTCCCCATTTTATTTTCTAACATCTATAGCCAAGTTTAACATGTTAATTAAACCTCATCATCTTGAGTTTAGGCTCTTTTTGCAATATAACTGGTCAACTTTCAATATTTTTACCTTTAACCTATTTTTCACAATACCAGCAAAGGTTTATTTTTGCATCATGTGCCAATGATGAAGCTTAAGACTCTTAGCACGCTTACATGGATATATAACATCTTATATGGATATATAATATAATTTTTACCAATATAGCATTTCTGTAAATGCAGTGAATAATTTCAGCAGGGCCAAGCTACTTCTGTCCTTAATGTCCAAATAGTTTCATACTTCTGTGTCTTGGCTTATACTATTTCATCTGGCTGGAATAGCCTTATCCATTGGTGTTCCCTCTTAAACAAAGTCACACAAATTCACGTTCTAAAAATGTTTGTATATCTTGACAATTCATTATTCTTTCTTCTTCACACTCATTGCACTGTGTTCTGTACTCAATTATGGCATTCCTTATTGCACTTTTACTTGATTATTTCTTGTTGTCTTAATTTTCTAATAAATACTTTACAGTCGGAAATTAAATTTAACACATCTTTATATGTATACACCTAGGCACGTCTCAGAATATAGCAAGTACTCAAATATACGTTTTTTTTAAATACAAAACTTTGTCTGACAATCATTGAAAAAAGAATCTGTTCATGTACAAACTATTTCATGTAACCAAATACGATGAACCTTCTGGAATGTAATACTTTCTAACTAGCAGTGTGGTTGATCCTATAAAGCATCAATATATAATTTGAATTATACCTTTTTTTATAAAAGCATCATATCTAACAGCAAAATGGAAAGTGGCCTTATGTTCTGATTCTATGTACACTTTACTATAAATTTCTCTCCTATCATTAAACTGTATTAATAAAGTATAAACTGACTGGAGGAAAGGAAAAAGTGTTCATGTGACTATATCTCTTCATTTTCAAGAAGTTAATATTACTATGTTAAATCTACTTTTTACACTTTTCAATATCACTGAAACTGTCTGACAATCAATGACATTTAAAATTGCTATCAGCCCAGCATGTGCCAACTTGGCTGTTATTCTTGGTGGTATGACGGCCCAACTGTAAACTCTCAACAGTTTAGTCAACAAACTAAGAAACAGTGAAAGCAGGCACATGAGTCCTAGTTGTTGGGTGAAAACGTTCACTTGCAGGAAACATCGATTAAGAACAAGCATCAAAAATATAAAAATGGATGTCAACAATTTGGGAAAATATTGAAGATTTTTGGAAGAAGCCCTTAAAGAGAAAACACTCAAAAAACTGCTATATTCTCATGACTCTTGACTGGAAAGAGATGATACTGTGTGGGAAAAGTATTTTAAAAAACCTTAACCGTTTTATTTTCTCATTGACCATATATTTAATTTTAAAATGATATATTCTTAGTATCTATGTCTAAATAAACCTAAAATACCTTTTTATGATGAATATTTGTTTAAAGAGGATATTCTATACTGGATAATATGTGGTGATAATATCATAAGCTTATTAAGCACTTATCAAGCTGTTCATTATGGCTATAGTCCAGACTATAGCTAACATGAGTAATAGTTACTTAAGCTTAAAGTCACATATTTTAATTACTATATATATAGAGTACATATATACATATAAGCACACTTGCACAAACAACTAACAAACATACATACACACATATACATAAATGCATAATTTAAATCTTATTTTGGTAAGAATTTGGCTGAGGAAGATGATAGTACTTTTATTTCAATTTTCTACCTATCTATGTCCTTGTTCTTTAATTTTCAGAATTAATATTTACCTTTAAAAATTGCCCTTCAGGCTCAATGTTTATTTTCATAATTGTCTTTTCAAATTCTAATAGCAAAATCATATTTTGGGTAGTTTAATTTTCATTTCTCTTAACTTCAGTGATACCCAAAAAGTTTTGTGTATTTATTGTTTTTTTTCTACAACCCCTATTGATTCTCATAGGTTTTGGGGAAGATTTTCTTTTTAATCAGAATCTAACTCATAACTTCTTTTTTTCTGTTGACTCGGGGTTAAAAATATTACTGCTAAAGTTTAGGCATAAACTATGGGGGCAAATGTCATGACCATTTATTACATATCTTCAGGAATATTGTTTGTTTTTATTATGTTAATTCATCTATTTATTGACAAATTTTTATAAAATGTCTTTATTTGAAGAAATATATAATAGAGAATTATATACTTTATGAATGAGAATCATTTTTCAAGGGATAAATTTTAATTTTGAATTTGTTCATTGTATTATCTTTAGATAAGGCAATATACCATGCACACAGATTTCAGAAAAGACCCTCTGGTGTTTTTAACCTCAATTTTTCGATTCATCGCTTTAAAATCAGCAGTGGTTTGCTTCTCATTTGTGGCAGAGGTTGCCCATTTGTTCTCCAAACCATTTTTTTTCTTTCTGGACAGAGCCAGATTTCCTTTCCTAGGCTCTCTGCAGTTAGTGTGGTCATGTGACTCAGTTGTGGCAAGTAAGTCACCAGAAGTTACACAGATGACTTCCAGGCCTGGCCCCAAATATTTCCCATGTGTTATTTCTACCTTCTTTATCAGACATGCTGGCTGAATTCAGAGGATTCAGAGTTCTGAAGCAGGGTAGACCAAACTGGGGAGGGGACCTGTGTACCTGAAAGACCATTTATAAGACCACATATTCATCAGACAAACCCATTTTGGACTTCCCATGAGTAAGAAAGACACTCCTATTGCATTAAATCACTGGATTTGGGGGTTAATGTATAAAAACAATCACTCCAAGAACAGTTTTTTGTCTTCTCTCTGACCATAGGAACATTTTTCCTCTGATTCATGGTTGAGCTGTATTTCTACTCAGCCACTGACATTCGTTGTTCAATTATTTCTTGAACTTCTCCACAATTGATTCCAGATATGGTTATTCTATATTCTTACATGGCCTTGAGATTCTTCTCCTAGATTTTTAAATGTGACATGAACATTATAATTGAAATAATCATAGCATTTTTATAATAGGCAGAAACCTTATATGCACAATGCAAATGCAATTATAGACACATTGTTTGTTAACTTTATGTGTCAAATTGGGCCGCAAAGTGGCCAGATATTTGTTCAAACATTACTCTAGGTGTTTTTGTGAGGGTGTTTTGGGTGAGATTAACATTTAAATTGGTAGAGTGAAGTAGATTGGTCTCTATAATGTAGAGACCATCTGTTGATAGCTTAAATTAAAAAAAAAAAAAAAATTAAAAAAGCTTACCTTCCTCCAAGTAAGGGAGAATTCTTTCTGCCTGATAGCCTTCAAACTGAATGATCGGCTTTTTTCCTGACTTCAGATTTGAACTGAAACATTGACCCCTCCTATGTCTCGAGCCTGCTGACCTTTGGATTGGAACCACAGCACTAGCTTTTCTAGTTTTCAAGCCTTCTGACTTGGACTGAAACTAAACAATCAGCTCTCCTGGATTTTCAGCTTGCTAACTCACTCTACAGATCTCAGGTCTTACCTCTTAATATATATATATAATAAGAATATATATATATATACACACACGTGTGTGTGTATATATATATATATATACTATTGTAACAATAGTATATATATATATATATATATATATATATATATATATATACTATTATACAATGTACAATATTGTAAGTATTGTAACATGGTATTTCTTGGAAGAACAACTAGAAAACATAAAATGAAAACAGCAAACAATTTTTTGTAAAGGCAGCTATATATAGAACTAGACAATGGGATTAACTGAATCCTATCAACAGCATAATGAGGAAGAAAATAAAGTTCTCTTACTACTAAAATATTAAAATCATTGTGAAGATCTAAGATTTTTTAGGCTAGTGAAAAAAATCGGGCACTTCACTAATTAGCTTCCATAAACACAGGAAACTATTAGTAGAAAAGAGAAACTTAGAAGAAGAAAACATTTTTTAAAACATCATTAATTGTAATATGCTGCTTAATTTTTTATTTCAAAATGTCATCATTTAATGTGTTATTCAACTGAGCATAAGGCAAAAAAAATCTGTTTTATTTTTATTCTATCATTTGACAAGTATTGACTTAGTGTCTACTAAATGCTGGATACTGAGATTATAACAATTATAAGACAGAAGACCTGGTTTCAAAGGCACTCAAAATTTGGTGAAGCAAAGTCATATTTAAAAACATAATAGCAAAAGTAAAGTGTTATAAAAGGTGTAATTCCAAAACATCATAGTGACATAAAAATAAAGAGGTAAACTCAACTAGACTTGGGAAAGAGATTAAGAGAGGTTAAGGAAGGCTCTCTCAGAGGCAGTTACTTGAGTGGAGTCTATTAGGTTAAAGCATTGGTTTGGTAGACCAAGTCTCAGAGTGCAGATCAGTAAAAAGGTAGCATAAGAAAATACAGACTTGAAACAATATGTTATGTTTGGAAGATCATAAGTTGTGGGTAAGAGGGCAGATTTGAGAGAGGAGGTGTTAGCTGCAGGAGAAAGGTAAAAATGTACACAGGCATCAGTAAGTTTTTTGTATGTTATATGCAGGAAACATTTTGTTTTTTCTTTAACTATCCATTCATGCTGTCCTATTCTTCTTCCTGAAAGCAAATTTGTTGAGTCAACAAACTATGAAATCATAAACTGCAGGGATGGTTGCTTTCTTCCCACTGTATATTAGAATGTGTTCCTTTCTAATGATTTAGGCATTGGCCTGGATTACAATATTGGCTAATCATATTTGGAGTTAAGTTAACTAAGGAAGTTTTAGGAGGGTTTTCTTGCTCTTAAAAAGAAATTAAAACAATTGACTTATCCAACACTGCCTGAATTTCTGAACTCTTCGTATTCCTTTCAATTTTGCTTGAAATAGGCCAATAATTTTTCTAAACTCTTCTTTTTTGTATTAACTTGATAAAAATTTACAATAACTTTGAACACTCACATATGGTTTTCCAACCTATTCACTTAGAACCTACAATGTTTTCTTTTTTAAGAAAAGTCATCCATTTTTTTAAAAGCTATTTTGCCACTGCATAACATGTGGTACCATCTTTTCAATTTCTGAGATTAGCATCCTCATTTTTGGAACTTACTTTCTAAGCCATTGCCACACATTTAGATATTTTGCAACAATAACACCCAGTTCCTGATACCAGTATTCTAAGTTAGTAAGCACGGACTAAATTATGCTGCAGAAACAACAATGACAATATTCTCAAGGGATTTATATAGCAAAAGTTAATTTTCTATTCACACACCATGTCGCATGTAGGTTGGCAGGGGACTCTGGGAAATCAATAATTCTGGGTTACTGGATGATGGAGAGTTTACTAGTTTTAAATATATCACATGGGACATACAACCTCCTCCATCACAGCAGTAGAGAAAGAATGGAGTAGTTAACGATAAATAAAGATTTCTCTGACCCTTCTTGGAGTTGAAAAACATTTCTGCCTGTATTTCATTCACCAGAACCTTTCCTATAGACTAGAAAATTCAGAGCAGGAGAATATCTCTTCCTCTGCTTTAATATAAGTCATATATTTTATTGCTATTGAAAAGGATTTTAGGGAATTCCATAGCAGTCCAGTGGTTAGGACTCTGCACTTTCACTGCTGATGGCCTGGGTTCGATCCCTGGTTGGGGAATTAAGATCCCACAAGCCACATGGCGTGGTAAAAAAAAAAATGATTTTATTGCTTTTTAAAATATTTTTGTTTATTTAAATATTATCCACATTTCTGCATACTTAGGGATTTTTTTACTATTGATTTATTGAATTTCTTATAGTGTTTGTGATGTGCTATATGCATATTACATTATCTCCTAATTATAAATTTGTGTTTTCTTTCAAATTCTTATGTTTTATCCTTTTTTCTTTTTTCTTTTTTTTTTTTTTACTGTTTAAGAGTACTGGTTAGGATCTAGAGAACAATAGGTATAATGGAAGTTACTGTTTCCTTTCTGAAAGTATACATTATTATACTCTTCTATCCACTGAAAGTGTTGCCTTTTGGGCACATGTATCCATGTGAAGATGTCTGATCCAACCTTCCGTCTTGCTGCCTCCAGACTATTGATTCTTCTATCCCCAATTCATGCTTAATTAAAGTTCAAAAATATAGACCACAGGGATAAGCAACGAACCTGGAGGGAATTGATACTTTCAATGATACTTAAATCTCTGGAATAGTCATTTTCTTTATGGTACTTTTTGGCTTTATAGAGCAACCTTGTTTAAATTATTTATTTTCTTATTGTTAAGTTTTGATTTTTTTTTTTAAATCCTGAATATAATCTATAGGCAGGAATGCAATTTTCAATTACACTCTCCCATCCTGTGACACTTTTCATTTTCTTACTAGTGCTTTTTGAAGACCCAACTTGTAACATTGATAAAGTCTAATTTGCTATGATTTTTAAATGCTATTTTCAGTGTTATAGCTAAACTATTTTCAACTAACTTCAAGGCACAAATGTTTTTTTCTTATATTTATTCTAGAAAATTTATGGCTTTAGGTTTTACATTTAGGACAATGACCTATTTTTAGTTAATTTTTTAAAGTTGTGTATATGTTGTGTGTGTGTTTTTTTTTAATGTGACTATTCCGAATATTCCAGCACTATTGGAAACACCAGCTTTTTTTCCATTGGACTGGAGTCCATTAAATCTCAATCAATGGACAAGTATATGTAGTACTCTTTCTGGACTCTGTTCTCTTTTATTGATATATTTGCCTATACCTTCTCCAACCACATGATTGCGATTAATGAAACATTACTGTAGGTCTGGGCACGAGATAGTTAACCATGTGAAACTTCCAACTTTTTCTTTTTCAGTATAGCTTTGGCTATTGTAATTCATTGTCATTCCCAGAAGTTTCAGGTTTTTATTCTAAAGGAGACATGGAGAGAAGAATCTGAGTTCCACAGTGGCCACTGTTCACCCTGCCCCCAAAGCCTGCAGCAAGAGTGAGACTTTCTCAGGACCTCACAGATTTTGAGTGAACGCCTGATATTGTCCTTAGAAAAGAGCCTGAGAGAGGTTGGAAATGTCTTCATTGTATATGGCTTTAAAGGGTTCTGTAATACAGAGGTCCCCAACCTTTTTGGCACCAGGGACCTGTTCCGTGGAAGACGATTTTTCCACGGGCGGGGCGTGGGGTGTATGGTTCAGGCAGTAACTGCGGGGTAACTGGGGAGCGACGGGGAGTGGCAGATGAAGCTTTGCTCACTCGCCTGCTGCCCACCTCCTGCTGTGCGGCCCAGTTCCTAACAGGCCGTGGACCGGTACCAGTCCATGGCCCAGGGGCTTGGGACCCCTGCTATAATATTTTCCTAGCTTCTCTTACTGATTAATTAAAATGTTTCCAGAATTCTTCTTACTGGTGGCCAGCAGCAGCTGTCCCAGGCGAGCTAGTACTGGCGTCACTTCTCTGTTTAGAAGTGCCTGTCTTTTCTTAGGTTTCTAGTTAGTTGGTCACCCTGTGACCTCAGTTTTTGATGGAAACAAGAAAATTTGAATTTGCTGATTGTCTGGTGTCTTCTGTGTGTTGGTTTGCTTTTGCTGTTACTACGAGTGGGAATGATGCTGTTTCGAGCTTTTTACATCCTAAATGGAAGCCAAAAGGCACACAGTCCTTTAGCCATATTTTGAAGACTTTCAGCATAGCAGGCACATGTTTCCAAAATTCAGCTCGGTTCCCCTCCTTCTGGTTTAGCTGAATGGTAAAAAATCTCCACCCAACACATATCTTCTTCTTATTTGAGCTGATTTTTTTCCAAGACTCCTTGTAAGATCAGTAACGCGACCTTGCTGTTGAGAGACATGGGGCTAGAAGTAGGTAAGTTTGGAATGATCCTGGATAAGAAAAAGTTCAGACTCTTAATGAGGAATGTGGTAATATGGATGGAAAACAAATGGTGGGTTCAAGAAGCAGAAGAGAATTAATTTAATGATTTATTTATTTATGAGATATTTAAGAAGTAGATAATGAGAAGGATACCCATGTTTTTTCTTTGTGTGACTGTGAAGAGTGTGAAAGTCTTACTTATAGCAAGTTATACAAGTAAGATAAAAGGTTTTGGAAAGAAGACAAGTAGTAGACATTATTTAAGCTCTTTTCTGTGTGTATGAACTGAGCTGTTGTCTTTCAGATGTATTCTTTTATTTAATCTTCACAATTACCCTTTAAATATATATTATTTTGATAACATTTTTACAGGTTAGGAAACTCAGTTTTAATGAAGTTGAGTAGCATGGATACTATGTGGCAGAACAGAGAACATGCAGTAACCCAGGGTTTGTAATCCTTGGCACTGATGACATCTTAAGCCCAGGTAATTCCTGGGGGGAGTTGTCCTGTGCATTGTAGGATCCCTGGACTCTACTCATTAGATGCCAGTAGCAACTACCTTCTCACTCAGTTGTGACAACCAAAAATGTCTCTAGATATTGCCAAAGTCCCACAGGGGAGGGGAGATTTGCCCAGTTTTGAGAACCATCGATCTAATCTCCCTTACTCCAAACTTTGTGCTATTAATGAGTCATATATTGCCTCTTGGAGTTCAGTATGTATCTTTGAATTTGACGTTAATAGATTATGAATATTATAACTACCCTAATTCTAAATGGAGGCAATGGTGAAAAATAGCTTATAAGTATTATCAGAAATTTGGGAAAATTAGTGAAATTGTCTTGGTCTGATGGTAGTTTTAATCTCTCTAACATATGCATAATTAGTGATACTAAAGAATTTCACCTAACCCATTTTGTTTCATATAAGATTTTATTAGCACAATTAAGCTGCTCTTTAAAATCCATAAAAGTCCATCTGTCTGTAGTCTTGAGGCAGGCACATCTTTTTCAAGGTCATTTTGTAAATTGATAATTAACCTTCTAAATATAGGTACTTCATACTAAAGGTCTTTTGCCATATCTAATTAAAGCAAAGCAGTTGTATTTTTATCTCCCAGAAGATATGTGGCTTGCATTTATATTAGCATTTCAATTACAATGATGATTTCTTGGTTTTTATCAAAATAAAATGGTGGATGAAAACAACATCTGTTGAGATATTGACAGTAGTATTTGTGTATATATTATTATTATTATTATTATTTTAAACACAGAATTTTACGTAGAAACTGTTTAAAGTAGCAAAAAACCCTGTCAAGACAGACCAGGTGGAAAATGGGTTCCCAATAAAATGGAATTTTAGGGGAACAAAAGTCTAAAAGGCCACAAAAGAGAAATAGCACCACTGTTATTTGAACAATGGCTAGTTACTTGCATTTTTTGGCATTGTTAGTCACTGAATCTGGGTTTTCCTCTGAATTCCACACAGAGCATGCACTACACAATTTTATCATAAAATACTTGCTTGCTACACGCATTTTAGGACAAGCTACCACCAGAAACAAATCAATACAAATACATCAGGGGCAGAACAATCTCAGTACTGGGTAACACACATTTTGCAGAATTCTGCTGAACAAAGGAACTGAATAGGCTGTGGGCAAAGCAAATGAGGGAGTTAAGGAATGAAATATTTCAAATATTAATAATTAACTCAGACATGGTACTGTATTTTCTGCAAAAGAAAATTAACATTTAGTAACACGCTAACATTTTTATCTCCAAAGAGATTAGTGCACTGGCAAAGTATTCCGACAACAGTGGAGGGCTGTGGACAGCGGGTACCGAAAACACCCAGCCTTGCAGATCCCAAGGTAGCAGTGGCCTTCCTTCACTGATCACTCCCTTTGCCAGAAGTCCAGAAAGAACTTGCAGCATGATCACCTGCCTGCTGAACTTCCACGCTAAGCAGCAAACTTTAAGGAGCCAAAGAGGAGTCCCCAGCGGGCAAGGACAGCAGAGAAGAGAAACATGTTAAATGTAAACTTAAAAGACAGTAAAATGGGACACAACCCCCATTCAGATCCCAGAGATGTGGGCAAGTCCCCAAAAGTAGTTGTTAGATTTAAGAACTGGACACACCTCATTTCAAAACAACGACAACAACAACAACAAAACACAGTACATAGAAATATCGGGGATAACTGGAAAAATCACCAGAGAAATGTTCTATGAAAATCAAGCTCTTCGACTCAAAACGTCTCAGGGCTGAAACACACCCTCTATTCATCCAGGCAACAATGTCTGTTGCTTCTTATCAGGGATGCAACTGGTCAAGGACACTAAATGGCTTTACAAAGCAACTTTTCAAACTTTCCTTTTGGGCCAAGGTCTGGGCCTGTGAGGACCAGGCAGCCCCGTGAGGGCTGGGAACAGCAGGTCCCAAAGGTTCCAGGTTCTGGCCCTTCCTTCCCAGACACAATGTCAAACACACAAAAGCTACTGTCATGTTACATTTTACATTTTGAAATATGGAAGCATCTTTTAAATACTCTTAAGGCATTTATTTATTAAAACGTTCTCTGTCAAGATTTCACATTAGCTTAAAATTCCAATCAGTCTTTACATTTCTCTGCTGAGGTCTCCACATTCTCCAGCCATCAGTGCTACCGGCATCTACACAGTGAGCCCCATGGTCAGCCTCTTTGTTCCCTGGGTGAACCAACTAGATGTTAATACTGCTCTGCTACAAGGTAAAAGCTCCTAACTCAAACCTATTGGAAAAGGAGTGAAACTTCTGCAAAGTGCACTTTAAGAAGAGGTACTTTTTGCTTATGAAAAGAAACCAGTGAGTCCTCTAAGAATAATAAAAGGGAATATTTTACAGTTAAGCACATGATTTGGAGTGAAGAATTCGGATGATGCTTGGCTGGTCCAGGCTGTTGATACTCTTCTTGTTCCTCCTGCGGGCCCCCTTCATCAGGTATCACGAAGCCTTCATCTGTGGCACAGAGAATATCCACAGTCCTCTGCAATACAGGGTTGTTTTCCCCCTCGTTCTCCTGGCAAATCAATTCAATGTTCCTTAGCTTTCCAAAGTAGAACTCTCTCTCTTTCTCCAAGTCTTCGATGGTAAGTTTCAATACGTTGACCTGCTGCATCAATTCGGCTGCTTCGTCATCCCCGTTCCCCACACCAGGATTCTTCGGCATCACGCCCGGGCCAGCCTTAGGGGTTGCAGTAGTTCTGTGTGTTGCAATGGGCCTCTGTGGAGCTGCACTGCTAGAGCTGAGAGGTTTCTTCGGTTTGTTCAGAGCTGGAGCAACAAGGCAGGGGGCCACCGCTGTTTCTTGACCTTGTCTGGCAGCTACAGGGTCATAGTCTTTCCCATCATAGTTTGCATCAAAAAACTTCTTGAATCACTGAACGAATTCAAAATTGTCCTGAAACTTTCCTTTTACTAATTTGTCCACAGGAATTATTTTGTCAACACCCATCCTCTTAAAACCTGCTTGTAGTATTTTGAAGTTCTGGATGTATCCATGTTCTAGCTTAGCTTGGAATTTCACTTTCTTCAAGGCAATGGAGCCAGGGAACAGCATGTCCATAAACTGACAATAGGAAGCCCCTGAGCACAGCTGTTCAATCTTTGTCAGATTCAACTGCAGAGACTCATTGATCCAGGCCAGCATGTCATGTCGACTGCAGTTATCCCTGGTGACCGACGTTGAGTACACATTCACTGCCATCTTCGGCTCTCGGCTGGACCGCGTCCGCTGCCCGTTCCCAGCTCCGGTTCCGTCTTCGTCTCGTTCAAACCACCTGACCCCACCCGCTCCTGTGTATATATTATTAATAAGCTTTTATTAAGCACCCACTTGTCTGAATCAGAGATTTATAGATTCCAAAAGAGATCACACAGAAAAGTACTAAGTGGGAAAAACAGAGTCTAATAACTGATAAAAATTTAAATATGAAAAAAAGTCATGGACCTATTGATGTATGGAATCCCAAATTGGTTTAAGATTGAGAAATTAGAACGCTAAAATGAAAGACTATTGAGGAAAAAGCCAGATAGGCACAAGTTAAATGAAGATTAATTGAACAACATAAAGAAGATTACCATGCAAGGATTAAAACCAAGATATTAAGTATTCCAATAAAACATTTATTATTGTTTAGCTGTTAAGTAATAAAGCAAGGGTCTAGTTACTGGAGAATTGAAGGAATGCAGTTAAAATATAATGGGCCACAATACAAAGAATACACTTTATTCTTTCGAAAATTTGAACTACCTTTGTAGTTAGGTGTCTGCATTCAAGATCCAACACGAATTGATAACTGTAGAAACTTGGGAGGGCTTTATTTTATTTTATTTTTTTAACATATTTATTGGAGTATAATTGCTTTACAATGTTGTGTTAGTTTCTGCTGTATAGCAAAGTGAATCAGCTATATGTATACATATATGCCCATATCCCCTCCCTCTTGCATCTCCTGCCCACTTTCCCTATCCCACCCCTATAGATGGTCACAAAGCACACACTGATCTCCCTGTGCTATGCAGCTGCTTGCCACTAGCTATCTATTTTACATTTGGTACTGTATATATGTCAATGCCACTCTCTCACTTCATCCCAGCTTACCCTTCCCCCTCCCCGTGTCCTCAAGTCCATTCTCTATGTCTGTGTCTGTATTCTTGTCCTGTCCCTAGGTTCGTCAGAACCTTTTTTTTTTTTTATTTAGATTCCATATATATGTGTTAGCATACGGTATTTGTTTTTCTCTTTCTGACTTACTTCACTCTGTATGACAGATGCTAGGTCCATCCACCTCACTACAAATAACTCAATTTCATTTCTTTTTATGGCTGAGTAATATTCCATTGTATATATGTGCCACATCTTCTTTATCCATTCATCTGTTGATGGACATTTAGGTTGCTTCCATTGTTCACATGATATAGATTGTATTATAAATCCATTTTTAATTTCTTTTTTAACAATTTGAAGACAAAGCTAAGTAATATCTGTGTATATAATTGGATGATATAACCCTCAAGTCTCTCTTTTTTTCTTTTTCTTTCTCAGTTTTTAAAATTAGAAATATAATTTGCATTTAGTGAATTTCACAGATCTTATGTGTACATTGGATGAGTTTTTACATATATATAATCTTTAGATCTATTTATCTATCAGTTGAGACTTATAAGATTTCCTTTACTCCAGAGAATTTCTTTTTATTTTAAATGGTACATTAGATGGTTTTAAGTGTTTTTTTGTTTGTTTTATTTGTTTTTAATTTAGATATAATTGACATATAAAATCATGTAAGTTTAAGGTGTACAGTATGTTGATTCAATATATTTATATATTGCAATATGTTTACCACCTTAGTATTAGCCAAAAGCATTTCTTTATGTACCTCTTAGGGCAATTTTTTCCCCAGAAGCAATCACAAACCACATTTCTGATTTCTCTAAATATAGAATAGTTTCACCATTCCAAATTTCTTTGTGCTTCACTTATCTCTCCTTCTACTTGTGCAAACCCTGGAAATCACTGATATTTTTATCATCCTTATAGTTCTGCCTTTTCATGAATATTACATAGTTAAAATCATACAGTAAGTGGCCCTTTTAGACTGGCTTCTTTCACTTAGCAACATACATGCAAGATACCTCCGCGTATTTTCATGGCTTGATAGTTCATTTCTTTTTATTACTGAATAATATTCCATTGTATAGATATAAACATGGTATTTTGTTTATCCATTCATCAATTTAGGGACTTATTGACTGCTTCCATTCTGGCAACTATGTGTAAAACTACTGTCAATAGTCACACGAAGATTTTTGTGTGAATATTAGTTTTCAATTCATTGCAGTAAATACTGAGGAGCTTAGCTAGATCATATGGCAAGACTGTGTTTAGCTTTGTAACAAACTATCAAAAAGTCTTGCAAAGTAGCTGCTCCATTTAACATTCCTGCCAGCAATGAATGAAAGTTCCTGTTGCTTTACATTCTTGCTAGAATTTGGTATTGTCAGTGTTTTTCAGATTTTAATAGCGGTGTAGTAGTAACAAATTGTAGTTTAATTTGCAGTTCCTCTCAAGATTATTTCTTTATCTTTGATATTCTGCAGATATGATATACTTAGGTATAATTTTGTTGTTGTTGTTTTGTTTTGTTTTATCTTGGCATTTTTCCTGCCTGGTGTTCTTGAGCTTCGTGCATCTGTGGTTTGGTGTCTGGTTTGGCGGTTTGGTATTAATTTAGGGAAATTCTCCATCATTATTGCTTCAAATACTGCTTCTGTTCCTTTCTCTCTTTCTTTCCTGATATCCCTATATATGTATGTTACATTATATGCTATGTTACAGTTTTTGTTCTTACCCCACATTTCTTAGATATTCTGTTGCATTTTTTTCAGTCTCTGTTCTCTTTGCTTTCAATTTTGGAAGTTTCTATTGACATATCTTCAAGCTCAGAGATTCTTTAGCTGTATCCATTCTAGTAGTAAGTGCATCAAAGACATTTTTTATTTCTGTTTAGTGTTTTTGATCTCTAGCAGTTTCTTTCTGATTCTTTCCATCTCCTTGTTTAGATTATCCTTACGTTCTTGAATATTGTCTATTTTTTTTCTATTAGAGCCTTTAACGTTTTAATCAAAGTTGTTTTAAATTCACTGTCTGATAATTCCAAAATCCCTGCTATATCTGAGTCTGGTTTTCAGTCTTGTTTTGTATCTTCAAACTTTGTTTTTGTCTTTTATTATGCCTTGCAACATTTTGTTGAAAGTTGGACATGATGTGCTCCGTAAAGGGAACTATAGTAATTAGTCTTTTAGTGATGCAGTGGTGAGGTGTAGGGGCAGGGGAAGCATTCTGTAGTCCTATGATTAGGTACTAGTCTTTTTGTGAGCCTGTGAATATCACAAGTACCTGTCAATCCTCCCACCCCCATCTTAGGTGGGATAGTATGGGTGGAGGGGACTGGAGTTGGGTATTTCCACCTCCGTTAGAAGGCTAGAGGAGGCTGGATTTGGGTATTTCCCTTGCCCTAGATCAGTGAGTCTCTGACTAAACCCCAATAGGCTGTGGTGAAATAGTTCCTTTTGAGGGTAGGTCTTGTTAAGAAGAATGGAGTGCTCTGGCATATTTCAAAGTGGTTACTTTCCCACTTGGTTACTTTCCCAGTGGTTACTTTCAAAGTGGTTACTTTACTTTGGTTTGTAGGAAACCAAAGGGAATATTTCTCCAGTATTCACCTTGGGAAACTGGAAGAGCTACAGGAAATAAAATTAAAGTGTGGGGCTCCCCCATGGAGTTTTAAACTCACAAACTTGTTATCACTGATGGTCCAGCAATTTTTCAATTCAGATTTTCCTGCCCTGGTATTGAATCCCATGGAGACCTCTGCCCCCTTATTTTTGCTCTGGAAAGCTGCAGTTCTATCTACCTGTCTGCCTCTCCAACTTTTAGAGAAGCAATTTGCCCTGTGACCTCACTTCTCTGACATATCTAAGAAGAGTTGATTTTTCACATTGTTCAGCTTTTTACTTGTTATTAGGGCAAGCTTTCAAGCCCCTAACATGCAGGACTGGGAACTGGCAGTCCTGATGTGCAGCTTCTTAATTACAAGTGATGTTGACCATCATTTCCTAAGCTCACTTGCCATCTATATATCTTCTTTGGTGGTCTATCTGTTCAGATATTTCCTGCATTTCATGTGGGTTGTTTATTTTCTTATTGTTTACTTTTAAGTGTTCTATGTGTAGTTGGATATGGTGATTTCAAAATAATTTCTCTCCCTTGAGCATTTTCAAAGTGGTTACTTTTCCCCTTTCCCTGCCTGAACTACTGGGGAGTAAGGGTTGAGGAAAGGGGATGTTTTTCCAATTTTTGCAGTGTGAACCTGGTGGTATTCCTGAAGGTAAAACTAATGAAACTGTGGGGGCTGCCCTTATACTGGGCCTATAGGAATTTAACTTTCAGTC
The DNA here is from genome assembly GCF_965194825.1 of Balaenoptera physalus. Taxonomy (NCBI): domain Eukaryota; kingdom Metazoa; phylum Chordata; class Mammalia; order Artiodactyla; family Balaenopteridae; genus Balaenoptera; species Balaenoptera physalus. Next base: position 154,733,442 of record NC_138890.1, read on the forward strand.
TGTTCCACACTCAGTCTACAGCAGATCATCAGCAACTGTTTGGGCTTTCTACCAGTCACTGTCTTCAGTGGCTTCTCTCCTGATAAATCATGATTCTCTGTACTTGCCTTTTCCCCCTGTTTTCTGAGACAGTTTGCCTTGTGACCTCAATTCTCTGATAGATCTAAGAAGAGTTCCTGATTTTCAGTTTTTCATAGATTTTTTTTTTCTTGTAATGAGGGTGGAAGCTATGACTTCCAGGGTCTTTATATGTTAGAGTAGAAACCACTATGGTGTCACTTGAAATTATATAAACAGTTGTATATATATGAACTCTTGTATATAGCAATCTTGTTTTTTCCTGGATTTTCTATTCTTTTTTTTGAAATGTATTTCTGTATGTGTGACAGTTCCAAATTATTTACATTATAGAGGCCTAATAGTACATTTGATGTCTTAAAGAAGTAATTCCCCCTCATTGCTCTTCTTTTGGCATATTTGTTGTTCAAAATAAACTTTGTAAATGATTTTAATAACTATTAAAAAGTGGAAAATGACAGCACTTTATTTGGAATTGTAATAAATTTATAAATTAACCTATAAAAATGTAATACCTATTATATTGATCACTCCTATTCAAAGAGAATTTTTCATTTTTTTCAAATCTACTTTCTTTTGATTCAGGAAAATTTTATAGATGTTAACATCTACTTTAAATTGATTTCTTTCTAATTTTACTTCCAGTCATCCTTGTAAATTGTTGTTTTTTTATTGTAAATGGGGGTTTTCTCTATATTTTTATCTTTTTTGATAGGCTTTCTTTGCCTATATGTAAACTATTGGTTTTATGTACTTTTCATTGTTATTACTTTAGTAAGTTTTCCTATTTTTCATGGTAGTTTTTCATTGGCTTATTTAGTCTGTGACATCATCTATAATGTTTAATTTCTTTCTCTCAAATTCTATGTTTTTTCTCTTCTCCAATTGCATTGACTAATGTTTCTTATATTATTTTAAATAGTAGTGAAAATGGAACGCCTTATATATTTGACAGTAGCAGAAAAGGTTTTTATGTTTTTCCATTAAATAGATAAACATCTTTGGGTGAATGCATATTGTTCTATCAATTATTATTTTATTTAGCACTCTACCACAAATGGGCATTTTTTTCATTTTTTATAATTTATAAAATTATAAAATATTTTAAATATTTATGTGATTCTCCTTATATTATTATGATTGACTATATTGAAACAGTTGCTTCTATTGAAATGCTTGGATTTCTGAGATAGTTGAAACTATATTTAGTCATGTTTTTAATTTTTTTTACTTTTTCAATATGCTATTGAATTCTGTTTGGTATTTTTCATTTAATATTTCTGAATTTATATTCATAAATGAGCCTGGTATATGGCTTTCTTTTTGGTGTAGTTCTTGACAATTTTCTTAAAGAATTTTATGGTTTCATCATAAAATTAATTTGGAAGTTTTCCTTTATTCTCTATTCTCCATAATAGATTAAGCAGCATTGGGATAAACTGCTTTTTAAAGGTTTCTTTAATACTTTAGAGAGTAAATTTGGGCACAATTAATAATTATGCCAGTCCTGTAGTGTAATAAGTAAGACATATGATAAAATTCATAATGTGAGAATATAAAGTCCTATGACTCAACTTGTAATGTATTAATACTAACCATATTTATATGCATCCTTGAGTGTAATTTTTTTCAAAATGGCCATTTTGGAAATATACAAGCTCTGTTTCATAATTGCTTGTTAAAATGTAATTTAAGTCATTTTGGAATTGCATGCAAAATATGTTTGCATGGTATTTTAAAATATGATCATCTATTTATATACATAATGCTTCTTAAATTGACAGATTTCTAATTTGGTTACTTATAATTAATTATAATTAATAATACTATAATTATAATTTATTAATTCATGGATGCATACATTAATTCTACACCCTCTTACTAGTGCTATGTTATGGTCATGTGATAAACACAGGATATTAAAATTAAAATAAGACTTAATTTCCCACTTTAGAAAAAATAAAGGTAGTGTGACACAGATCCACAGGCAAGGAACTCTATAGCTCCTAACGGCAGGCAAAAAACATACTATATTTTAAGTATCATATATTAATGAAATGATCTTCAGAAATGTTAATAATTTAAGCAACTTAATCTTATGGGATGTTCTGCTGACACCAAGTTCAAGACTTTCAGAAATTGTAATGCTATTCTTTTAGATTTTTAGCATGAAATTGAATATGTATGAAACCCTACCTTATTATTTTGAATAATGTATTGGAAGAATACTCTCAAGGTATTCAAATGTGACTGCAAACTCAAGAATGATATTACATGATGATGAAAATAATGATTCTTAAATTTAATTGGCTTGGGTTATAATAAAAACTCCATCAACCTTAATTACTCTAAAGACTTTGGACAAGGTATTTAACCTCCAAACTTCTGATTTTCAGTAAAGGAAAAGATGACCCTAGTAAAACCTAGCTTATAGAGCTGGTGTAAAGATTAAATAGTCCCGTCCCTTACTAAGCAGTCAAGTGTTTGCTATATTTTTTATTAAATAAAAAAGGCAAATGACTGATAAAATTGAAGCTTCTTATTCTAAGACCAATCAAAACCTAAAAATTTCTTCTTCAGGTTACTCTGCGAATTCAGTTGATATTTACCAAATTTTTAACAACAAATTTGGTTACATTGAGCACATTTCCTAGTTTAGGCCCCTCAGCTCACCACTTGAAACAATTCTCCTCTGAAGCAGATATTTCAGGAGAAGATCTGGTAACACACACTCTGAAAGTGTACAGCTCTAGTTATTTCTGCCAAGTTTGTAGCAAATATCTGGGATGGATACAAACCATACATTATTCTGATACTTAAGGTCCTTGCAGCAGGAATTCTCCATTACCTGCATCCTCACCCCTACCATGAAGCTCTCCATGTGTCCACCCACTACTGGGGCATATTCTCCAACTGTATATTCATATAAGAGATGGAGGAAAGAATACGGATTATTTTACTTCATTATGGAATTTGTTTAATACAGTTTTTATTCTTACCTAGGAAACAAGTTCTCCAGTCTAGCAATAGCAGAAAAAAGATACTTTTATTCCCATTTGAAGAATATGTCTATTAAATGAAATTCTAATTAATTAGAATTCTTTAGGGAGGAGTGATAATTAGGTTCTCCTGGACCCCCTACAGTGTAGAAATTAATTAAATAACAAATTAAAAAATGATTTTTTACATTTTCAAAGTGGGGTTACCACCTTCAGTAAATTACTTTCTATATCATTGATTTTTTCCCTTTATACTGGCGATAGAACTGAACACCTTGACAAACAATTTCTAAATACCTCAATTTAATCTTCATTACATACAAAAAATTATCTCCCCACAAGGTATGTATTACTTTTCCCTTCAAATGTATATTTGGGGTATTTAAAATTATTGCTCTAATTGTATTAAATACACATTTGTGTTTTTTCTCATTTTGGAAGCTAATACTGAAAAAGTATGTCTGTTAACTATTTTGCGTAGTAGCTAACAAAGGACAGAAGCACTCATATAGACAACTGATGATGTTGTACAATTGCTGAGAAACTCATCATACCTAAAAAGAAAAATGGTCTGTGGAGTCAGAACAGCACACGTCTCAGTTCTGCTCTGTCACTGACCACACCTATGCGGGTAGACCAATTACCAAGTCTTTTTACACCTATTTGTACTTAGGTTACCTAGGGTTAATAATCATTACACAAAGGTCTACTGGAACCATGTGTATCTGTCTTGAAATAATATTTTATCCTGTCATTGAATTCCAGTATTTAAATTGTCAAAAGTAAGTATCTGCTTTCTTTAGAAAACCAAAATGAAAACCTATTATGTAAACACTTTCTAGTGATATAATTTAGGACCATTTTACACCAATGTGCTTAGCATTTTGTTTTTATGGTGATTAGTTTATAGTTGGATTGGAGAGACCCAGTTTATTTTCTCTACATAAATTACTTAAAGATACAGAATACATAAATTATAAAAGAATAATAGATTCAGGATAATATCTTCTCATAAGATACCACTTACTATACGGAGTCAGATTATAAATTGAATTACTAGACAAAACTACTTCAAAGGATTCTAAATATCCCTTGAAATATTTTTCTAGTAGATTTTCAATTATCAATCATCAAGGAATTATATATTTATTTAGTGTCTGAGAATATTTCTCAAAAACAAGATTGTTTTCACAGTAGGTATGAAGTAAGAAACACACACAGAGGAATACATAGAAACATTTAGTGAGTAGTTAACTTTTAAGAAAGCTAATTTATATGTTTTGAAATATACTAATAATTTATTGATATTGAAAGTCATGTCACAAGTTGGTTGTAGAAAAATACAGAAAAAAATAAAATTTAAAATTAAGATAAACTGATTATACTAAGAAAACACTATTACATACAATACATAATACTATATGCACAAATGATACTACTTTTTAATGTTTTACAATGAGACAATGAAAGTGAAATACAATTTTGTTAAATTATATTATTTTGAATAACTGAATTACAAAGGAATTTTTATCGTTCAACGAGACATAATAAAACACGTTAATTATCATAATAACAATAATATTTTCTTTTTGAAAAAGGTGATGACCTCAATTTAATTTTTAGATACCTATGTTCTTAAAAAAATCATAAAATTGAAATAAGTCAATGAAAAGCAAGTCCTAATAAATTGACCTTCAAAATGAAAGAAAAAAAATGAGAATCTCCTGTATTTTTTTTTTCATTTTGTTAAAACATTATTATGAAAATCCACTTAAATAAGAGAACTATTTAATTTATTTTTTTAACTAATTAACTTATTTTTGGCTCGTTGGGTCTTCGCTGCTGCACACGGGCTTTCTCTAGTTGCGGTGAGCAGAGGCTGCTCTTCATTGTGGTGTGCAGCCTTCTCATTGCAGTGGCTTTTCTTGTTGTAGAGCACAGGCTCTAGGTGCACAGGCTTCAGTAGCTGTGGAGTGCAGGCTCAGTAGTTGTGGAGCACAGGATTAGTTGCTCCGTGGCATGTGAGATTTTCCCGGACCAGGGCTCGAACCCATGTCCCCTGCATTGGCAGGAGGATTCTTAACCACTGCGCCACCAGGGAATTCCTTAAGAGAGCTACTTTAAGTGACTTATCCCATTTTGGATTTGAAGAGAAAGTCTTAAGCTTAGAACCACTTAGAATAGAATCCAAGAGGATAAGGATCTCTTGTTTTTAAGGGAATAAGGAGATAGCATAAATAAGGAAAGCAGATTGAGAAGACTGAGTCCTTGTTATCATGGAGGGTATAGAATGAGAAAGAAGTGCCTTGTTTAAATCCCATTATCAGCACATGTGGGTATGTTAGGAAGGGCTGGTGTGTTAAATAAGAGTGGCAAGGTACATCTTTGGTAGAAGCTATGGAATTCTCTTCACTATAATTATTAACTTATGATTTGGATAATTGAGTATTTCATAAGTATGTGTGTGTGTTTTAATTGCTGCACACTTTGAGGAGCAGAATGTGAAAGTATGCTAAGAATCAGAATTTAAATCAGACTTCACTAAGAGTCTACTCATCTATGATGCCCAGGAAGGAATGAGGAAAATGCTCACCAGCCAGAAGCTAGGTGACTCTCACACTTCATGTCCTAAATATAAAAATTCAAAATGGCAGGGCTCTTTTATATATTGGTAATACCTGAAATATATGTATTTTAAATTGTTTTATGGTTAAGCAAGGGATTAAGGCTTCATGATACTCAAATATGAGAGAGCAGACTCTGCAGGAGAAGGGAGGAGGAACCCTTAAATCTTGATTTATCAAATTTCTAAAAGCCATTTGAAAGCTAAAAACATGTCTGCTATTCAAAAGTGTGAATTTATCTAGTAAAACATTAATTATATATTATATTTAGATTTTTATCATTTTTCTTCTAAATAGAGGCAGGCAGCACTGGAGGGGCTGAATTGTTAATTAGTAAACATTCGCCATCTCGCTAAAGCAAGAATGTTATTCCAGATAAGCAAATTAAACCATTATTTTGGTTAATCAGTACAGACATGGATAGAATGTGTAATATAATTCAAAATGTGCTTGAATTTCTAAGACAAATCAAGCAACTTCAAAGACTCTTTGAGTTTGTGGAACATTATGCTATTTGGGAGTACAATTTCACTCTCCCCTGCCATTAGCTGGAAATTAATGCATTAATTCATTCAATAAACATATAATTTGACACAATGAACACGGCCTTGACTGTAGAATGGTAAAGAAAAGATATACTTTTAGTGCTCCTGGTCCTTACAATTTAGTGGAGATTAAGAATAATTCATCTATTATACACATAAATATTTTAAAATATTAACAGTAAGCTTTAGGAAGGAAATGAATGGTTTGACTATGATAGAAAATAAGGAGAGGGAATGTAGTACTCTAGATAAAATGAGTAGGTGAGACTTTATAGGGTTCTCTGTCTCCTCACAGTGTTTACTTCCTGTTCTTTCATACTTTCTCTTCTGCGTTGTTGTAGTTCCTTTTCATATTCTACCCTCCTTGCCTGGAAAGTAACTTTAGATAATTATTTTGTCCAGGAGTATAAGACTCTAATGATATCTGAGCCCTTTCATGTACAAGAATGTCTTTCTATCATCATTTTAAGAACAACAACAAAAACATCAACTGCAACAAAAACAATCTTTACTCATTTGCTGAGAATAAAGTTATTGGGTAATAACAGCTTCCAAGTAAAGCAGAGTAAAACTCTTCTCATTCTTGCAGTATTCATTATTGTTTAGGAGTCTGAGGCAAAAAAATTTTGAAGTGACTGAAGAAAATCTCCTCCTTCACTGAAGACTTATAAGATATGTTCCTCATTCTTATAGTTAACACTTTTCCCTAATAATGTTAGGGACTGTATTAGCCTCCTTTTGTAGATCACTTAAATCTTTCCAGCCCCGACTGCCAATGTCAAATTGATTGGTTCAGAGCAGATTTTACCTACTTCACACGTTCACCCTACCAGCACATGGCTGCAGTGCCTTTTGCTGCCAGCCTTAAAACTTTTCCAAGTGACACAACTGCCATTCACAGAGGAACCCTGTAAATGCCATGTTTGACCAATGATGGATGCTGGACAGTGGATAAGGGTTCCCCTTTAATAACCCAACCCTTGTGTATAGTTCTGCTATTCTTTTACAAAGGCTCCACAGAATGTCACACAGGATTAAACATCAGTTGTCAAATTGGTGACCAACTTCATAAACCATCCTTCATAACTAATTCTTTATCTTTTTATTTTTGCTCTCTCTGTTCCATTTCTATATTGCTCACTCCCTAATATTGCTTTGGAAATTAACTATTTGCAAGCCTCCAATTCAGGTTCTACCTTTAGGGAAGGAGGGGCTGTCATTGGTCAAGATAAGGTCTTACTTTAGAAAAGCCCCTTTAATCTGAAAACATCAAAATTTTTCCACTCAAATATTTTGATCACTTATATTTTATGATTGTTTCTTTTCAATCTTTCTGGAGGCTCCTTTGCCAGCATCACTGGTTAGTTTGCTGCATCTCAATAAATTTTACTCATTATTACATAAGGCAACATCTATTTAGACCAGTGGCTAACTTCAAACAAGTGAGTTACACTTTGGTCTATTGTCTTTTGTCTGTTGAATGGTTTTTCAAATCTAAAAGGAAGGACAAATCAGTGTGAGCACTCTCCTTATTTCTGCTCTCTGGTAGCTCCTCTCCTTTGTAATTGTGCTTTAAGGTAATTTAAGGTAATTGTAATTGTAATTTAAGGTAATCCTACTTTCTGGTCTGGTTACATTTCTCTGTTACTCTGAACATTATTGTTCATGAGAAACCACAGTTTAGCTGATGTATTTAACCATCTTTTTTCTGTTTCTAATAGGCTTAGAACTGTAAGAGTTGCCTATGGTAACTACACCACCCATATTCTATCGTGCCTTTACTGTCCCTCTTCATATTTTCACATCCAGCTATTTTTTGGTGTCTAGAATTTCTCTTAGGTTGTACTCACTTGGATCAAAGGTTAGAGAGGCACAACTGCCCATCTTGCTAATTAGGACAGACCCAGGACTTTTGATCTCTCCGTGTTTGATAAGCACTGCTCTAAGCCCTTTGCATGCAGTATCACACTGAATCCTTGCACCAATATAAGCCCTATTTTACAGCTGAGGAAACTGAGGCACAATAAAGTTAAATAATGTGCCTCCATGTTACACAGCTGATGAAAGTCGGAATCAAATTAAACAACATTGTCTGAAATCTGAATTCAAACAGTCTGATTCCAGAGCTTATGCTCATTGCCATTTCAATCAATACCTTTCTTCGTCTGTCACATTGATGATATTGATTGAGGGCCTATTGTGAGCCAGGCACAATTTATAACAAATAAGACAACTTATAACAAAATAATTTATAACAAAATTGCTGATGTCTCCTATGTACCAGGAAATGTATTAGCCACTGACAAAGATGAGGTGAATGTCTCTATATTCATGCTTATTTCTGAACCATGCAACTCTTTATTCAGTTCACTCCTGACCATCTCCATCTTAACTACTTCAGCCCACAGTCACTCCCACTTTTGTTACTGATACAGTAAACTAACCAGACTACATGCTTCCATGCTCCACCTCTCTTAATAATTCTCCAATCTGCAGTCAAAGATATCCTTATCAAGTGTAACACACACACACACACAGAGTTATGTTAGTTCCCTAAAATCGTGCAGTGCCTTCTCATTTATTTGTCTTTAGAAAAAGTCATATTTTCTTAACATGGCTTATAAGGGCTTCAGTGTAAATCCTATCTCTCTTTTCAAAGTAATGTATCAACATTTTTCACCCTCAGTCTCTACCTTAAACCATAGTGAATTTATTCAAATTCCATATTTCATGCCTGCCAAATCCTGGGTCTGGCACATACATTTTCCTTTGTGGACTGTGAACTCCATGAGAGCAGGAACTAAGTATATGTCCAAACCAATATACCACAATGCCTGCCACATATTAGGTACTTGTGAGTATTTATTATTTGAGAGAATAAATGCCTAACAGCTAAATTCACCTGTGTTGTTTCTTTGTTCCTCCTTCAGGTTTCAGCTTATATATCACTTCCTTCAGAAAGTTTTAAATTCCTTGCTCTAGAAGAATCACACATAACTACAAAGGTCTGTTATTCAAGAAAACCAAGTGTTTCGTTGTTGTTGTTGTTGTTTTCTTTCTTTGTGTAGTTTTTTCTTTTTTATATACAAACTATATTTTAACTGGCTGGATAGCAAATGAAAACGTCAATTGTCAGCCTCAGTGTAAATCTGTAAATATGGGATAGTGGAATACATAGATTCGACTGATATGTCCCTTGTGTAACAGGAGTGCCTCCTCTCAGACCCTATGGACCACTATCACATGGGTATTTGCCCAGTATTGTCACATCTTCCAGCTTTTCAAAAGAGTCCAGGAAAACAGACTTTCCTCTCTAATATCAATTTTTAAATGTTGACAATCTGTTCAAATTTTAAACAACCTTAGGTCTCTTTCCCAGTTTATAACCTCCATCTAAAGTATGCTAGATGGAGACCTTCAAGATGGCGGAGGGGTAAGAGGTGGAGATCACCTTCCTCCCCACAAATAAAACAAAAATACAGCTACATGTGTAACAACTCCTGTGGAACACCTACTGAACACTGGCAGAAAACCTCAGACTTCCCAAAAGGCAAGAAAATCCCCACATACCTGGGTAGGGCAAAAGAAAAAAAGAAAAAACAGAGACAAAAGAATAGGGACGGGACCTGCACCTCTGGGAGGAAGCTGTGAAGGAAGAAAAGTTTCCACACACTAGGAAGCCCCTTCTCTGGCGGTGACAGAGGGTGGGTGGGGGGAAGCTTCGGAGCCACGGAGGAGAGCACAGCAATAGGGGTGCAGAGGGCAAAAAGTGGAGAGATTCCCGCACAGAGTATTGGCGCCGACCAGCACTCATAAGCCTGAGAGGCTTGTCTGCTCACCCGCTGTTGGGGGGAGGCGGACAGGGGGGTGAGGCTCGGGCTTCCGTGTTCAGAGCCCAGGGAAAAGACTGGAGTTGGCTGTGTGAACACAGCCTGAAGGGGGTTAGTGTGCCATAGCTAGCTGGGAGGGAGTCCGGGAAAAAGTCTGGACCTGCCTAAGAGGCAAGAGACCATTGTTTCAGGGTGCACAAGGAGAGGGGATTACTTCCCTGTTTGCCCACAGAAGGCAGAGCACCTCCTAAATGAGCTCAATAGCAGAATAACTGAGGCAGAAAAACAGATAAGTAACCTGGAAGATAAAATCGTGGAAATAACTACCACAGAGCAGAATAAAGAAAAAAGAATGAAAAGAATTGAGGACAGTCTCAGAGAGCTCTGGGACAATGTTAAACACACCAACATTCGAATTATAGGGGTCCCAAAAGAAGAAGAGAAAAAGGAAGGGTCTGAGAAAATATTTGAAGTGATTATAGTTGAAAACTTCCCTAACATGGGAAAGGAAATACTCAATCAAGTCCAGGAAGTGCAGAGAGTCCCATACAGGATAAATCCAAGGAGAAACATGCCAAGACACATATTAATCAAACTATCAAAAATTAAATACAAAGAAAAAATGTTAAAAGCAGCAAGGGAAAAGCAACAAATAACATACAAGGGAAACCCCATAGGGTTAACAGCTGATCTTTCAGCAGAAACTCTGCAAGCCAGAAGGGAGTGGCAGGACATATTTAAAGTGATGAAAGGGAAAAACCTACAACCAAGATTACTCTACCCAGCAAGGATCTCACTCAGATTCAACAGAGAAATTAAAACCTTTACAGACAAGCAAAAGCTAAGAGAATTCAGCATAACCAAACCAGCTTTACAACATATGCTAACGGAACTTCTCTAGGTAGGAAACACAAGAGAAGGAAAAGACCTACAATAACAAACCCAAAACAATTGAGAAAATGGTAATAGGAACATACATATCGATAACTACCTTAAATGTAAATGGTTTAAATCTCCAATCAAAAACATAGACTGGCTGAATGGATAGAAAAACAAGACCCATATATATGATGTCTACAAGAGTCCCACTTCAGACTTAGGGACACATACAGACTGAAAGTGAGGGGATGGAAAAAGATATTCCATGCAAAGGGAAATCAAAAGAAAGCTGGAGTAGCAATTCTCATATCAGACAAAATAGACTTTAACATAAACACTATTACAAGAGACCAAGAACACTACATAATGATCAAGGGATCAAACCAAGAAGAAGATATAACAATTGTAAATATTTACGCACCCAAAATAGGGCACCTCAATACATAAGGCAAATGCTAACAGCCATAAAAGGGGAAATTGACAGCAACATAATAATAGTAGGGGACCTTAACACCCCACTTTCACCAATGGACAGATCATCCAAAATGAAAATAAATAAAGAAACACAAGCTTTAAATGACACATTAAACAAGATGGACTTAATTGATATTTATAGGACATTCCATCCAAAAACAACAGAATATATTTTCTCCTCAAGTGCTCAAGGAACATTCTCCAGGATAGATCATATATTGGGTCACAAATCAAGCCTCGGTAAATTTAAGAAAATTAAAATCATATCAAGTATCTTTTCTGACCAAAACACTATGAGACTAGATACAAATACAGGAAAAATACTGTAAAACATACAAACACATGGAGGCTAAACAATATGCTATTAAATAACCAAGAGATCACTGAAGAAATCAAAGTGGGAAATCAAAAAATACCTAGAAACAAATGACAATGAAAACACGATGACCCAAAACCTATGGATTGCTACAAAAGCAGTTCTAAGATGGAAGTTTATAGCAATACAATCCTACCTCAAGAAACAAGAAAAAACTCAAGTAAACAACCTAACCTTACACCTAAAGCAATTAGAGAAAGAAGGACAAAAAAAAAAAAAAAACCTCCAAAGTTAGCAGAAGGAAACTAATCATAAAGATCAGATCAGAAATAAATGAAAAAGAAATGAAGGGAACAATAGCAAAGATCAATAAAACTAAAAGCTGGTTCTTTGAGAAGATAAACAAAATTGATAAACCATTAGCCAGACTCATCAAGAAAAAAAGGGGCAAGACTCAAATCAACAGAATTAGAAATGAAAAGGAGAAGTAACAACTGACACTGCAGAAATACAAAGGATCATGAGAGAATACCACAAGCAAATATATGCCAATAAAATGGACAACCTGGAAGAAATGGACAGATTCTTAGAAAAGCACAACTTTCTGAGACTGAACCTGGAAGAAATAGAAAATATAAACAGACCAATCGCAAGCACTGAAATTGAAACTGTGATTGAAAATCTTCCAACAAACAAAAGCCCAGGACCAGATGACTTCACAGGAGAATTCTATCAAAGATTTAGAGAAGAGCTAACATGTATCCTTCTCAAACTCTTCCAAAATATAGCAGAGGGAGGAACTCTTCCAAACTCATTCTACAAGGCCACCATCACCCTGATACCAAAACCAGACAAAGAAGTCACAAAAAAAGAAAACTACAGGCCAGTATCACAGATGAACACAGATGCAGAAATCCTCAACAAAATACTAGCAAACAGAATCCAACAGCACATTAAAAGGATCCATACACCATGATCAAGTGGGGTTTATCCCAGGAATGCAAGGATTTTTCAATATACACAAATCAATCAATGTGATACACCATATTAATGAATTGAAGGATAAAAACCATATGATAATCTCATTAGACACAAAAAAAGCTTTTGACAAAATTGAACACCCATTTATGATAAAAACTCTCCAGAAAGTAGGCATAGAGGGAACCTTCATCAAAATAATAAAGGCCATATATGACAAAACCACAGCCAACATTGTTCTCAATGATGAAAAACTGAAATCATTTCCTCTAAGATCAAGAACAAGACAAGTTTGCCCACTTGCATTGTTATTATTCAACATAGCTTTGGAATTTTTAGCCACAGCAATCAGAGAAGAAAAAGAAATAAAAGGAATCCAAATCAGAAAAGGAGAAGTAAAGCTGTCACTGTTTGCAGATGACATGTTACTATACATAGAGAATCCTAAAGAAGCTACCAGAAAACTACTAGAGCTAATCAATGATTTGGTAAAGTAGCAGGATACAAACACATGGAGGCTACATTCCTATACACTAATGATGAAAATCTGAAAGAGAAATTAAAGATACACTCCCATTTACCATTGCAACAAAAAGAATAAAATACCTAGGAATAAACCTACCTATAGAGACAAAGACTTGCATGCAGAAAATTATAAGACATTGATGAAAGAAATTAAAGATGATATAAACAGATGGAGAGATCTACTATGTTCTTGGATTGGAAGAATCAACATTGTGAAAATGACTATACTACCCAAAGCAATCTACAGATTCAGTGCAATCCCTATCAAACTACCAATGGCATTTTTAACAGAACTAGAACAAAAAATTTCACAATTTGGATGGCAACACAAAAGACCCCGAATAGCCAAAGCAATCTTGAGAAAGAAAACGGAGCTGGAGGAATCAGGCTCCCTGACTTCAGACTATACTACAAAGCTACAGTAATCAAGACAGTATGGTACTGGCACAAAAACAGAAAGATAGATAAATGGAACAGGATAGAAAGCCCAGAGATAAACCCACGCACTATGGTCACCTTATCTTTGATAAAAGAGGCAAGAATATACAATGGAGATAAGACAGCCTCTTCAATAAGTGGTGCTGGGAAAACTGGACAGGTACATGTAAAAGAATGAAATTAGAACACTTCCTAACACCATGCACAAAAATAAACTCAAAATGGATTAAAGACCTAAATGTAAGGCCAGACACTATAAAACACTTAGAGGAAAACATAGGAAGAACACTCTATGACATAAATCACAGCAAGGTCCTTTTTGACCCACCTCCTAGAGAAATGGAAATAAAAACAAAAATAAACAAATGGGACCTAATGAAACTTAAAGACTTTTGCACAGCAAAGGAAACCATAAGCAAGACGAAAAGACAACCCTCAGAATGGGAGAAAATATTTGCAAACGAAGCAACTCACAAAGGATTAATCTCCAAAATATACAAGCAGCTCATGCAGCTCAATATCAAAAAAAAGAAAACCAACCCAATCCAAAAATGGGCAGTAGACCTAAATAGACATTTCTCCAAAGAAGATATACAGATTGCCAACAAACACATGAAAGAATGCTCAGCATCACTAATCATTAGAGAAATGCAAATCAAAACTACAATGAGGTATCACTTCATACCAGTCAGAATGGCCATCATCAAAAAATCTATAAACAATAAATGTTGGAGAGGGTGTGGAGAAGAGGGAACCCTCTTGCACTGTTTGTGGGAATGTAAATTGATACAACCACTATGGAGTATAGTATGGAGGTTCCTTAGAAAACTAAAAATAGAACTACCATATGACCCAGCAATCCCACTACTGGGCATATACCCTGAGAAAACCACAATTCAAAAAGAGTCAGGTACCACAATGTTCTTTGCAGCTCTATTTAAAATAGCCAGGACATGGAAGCAACCTAAGTATCCATCTTCAGATGAATGGATAAAGAATATATGGCACATATATACAATGGAATATTACTCAGCCATAAAAAGAAATGAAACTGAGTTATTTGTAGTGAGGTGGATGGACACAGAGTCTGTCATACAGAGTGAAGTAATTCAGAAAATGAAAAACAAATACCATATGCTAACACATATATATGGAATCTAAAAAAAAAAAAAAAGTTCTGATGTACCTGGGGGCAGGACAGGAATAAAGACAGAGACATAGAGAATGGACTTGAGGACACAGGGAGGGGGAAGTGTAGCTGGTATGAAGTGAGAGGGTAGCACTGACATATATACACTACCAAATGTAAAATAGTTAGCTAGTGGGAATCAGCAAGTGGGAGGGGATATGGGCATATATGGATACATATAGCTGATTCAGTTTGCTATACAGCAGAAACTAACACAACATTGTAAAGCAATTATACTCCAATAAAGATGTTAAATAAATAAATTAATAATAATAAATTATACTAGATGCCTAAATATTCTTTCATATTTAATCCCAGTTGTTCCCTTATGTTGCTGTAGCATGTAGAATATTTTCTGTTATTAATTTTCTGCCCTCTTTTTCTCCTGTTAAACTCAAAGCTCTGTGAGGTGAGGGAGATATATAGATAGATATAGATATACAGGAAATATCGATATAGATTTAGCCACAACTTTAGATTCAGTACATAGTCAACAGCCTAGAAACAGTAGATCCTTGATATATGGCCCTTAAACAATGAGTAAAATCTTAAAAAAAAAAAGTATTCTAGCCCATCAATCCTAAATACATTGTAAACTGATTATATCTAATGTATTGGCAGAAGTGCTTGAAATCAAGCAAACTGAATTATTTTTATGTGCCAATTCTACAAAATATATATTTTCCACCCAAAATGCAGTAGTTCTACTAATAATCACAACTGCCAATGTGTAATTTACTGTCCTTTTTAGGCTAAGCAGCTATAAAAGAATTCAAAAGCTACTCACACACGCCCAATCCTGCCCTTAGCTGAATAAATCATTTTGAATTTAGCTTATTTCTTTTGGTCTATTTTATGTAAATGTTAAATTTATAAGTTTAATTATAAACCTTGTTTTACATTACTGAAATAATTGTAAATATTGGAAAAATGCAAAGGATCAGTCAAAAAAATTGCAAATTAATAAAAGGCTGTTTTCTCATGATTTAAATGGCTCACACACATAAGTATTTCCTCCTAAGCAGTCTTACAGCTTCTTGGTTCTCTTTGGTTAAACAAAAAGTGTTTCATTAGCTGTTAAGGTGAAGAAAGAATTCACTGTTTTATACCATGAAGCATCATTATATCTCCACTTTTATCTAAGGAACCCTTTCTATCTTCAACTGCAGTCTGTAAATGATTCTTTCTGGGCAGAGATGAGAATTCTTCCTCTGCCCTCATATTATAGAGCACATAATGGTAGAGAAGAAATAGACAAAGAAATAGATTCAACCTAGATACAGGAAATGATATGGAATAAGTAAGCAAACAACCGCATTTTTCAGGGCATATAGGAAAAAGGTCTACCTACCTCCACAGAAGCCATTGATATGATTTTACTGGGATAATTTTGAGTAGTGACTTAGGGTATTCTGAAAAAAACAGCATACTTTCTCATTCAAGGGCATACCTACCCCTGTATAGAATACAGTGGCGTCCAGGATGGCTTATGACATCAATATAGATGGTCAAATTCATTTGAAAGAAATAATGGAATCCATCATGGGCTAAAATAAAAACTGTCTACTTTGCTACATTGCTTAATTGTTCTATTGTTTTCTCTGTATAGAAAACATAAACATTTATAAGTGGTTTTACCATATATTATATAATTATGTTATTTGTAGATAAATGTTTAAAAATCTTAAATATTTCTTATATCATCAAGTAATTTCAAACGTCTTCTACATTTTTTTCTCAGTACTCCCAAAATACAGAATTCCAATCCCAAGTAGATCTTAACTGATTATTACAGTAGACAAGTTAGTCAAAAACTGAAAAATCTTCAACTTTATAAAAAGCTTGCTTCGTGAGGTTAATATATATTTATTTAAGCTGCATTTCACTA
Source organism: Balaenoptera physalus (assembly GCF_965194825.1). NCBI lineage: Eukaryota > Metazoa > Chordata > Mammalia > Artiodactyla > Balaenopteridae > Balaenoptera > Balaenoptera physalus. The sequence continues at coordinate 154,750,205 of NC_138890.1, forward strand.
ACTCATATAATTAAATAAAATGTTTTGTCTGCTTTTCAATGTCATTTGAGCATAACTGAATAAGAGAAAATCTGGAGTGCATATTTTCAAACAATGACGAAAATATGCATATTTTCAAGTAATCAAGAAAATATACAGTGTTAAGATATTATCTGTTTATACAGAGACTCCCACTCTTAAAAATGTTTCCAAAAATTGTTCCTGTTTGGTTAAAACCAAAAGCTAGTTCACAATTCCTTATCAAATGGCAAAAAGTAAAACTACTCAATAGTTTAGGAAAGAAAAAATATTTAGTAAAATTATCAGGGGGATTTCGCATAGGCAGCAAGTCCTGTAATTACTTTTCTGATTTTTGGAGAGGAAAACCAGAGATACCTTTGCTATTATAACATGTGTTTCCAGGCTACTTTTATAAAGTTCAAGACTTGTGGGTTATATTTTATTGGAAAGGCAATATAGTTTCAAGAGAAATAACTACTATTAATAATAATACTTTCTCTAGAGGTTGATATAGAAGCATAATAGCAAAAGCAATACAACATATTTTGATGTATTTTTTCCCATTAGAGTTTCTTGCACTGACTATAAAAAGCTGATGTGTAAGAATTTGGGATTTATTTGTTTTGTTTTTGTATTCTATAATGCAGTTACTTTCTTTGAATGCAATAATTGCTCATTTATCCATTTAGATAAGAATAGATTTCTAGAAATAATAGATCTCTGACTATCTTGACATAGCAGGGCCTAAGCTATCCCTAGGCAGCATTATAAAGTTGAAAATGATTTTAAAGTGTTTTTTGTGTGTTTCACAATTAAGTATATTAAATTCTCATTTAAGGCAGTTATAAAAATAAAACTGGAGTATTAATATAATCTGGAACTATTTAAGACAACAATTTTAATGCTTTTCTTTACATTAAAAGATTAGTTGCATAGAGGAGAAGAAAGGCCAGTCAGTTTCACCTGAAAGTGTTTATTCAAGCGCACTGGTTAGCTTCATCCCAAAGCAAAAGTCTGCTCCTTTAAAACTGATCATGACTTGCCTCTTCCTACAACTCCCTCCCATTTGAGAAATGCAGGTTTAGACAATCCCACTAGATTTTTCAACTGGCTATGGAGAAAAGAATAAGATATATGTGTGATATTATTAACTCTTTATTCTACAATATTCAATTATTCTAGTTCATGCAAATTTACACAATAGAAGCATTTTAAACATTTTGAAATTGATAGGAATATAAAGTAGAATTTAGTTAAACACATAGCAAATAAGAAAACATCAGTCTAATAATTTTCATTATCCAGCGCAGTGTCATGTAGCCATTTCAAAACTTTAGTCTTCTGTTATCTTTGATGAGCCCACTTTGTCTCACTCTAAGTGACATTAATTCCACTTTTCAGAGAAAATAAAAGACTCTAGATAAAAATGGAACTATTTTCTTGCCACTAAACTTTAACATTTTCATCAATCCCTACTGTCTATCCTATTTCCTAAACCTAATTCATCCATCTGGATTACGATTCTCACATATTCCTGCCGTCTCATGAGTGGGCCGTCCCTTTTACAATAATCAACTTTCTTCTGCTACTCCTTCTAAATTAGATCCTTCCCAGAGAAAGTTAATGATACACATGTCTCTTCATTGTCAAAAAATACTTTGTACATAAAATCCCCTCTCTCTGCTATTGTTTTTTCTCTTTCCCTTTATAAGGTAGAGCTGTTGAAAAAAACTTTTTCATCCTATTGTTTTATAATCCCATTCAGCCTTAAACTCTGCATTTTAGCCACGGCACCCAGAATGAAATAAAACTGTTTTGCCAATCATCTTGGTGAAGAATGCAATGAACTCTTCAGCTGAAGGGCACTCTGCATTGAGTCTGTGGATTGTATCCTCACACAGCAAGCATTTTCATCCTTTGCATTTTATGATATCAAATTCCCATAGTTTTGTCCAAAGCCATTTCTTCTGGTTTCCTTTGCAGTCTCTACTTCCTTTAATTTTTTTTAACATTTTAATGTCTTAAGAATCTTATTTTCTTTTTCCCCAAAGCTCTGTCAAAGCGAACTCATTCAATAGCATGCTTCCAGTTATCTGCCATAACAGAAATGACTGCATCATCATATCTCGTGTTTAGATTGCTCTTCTGAGCAAGTCTTCATATATCACTGTTATCTGGACATTTTCACTTGTATGTCCAACAAGTACGTAAAATTGGGTTGTTCACATCTTTTCATTAAAATTTGCTTGGTTTTTTTTGTTTGTTTCTTTGTTTCTCTTCTCAAAAAAAAAAAAAAAAGACACAATTCACCTTGTTTTCTAAGGCAAAAAATTAGATATCGTCCATGATTCTCTTGTCTGTGCCCCACTTATTAACCACATCCAATCAGTTTAAAAGTGCCATTAATTACATGTCTAGAATGCCTCTTCAAACCATGCATTTTCCCATCATCCTTCATCTTCCTAGACTTTTCCACCATTATCTCTTCCTCAATCAATGGGATAATGGGATTACTCTGTCTCCTAATTATGTTTTGTTTGTTTTCAAACAAACATTCTCCAATCCATTTACATAAGGCACCCAGGTAAGCTTACAACTCTATATTTCTTATTTAGGCATTATTTATCTTTCCTCCACTCATTCATTTCCACAAATATTTATTGAGCACCCACTATGTGCCAGTCATAATCCTATGTGCTGATCAGATGGTGATGAGCCAAATAAACAAGGTAGATTACACTGGGCTTCCAGGCAAGAACTTGTTGAAAGTAAAATATTGAAGCTGAGAATTAAAGGATGAATATGTGTCAGCCAGTGAAAACATGAGGATAGAAGAGAGGATTTAGGTTACAAGAAAAGTAAATTTGAACTTGCTTGCATAAGAAAGGTCTTGTTGATTTTGAGAAATTGAAAGATCACTGTGGTTGAAATTCAGTAAGTAGAGTAGTGGAAAGAGATGATGCTTGTTTGGGAGACAGGGTTCAAATTGCCTTTCATATTGATAAAAATATATAGTATTGGATGGCTTTAAGAAGATAACTATTACCATATATTTAATTTATATATATATATATTTTAAAGCTCATACCTTCTGCTGTGTGGGGGAAAGAGGGGAAGTCAGGAGGCAGGCTAGGAATCTACTACAATAGATCAAGGAAGAGCTGATATATCATGGACTATAGCAGTGGCAGATATATTTTATACCTGTTTTTGAGAGGACAGCCTGATCCCTTATCATCTCCTTACTCTCTCACCTCACTCTCCCTCCAACCAACAATTTATCCTGCAGTCATATATTTTGTTTCAGTCCTAAAAAGTGCTCTCCCTTCACTTTACATATTTCCTCTCTACTTAGACACTGAAAGCTATCCACTTAGACTATACTTCCTCTGGGAAGCACCCTCTGCTTCCATAATATCTTGTACTTGTTATATTGCTAATCACATTTCATTGCAATTGCCTGTAGACCCTTCCACTTTGTAGGAAGCTCTATATAGGTGGATCAGTGACCATGCCTAACTTGGTCTACTGGCATCCCTAGTACCTAACAGATTTTCTAGCACGTGGTAGATATTCAATGAATATTTGTTGAGTGATATTGAAAGATAATGTTCTCATTTACTCTCCTGTCCTTAATAAACATACCAACCCACCTATTTGATTTCATAGCACTTAATTTTTGTCATTTAAATTCAAAATATTGTCTGCAACTGGAGATCTTTTTTTTTTTTCCTTTTAGTAATACTTCCAAGACTTAAAGTGCAACAGATGTTTTAATGGTAAAAGCTTACTTGTATTTGGCTCCTGAGGTAGATGGAATTAATTTATACCAAAGGTAAATTAGAGAAAATGATTTTCCTTTAAACAGAAGTATTTTCAAATGAGTTGATCAAGTAATAATGTATTACTATTATGTATCAAAAACTGTGCTATTTATTATAAAAACTGAAGTATACATCACAATGATTGCTCTCAATTAGTTTGAAATCTATTTGAAGAATCAAAATTAAGGACAGAATAGTAAATAGAAGATAAATACTAAGCAGACCCTATATTAAATACTACACTAGTGAAAAAATATAGTCAGAGAAATACATATAAAGATGGAAGACCGTCTTTTCACCGTAGACAGAGAAGGCCTTATTTAAGTTTAGATCTTGACTCTAGCATTCAGGTTTGGAACAGAAGAAGAGTGGAAAGTGGGAGAGAGGTAAATTGTAGTTTGGGGACAAAAAAGAGTAATTAAATTAGCATGATGTCTGAAGCACTGTCTACAAGCAATATTGGCTGGAGTTAAATTGACGTTTTGAGATGAATTGAAACATATTTTTACAAATCCGAAAGAGCCATATTTTAGTGAGTCTTTACAATAAAGAAGAACACTTTAGATTTTATACTGGAGGCAATGAAGTGCCATTAAGTTTCATCAGTGACTTTTATTTTTTTCTCTACTGGAAGGTAGTTAGATACTGGTTAGGAAAGAAACAATAAATACCTATCCTGAATCATAAAAATAAAGAGGAAAAATAATAAAACAAAATATTTTATGATTAAGGTATACAAAGCATTTGATCCAGTTTAATGTATTCAAGTACTTAGATTGAAACTATTTTGAACATTTTGCTCCTACAGCCAAGGCTTCAGGAATTTGGTGGGTTTTATCTTCAGTTATCTTGGGAGGAGAGATAAAAACCCATTCCAGGTTTAGAAGTGATGATCAGATAGACAACAATGAAAAAGCACTTAAATATATGTTATTGTTATTGTTTTCTTGAGCAGTCTTTTATTTCCATGTATGTTTATTAGTCTATTTTTTATGTTACCTATTGGGATAACATTTGCATTTTCAAAATGTTTGTATAGTTTACTTTTTTAATTGCATATGCTTATGAGGAAGTTTTTGAACAATATGGCAAAGCATAAAGAAGAAGAAAAAGCACAACTAAACAAAAAATATGAAAATAATATCTAAACTCATACTATCTATGTACAACTCACAAAATTAGATGACATTTTCTAGACTGCTTTTGATGCACATGGATGGATGGATGGATGGATGGGTGGTCGGATGGAAAAAATCTTATTGAAAAAAGGTTATGTTGTCCATGTTATTTTTTAATTGATCGTTTTTATTTTTTCATTGTAAAATACACATAAAATAAAATTTACCATTTATTTACTTTTAAGTGTACAATTAAGTGATATTAAGTACATGCACAGTGTTGTGCAACCATTACCATCATCATCTCAGAACTCTTTTCATCTTGCAAAACTGAAACTTGTATACATTAAACAATAGCTCCCCATACCCCTCCTCCCAACTGCTGGGAACCACCATTCTACATTCTGTTTCCATGAATTTGACTACTCTAAGGTATCTCATATAAGTGGAAGCATACAGCATTTGTTCTTTTGTGACTATTTTATTTCACTTGACATAATATCTTTAAGTTTCATCCATGTTGTAGCATGAATAGGAATTCCCTTCCTTTTTAAGGTATAAAAAATATCCCATTGTGTTTATACACCACATTTTGTTTATCTGTTCATCTGTAGATTAACACTTGGGTTGCTCTGGCTATTGTAAATAATGCTGTTATTAACATGCGTGTACAAATAGCTTTTGAAGACCCTGCTTTCAATTCTTTTGGGTATACACACAGAAGTAGAGCTGCTGGCACATATGGTGATTCAATTTTTAATTTTGGGGGAAACCACTGTACTATTTTCCATAGTAGCTGCACCATTTTACATTCCCACCAACATTGCAGTAGGATTCCGATTTCTGCACATCCTTGCCAACACTTATGTTCTGCGTTTTTTGTGTTTGTTTTAATACTGGCCTTGCTAATGGATATGAAGTGATATTTCTTTTGTATATATATATATATATATATGTATATATATATATATATATATACATACACATATATATACATATATATATATATAAAATCTCCCAATTCTTTTGAGATTTTCAAATGTACTCCATACAGATCAGAAATGAGAAAGAAGGTTGACAAACAGATATACACATTGCAAATTATAAGAACACATCCACTTTGACATTTACAAACCTCATGGGCTATTTTCTTCATTAGATTTCATCAAAGTTTCTTTTGTTTTTGCTTTTATCTAAGCTAGCTTTTATTTTGATAATTTCTTCTGTATTTCCTATTTTGTTAATATCTGCTTTTTTATCGTGGTAGTAATATGCATAACATAAAACATTATCATTTAAATTATTTTATGTACACAGTTCAGTAGCATTAAATACATTCACATTGCTGTGCAAATGTTATTTTTAATATTATAAAAATCAGTGCACATGACTGCTTAAAACAAAATAATATAATTATAAAATGAAAAGTAACCATCCCACCACCTCCACTACTCATTTCCCTTCACACATATTAGTCCTACTCCCCACTTCCATCATATTTAAGAGTTTGTATTTCAATCTCTTCTAGTGATTATTTAACATTATAACTAAAAATACTATATTCATAAATCCCTATTAGTTATTCATTAAAGTACAGAATTATAATGAGCAAAACATGAAATTCTAACCTATTTCAGTTTTTCCCTAAAGGAAATTACTTCTAATGTTCTGTGACTTCCTTTTCTCTGTTCAGATGTGTTTTTGTTTGTATTTTTAATTTTAATGCTATCATACTCTTTGGGGTTCTTGGATCAAATTCCAAGGTATTTGTGTAGGTCTGGAGGGGCTTCCCCACACCAGCAAGCAATTTTTGAACAGCCTGCTGTGTCTGATAATTCAGCTGAATTCTGACACTGTCTACTCAGAGACAGCATTATATTCCACAGGATAAATGTTCAATCCCAGGAGACCACCCTCCTCTACAACTTCAATATCCAGTTACAAGTTTAGGTTGTTCCCTGTGCTTCTGACAGACTGGCTACAAATTGGAAGTTCCAACAACCCCTCCAACTCAGGATGCCAATCCCAAATCCAGGTTGTTACCCTGTACTTCTCTGATGAACTGGCTGTAGATCAGAGCTTCCCACAAAACCCCTCCTTGGGTTTCATTGATTTGCTAGAATGGCTCACAGAACTCAGAGAAACATTTTGCTTACTAGATCACTGGTTTATCATAAAAAGGATATAACTCTAGAACAGTCAGACAAAAGAAATGCATAGGGCAAGATATGTGGGAAGGAATGTAGGGCTTCCATGAACTCTCCAGGCACGATTTTCTTCCCAAATCTCCATGTGTTTACCAACTTGAAGGCTCTCTGTACCCTGTCCTTTGGGGTTTTATGGAGGCTTCAATTACATAGTCATGATTGATCAAATCATTGGCCATTGGTGATTGATTCAACCTCCAGCCCCTCTCCTCCCCAGAGGTGGGGGGTAGGGGGACCTCAAAGTTCCAACCCTCTAATCATGCCTTTGGGTCTCCTGGCAACCAGCCCCCAGCTTTAGGTGCTGGTACAAAAGCCACATCGTTAACAGAGGAAAAGACACCTCTGTGTTCTTGTCACTTAGGAAATTCTGAGGGTTTTAGGAGCTTTATTCAAAAAAATGGGATGAAGACCAAATATATATTTCTATTAGAAATCACAATATCACACATACTGTATCACTTGCTTTTCTTTTATCTTACTCTGTAAAATAACTCCGTTTTTTTCTGGAGTAAAATGAACAATAATTAATTGTTTTCACATTAATAGACACAAAATTATTGGCAACTTTTCATGAAAAGATACAAATAAGATATGTTTGCATATATGTCATCCTGGGCATGTCTCTTTCTTACATTAAAGAGACAGTGTAACGAAATGGTGAAGAGCCTGGAATCCAGAGCCTGGAGTCAAATCTATCTGCTACTGATTAGCTGTTTGTACATAAGTAAGCTGCTCTAACCTTTCTGTGCCCCTGTTTCCAAATTCATAAAATGAGGCAATGATAGTAACTATTTCGTGGTATCATTTTGAGAATTAAATAATTTGTACAAGCAAATGCCTTAGATTAGTTTTGGCCCAGAGTAAATACTTAATAAATGATGACTATTATTAGCATTTTTACTACTATAGATTTCTACAAGTATAATTGAAAAAGTAAATGGGAAATTATATAAAATTTCAACGATTCACAAATACATCTAAAATGTTTTCTCTAATTTATACCACTGTACACTCTCATACAAATCACATATATAAACATTCTCATTTTCTTGCACTTTATGTCAGAACTCTTGTTAATTTGCCAAGTTTATGAGAAAAAGTAAGATTTCATCCTTGACTTGAGTTGCAACTTACTGTTTATCAATTATGATGAACATCTTTCATTTTTTATTGATACTTTAAAGAGATTCTGTAGATTTCCTGTATATAGACTTTGGGGATTTTAAAATTTGTCCTTTTGTTGATATCAAACAGGTTTATGGGAACTTTTGATTAGTTCTGATTATTTCCAATTTTTTTTTTGCAAAGTTTGTATTAACCACTATTCCTATGCTATAGAACCAGTAGAAAATTCAGTTTTTCTTATTGAACATGGACTGTTACAAGTAGTTTCTTCAGTAAATAGTTTTACATTGAACTAAATTATCCCGACTTTATCAAATTTTTATAATTGTTACACTTGGTATTAATGTGTGATTAATACAGAGATGGTAAGAATTTTAAGATATGTATGCATGTGTATGAAGATGGATAGAGTTTAGATAGACAGATAATTTTTTTTAAAGTTTACTTTCTGATGGGATAATCAAAAAATAATTTAAATTATTTTAATCCATAACTAAATTGAAACATTGATAAAATCACATAAGTAATTTCATCTAAAAACTGTCATTTCAGGCTTGGATAAGGCAACTCCATGATTTATCATGAATCTAAAACTGTACAACTCTTTTCATTTAACATAAACTTTTAGTAAGTAGTATATGACAGAGTGTAATAAAATTTATTATTATTTTGGTACCCTGTGAAGTTTTATACTGTGACCATTTCTGTTTTACCATCACTATGATTATTCAGTGTATACTTAGTTATTCACACTTACTCTTCTACCAGTGATTCTCCACCTGTAACTAGGCATGGTAGGCAAAATAATGCCCCTTCCCTTCATAGTGATGTCCACACCTTAATCTCTGGAACCAGTGAATGTGTTAGGTTACATGACAAAGAGCATAAAGGTTGCAATGGGAATTGAGGTTGCTAATCAGGTGATATTAAAATGGTGGGATTATCTGGGATTATCCAAGTAGTTCCAATGTAATGACAGGGATCCTTATAAATGCACAAGGGAGGAAGGAAAGAGAGAGAGAGAGTCAGAGAGATGGCAACATGAGGATTTAGTCTGACTTTATTGGCTTTGAAGACAGAGCAACGGGCCCACAAGCCACAAAGTGCCCTTGGCCCCTAGTATCTGGACAATGAATAAAAGGGATTTTCTCCTAGAGCCTCCAGAGGGAGTAGAACCCTCTCTAAACTTTGAACTTAGCCCAGTTAGACTAGTTTCAGGCTTCTGACCTCCAGAACTTTAAGATAATCAATATGTGTTGTTTTAAGCCACAAAGTTTGTTGTAATTTTTTACAGCAGCACCAAGAAACTAATAAAATAGCATTCATTCAGAGTACATAAAGTCATATACGGGAACCACCAATAGCATTTAGGTGCTTCCTAAAAATATTAAGTATACAAGACACATAAAATATATGTCAGTGAAGGTCAATGAAAGACATGGTAAAGTGTAATATGTGGCCTCATGTTCATAATTTCTCCTAATGTGCATAGCTCATTAAAATAATGTGTAACTGGCTAATACTGCAGGATGAAATTGTGTTTAATGTAAGTGGAAAAAAGATTTGATCTTAAAATCGTACTTTTACTTTAGAATATGGAAAAATGAATAGTTAACATTCACTTATTTAAAATCACATATCTTTTTTGAAAATTAAATAGAAACCTCCAGTTATTTTAATGGGATTAATCTCCTCTTTATAATACGCCCAAATTAGCACATCTTATTACTAAAACTGATACGCATTTTGCTAAATTATTGAGATAATATCATTAAATTTTCATTTTCATCATGGGGAGCTGTGTGTGTGTGTGTGTGTCTGTGTGTAACCAAAATGAGACATTTTTGGGAACTAATCTATGTCCATTACCAAACTTTTAAGTACATAATCAAATTTGTAACTATAGAAAAAAGTATATGAATGAAAGAAACAGTATATGATTATAGGTCCATTCAGCCTGGAAACACAACGTGGTGGAAAACAATACTATGCATTTGTATTATAATGGAGAATTTTTTTCTTTGTTCATGTTATTCCATTATAGCAGTATAAATACATTAGTACATTAGAGGCATATCCAATTCATTGGGCCATGACAATGACGATAAAAATAAAAATAGATAGCTAAATGGAAACAGTGCTCCATAACTTAAAAAGAAATGCTTCCACAAACTTTATCCTTTATCTCATAATATTTTTCCTATATAAATGATATCTAGAAACATACCTTTCTTAGGTTCGATTCTGTCCTCTCATATATTTCTTAGACAAGCAATCACATGAAACTGTTTTGAACAAAATGTAAACTCCCTAATTTAAGGTCCATTTACCTCTTCCTCAAAGCTCTTAACTGTCTCCCTTCTCCGACTCTGCACTTAAATCACATGAATGGCTGATGGGATCCCCAATGTGTGATGTCCTCTCTCACCTCCTACTCTTTGTACATGCTATTCCCTTTGCCTGTTAAATAATTACACAACACTTACGTATATTTTCCTCTGAACTTGCCAGCTCAAATTATTACTGGCACAGTATTCATAATTCTATTTTCTCTTATATCTTTATGTGTGGTGACATTAAAATCTACTAATTCTTCTAATTCTCTCTTATATCTGGTAGGAGATCTTAACCCTGATCCTGGGAATGCAATCCCTAATTTCAGTGTCATGTTCCTTAAAATCTGATCAAGATTTAGGCATTACTTTAACTTATAACTCTGAACGTTTTGGATTGAAAACAATATATCCATTTGATTTATTTGAAATTCACAATAAAATTTGGTTTCACAAATAGGTTACAGAGGAGTGCTTGCAGATAAGCCATTAATGCTTTGAATACTCAAAATTCTAATTTAAAGAAAATTTCAGAAATTTATGTCTTACTCTGACAGGCAAATACATCAGACACGTTTTTCCAGGCAAAGAAAGATATATTTGGATTGAGACCAGACCATGTAAAATTTTCTAAGAGATATATTTTATCTGACTACTTTATATTACTAAAGCAATATTATCTGTACTTACAACTTTCCTAATATGTTCTACAGCACAAGAAAATTCTTGCGGGATCCTGGAGCACAAGACACAAGCTTAAAAGATGAATAAAAGAATTGAGTGGATTTATCCTTACTAGACAAGATTGAAGGAAATTTAATGAGTAGCTAGGGAGGATTAGACCTAGTTCCATTTTTATTCTATTGCATATCAGAGTTTTTAAAACTGAAACTTGCAGACTAGTTCTATTCAGAATTTCCACCTTATGTTTATTTTAGCCCCCATGATTTCTCCATAATATTAAGACTTTTTTTAAATGAAAAAAAAAACAACAAACAATAACAGCAGCAACAAAATCTAAGCCTCAGAAAATGCCAAATGACCAGTACATTTACCTGAGGGGTAAAATGGGGGACAAGAAGGTAGCTGAATACCGTTTTATATCACTATTGACAAGGATGAAAGTGATCCCCCTAATCCCTCCCTCCCTGCTTCCCTCCCTTCCTTCCTTCCTTCCACCCCTCTCTCCCTTCCCTCCCTCCCTCCCTGCTTCCCTCCTTCCCTTCCTTCCTTCCTCCCTTCCTTCTGCAAAGTTAAACACCTGCTAAATGTTGAATTAGAAAGACAAAATTGAAATATAAAATGGAACAGAGTGTTAGGAGGCTAACAAGATCATAAGATATGGTAAGAACAAGCAAGCAAGTCGAATTATGAAGCAAAGATGTCCCACCAGAAGACTAGCTGAACCAACGTGAGCACTACATGTAGAGGCTGTTAGAGTAAAAGGGAAATTTGCATGAGACAAAAACTTCCTAGGAGTTTGTTTTGGAATAAGATACTATTTACTTTGACATGGAAATTTAAACAGAGAATCTAAGATAGGAGGGCAGAATCTATAATTGAAAAGCTTTTTTTTTTTCTTTCTAAATCACTGCTTAATTTCATGGATGATTGAAATTTTCCATTTCAAAATATATTCAATTCTCGAAGAGAGTTACTTGTCTATAAAATGTCCACTCCTGTTAAAATGAACAAAGAGGGATCCACAAAGTTTGGTTACATATGCAATAGTTAAAACAAAGGTAATTTTAGTTTGTTTAAAGATGGATGATTTCATTTATGAGAATGTGAGTACACCTGCAGTTGGGGATGAAGCAATATGTATTTCTGACAATTCTAAGGGCATTTTAATAAGAGTTGTTTCACTTCATTAACATCAGCTTTTTAATTTAAAGGTGAAATTGAATAAATGAACTATTAATACCTGTCTTTTCATGTACCCATATAATGTGATTAACCATACACTGGAAATATATGTGCCTAATTTTACCGAACTTTTATTCTAATATTTCAATTTTTATCATGTAATGAGCATATCATAGATTGGGAAAAATTGTAATTGTTATTGTACAACTGAATTATGATTTTTTTTTGTATTTCCAACTGTTTTAGGTACTAGAGAGGAAACACAAAAAGTACTCCAATGATATATAGCAAGAATTTGGTTTGCAGGAAATATGTTGTATTCGATTATGTCTCTTCATTTTATTATATTTTTATTAGATAAACTTTCAATTAAACTAAAATATGCATTAAGGAGTGTATAAATCTTATATGTACAGGCTAGTGAATTTTCACAAAATGTACACACCTGTGTTACTATTACTTAGATAAAAAATTAAAATATTACCAGAACCCCCAAAAAACATTTTTGAAGGTTTTTCTAAATACTAACTAAAGTCTCAATAACAAGAACCCTTCTGATTTCCATCATCACAGATTACTTTTACCATTTTTACTTCATATAAATGGAGTTACACAGTGAATACTTTTATGTGCCTAACAGTTTTTATACAATTTTATGATATGAAATTCTTTTTCATTAGCCCATTTTTATTGCTGAATACCAATTATTTGGCTACACAATTTATCTGTTCATCTAATGATAGACATTTAGTTGCTTCTAGATTTTGTGTATTCAAAGTGATGCCAGGGATATTAATATGTGTATCTTTAAATGCATATATATATATACACATTTTTTGTTGAGTATATTTCTAAAATTTAAAGTGCTAGGTCTTGGAGTGTATATGTGCTCAACTTTAGTATATATTGCCAAAGAGTTTTCTGAAGTGTTTCTACCAATATAGGCTCTCATCTCTTGTGTGTGGTACTTCCTGTAATTCTACTTTTTCAACAACAATTGTGACTTTCCCTTTTAAAAATTTAGCCACTTTGTTATGAGCAGTTTGATTGGCTTTAATTTGCTTTATGCTGTATCTAAAATGAGTAACTTGTCATTTTCTTATTGATTATCTGAATATCATTGCAAAGTGTTCGTTCAAATGTTTCCTTTTTTTTCTCACATTTTCCTACTGGCTTGTCTTTTTGTTGTGATTTGAAGATGTCCTCTATGTATTCAGAATATTAGAACCTTGTTGGTTGTATGTATATCAAATATCTTCTCCAACACCAATACTATGATTAACAAATATTCTTAATTTAATGTAATCTAACCTGTCAGTCTTTTATAATTAAGGACATTTTGCATCCTGTTTTACAAAATGTTGACTTACCCCAAAGTCATAACGGTATTTTTCTATATTAACTTCTGAAAGCTTTAGTGTTTCACTTTTCACATTTAGGTATACAGTATATGTTGAATTCATTTTCGTATATAGTTTGAAGTAGAGGTCAAGTTTCACTTTTTTCCAATTTATGTATTCAGTTGATCTCACACCATTTATTGAAAAAGCTATCCTTCCCTGAATATATTATGATACTACCTGTCATAAATTAAGTGAACATATGTGAAGAAGGTATTTCTGAACTATATGTTCTATTCATTGGTTTTATCCTTGTGCATATATGATGTCAAATTTATATTAGCTTCATAATAGTTCTTGATATCTGGTCGTGCTATTCTTCCAAATTTGCTCTTCCTCGAATAGTTTTCTTATTCTTAGTTCTTTTTACATATAATACTTTAAATTCAAGTCACCAATTAAAACAAACACACATACAAATCTGCTGTGATGGTGATTGTATTTAATTTGTATCTTCCAGTACATGCACACAGTATATTTCTATATTTATACAGGTCTTAAATTTCTCCCAACAATTTTGTGTATGTGTATGTATATAGACGTCTTACAATGTTACATTTATTTGATTTTGTGTATAACACTGTAATTGGTATCATCTTTTAAAATTATTTTCTGCTTGTTGCTTTCATGTGGCCAAACAATTGGTGTTTTTACATCGACTTTGTAGGATGCTGAATTCCTTCATCAATTGTAAGAGTTTACCTGAAGATTCTTGGGTTTTCTAAGTACACATTCATTTTCTCTGCAAATAATGACAGTTTTATTTCCTTATTCCATTTCTTACGACTTATATTTCTTACTATGTCTTTATTACCTTGGCTAAGTTCTCCAGTATAATTGTGAAGAGACAATGCTATGCAGTAATAAAAAGTACCCTGTTATTTTGGAATGAAAATGTGGTTCTGAGGATGGTTGTGCATTTTCACACTGGATCCTTTAGTCTTCACCCTTTTATAAATGTGTAAGATTAGGATGACCTTTCAAATTTACATGGAAGGAAGAAAAGTAGTACATTATTGCCATACCGTATGACTTATATTTAACTTATTCTGAAATATATTCTATATTGTTATACACGTTTGCCATTGTAGAAAGAAAGCTTAATCAGTCAGCATTTGCAGTACTCTAAAAGCCTGTGGTAGGTAAAAAGAAATTGACTTGGTATTAAAACTTCAAGTTAACCATCTGTTAAACTTATGGTTGATTTAAGCAATGAAAAGCATCCTTACAGAGAATTTGAAGTTATAAGAGAGATTATTCCTCTGGTCTAATTGTGAGAAAAGCCAACAACCTATTACTAATTATTTCAACATTAAAAAAAAAAATGTAACAACTTAAAACTTGTCTCTACTTAAATGGAGGTGTATCTTCTAACTGTTTTGTTACCCAGCTATTTAATATTCTACTTTTCTCAAAGTGGAAAAATTTGTATACCAGTGAATTTTCTATGATTTAATGAAAACATATGACACACACAAATTTGCTTCCTCCAGATAGTCAAGTTCAATTGACTTCTCAGGGCTCCTTGTCATTTTTATTGTAGTTAATGTGTTGATTTAAAAACTCTAAACCCACCTCAACTTCCCTGAATTAACGTAAATTGGTTTGGGGGGTGTGTGTGGAATGGGGCAATGCATCCAGGAGCACTGCGGTTGCCTTATAGGTGGTGTGTCCCAGACTCCTTAGGAACAAGTCTGGGACAAGAGGAGGGGCCTCTGGCATCCCGGGCACCCAGGTGTTTCTCATCTAGGACACCCTTGTCGGCCAGTAGAACTCCTGAGATCTAGAGAGATGGGATTTCTACTGGGAGGGGGGTAGGGGATGCAGCCACTGGGTCCTGTCTGATTGCAATCTGAGCTGCTCCTGACACTCAAGAGCTTCCCTGCCCATCCTCTCCCTGCCCTTCTGTCAGCACCCTTTCTCTCAGGAGAAAGGCTTCAATATTTTACCATTACTTATTATGTCGCCTATAGGCTACTTGTTAGACAACTCTTATCTGATCAGGACACTTCTCCTCTCTTCTTTCTTTACTTAAAGGTTTTCTTTAAATCATGAATACATTGTTGTGCTTTATCAAATGATTTTTCTTCACTGGTTGATATGATCACATTGTACTCCCTCACTCCCATTTTGGTTGTTGTTGTTAATGTAGTGATTTAAAAACTGTAAACTCTCCTTGATTTCCTGGAATAAATGTGAAGTAGTCTTTCCACATTATGCTTTTTATATATTATTTGAATTGCTGATATTTTTTATATGAGTACTTTGTTTCAAATTTTAGTTTTGTGGAATATGCTTGTCAATTTTTGATATCGAAGTTACGTTGGACTCAAATATAAGTTGGGAAGAGTACCTTATTTTTCAATTCAGTGGAGGTATTTGTGTAAGATGAGTATAATTTATTCTTTAAATATTTGGGAAAAGTTCAACACTGGATCCATCAGGGACTGGATTTTTTTTTTTTTCAATTGATTCTTACTCAAGCTCTTCATCCTATAACTACAGGGAAAGTTTGATCAGTTGAATCTGCTGTTGACAAGAGTAATGGATGTATTCTGTGGGGTAAAGGAAGGATCTCCTTTAATCTCAGCTTTAAAGAAAGATTTCATAAGTGATTTGATAACATTATTTAAAATACATATTGTCTGCATGCACTAAAACTATAGAGAAAACACATAAATATCTGATATTCATATGAAATATTTTAATGATCCAAGAAATAGATTCAACAGGCATCTAGTATACTCATTTTATCATTACTATTCAGTAGGACAGCAAATAAACTACTATAAATCTGAAGTTTCTACTGATTTTTTTAGACTGCTATCAGTGTTTAACTATTTTCATAAAATGGTTCCATATAGCAATTAAATTTACACCTATTCCTTGATATAACACGTGTATTTTTTTGTATTAGATAAAACAGTTTTATTATAAGAGAATGATTTTTCAGTGCTAAGAGCTCTGTGGACACTTATTTTGTTTTATTATCAATGACTGAGGTAGCTACACAATTACTCTTGACTTAAAACATTTCTAGTTAAAAGAGTTGTGAGTATGCTATATGTAAAAGAGTGCTGAATACTCAGTCCCCTAGTCATCTGTACAATGTGGTGAGTTAGAAGCTATGTTCAGAAGATCTCTACCCTGCCTACAGGCACTCATTCAAGTACCCACTGAGCCAAAGTCAGATAGCTTTTCATTCAGGCATACATCCTGGCTAGACTATTCAATTTCCACAAGAGAAGGTCAACTCTATTCTGAGGTTGACTGTCTGTTAGCACATATAGGTCAATATTTATCTGGCAGCATAGAATTGCTTTATTCCAATTACTTGCCAGGGAATACAATCTCAAATTCCTTCCTGCCCAATATCTATCTATCAAAGGCCCTTCTGAGAGAAGTCTATTCGTGGAGCATTTCTTCAAGGCTATTCTGTTTATCAGTTCTTCCACATAATATGAATCGATTGTGCAATAGTTCAGACAATCACAGAAATGAGTAATTTCATCATATCATATTTTTCTGATTCTTCCCTAAATAATCACAGCTATTGAATTATGCACTTGTGTAAGTCCACTGCCATTAAAAGAAACAACCAGTCATGTTATTTATAGTTAGGACACAATAGGGGATATTTCCTTTGATGAAACTTCTTTCTGTTTTGTTTGTTTGTTTGTTTTTTAGGATTGCCTGTATTTCTCCTGAGCAAGTAAATTTGCTTTGATCTTATGGACTCTGTATATTGTTACACAGACAAGGTTTCTCATTTCTGTCTTGCTGCTGGAATGCTAACAACTACATCAAAGCACATCCTTGGCAAGTGTATAACCTCCTTACATATGCATTTTATAACGTTATTTTATTCCCCAAATTATTCAATACGCTTCCTTATTTTACTCTTTTTTCAGCTAATTCAAATGTATATTATGTATCACTAAATGTTACCTTAAATTATTTATAGCGAAAAAGTGGAGAATAAACAAACATAAATAAGTAGAAAAAGTAAATATTATAACAAATGATATTTCAGTTTTAGCTGGTAAATTTGACTTTCTAGATTTATTTTCTTAATGCAGTCAATTGTGCAAGTAGTATTTGTAAGAGGTTTTGTTCAAGATTTGAGTCTTAAAAATCTTTTATTATATCAAAACTAAATCTTAACAGAAGAGAGTTGATTCATAATACTGGAAAGTCCTTGTTTCAAAACACATTTGGTTTTCCTTCTCATGATCCAATAATTTAAGATAATTTCTTTGAGACAGGCAGAAAATTTAACCAGTTTTTTTTTTTTTTCCAGATTCCAGTAAAAGGGAGAACACTTCTCTGAAGAAATTTATTTCGTAAATCCAACATTTAATTATATGTATATAAACATATCCTGAATAGTGACCAATGTTTGACAGTAATTCTATTTTGAAGTTGGTGTAGCATAACTCATTACATATGGATTTTAAACACCCTTATTCCTTTAGTTGAGATAATTTTTTGTATAAGCTATTATGTCCTGAGTTGGTCAGTTTGGTAAATGTGACATTTGAACATTACAAAAGACAGGCAAAAATATTCAACAAGGAATTTTTAAATCATTTCTAAAATTAAGAATTTTATCTAAGAATTTTGCCATATTTCCTTACAACTCTTATCTGAACATTATCCACATGCTTTTTAACTATATATGTGACTTCAAATATATTTTAAAACTTTAATATATATTGATATATTAAGTATGTATGTATATATAATATATAATGCATAAATTAATAATATAACTAATATAGTTATAAAATATCTGATAAATGACCAGGAATTATGAGAGTAACATTCGGATATTAAATGACAAATAGCATTGCCCAACCTTCATGGTTCTTTACAACAGTGAGACCAAATGACTTTACTATATAATTTTATATATATATATATATATATATATATATGCTTATATATATTTCCATACATATCATAATAGTAAGTTTGTATATATATATATACACATATATACATACATACTTCTAAAATATTTTAAATGTGTATTCTTTTAAGATTAACACACCAGTTTCCCTCTTAATTTGTACTATAAAATCTTATATTAGATGATTTTGATTTCAAGTTATTAGTGTTTAAATCAGTAAGATTTATCTGGTCTGGCATAGCATAGTATTGTGATCTTATAGCAGAGAACTGAAGACTAAATAAATGAATATTTTAGAAAATCATTAGTGACTTTTCTGATCTCATATATTGTATTCATTATACATTTTATACTTGATTTTCAATACATGGTTATACACTGTATATTTTCTGGCATGATTTTAGAATTAATGACAGAATAAGGCATAGTCTGTCTAAATTTTGCTCCATTTTTTGTTAGCAAAGAACTCTTGGAGAACAAAAATTTTAAAACTAGTATCCTTTTCCAAGTAAAAGTTTAACAGTCTTTCTCTAATCTAGGATTACTGTATTTTCAGACCATGTCGGGTCTTGAAAACTCCGTATTTCAGGTAGATTATTAAATGTCAAGCAAAAACAAGAATGTTCAATACAATGTCTAGTCTGTAAAATATATTTTGGATATTAAATTGGAAATATTTATGTTAGAATTTTATGAAACTGTTCTGGTTCAGGTTAATCATTCAGTTATAACACACGAGGAAACAACACATAAGAATTACCACCTTTTATGATAAAAAAGCCTATTTTCAGGTTAAAAATAGACAACAGCTCTGAAAATGTCTCCTCTACAAAATAGGAAAATCCACTTGGAAGTAGAGAAAAGAGTGACCTTGTAGTATGAAATTGCCAATGATTGCAATATTAAAACTGCAGGAAAACCCACTCTCAAAGTGTCACCCTTTGGTAATAGCAAGAGGTCATTTTACTACTAAATTCTGTGTTTGGCCACTCTATTTCCAACTGAGTGAGAGAGAGATTTAAAATTTGCCATCAATTTCTTTCTTTAGAATAAAATGTGGATCTCTACAGCTGGTGCAACTCTATGGGACTGGGAGAAGGTTCACGATCCTGAAACATCTCCTTCAAGAGGCAAGGAGATCCATACATTTGTACTCTACGTCTGTGTCTCTATTTCTGCTTTGTAAATAAGATCGTCTATACCAATTTTTTCAGATTCCACATATATGCGTTAATATATGATATTTGTTTTCCTCTTTCTAACTTACTTCACTCTGTATGACAGTCTCTAGGTCCATCCACGTCTCTACAAATGACCCAATTTTGTTCCTTTTTATGGCTGGGTAATAGTGCATTATATATATGTACCACATCTTCTTTATCCATTTCTCTGTTAATGGACATTTAGGGTGTTTCCATGTCCTGGCTATTGTAGATAGTGCTTCAATGAACACTGGGGTGCATATATCTTTTTGAATTGTGGTTTTCTCTGGGCATATGCCCAGTAGTGGGATTGCTGGGTCACATGATAGTTCTATTTTTAGATTTTTAAGGAACACCCATACTGTTCTCCACAGTGACTATATCAATTTACATTCCCACTGACAGTGTAGGAGGGTTCCCTTTTCTTTACACCCTCTCCAGCATTTATTGTTTGTAGATTTTTTTGATCATGGCCATTCTGACTGGTGTGAGGTGATAGCTCACTGTAGTTTTGATTTGCATTTCTCTAATAATTAGTGATGTTGAGCATTTTTTCATGTGTTTTTTGGCAATCGGTATATCTTCTTTGGAGAAATGTCTATTTAGGTCTTCCGCCCATTTTTGGATTGGGTTGGTTTTTTGATATTGAGCTGCATGAACTGTTTGTATATTTTGGAGATTAATCCTTTGTCCATTGATTCATTTGCAAATATTTTCTCCCATTCTGAGGGTTGTCTTTTCGTCTTGTTTATGGCTTCCTTTGCTGTGCAAAAGCTTTTAAGTTTCATTAGGTCCCATTTGTTTATTTTTGTTTTTATTCTCATTACTCTAGGAGGTGGGTCAAAAAAGATCTTGCTGCAATTTATGTCAAAGAGTGTTCTTCCTATGTTTTCCTCTAAGAGTCTTATAGTGTCTGGTCTTACATTTAGGTCTTTAATCCATTTTGAGTTTATTTTTGCGTATGGTGTTAGGGAGTGTTCTAATTTCATTCTCTTACATGTAGCTGGCCAGTTTTCCCAGCACCACTTATTGAAGAGGCTGTCTTTGCTCCATTATATATTCTGGCCTCCTTTGTTATAGATTAGGTGACACTATTGATACTATGTATAAAATAGATAACTAATGACAAGCTACTGTATAGCACAGGGAACTCTACTCAATGCTCTGTGGTTACCTAAATGGGAAGGAAATGCAAAAAAGAGGGGATGTATTTATACATATAGCTGATTCACTTTGCTGTACAGTAGAAAATAACACTACATTGTAAAGCAACTATATTCCAATAAAAATTAAAAAAAAAAAAAAAAAAGGCAAGGAGGGAACTGCAACTTGTCCCCAACACCTGAGCATTTCCGGACACTGCCCTAGGGAAAAAGAGCAGGTGGATCTCAGCACCTCAATTCCTACTAGTTCTACATGTTAGGCTCTTAAGTTTATTGAGTTAAAAAATACGGGTGTGACTCAAACTTTTATAAAGGGAAATATTAATAAAACAATATTCTAAACCTATACAAATCTCAGGAGGATAAAGAAGATATTTTGTTGTCATTTTTAACTCATGGTTTTATTGATAAATTTATGATAAAAAGAAGATAAATGCATAATTAGATAGACACAAAAATATGTACATAAAAAGATTTATAACAAATTTCGTTCTTGAAGATAAAGGATCAAATAATTACTGAGAAAAGAATGACTGAAAAATAAAATTGATTTATGAAATATCAGTCGGTAAGCAATCCATTATGAGGTTTTATTCCTAAAAGAGACAAAACCATTCCTCAGAGTAACTTTGTAATCTTGGTTATTTATAAATTATGCTGTAGAGGAGTAAAGAAATTTACAAAAATACACACACAACTAAAAGCACACTTCTCCTTAACATCTGTGGAAACTAGGACAAAAGAACAAATGGACGCCTATAAATACACATACATACATATATATAATTATACATATTTAAAAGTTATGAACTAAACAAAGAACACATTCAATTAGTACTCTTGGACTGCTCAGTTTTCCCCCTGTAAATATGGCGGCACAAAGAGAGCCAGACACCAGACCCTTGGCCAACACATCTTCTATTCTTACTCCTGGCTTTATCCTGTACCAAAAGGAGCCTCACACAACATAAGTGAACACACAAAACCTAATGTCCAGTCTCTGTCCAACCCTCTGCAAGAAGCTGCTCTTTGTCAGCCCCTTGGGCCTAATGATGCACACACTGCTTGTAGAATGTGCATTCCATAGGATGGACTCAGGGAGGAAGTCTGCTGCATAGGCCCTGGAAATGGATTTGAGATCATTTGTGAAGGAAATCCCATATTTCCAGGTACTGAGATTGTGGATTAAAAGGGAAATGTGAGTCATGGGTGTTCACATCCCCTTTGCTCAGTGGATCTCTCACACGAACGGGGAGATAGTCCAAATAGGGCCCTTTAAAGTGCAGGACCCAGGGTACATGCCTCTCTTGCTGGGTTTAAGTCTGATACTGAAAATAAGGCAAAGAAAAACTGTCGGAAAAAATAGTATAAATAGCATAAACAGAAATTAAAGGTAGAAAACATGATGAAGCCAGAGGTAATATTAGTGAAAAACTTAGAAATTTGGCTTTAAAGTTTTAAGAAGGAGAGAAAATATATGATATACATTATTTTTTGTTCAATAGATATAAAATTGTTTTTTGGATAATGGGACAATTGGATAATAGGACTAAGATTTTATTTTTCTCTTGATTCTGCCAAAATGAGACGCAATGAAATAAAGTGAATGATGTCTATAACAGTATTCTTATAGTGATTATTATAATTCTCTTTTTTTTAATTGATACATTTCAGATTTGCTTATTGATCATAAAAGATCAAAATAATGTAATTCATATGAAAAAACTGTGGTTATATTATTTTCTCCAATTCTCCCTTAGCAAAGCAGACAATAGCAGCTGAATGCAGAACAGTGAACTCCACTAGGGTTCAGTGAACCCCAAAGGTCCTGAGGGAGTTATGGTAGTGAGAATCAGATCCAAGCCCAGAATTCTGTCTTTTATATTTGTCCTTTCCCCTAACCCTACCATTTGTGTAGGCATAGCCACAATAGTTCCTCCACACATATATAATAAGTTTCTTTCTAGACGTTGCTTGCCACTGGCATCCATAATGGTTTTGAGAACTAAAGAAGATTCTTCGGGTAGATTGCTTTATGAAAATAAACAGTATTTGATAGTCTTAATTATACCTAATACTTTTTCCCCATTTAGGGACAGAAAGAAATATTTTTAAAGTACTTAATGTGTTTCTTGTTCTCCCAGATCATAAAATCCAGATGAAACAAGATTTATGCCACTGAAATAGTGAACACAAAGTGTTCCTAATATAGCACAGTGATTACATTCAGACTCAGATCAGACCTTGAATTAAATCCTGGTTCACTGTTAATAGGTTCACTGTTAATAACTGTCCAGCCTTAGACAAGTTACTATGCCCCTCTATTCTTAAACACCAATGTCTATAACAAAGGCGTTTAAAATAGTATCTACTTTATAGGGTTATTTCACTTAGCATAGTTCCAGGCCTGTAATAGGCACTGTATGAATAATGATTTCATGTTTTGTCTAATGAAAAAACAATAATGAACAATAATAAAAACAACAGTATTAACAATATTAACAAAGTAAATCATGTGAAATTCTGGAAATGAATGCAGGATCATAAAGAACAACCAAAAAATCTGCTTTGCTATATCTCTAAAATTTTGCAGGCATTTTTCTGGGAATAAGGAAGTTAGACATGAACAGTCAGTATTGTGAGTCCATCCTGGCAATTTATTTTGAAGATTGTTGAAAACTTTTCACTTTACAACATGACCATGTTTTTTCCTGAATTGTTCTTAAAAAGTGTATTATCTCTCATGATTTCCACCAGGAAACAGTATCAACTCTCATGGCCCTTGTGATGTGAGTTAGCTGGACATTGCCTGTACTTGGTGGAAGCATGAAGGAAATAGGCATTTCCTCTTAGTCAGTGTCAGAATATCCTAAAGAGGGGTAATGCTGCTGCTCTCTTCTTATCTCCCTACACCCTATCTATTTCACGCTAATTAGGTGAAACCACACTCAACCACTTAAGCTGGCTTCATGAGGAAAGAGAAGTTGCAAAGAAAATTCAAATTCTGATAATTGTCATCAAGTTATTCCTTAGGTAGAACTCTAAGAGACTGGTTCCAATATTTTAAAAATTAAAACTTAACAACCAACTGTTTTTAAGAAGGATTTTGTGTCATTCTCATCTTTAACTATGATTCTGTTACAATAAATACAATAGAATAATTCAGATTTCCCAAAAGAGCAAGTAATGAATTTGCTTTATGGGTAACTATAGTGTTATTTAATTGTAGGTTGTGTTTTTTTTTGTTTTCGGCAATGATGCAGATCTAAAACTTTACCTCAGTATCATTCCCATAGAAATAAATTACATGATTCAAATGCTAAGTCTATCACTAGAAACATTACTTGATTATGAAAATTATTGTAATCAATATATGTATTCTAAAAAGATTTTTCCTTTTTTGCCAAGTTTCCTTAAGGCAAATCATGCTTGCATTTATTTCCTAACTTGTTTCATTTTTCCATTGAAAGATATGCAAAGGTGTTCATTTATTAATGATAGCTGTATACAATTATTTATAAACATATTGGGATGGTTCACACAAAATATGTATTATTCAAATTACCTGCTTTCTATAATTCAGTGTCAGTCTTTTTCTTATAATGAGTTTAAAAATGTATACTATGTGTAGTCCAGAAATATCATATGTACATTAGGGCATATTTCTATACTCTATTAGGCAAATGAAGCTATAAAGTATAGCAATTCATCAGCATAGCAGTTCTGCTTCCTTCTTTTCATTTTGCTGTTATAAACCTCTGTTGGGTATGAATCATAAAGGAGATATTTTCAAATTTCAATTAAGTGGATCATGAAATGAGATTCTGTCAATAGTCCCAACATATTTTACCTTCTATGATAAAAGTGATTCACTAGTCATATGCAGAACGATGCTTAAATATGGCCAGTATAGAGAATCCAAACCTCCTTAAGCATTAACAATATAGTATAAATAAAATAAAATATCTTTGGTTAATTTGCTCCTTTTGAAAGCTGGAAAAAATATGACCCAAATTTGTTATAGACAAGTTTCCAAGACATCAGTTCAAATAGAAGGTTTCAACTCATTGTAGTCCTATAGTCACACTTTTAAAAGGCTTTGGGGATAACAGCAAACCACAGGAAGTATGCTTCCACACAGCTGGCAAGGAAGGTCTGAAAGAACACATGCTGTCCTCATCTCGGCCCACTAGATTGCTGCTGCCAGCTTGGCTTTAAGTTCTCTGGTCATTCAGCACTGATTTCACTCTGAGTCTGTCACAGAGAAGCCAGACAGGAGTGATTGTTAAATTGTCTCACTTCTAAAACAGGCACTGAGCCTGAAATGAGTCCAATGTCCACTAAGTTTTTCACCTTGAAAAGGTGGAAAAGTTCGTAAGAAATAGCAATGCTTTTTTTGTCAATTGGAGCAAATAGCCACAATGGAAATATCTGAAATCTTTGAGGTTAGTTTACCAAGAAAAAAAAGACCTTAAAATATTTTTAGTTAGAAGAGTCTCACTTTAACCATTATTATATTTCATGTTTCTCATACTATGTAGTGGATAAATCATATATGTGAGAATGTCATGATAATGTAAAGCTGTACTATAAAAAAACTTGTATCTGTGCTAATTTTTTTTAATATTTATTTATTTATTTATTTATGGCTGTGTTGGGTCTTCGTTTCTATGCGAGGGCTTTCTCTAGTTGCGGCGAGTGGGGGCCACTCTTCATCGCGGTGCGCGGGCCTCTCACTATCACGGCCTCTCTTGTTGCGGAGCATAGGCTCCAGACGCGCAGGCTCAGTAGTTGTGGCTCATGGGCCCAGTTGCTCCGCGGCATGTGGGATCTTCCCAGACCAGGGCTCGAACCCGTGTGCCCTGCATTGGCAGGCAGATTCTCAACCACTGCGCCACCAGGGAAGCCCCTGTGCTAATTTTTGGTCTTATATTGAGATAACAATCAGTATTCACTTAAACATTTTAGTTACATCATGTCAAGTTAATTCCAGATTCTGTCTGACAAAGCCTTATTTATTGTGCATGATTTTATGAAGCAATCATTATTTTGAGTTTTTAATAAGTCCATAAAGTATGAACATTTATTGATATTTATTTCAGATTCAGATTGCATACAGATCCTATAAGAATAAATGCAAAAGAAGTGATTTCCTTTGTGTATGAACTTGGAAGTTACTTGGGAAGCTGTGGCTATTTCAGAAAATAATTTGAGTTGTGTTTCTTAAGCATCCTTTGTCATGATTGTGGAAGAAGCTGCTAACATTCTATTCCTTGTGACATTTTGCTGCCATCCTTTATAGACAGAATCACCCCCAGGAACCTAGGATACCTATGCTAGAGGCTAAATATTTATGACAATCCCTCAAATTCATTTGCTAAATGCTAGTGCCCAATTTGATGGTATTTGGAAGTGGGGCATTTGAAGGGTGTTTAGGTTATGAGGATGGAGCTTCATGAATGAAATTAGTGTCCTTATAAAAGAGACCTCAGAGAGCTTTTTTGCCCTTTCCAACAAGTGAAGACACAGTGAAGAGAAAGCCACCTATGAACCAGGAAGTAGGCCCTCACTGTAGACTAAACCTGCCTATGCCTTGACCTTGGACTTCCAGCCTTCAGAACAGTAAGAAATAAATTTCTTTTAATTATAAACCACCCACTCTATGGTATTCTGTTATACCAGCCCAATCCGACTAAACAAATACTTTAAAAATAGTTCTTCCCAGCGTGTGGCTTGTTTTTCAGGTCCTTATTGGTGTCCTTTGAAAGAACCAAGTTTTTAACTTTGATCAAATCTAATTTATTATTATTTTTCCTTTATGCATTGTGCTTTTGGTGTTGTATCTAAAAACTCTTAATCCAGGGTCAGGAATATCTCAATTTTTCTTCTAAAAGTTTTATGTTTTTATCTTTATGATCCATTTTGAATTGACATTCCTTATGGTGTGGAATATGGGTCTAAACTAATTTTTTTTGTTCATGGTTATCTAATTGTCTCAGCACCATTTGTTGAAAACACTTTTCATTCCCCAGGATATTGCTTCAGTCAACTGGTAAATTTTCCATGAGGCCAAAGTTACCGAATCTTAGGTGCTTAGGTCACATGGTAACTTCTTGGCACACCCTCAAGCATTCAGTCTCTATTGAAACCTGGGTCTCAAAGAGTAATTGCTCTAAAATCCGAAATGTTTTACTGTGATTCTTCAACAGGGACCTGCCAAAGTCTCCACAAACATCCCTATTTGCCATAGATACTTCAAGCACCAATCTCATCTGCTTTGTCATACAGCCAAGTAGAAGAGCCCCTTGCACAGAAAGGGGCCTGGACCAGGGAATACTTTTCTCTAGGATACATCAAGGAAGTTCTGACATTTCAACTTCACTTATTTTAAGTTACTGTTTGGGCCCAAGTTTCAATCAATCACTCTAAAGTCATTCAAGTTAACACAATAACCCCAGACTCTGGTTAGTGAATCCCTATCAATAAAGTTGTTCCGAAACAATAGTATGTTCCTTCCGTTCTAAATCACGACCTTTAGACTCTATTCCTATATGTGTTTTCCAGATTTCTGTCAACGTAAATTGGCAAAATCTTGCAATTTTTCGGAAAAGATTATTAGCAGTGAGATCAAGAGGAAGACACAAGCTTACTGAGATGTAGTTCACTCATTTTTAAAAGGGTGTTAATAATGTCTAACAGCATTTTAAGGAAGATTATTTCAGAAAATACACCTAAAATTCAGTCTTTTGAAAATATAAACATTAACATATAAACTATTGCCATTATTAAAAAACATTTCAGCTAGTACTTAAAGGAATAGAAATCATATCTGTGTACTCACAGTACATTGATGACATATTTAGCAGTGTATACTAAAACCTTTCAGTCTTTCTTAGCCCATTGCTAAATCACAGCTAATCTATACTATACTTACAAAATTGTTTCTTTAAAAAACTTCAGACATTTACTTTATTTCCTTAGCAATAAGGTTTGGTATCATTATCATGTTATGCAGATTACCTGTTTGCAGGTGTCATGTTGTCAGTACCTATTCAGTATCTCTAATGAATTTATATGATTGTTGGACCAAATTTAAGACAAAGACCAATTATACTTTTAGAAACCACTCCTCCATACTAACATCCATGCTTTATCACTACTCATAGTATAAAATCCATCAGTTATAATTATGTTTGACTTTTCTATCATTCAACTAAATTTCACCATTATTTGTACAAGGAAGTAACACAATTTGTAAAATGCATTTCTGAAAACACATTATATATGCAACTAATTTTGACTTACTCATTTGGTAAATTTTTTCTCATAATGGAGAAAGAAAAGATGATAGTGTTTATTTGACTGTAAAATATATTTGGTGTTGAAATTAAGATCCTTTGCATAAATGTGCAATATGTTTTGAAGACTGATTTCTCATTGAGAAGAAACCATAAGAAAAAAGACAAGAAATTAGTCCAAGTCTAAGGTTATTTGTTAAGTATGTAAGAGAGGACAAAAGTGTGAAATAAAATTCTTAATTTGGGGCAAGACAAAAAAAAAATTAAACATAAAAAATTTTCTCTACCCTTTGGCCTCCTCTCCCGCCTTTACTGTGCATTGTGTATCTGCATTGTGCATTGACCAAACCTCCCCATGGGTAGAAATACCTGCTCAACCATAAAGAGAAACATTCTCCTAGCACCAAGACAACTCCTTAAAAGATAACATTCCTTCTTAATCTTGTAAGGGGCCATGATGACCCATGACCCACTACTCACTTTGTAGGCTTTATCTGGATTGTGTAAACTATCAATTATATGTCATTTAATGTGCAGCCCCCTGTCTCAAAAACTTATATGTCTCTGCCTTGACTTCTAACAATTGGAACAATTCTCAGAGCTTTCTGAGAGGCTGTTCCTGGGTTTTAATCCTCAGTTTGGCTCAAATAAAATTTTCCATTTCTTTCTTAGATAGAATGATTAATTTTTCCATCTATGAAAGAACAGATGCAAGTAATTGCAATAAGTGGATATATTTTAGAAGAAATGGAAAGAAGCAAAGCTTATATCCTATTGACTTTAAAGTTATACCAGTATAGCAGGCTGGAAGTATTTTGAAGATTGAAAAATAACTGTATTTGCATGTGTGCAAATACACACACATACACATGCATATATATAATTGAAATGATCTTTTATAATGAAATATTGTGTTTTTTTTAAATTATAAATGGTTACTTTCTGCTCCTTGTAACTACTTCCTTCCCATTTAACACTTTTGTTTCAATTTGCCCATACATCAATCCTTGGTTTATCCCTTGTCAGTCTTAATTTATCATAATTGATTGATACTGACTACTTTAGGAGGAAATTATTTAACTGTGATTGACTGGGGACATTTAACTATATTGAAAAGAAACAGCAGGGGGAAATGGAGGAAATAGTAAATGTGCTCATTTGTAAGAAAAAGACTTTAGACACAGTTTGGCTCCTTGAGCTGAATAAAGGCTTATTGAGATTAAGTTGACATAATTAATTGAATAGAAATTTTACATCCTTTCTTGTAAAATGGTATTAGAGATGAAGATCTTATTTGAAATTTAATAAGACATGAATATGTTCAGAGACTGTATAATGAAATACACATAAATGAAATAAAAATCACCAAGATAATATTTTAAAATCACTTCACAAATATTTACCCCTGAGACATATTACCTTTGAAAATCTTAGTCAATAGAGTAGACATAACATATTATGTATTTGATATATATGTATAGTAAGGGAAGATCTTATAACCGTTCACATTTTACTGATAAAAAAACTTCTGGGGGCTTCCCTGGTGGCGCAGTGGTTGAGAGTCTGCCTGCTAATGCAGGGGACTCGGGTTCGAGCCCTGGTCTGGGAGGATCCCACATGCCGCGGAGCAACTAGGCCCGTGAGCCACAACTACTGAGCCTGCGCGTCTGGAGCCTGGGCTCCGCAACGGGAGGGGCCGCGAGAGTGACAGTCCCGCGCACCGTGATGAAGAGTGGCCCCCGCTTGCCACAACTAGAGGGAGCCCTCGCACAGAAACGAAGACCCAACACAGCCATAAATAAATAAATAAAATTAAAAAAAAAACTTCTGTTTTAATGAGAAAAAACCATCGCATTAGCAAGTGGCTGGTCTGCTAACAGTCCAGGTCTTCTCACTCTAGATTCTATTTTGTTGTTACTATTGTGTTTCTTCAACAACTCTTTCATTACACTCCTTTTGCTCTCCTCATAGTATAAGATGAAGTGCTAACGCTTCTGGTAACACTAATAACCTGGCTACTGAAAGTGTAGTGGGGGGCGGGAGGATAATTTTCCTTCTACCATTCTAGGTTCTTCACAGAGACGCCCCCTGTAACAAAAGACAGAGTAACTGGGGGAAAACAAACATAAGTTTAATAACATGTATACCTCCTGTATACATGAGAGATACCTAGAAAAACTGAGTAACTCTTCAAAATGACACAAGTTATCACCTTGAATACCATCTCCAACTGAAGACAAGAGATGTTGGAGATGCGGGGACAGTGAAGGCCAGTGAAGGGAGGAAACTCACAGTAAAGAAGGGTAAGGCTGTTATGCAGATTTAAGTTCATATCTTCTCCACTGATTAGAGTTTCTACAGATTTAGTTATCCTCCTCTCCCTGGTACAGAGAGGGAGACACCCTTCCAAACAGAGATGACCCTTACAAATGTAAAAGTCTCTTGTAAAAGAATAACTTCTACTTTGATTTCAGAGCTTCTCCTATTTCTTAAATAGAACCAGCTCAAGACAATCTGTATGCCAAAGAAGTATATTTGGAGGTGGCAAATTCTGCTCCCGTTCAAAAGTCATGAGATAACACTAAATCCCCAATGAAAATGCTTTAAACAAAGATTGAAATAAATGTGCCTTTTCATAATCTAGTTGGTAGATAAACAAAATTTGGAAAAAAGAGGTAAATTGAATGTATTTATACTTTATGTCTGTTTGAATAGCTAATATAGACAAATTTGGAGATATTCCAAGTTAAAACTCTTTCAGATAACAGTTTATAGTAATTTCTATCAAAATTTACTTAAAATATCAGATATTTAAAGGAAGCTAGTATTGTCTCAATGTGGTTTAGATAAGTTCATTAATTACACTGAGTATGTTTGTAAAATTGTAAAAAAAAAATTATAATTTTGAATTACTTATGACCCAAATCATAAATTACTAAATCTTGATTATAGTGAGAAGTTGAGTAGCTAGAAAAGAGGAAACATACATAGGCAAAGGAAGTAGAGCCAAACGAAGATTGTTTCTACACATATTTAATCACCTCTGTATCTTCAAATGTTATATTTATACTATTACCAAAAAAATTACACTTTGTTCTTTCATGTTTTAATCTTCTAAATTTCTTACTATTGTTTGAAGCACATGGAGATTGGCACGTTTATATTTTTCCTAAATTACACTTTTTCCAGACTGCTCATTCATTCCAGTATTTCTGCAGACAACTCTATGTTAATCTCCTGTAAGTAGGGAAAATGCAACCATGTTGAATGATGTAGGGATACTATTAGACCACTGAGTGCATGATACACTTAATATGGTTCCATATAAGTTATGAATACAATCACACACCACATGGCAGGGTTATATATTGGTATATATGATGAAAAGAATTACGCAAACACCAATATTAACATTAGATAAAGAAATAAATTAAGAGTAGAAAGTATTAGGACTGAAAGTAATGACAGTTTTGCATTCATGAGCAATCCTGGTTTGCTTTCCCAGTATCATCATTCAGCAGAGTCTGTAAGTGTGACATTTTGATGAAGGTTGTCTTTATGTGATTGGTTGCTTTCATTTTTTAGTTGTTAGAAACAGTCCAAGAAACAAAATAATATATCAAACAGTG
This sequence comes from Balaenoptera physalus, assembly GCF_965194825.1. NCBI lineage: Eukaryota > Metazoa > Chordata > Mammalia > Artiodactyla > Balaenopteridae > Balaenoptera > Balaenoptera physalus. The sequence goes on from NC_138890.1 coordinate 154,782,282, forward strand.
CAAGAGAAAATGAATTCAGGAACTTTATGCATAGCATTTTGAGTGATGAAGGCAAACTTGCTAGAAAACAAAATTATGCTGACTAATATATAGTCAGCTAATAAAAAAGAAATAATTCCCCAAATCAGTAACATTTAGAAACAGAAAATAATATTAATATAGTCATCTATTTGGTCAATAAATGTTTTTTTTCTATTACCTAGTCTTCTAAAATAGAATCTTCTTCACCAAAGCACATGCCTTTCTCTCCATGCTGTACATACTTAGCAAAATCTTTGGTGAACAGAAAACAATACTAAACATTATTGAACCTGGCATAACTATTAAGATGGCTACTTGTTATAATTGTGTGCAAATGTTTAGTAACACTTGGGATTAGAACCAGGTTACATGTTCTAGATCTTCATATAAATCAAATGAATAAGTTATTTTAATGTGTCTGTTTTGAAATAGGCTCCTAGACTTATTCTTCCAAATTTGTAATTTTGATGAAGGTATACAAATTTATGTTTGTCAAACTCTTAGTATAATTTTGAAACTGGAAACGGTCCAGAGGTCATGTTGTAGCACCATTTTTTAAATGAAATAAGTGAGTACCAAAGAATTGGTTGTCTCTACTATTGTCTCATAGTTTGTAGTACAAATATCTACAAACTGTAGTGCAAAACAAGGGGGGAAATCTGTTTTGACAACTATCCAGATAAAACATAAAAAAAAAAAAAAGATTTCTTTTCTCATGAAAGTCTATTCACACAACCTAATTCCTATTCTAATTTTCAGCCCAAAGGGTACTGAAATTCTACAAACTGAAAAATGCACTGCCTTTGCATCAACCTCAGGTAAAACGCGATTTATATGAGTTTACAATTTATTGGCTAAATGTTATTTGTTCACCATAAAATGAATAAAATTAAGCATTATTTTTAAGAATCTTTAGAATGCTTTGAAATAATTTGTTTTTATTACACTTAAGATTATCAGTCAGGCCATCGTATTTGGAGAGTTCCAGCTGTACAAATGGATGTCCGTGTGCTTGTATATAGATATTACATTTATTACTTTAAAATTTTTTGAATTTTAAAGTTTTCATTGAAGAGTATCCATTATATAGCTGTATGTATAAATTTTCAACCTAACTGGATTTCTTAATATATCAAAGTAAGGCACACATATAAAATATTTGAAAAACAAAATGGACATTTTTAAGTTTAAGAAGAGAAAATTTAAATTGTATCTTTTACTCTCATATACATGTATCAACAAACTACAGAGAGTACAATGGTGGTTGCCAGGGACTGGGGTTTGTGAGAAATGGGAAGATGTAGGTCAAAAGATACAAGCTTCGAGCTGTAAGATGAATAAGTTCTGGAAACCTCATGTACAGCATGGTGATTATAGTTAATAATATTATACTGTATACTTGAAAGTTGCTAAGAGAGTAGATTTTAAATGTACACACACACACACACACACACACAAGATAACTATGTAAGGAGATGAATGTGTTAATTAAAATGACTGTGGTCATCATTTCACAACGTATACTTATATTACATCATCACATTGTACGCCTTTAAAAAATCACGTTTTCCAAGTTAAATATACATTTATATAATTTTTATTTGTTACTCATCCCTCAATAGAGCTGGGGAAAAAAGTAAAAAGCAAACAGACAAAACTTTTCTGAGAAAATCAGGTACAGTGAAATGTGTGAAGAGTTGCTTTAGCATGCAAACATCTACTATGTTAGCTAAGGCAATCGGCATAATTTAACCAAATCCTTTGCAGACTCAAGACAAGCTGCAAAAATTGGAATAAATTTCCAAGCACCTTGGAACAAATTTCCAGCTTCGAACCCAAGATCATGGACACATAGTTTGCTCATAAATTCCAGGCTTTCCTCCACTGTATCCATGGGCAGGCGAAGGGCCATGCCCACCATGAGCTCAACCAGCGCCACCTCTACCAGCAGGAATTGATCCTCCACTTTTAACTCCTTTACTTCTACTAAATGGTGGACCATATCCACCACCATCACCTTTGTTTGGGGATATCCTCTTCCAGGATTATAAATGGTCCTCTGTCACTCCATTCCCTCTAATACCAGGCCTGTTTATTGTGTATAATGAGCCATGAAGGAAAAGACGACAGTAACACCAGCCCCAAATCAGCCCCAATTCTCTATAGTCTCTGAACCTTAGGATCAAAACAGAACATTTTAAAGGTGCATAAGTTTTCTCTTGGGAGGTGCATGGCCTACGACGGAGGTGCCATGAGTGATCATATTTGACTGCAGTGCACCATTGTTTAATTAAGGATATCAAAGGCATGGATATTATACCAACAAGCTTGGTGTGCGCCAGAGCAGTGAAGTTTTGTTCTCTTCTAGTGGGCAGACCCATTTAAAGGGAAATCTGCTTCTCACTTGTTGATAATTTAAAAATGAGCCACTACATTTTCATAAGACTCTCTCAAAAATTTTAGAATTTGGTTATTACTGGCATGACTGACTTTCTCATTAAAAAACAAAATGGTGAGGCTACACAGCATAGCATTTTTTAGCCATATGTTGATATCTGACAAAACAAAATCAAACAACCCAAAAAAATACAAAAACTCTAATTTGTTTTTTTAACCATTCTAAATTGAAACAAATTCAATGTGGGCTTAATTTTTCCTTTTGACAAAAAGAAATACAAAAAATGTACACCAGTAAATTTTGTATGAGTTTTAAAATGTATTTATATGTTTTATATATAATCCCAGACATATAAACACAAACACATATGTGTCTGTATTTGTAATTTACATTTCCCCAACGTTCACTGGATTATTTTTTTTCCCAGAGGATTTTCCTAAAGTTCAACTAAGCATGGTTTGTAAATAATCTTTCCAGCCAGTACACTTACTTATACACTCATTGGTAAAAATTATACCAAGTCAAGTCTAAAGAAACTCAACTAAGCATTAGATAGAAACAGCGAAAGAAAGAGAGAGAGAGAGAGAGAGAATTAGTGAGTTATTTCCTCAGTAAGAGCTGTGGCAAAACTTAGAGCCTTAAATTCAGTGGCTTAAATCAAGGAGAGTGATATTAATCATCTATGGCCTGCAGGTTGGCTAGTCTCCAACTTCTAACCTCTGGCTTTCAGCCTCTAGGTTCCAGGCTACAGACTGACTTCCAGTCTACTTCTTGGACCAGCAGCGGTTGCAGGTTGCAGGGCTGCAGCGTCATCTCCACATGTCTTATTTTGAGACGCAGGCTGAGAAATGTCCTTCTCTTGGCGGGTCACTGGAATATAATTCAGCAAGTTCAACACTGCAAACATACTTCACAGTTTTCTTACTATTTACTGTAGTTGTGAGGATCTATATTCCAGTTTAATTTTCTTGAATATTAAATTTGGATTCCTGAGACTTTTTTAGAAATTAATAGGATTTTTGCCTTTTCTTATACTTTTCTAACATTTTTGGTTGTGAGAATGACTTTTCAAGATTTAACATGAGGAGGCAAGATGCAACCTTTTTTTTCTTTTCTGTTAAAGGAAGATAATGTTTAGGAGAGAAAGCTTGTCGACACTATGCTCTTTACATTGAAGTTTCTAAAGCTAAGCTAAAGTAACAAGCACTCATGAGAGTTTACTATTTACCAACAGACTTAAAGCAAGTTTCACAAAATAATAACCATGAGGGATGTCTACTTAGAATGTAACAAATTCTACTTAGAATTTGAACTGTTGAAAATATTTTGCTATTGTAATAGATTCTTTCCAGAGAACGCCCCATTCTTTTCTTACTTCTTTTACCTCCATGCAGTGTCCTTGCTAATTAATCTTCTTTGCTAACCACATCCCTCCAAATCAAATTATGAGGACATTTACACAGCAACTATAATGTTTAGCAATTTTAATGCAGTTTTGCTACTGCCATAATAAGGATGTTCCTGTAACATCTAAGTAACTGTGTTAAGCTCTCTTTGGTTTGAAATAAGAAACAATTTTACTCCTCAGTAAGGACCAATTAAATTTAGAAAATGTAAAGTACCATAAGTCTCAGTGAAGTGCATGTCTTGGGGAAGGACTACAAGAATATACTATACTTTATGGCTTATAAACTTGGCTGCTAATAAGAATCACCTGGGAGATTTGTTAATAAAACAGATCCCCAAGACACGATGCAGGCTTAATGAAGCAGATTCTCCAGAGAAGGAGCATGGGAATTCTGGTTTTAATAAGTGTCTCAAATGATGTGTATACTCTGATGATTATATCTGGAACTTAAGTTCAAGGCTGGATGTACCACATGACTGACAATAATAACTAGGGGGAGTCCTCCTGTTGTGTTAAGACACTTTGTTTTCACAGTAGATGAGGAATTATTGAAATATTTTTATTACGAATGAATGAGAAAACATGTACCATAGAAAGATAACTATGACAGCGTGAGATAAGTGGTGGTCAAGGCAAGAAAGCCAATAAATGACATTTGTGACCCAGATGTCCAGTGAGGAAGACACATAATAGGACAGTGACTGTGGCACTTAGAAAGGAAAGGATGGTTTTAAAGGATAAGATTAAATATCAGGGATAAGGGTAATCTATTTGGTTTGTACAAGCTGCCATAACAAAATACCACAGACTGGGTGACTTAACAAAAAATAGTTCTGGAGGCTAGAAGTCCAAGATCAAGGTGTCAGCAAGTTTGGTTTCTCCTGAGGCCTTTCTCCTTCTTATAAGGACACCAGTCATATTGGATTAGACCCCATCCCACGGGCCTCGTTTTAATGTAATCACCTCTTAAAAGGCCCCATCTCCAAATACAGTCACATTCTGGGGTAGTGGAGTTTAAGGCTTCAACATATGAATTTTGGAGGGTATAATGCAGCCTGTAACGTGTATGAAGCTCAGAAGACTTCAAGCATGATAATTCTGACAACTGATTACATGCTGATTCCCTTCTCCAGATATGGAATACATATAAAAGACAAACAATATGGATAATAAGGTCTATTTGAACATATCATGGTTGAATTGCTTATGAAAAATTAGAACAGAGATGCAGGTAGACAACAGATGCTTGTATATGTGTAAGAATGTGTGCCTATGTGTGCACATAGGTTCACTATATGTAGTAACTACTGAATTTGAAAATATAAATTGCAGGAAAAATCTGATAATGAATAGTTCTTATAGTTACACTTGAGAATATCCCAGAGTATTATCATTGATTAACCTAAAACAAATTCCATTTTTTCCCATGCCTCTATATTAAGTGTGCAGCCAACAAGTTTGACCCCCTCTTAGTGATAAAGCTTAATTGCATGTTTCATTAGTTTTAAGCTTAGACATTACTTAGCCTTTCTGTTTCCCTGCTTTGTGTTGTTCCTTATGGTAGCTGGATGAATAATAGAGTGGTTAGTTAGGTATTTCTGAACTAGCACAATCTCCATTGTCTTTCTTTCTTTTTTTTTTTTTTTTTTTCCATGATTGTCTTTTCCAGAGAGAAACCGGTGTCTTGGCTATTTGGCACATTTCAAAGTTTTTCCTCCACTTTTTGTACTTAATCCTCCATTAAATGATTTAGTAAGAATTAGTTATTCATTCAATTAGAACAAAGGAGACAGTGTTTTACAAACAGCTTTTCAATATGATTTACAAACCATATATTTACAATATAAACAAATGCATGTTTACTGAGAGAATAAGATTTCAATAAAAAATTTAGTAGCTCATATATATACACAATGGAATACTAATTGGCCACAAAAAAGAATGAAATCCTGCCATTTGCTACAATATGGATGGACCTTGAAGGTATTATGTTAAGTGAAATAAGTCAGAGCAAGACAAATAATGTATAATATGACTCATGTGAAATGTAAAACAAAACAAATAAAATACAAACAAAATAAACAAAAACAAATTTATAGATACAGAGATCAGATTGGTGATTACCAGATGGAAAGGTGGTTGGGGGTGTGGATGAATGAGTGAAAGAGGTCGGCCATATGGTGATGGATGGTAACTAGAATTGTAGTGGTGATCATTTTGTCATGTACACAGATGTTGGATTATAATGCTGTACAAGGAAAAGAATTAAGTAACTCAGAATATATTTTAGACCTCAATCTATGACAGAATCATACAAAACAATATTAAACAGAAAGCATTCAGGAAAATCTCTTAAATTATGTCCAGTAATTATTTTCCTCCCAGAAATATGAGAAAGTCATCAGAATTTGGAGTCACCAATTTGCAAAAGAATCACAGAAATGCAAATCTATGCATTAACGTTATACTGTTTCAAGAGAGTATCTCTTTATACATAAATACTAATTTATTTACACAAGCAGCCTATTACCTTTAATTTAATATACTCTATGTTTTGGAGAAAACAATAACATTTTTCTTAAGTGATTTTAGAAGAAAACTTTTAATAAAAAAGAGTGAAGCATCTCTCTTGCTTGGAATTTTACATTATTCCCAGATTTTCTTTTCCTGGAAAGAAAATCTCAATTATAATATCTACATTATTATACCAAAACAAACAAACAAACACCTAATACTACTTTGCTTTCAGTTCATGTCACGTTAGATGGAAAACTATGTGTATGTGTATATATATATATGTATATATATATGCTATCATTTATATTTAACATTGTGTGTGTTTATTATAATTCCCTTTGAAAATACTATTTCTACAATAGTTAAAATTTCAATTTTAAATTTAATTTATTAAGAATACTTTATTTTTGTTGACATTGACTTTCAGACAAGAGAATTCAAATAAACATAACACTAATATGAGGATTTATAATGCTATCAATGGAACTATTATTTGAATATTCATATTCATTTATCTTCCATGAAGGAAATGAACAATTAATTATCAAAGTGGTGGGGAAAAAAAAGAAAACCTCTAAGGCTTCAAGGGTATGCTACAAATGTTTTGTTGTGATTCATCCTAGACCATCTGCATGATGGCAATAAATCAGTAAAAAATATGCCCATGTGTTTCTTTAATTCTGTTCATCTCCTCCCCCAAACTGTTTTTTACTTCCCACTGATGATGATTATATTTAGCTACATAAATATGGCATAAAAGATCACTGTCTTTCCAGCTCAGTTACCTGGAAATGGTTTCTTGATTATGGCTTTCATTGGTTTAGGGTCACCCTCATATATCTTGTGAGCCAGGTCTCTATATCCTTTTGGATAAAGTTGCAGAATATTTTTTAAAGTTTTTTTCTTTTTTCCATAGTGTTTACTCTAGCTAGTATTCTCCCTCATCTTACAAAACAAAAGAAACATCCATAGAGTCAAATTTCAAGAAGTAGACCAAATCAAAAGTGGCATGTATGAATATCCTTGTGCCATTGAGTTGCCCAAACAGCTGGACAAGTTGTTGTCTATCTGGTTGTCTCCAAGAGGCAGCTGCATTCTAATTCTAACTGGACACAAATTCAAGTTTTTTAGATATTCTTTTTTTCCCCTTGGGTGTTTTTGTGTTAAGATTTAGAGAAACGATATAATCTGCTTATATAAAAAGAACTAGCCGGTTTAATAGCTATTGTTTTACCTAATGTTAGGAGAAGTGCATACATAAATTGAAGTTCAGTGTTGACCTAAAACAAATAGCGACAAGATATTTCTCCAGCAAAGATGGGTTTATTTGAGATCACCAGAGAATTGAAATTTGGGGTCTGCAACCATGGCAAGCCATGTGCAAGTCCCCACACGGCAAGGGAAGGAGAATGCTTTTATAGAGGGGGAAAAAGAAGCTGGGAGGGCTATGGTAAACAGAGTCCATAGCTTTCCATGGATGAGTCCTTGACAGAAAAGAAGAGTCTTTTTTTTCTTCCTGTTGGACTCTGCTGTCATTGCAGGCTGTGAGAGCTCCCCCTTCTGGTCTCCCAACTCTATTTAATAGAGATTTCTGTTTATTAATTTTTTACATTTCTCCCTTTTGATCAAAATGTTGGGGAAAACTGCACAGATGGAAACTTATTGCGGTCTCATTCAAGTAAAAAGCAGTGGACATTGTTTCCCATTTCATCCTCATCCTTTTCAATAGAAGAAAATGTTCTGTTTTAGTCCATTCATAAACATAGAGTTAAAAGTTACCTGGGTGGAATTAACACCTGAAGGAAGACCAGAATTTTCTTTAAAAACAATCTAAAGTTGATAGTAATAGTCATGAACAGATTCACCAGATTTTTGTGTGCAAGCTTGAATTTTGTTTCAATCAATAGGCTCAAAAAAAGCCCTAGGAATTACTCAGTGAAGTCACCTAGTGATTGATTAAGCCTGATCATATAATAAGTTAGTAGGCTAGTCTCCTGGTTCTAATTATAGAGATCTTTCAGGATTTTCCCAGTAGTTTTTTAATCTAATGCTTGGCCTGGCCTTCACTAACAAGCATATGAACTGGCTGATATAAGTCAGAGAAACCACGTTGATAAGTTTGAATGACTATATTAAATTCCTCAGCAAAGATGTGAGAATCTTTGGTTACTTTGGGAAAACCTTTGACTATGGCTTGCAGTTCAGCTTTAGTCCAGGGAATATAAGAAATTAAGAGCTTAGCCTCTGGATCCTCAGAAGGCCTAGTTTTAAAGGGACAGGTTCTGACAAGTTCTGAAGAAAAGGGAGTGAAGAGAGTTTCAGAAAAAGGGGAATTTTGGAGAGAGAATTAGTATGTGGGAACTGAGGGTATAGACGAGGTGTGGGTGACATATAAGGGAAGGAGAAAAATGGCACCACAGGGAAAACCTGAGACAAAGAAATCAAGGAAGAAGAGCCTGAGGCTTATGGAGCCATTTAATCTTTATATAATTGTTTGTTTGCCTCAGTGAAACTTAAAATCTTATCTTGCAGAGATGCAATTTTAGACTTCTGATAATGTTGGAATACCAATCAAAATAAGCATTCCAGGGGCTTCCCTGGAGGTTCAGTGGTTAAGACTCCGTGTTTCCACTGCAAGGGGCCCAGGTTCGACCCCTAGTTGGGAAACTAAGATCCCACATGCAGTGCGGCGTGACCAAAAATAAAAAAATAAGCACTCCACTCAGTGTTGGAAATTTTTGAGCTATGGTAGTCCAATTCAGTTTTAAGGAAATTATTATGTTTGGGGATTTCAAAAGTTCCTCATTGATATTCTAAATTGCCTTTGGTCAAGTCAGCCGATTTAGTTAGAAATGTGAATAAGGAAAAAGTGTAGTTTTAAAACATAAAATGGGCTGGATTTTCTGTAGGGGTGGTGCCCTCAAAATATTTAGATAACTGGATCTCATGTTTCAGAAGTTTTTCTCTAGAGTAAAAGAACAATTTTTAAACAGCTCAAACAGCTCATTCAAACAGCCTGCAGGTCTAACACCAGACAGTTCTAAGGAGACAGCTTGGTTGTAGAAGATCTAGGCTGAAGGCTTTTCAGCCAGGTTCCAGAGAACAGCCCCTTCCAAACAAATAAGCCAAAGACTGAAAAACCTGTAGAGTTTCAGAGAAGCAGCCCCTATTCCCAAAGGAACTGGGCTGAAGGCATTTTCAGCAAGATTCATTTGTAAGAGTCTGACCTCAAAATTGGACCCAAGTGACAAACAAGTACTCACATATAGAACACCTTAACCAGAAAGACAAACCTTAAAAAAGATGCTAACTAAAGCATAGATGGCTTCAAACACAAGGAAGGCATGAGCTCAGATCCAGGAGAAAGACTTACCTTCAAATTCTAGAGTTGAAGAGAAAAGCTGTAGAGTGACAATGGGCTCAACTGTGGGTAACTGCACCCATTTGCTCACCAGCCCTGGAGCTGTTGGGAATCTTCCCTGGTCACTGTATGGGCCACCAAAATGTTGATGTAAAATAACTAGACTGCCAGATTATTCTCCAGCAAAGATATTTTTTGTTGGAGGGATCAACAGAGAATTACAGCAGGGTCTACAATCATGGTGAGCCACATGCAAGTCCCCACACAGCAAGGGAAGGGGAAAAAGAAGCTGGGAGGGCTACAATAAAAAAAGAGTCCATGGTTTTCATTGGCTGAGTCCTTGCCAGGGAAGAAGAGGAGTTTTTCTTTGTCCTTTTGGGCTCTGCTATCATTGCAGGGCTTGAACTCTCCCCCTTCTGGCCTCCTTACTCTATTTAACTGAAGTCTGTTTATTAAATTTTTACATAAAAAGGTTCAGTAACATGCTCAAAGTTGCTGTCTCTGAGTTAGAATATATATACATTGTCTTTATTCCGTAATTTTTCCCCCAGTATACCACACTGCCCCTAGGACAGGCGTTATTCCTTTGCTGACAAACGTTAATATACTCCGGGATCTTATTTTTAGTAGTCTACTGATGCCATTTAATGCTATTTATGCATTAATTATTTTTAGCTTTATATTATTTGTGATGACTCTATTAGTTTTAGGCTAGACCTGCACTTAGGCTGTCTTTAAAACCAATCCTTGTTTTTTGGTAAGGCTCCATATGTTTCAAAGTTTAAATAAACATAAACTCTGTATATTAACTTTGTATAAATCCAATTTAATTCAGTCAGAAAATATAGAGCTTTATATTTATTTGCTACTCATCTTCTAATCTGTAGGTTACTGTAATTACATTTTTTCTCCAAATATCTGGTGCTAATAAGGGCTTAGCGACACCTGACTCTTACCTATTAGAGTTTTACAAATTTCTCATTTTTCAAATCCAAAGTAATTAACCAAAACATTGAATATCCTTTTTACTTTTACTTTCTATTTAATTTGAATATGCACTAATAATTCCCAAATAAATTCCTCCTTGTGTGACCTTGTCTGATTTCCAGACTCATAATGAACTGGCTAATTGATATTGATGTGTCTACAATGCATTTTCAACTAAACACATGTAAAATAGAAATCTTGTTTTTGCCATCACTACCTTGTCAACTAGGGGAAAAAATGCACAGTGAATTGAGTTTTATTCAGTTTACTGAGGACTAAAGCCCGGCAGACAGCCTCTCAGATAGCTCTCAGGAGCTGCTCTGAAGAGGTAGGGAAAAAGTCAGTATATATGTGAATATTTTGACTGGGAAGTACATGTAGTCAAAGGTTCATCTTGTTAAAAGATTACTGCTAATCACACACACACACACACACACACACACACACACACACACACACAGATATGTCAGGATAATGATCTTAGTGCTTATCTATATATGCAAAGATGCAACAATCTGAGGTCATTGATCTCCCTCCTTAAATATGCATCTTAACTATCTGAAGGTCCATATATCCAAAACACAGAATGCTTTATCCTCAGTTCCTTTCAGGTGCACTAGTAGGTCTGTGTGGCTAATGATGTGACCCTTGTAGACCTGGAATGGTGGACAACATTTTTTGTTTACAACCTTATCACTATAGGGGTGGAAGAATAATTTTCCCTTTAGCCTTCAAAATCTTGACTGAGACCCCCCTGTGAGACAAGACATTCATAGGAGAAAAACAGAATTTTAGTAACATGTATACCTCTTGCATACAAGGAAGATACCAAAGAAAACAGAGTAACTCTTTGAAATGGCCCAAGCCATCACCTTAAATACCATCTCCATCTAAAGACAAAAGATGCTGTGGGGGGAGGAAAGGCCAGTTATGGGAGGTGACCAGGAAAAGCACAGTAAAAATGGGTAAGGTATTATGCAGATTTACGTCAATGCCTTCTCCCTTGTTAAGAGTTTCTAGAGATTTAGTCATCCTCCTCTTCCTGGCACAGAGTAAGACATCCTTACAAATGGAGATTTCCCTCATAAATGTAAATGTCTCTTACAAAAGGGTAACTTGTACTTAGATTTCACAGCTTCTCTTGTGTCTCTGTTTCCTAAACATAACTAGTTGAAGATAATCCTTATGTCAAAAAGACATATTTGGGGGTGGAAAATTCTGCTCCCTTTCATCACCAAACCCTATCTTCTCCCACTCTTCCACAAGTTGGTAAATGGCAACGTTACTCACCCACTTGTTCAAGTCAAAACTTGGAATTCAACTTTGATTTCCCTTTCCCACACATCTCAGTTCACATCATGAATAAATCCTATATGCTTTACATTAAAATAAATCCAAAATTTGATCAATTATGTTCTGTCAGACACATCAACATTTTTATGCTTATGATAAGGTGACCACTTATTTTTTCATGTTTTTCACTACAAAGGCAAGCTAAAGTTTCAGAGTCTACTTGTAGCAAAGTCAAGATCTAGCTTCTGCAAAGTCAGCCTAGACTAGTCAGCCCACCAACTAACTGTGCAAGTCCAGCTGATACCAGCAAACCTGTACTGGTTCAGAAGAATATGTCAGCCAGCCTGTTTCCAGACTCAGTGGGTCCATCACTTAGAGTGCTTGACCAATGAACATGCCAAGTACTTTGGATTAAAGCAGAAGCATTTATTACTTGTGACAAATAAAGAGACAGGGAGATAGCTCTCAAAGCACTGTCTTCCTGAACAGCAAGACAAGGGAGGTCTTAGGCTAAGGATCCATGCATATTCATGAAAGGGCGAGTGATCTTCCAGTAGAGGTGGAGTTCTAGATGCACTTGCACAGTGTGACAACATGCTCAAACATACGTTGCATGTTTAAAAATGGCGGCAGTTTTCACCCTTGGGGTGAGGATTTTAACATTAAAATGAGGCAAAGTTCATTCTAGGTTGATAAAATCCAGCCACCCAGTTGAGTGAAGCCACAAGGATGAGCAAAAAGGTCAGCATCATTATTCCTTAGGTTCCAGTTAGGTGGTTGAGTGCTCCAGGGGGTTTGGATTCTACAAAACAGCTCAAGACTGTGCTTTAGTCTGATTTTTACCTTTGAAATAGAACTGGGAGTTTTTATGTCCGATTTATTATCTTTGCTATGGTTACTTCTCTTGCGTGATAGCAGTCATTTGTTCCTGCATTCTTTGTTCTTTTTGAAATCATTAATTACTGAGACCTATTGTTTTATTTCCACATGAAGACCTAGGTGGACTAGACTAGGCCAGAGTTCACCTTTCTCTCAATCATGAGTAAAGAGAACACAAAAGTGTTCTGAAATTCACACTCCGGTTCTTAACTTAAGCTTGTCCAGTCTTTGTTACAACTTCTCTTATTGCCTGGTATTCTCCTTCTGCCAGATATGGCATACTCTGGTTTAACCCCATCCCTTCCTTATCACTGTCTCGCTAACAAACCTATAGTCCGGTGGGTTACTGTTTTTTGCCATGATATATTGTGTTGCTTTTTTTCCCCACAATGATATAAGATAATTTAATATGAGGAGAGATATTCTACAAATCCAGTAAAGTAGCCCTTTATATTATATTACAGTACAGTAGAGTAATTATCACATTAATTATACATTTTAGATATTTAAAAACTAAGGTTATTTATAACACCTTGCTATGGAATTATAATTAGTTTCTCTATTTTTTCCAATTTTTCAGAACTCTTCATGAAACTTTAATAAGCCACTTTTGGCTGTTTAAATAATAACACAGTGTTAAAGCTTATTGTTTTGAAAAAATAACAGTTTCAGAAGTAATGCTCCAAAAATTGAATTAATATATACCCAGTTGATGGCTTTTGAAGTAAAATCCATTTAACGTGTTTCAAATTTAAATATCTTTCTTGGTAAGTGGATTATGCACCTCGTCACTTAGTTCCCAACCATCAATTCGGCTTTCATCTTTGAACGGTAATGTCATTTATGACATATAAGCAAGTTTGCATTTGGTTAGTAAGTTGGATGAGAGTCATCTATATTTACTGTCAAAAGCAGCAGCAGAACTCCTGCATCTGTGAAAGTAAATTTACTTCCAGTATAAAACTATAACTCTCTTCAAAATATGCTTTTACAAAAAGAATGAAAAAGCAGTCCTGCATCACATTGTTATATTAATTATGAAAGTAGTAATAATTAGTCCAACTCCACATGGTAAAGTGACATATGGGGACAGTTCATGCGAATTTTGACTATAGATATAACCAAAGAAAAAACGGATATTTTGACAGGAAAGAAGTAGGAAAACAGGAAGGGGATCAAAGTTCTAGTTTAGTTTTAGGAAATAATTTGAATGTCAATAAGTGATAATGATTCTTCTAAATACCGTGTGTGTTAAATGCACTGGAGGAGAAAGGTAGAATAACAGGGCAGTTAAACTCAAATCTAAATATTTATTAAAGCAATAATTTCTAGCAGCATTGAAAATAAAGACATGGACTGTGCTTCTAATTGGAATTACTGGGAGAACCACAGAGGATTTTAGCTGAAGTGACTCCAGAAGTTTGTACTCTAAATGACATATTTAGTGATATAAACAATTGTTTTGTATACCCTGAAAATGCAATATAAAATCTCTATAAAATGAGAAGATGAAATTGCTGGAAATATATCTATTATCCCTTTAGCTTTTTTATGGAAAACAAAATCTTTCAAGAGGGCCTGGAAAAAGGATTTCTCAAAAAATGTAGTGAAATTTTTGTCATATAGTGGAGAGAATTCAAAAGACAAAACATTCAAAGAAAGGTGAATGGAGAAACATAGTACATAGGACATCCAACAAGGATGATAATCTGAATGTGGATTATCAAGTTATTAACTGGCATGAATTAATTTCACAATGTTTGAGTTAAATGTTTGATTTCCTTTTTCAGGATAGGAGAAAAAATAGCAAGAATTTTGCCTATGTGGATTAGTTCAAATGAAAGATTCAAAATACTGGAGTGAAAATGACATTTTTCTAATAGTCAATAAAAATTAATTTAAGAGTAGGTGAGGATATGGCAAAAATCTTGGAGCCATAGTGACTCCACAAGAAGTGTAGTATAAACTTTGGGTATGAAGAACATACAAAAGGACTTCATTGGGCTTAAATGAGAAAGATATGAAAAGAGATTTAGAATATTGAGATGAACTGCTTCACAGTTAACTGAGGGAGAAAAATGATTAAAAAAACATTTGTAATTATTATGCCGTGTAATACATGCTATGATGGAGACTTGAATAGACTCATATGATAGTTCACAAGCAAACTTAGACTGTTGGATGGGGAATGTTTTAATAATGACCTGATAGCATTCACAGATATACAGCAGTTCTCCAACATAAAATTAGTGAGAACAGAGAATGTTCCTGATAAATGGGAAAACATGTGGCCAGGTACAGAGGTTTACAATAACATTTGATACCTAGGTAACAGTCAACAGGGGTGTGCACAGAAAATGGCAAAATAATGTGCTATATACACACACACGTCCAGTCATGAAGGATTTTTGTGCCAGTCAAATAATTTGAAATTTATCATGAAAGGTTTGTGGAACAAAGGTAGATAATTTTACAAAATTTGGAATTGAAAAATACTACTTTACTAGTGGTCTACAGAATGAATTTTAAAGGGCAAGAGAAGGAGGTAGTGTAGTAAAGTATTGAAGTAATCCTCAGGAAGGTTGATGAGAAATTTAACAATGACAATGCTGATCAGAATGGAAAAAAAGGGAGAAGTCAAGAGATAATTGGGGTATTGCCCTTTATAATTTGCTTTCTACAGGGAAACTAGGTGTATGCTTTTAAAATACGAATCACATCAAGATATTCAACTATTCAAAATCCTTCAATACTGCCTCCTCCTTCACTTGTAATAAACGTCAAAAGTATTCTTACCTTTAAGGACATTTCTGATGTCATCATCAACTACTCTGCCTTATACTTTTCCAGCCACACTGGTTTCTTTGATCTTCCTCAAACCTACTCAGAACTGTCTGTCTCAAGATCTTTATATTTTCTCTTTCCTCTGCCTGAAAGCCTCCATGCATCTTCAGGACTTACTCTCTCACTTCAAGTCCTTGCTCAAATTTTACCTTCTCAGTAAGTCCAACCCTGACCATTTCGATTAAAATTGCATCCCACAAATGCTGCCTTTCTAATACCCCTTAATCTGCTCTATTTATTTCCACAGCACATATCTCCTTCCAGCATATGCTTATGTGTTTGTTCATCTTACTTTATTTAGAAGAGCACCCTTCCCTGAGTATTCACTCAATCAATATTTGTTGAATTATTTCAACAGAAAGGATGCAAAACTAAATGGTCATAGTAGTGAGAATAAATTCAGATTTATCTGAGGAATAAGAAACACTTTATTTAATGGAGGAATAGTAAAAGTATAACAGAAGTTTAAAAAAATTATATTACCTTATTACTACATCTAGCAAAAGAAATCACACTGAAGATGGTTAGTGATAATCTTTCACAAGGTATAAAATGCAATGTAATTTGAGTATTTCTGCTTGAAAGATGTTATATGTTTTCTGAAAATTTGCTAAGACTATAAAATAATTTCAATCACTGGCTATTGCCCAGTGTTGCTTATTATATTTGGAAAAAATAATTCAGTTTGAAGAACACAAACTTTAGAGAATGAATATTTAGGTAGGATATTTGAATGATAAAGTTGAAAATCATTCAACTTTAGAGAATGAATATTTAGGTAGGAAATATAGGGATTTATATTATGTTTGTGTATATGTGTGTCTAGTGAGTGTGTCTGAGTGTGAGTTTACATATACATATGAATGTTTGAGTGTAACTACAAAAATAAAGTGCCTACATGATGGCAAATAACAGATTTGAAAAATAAAAAATGGGAACTGTCATGAGACTAAGTTTATATAAAACATCCAAGAATATACTAGAGGTATCATTTTGACCTGATCAAAAACAGGTAAAGTGAAATTTGAAGAGAGTGGTGCTATTAAAATTAGATAATGGATAGGATAACAGCCCACTCTATACCTTTAAAAAACATAATTCAGGAGATTTCTAGTAATTCAAACATGAAAACAACACTTCGGGCTTGGTAACTTAGTATATAGGCAATAAAGTATGAGTTACAAATTATATCCTCAATGTGGTATTACGGATAAGACCATAATTGGAACAACTGGAACAAAATTATAACTAGAAAATAACGATGGTGCAAAATTTCATATTTTCAAGAAATATGCTCAATAAAATGCAAAATAAAACTAAGTGATAGTTTTAAAAATAAATATACCCCTATAGAATCAGCATACTGTATACTTGGCTACCATAAACAAAGGAAGGTGACCCTAAGTGTTTTGGCATAAGAGGGTTATACACAATTTACCTAAGGAATATTGTAAGTCTAAGACAAGATACATTTCTCTGAAGTTTCATATATTCCCAAGGAAACTTGCATCTTAATTTCCCTGCAGTTATCACTAGTTGTCACTGGATTCTTAGTAGTAGTATAACTTTAGGTGCAGGGTTCTAGATGCCAGAACAACATGTGGCAGGACAATTTTAAAGGTACATTCAATACATTTTCCTTCATGAGTCCAAACATTCATTAATACAATCTCAATTTTTTTTACATTTTATTTACTGACTACCTCCAAAAACTTGATCTATAATGCAATTTTTCTAATTATTTGCCATCTTATTTGCATAATGGTTTATAAATTAATTATATTCACTATAAATGAATAATACCTTTAACACTAAATCATGAAGAAATAAAAAAATTAGGATTTATCTGTAAATTTTCCTATTTAGGCAACTTTTTGGTAAGGACCAAATAATTTTAGAAACTACATCAGCATGAATGTAATGATAGATTCACTTACTCTAGGGTACAAAATGAAATTCCACATACACTGAAAAACAGTGACTTGTCCATTCAGGTAACTTTTAAATCACTTTTAATCCACTCAATTAAGTTATGTTATTTCTCATGTAATATAATCAAAGCTTTATGAAGTAGTTTTGTAGTATATTTTCTACATTACATATGGACAATACAATATAAAGATTTTTTAGAAATTAATTATATCCATTTTCAGTGTTTCAACTTTTTCTAATGTGTCTTTGATAACATCAGACATATAAAAATAATAAGAAACACACAAGAAAATGGTCAATAACTGCATTACTTAATGCTTAGACAAGAGCTCTACCCATATGGGAATATAATATGAAAATATTAAGAAAATATTTTAATAATTTTGGCATTCAATATTTGGCTTTACCAAAATATATCACTGTGATATTCCTTTCCCACTGTGATATTCTTGTCCCAATAAATTCTGAGAGAAATATTTAAATTATATTTTTCTCACTAATAAAAATATAAATGCTTGCAATTATAAGAAATCTTAAGGAGAAAAATCAAATACAAAAACAGAATCTTTTTTCAAAAGAAATCATCTTAAAATGCCTTTTGTTCTCCTAATCTAATTAGTAACATTTAATAAATGCCATAAATATATTAACAATGTGTTCCATTGAAGAAAAAAATGATTATATAAGAAAGTCTCTTTACATTGCATTTAGCAAGTTCATGTTTAATGCCATACATGTACCATCCTGTTCTGATGGCACTGGAGTCATCCATGTCCAATTTCCAAATACAGATTGTATGTTGTGAACTTCTATTAGATTTCACCCGCCTCCAAGCATCTGTCAGAATTTTCTTCCTAATAATATCTTATTTCCTTTTGGAGAATCACTGCCTCTTCCCAATTTTTTAATCTTGTTAGGATTAAATAAGCCAAGGAAAACAAAGTACCATGGTATTTCATCCCAGATTCTGGAAAAGTATTGTGAAGGAACAATTCAAGAAGTAAAAAAACAGTTGTCTATTACTTATAATACAATACACATCCAGATTGCTACTGTTATCACAGGGTTTTTGCTTCTATACACTTGATCCCCTGGAATCTCCTCAAACTCATTCTCAGGTCTGTTTTCCAGCCTCCCATCAATCCATTTAATTTCTAACATTCTTCCTGTAAACTTGATTTTACTTAATTTAGCTACCATGATTTTCTATGGATGGCTGCCCATTAACCTCAACTAGTAACTAGGGTGGTCTAAGCCATTCTATGATAAAATGTACTAGAAAATGTCAAAACATTTATTTCTGGCTCATATTTCATGTCCAAGGCACTGTGAGACTTCTGCTCATGACAGAGACGCCTAAGTGGAGGGAAACTCTACTTTCTTAAAATGCCACCATTTCAACATGAAGCTTCAGGGGCTGTCCTAGTAGAGCAAGAAGTCTCATATAACAAAGTGCTTCAGGAAATGTTGTGTGTCATTCAGAGCCCACCCGCCAGAACTAGTAGCTCCTCCCAACTCAAAGAGGCTGCATATGACTCTCAAGTGCCTGAAAGGAAGGGGGAACTGGGTAAATCTGAGAATTAAGAAGTCATTAATTATCACACATTCCTAAACAATACGCAATAATTTAACTGAATTAAAGAATGATCATAATGAAGACTTGACAAACATGGGCTATACATTCATCGACTCTTCACTTTCACATGTAAAACCTAGTGCCTATACCACATTATTATATATTTACTATTTTTTTAACTAGCAAAAGGCATATTGATGCATTCTACCTGAAGAAAAATTAAAACAAGCTAAATTCATTTTGGACTGCCACCCCATTCCAAGTCTCCAGTCCAAGAGTAAATCTGTTTTTACCGTAGAATGGATGGGTCAGACTGCTGGGGGGCAGAGGCCAAGTAGCAGTGCAAGTTCTTTGTGGCTCTATGAGTAAGGATTCCACATAGGCAGTACAGCCATAGAAGTATCAACATGGCTTAAATTAAAGGTTGGCTGGGGTTAGTCATGTAGGTCTCTAGAGTAAAAATATATAGACAACTCACTAAAGTTCTACTTCTCATGTGTAGCAGCAATATCAAAAGCAAAAATTAAGTGGAGGCCAGATTGAGCTGGATAACAGGAAGCAATAGTCCTGCACCTAACACTTCAGTCAATCCAGAAAATATAGAGCACTTTGAGCACCATACTGGTGTTTAGTATGGACACTAAATAGTAAAAAGTACAAATATCCTATACATTTGGGGGAATTAGTGTACACTGACCCTGAACTGGAGTTAATGACTGAGGGTAAGTATCACCATGGCCCTCTGGTCAGAGGGGAATCTTATGGCTTTTGGATGATCAGTGCAATTATTGCTTTAAGTCTACTTAACTTAGGCCCAATGTATAGTTTGAACAGATATTCAGAGCACACACAAAAAAAATCCTAGCATTAGATCCTGAAAAAAAAATTTTTTTTAAATACTATTATGGTAGGAAGGCAAGGTAAACACCCTGGAGCTGCACAGCATTCTAAAAATATTAATAAAAAGGAAATCGTGTCTTCAAGGAGAATCACAGGATCAGTGCCATCCTCAATGATTTTAAAGTATATAATGGTAAATCCTATAATATACACACTTAACTAACCTTGTAAAGATAAATTGATCTTAGAAAATTATAGTCAATTATTTCAATCGATGCCATTATATACATGGTCTCTTTCCTTTAGTAAACAAAGACCTCTTACCCTCTTGTGTAGTTATTGATTTGTCAAATATTTCTTTTCTCTGTCTCACGAAAACTGTATACTGAAAATGAAAAGGAGTATTGTTCAAGGCTAATTGCCTTCTCCAGTTCTATGCTACAAATCAGTCTGCAAAGAGCTTGGCTCTCTTACCATCCTACAGGACATCACACTAATCCAGCATGTTGATATCAATAAGCTGATGAGTACTAGGGATCAGGAAGTAGCAGTCATCCCAGATGATCTAGTGAGGGGGATTTGTACCACGGAATGAGAAATAAAGTCTACGAAAATACAAAGGCTCTATTCTTTGTGAAGTTTCCGGTGGTGCATAGGTTGGAGGTGTATCAATATACCCCCTACAAAATAAAGGCCACATCGTTGTGCCTTGCACTCACTACTTCTAAGAAAAATGTGAAATGTTCCATGAGCTTCATCAGATATTAGGGAAATACATAACAGATGTGACTGTGCTGCCCTGACTCCTTTATCAGGCTTTAAGTTTTTAGTAGGCCTTGGAGCAAAGGAGTCTTTTTCTAACTCATTCAGGCTTCAATACAAGTAATAACTTGGCCATCATGTGTGAGGGCTTCCAATGGTTTTCAAAGTGTCTGTAACAGATTGTAACATTCAGTGCAGCCAGAAAACCATGAACAGAGATTCTTGTATTTTTTCAAACAAAACCATGTCTCTATAGCAATTTTGGATAGATTACATGTACTTAGCATCAGACAGAAGCCTCATATTGGTTTCCTGAAACCTGGATTATGACTATTGTGATAGAGAGGGTTAAGTGGGAACCCCTGATGCTGCTCCCTCACTTCTAGTCAAGAAAGCAAATCAGAATCAGAAGCACTACTGAATCTATGAGAAATTGCAGAGATAAGCACCACTCTCATACATTTGAAGAATGCAGTGGAGGCAGTCTTACTATATTTGCTTTCATCTCACCATGTCAGTCCTCTGCAGAAAACTGGAAGGGACATGACTTATGGCAGATGACAGTGCACTGATATATATTAACCATATCTTTGCCCCAATTTCAGCCACCGTTCTAAATATATTCTTTCCAGGATTAGATTAACTTGGCCTCTGGTACTTCGTATGTACTAAGGATAACACGAACACTTTCTTCTCAATCTGTCAGTAGGGAAGATTGAAAGCATACCTTCTCTCCATAGGAAAGTCAGTCACAGTTATACATATTTTCTATTTTGCCTGATCACTGGTAAACTCTCCTGGGCTCTGTCATAAAAGAGTCCACAGGGCAGGACAGCACGTTGAC
Source organism: Balaenoptera physalus (assembly GCF_965194825.1). NCBI lineage: Eukaryota > Metazoa > Chordata > Mammalia > Artiodactyla > Balaenopteridae > Balaenoptera > Balaenoptera physalus. The sequence goes on from NC_138890.1 coordinate 154,803,944, forward strand.
ACATGAAGATTAGACCTAATAATCAGTGTACAGCAAGTGATCTAGATGAGTTAATAAAGCAAATGCATACTGGAGGATGGGAGATAACCCCCATGAACACTCAGGGTACTATTATGTCAGTGAAGATTTTAAAGGTCCAATGATCTGCAGCATTATGAGAGTCCCATTGTTAGATGAAGGGCATGTTGTTGCATCTTAGACTTCCTCCACTTATAAAAAGTTAATATGCTTGACTGTGCTACATGAAATTTAGGGGCAGATTATAGAGCATTTAGGGAAATGACTTCACTACAAAATATCAGATATCTTGATAGGCTGACAGTTCTGTATGCATCCCAAAGCATGAGTGCTCTGCATCAGGGGAAGCCTGAAGTGGATACTGCTCTGCCACTGGATCATAGGACTCACTGGATAAGATGAGGTGGAGGTAACAGTGATGGATAAAGATGTGTGTGGAGTATCTAACAAGCCAAACTGGAGTTTGAGCAAAGACCCCCTAGGATTCTGATTCAAGACCATGACATTGAGAACAGAGAAATTCACTCTGTGTGAGCAAAGAGAAAAACAATACTGGCTTGTTATTGAGCCTTGGTAGAGACAGATGTTTGTGCAGGGTCCTCATGTGATTATGCAACTTGAGTTGCCTGGGTCAAATGGTGAGGCTTATGCAACTGCAAACCATTTTGTAATGGAAGTATTGTAGGGTAGGCTTGAGTAGGTCCAGAAGACATGAGAAAATTCATAAATATGTGCTCTAGACTTTCATATTGTTCAACTCTTTTGCAAAATTGCCTCTGCCTCAATCCACATTTAGGGAATCACAACATTTTCTAAAAGAGGACAAAACTTGGGCTCGATTTATAATAAAATCAGTATGATAGATGACAACAGTCTAAAATGAATTGCTGCCACGTCTTGTCTCCACTTGGCGCATAAAGATAGAGAAAAAGCATTGCTCCCTCATCACCAAGATAACAAACGGCAAGGTCAAGCACCAGTGGAATACTGCTGAGAGAATTAAAGCACCATGGAGAGAAACCCTCTCAGGTTACAGTGCATAAAGAAGACCCAAAATAGAAGGTGGAGCAGACATTAATAAATTCCCTCTGGTAAGCCAATTCCCACCCTAAATGCAAGATTGGGAATTTGAAACTTGCAGTAAGCTGAGGGTAAGCATAGCAACAATGGACCCCAAACAAATTCAGCTACTGAACACATTGACTGTAAACTCTACATTCAAAGCCTAGCATGTGGAAAGATGTGCACAATTTCAGACATGAAATCTACTTAACTCAGTGTCTACTGTCCTAAAAAAGATGTCTAATTGCAAGGCACATGAAAAAGCAAAGAGTAAAAAACAAAAAGATTGCTAAGAGACAAAGCAATCAAAGTAACTAGAACAAGAAATGACATAGGTCATAAAGAATTTAATATAACTGTGAATTTTGTGTTAAACGCTCTAGCAGAAAAGATGGACAGCATATAAAATGAGAAATGGTGGCAGAGATAAAAAATTATAAGGAAATTCAAAAAGAAATTCTAGAAAGAAAAAAGAAGAGGACAGAAATAAAGACTACTTTTAATGGTTTAGGGGAGGATATAATTAGTAAACTTTAAAATAAAGCAGTAGAAAGTACTCTGAAGCACAAATTTTTTAAAAAGTAAAAAAATAGAACAAAGTATCTGTGAGTTTGGGAGTGGGTGGAGGTTAGGGCATGGATAGCAAACCAATGTATATATTTATGAATTATTTTTTACAATATACATATAATTGGAATCCCAGAAGAAGAGAGAGAGAGAACAAAATCAGTACTTGAAGGAGTAAGAATTATCCAAAATTAATGGCAGACACCATTCACAAGGTTCAGAGAACACCAGCTGAAATAAATACACAGATGTGTACACATGCACACACATATATCATATTGAAAGTGCTGAAAACAAAATAAATCTTCTTTAAACTTGACGGCAGCCAGAGGGAAAAATAAACATTATATACAGATATACAGAGGAACAAATTAAATAATTATACAAGATTTTCATCAGAAACCATGCAAGATAGATTATGATGTGATCTCTCAGACAATGGAATAATATTTTTAACTGCTGAAAGTATAAAAAGAATTCTTTCAAGGCAAAAATCTATACCAGTAAAAATACTTTTCAAAAGTGAGGAAGATGTAAAAACTTTCTCAGAAAATTAGAAACTAAAAGAATTAATCCCCAGGAGACCCACAACACATAAATGTTAAAGTTTCTCAAGTAAAAGGAATATGACACTAGAAAGAAATCTTGGATAAACACATAAATAGGAAGATGCTAGAAATGGAGAAATGAAAACAAAAATAAAATTAGTTTTTCTTTTAATTACTTTAAAGAATTACTGATTGTCTAAAGAAAAAAATAGATATGCATTGTGATTTTTTTTTTCATTTATGAGCATAAATAGCACAACAGCACAGCAAAAGTATAAAGACTGAGAGGGAGACATTAGGAATATGGTGTTGAAAGCCATTGTACTACACATGAAATGGTGTAATAATATTATTTGAAGTTAAAATCTGATTAAGTAAAAATAAATATTGCATGATCCAGCAGTTTCACTTCTAGGAATATGAAATCCTTCATATATGAAGGAAATAAAATCATTTTTGCAAAGAGGTATCTTTACTCTGTGTTCACTGCAGCATTATTCACAATAACCAAGACATGAAAACAACCTAAGTGGCCATTGACAGATGAATAAAGAAAATGTGGTATATATACAATGAGATATTATTCAGTCATAACAAGTGAGGAAATCTTGCCATTTGTGACCACACGGATGGACACTGAGAACATTATGCTAAGTGAAATAAGCCAGGTTGAGAAAGACAAATACCATATGATTTCACTCATATGCAGAATCTAAAAAAACTGAACTCACAGAAATAGAGAATAGAGTGGTGGTTGCCAGGGGCTATGGGCACAGAATACATTGGAAAGATGTAGCTAAAAGGATATAAACTTCCAGCTGTAAGATGAATAAGTTCTAGGGATCTAATATACAGCATGGTGGCTATAATTAATAAAACTGTATTATATACTTGAAAGTTGTCAAAAGAGTACATATTAAATGTTATCCCTACATGCACAAAAGTGGTAATTATGTGAGGGTATGGAGGTGTTAACTAACCTTATTGTGGTAATGGATTTGCAACATATACATGTATCAAACCATCATGTTGTACACCTTAAAACTGCATATGCTATATGTCAATAATATCTCAATAAAGTTAGAAAAATGTATATTGCAAATGCTAGGGCAACAATTAAAATATTGAAAAGGAGGTGTAAATAATGAATCAATAGTAGAGATAAAATGGAATAACAGGAAATGTTTATTTAGCCTAAAAGAAGGCAGAAAAAAAAATGAAAAAAGTACAAAACAAGTAACAAGGTTTAGAATTTAATGCAACTCTATAAATTATCACACTAAATGTAGATGGTTTAAACCCTCACATTAAAAGACAGATATTGTCTGATAGGCTACAAAGTAAAATCTAATAATATATTGTCTACAAAGCACTTTAAATATAAATATAGAAAGAATAAATGTAAAAGGATGTCCAATATATACATGGCAAACACTTATCGAAAGAAAGCTGGAGTAACTACATTAATGTCAAGCAAAGTGTACTTCAAAACAAGGAATATTACCAGAGAAAAAGAGTAAAATCACATTATAATCAAGGGTCAGGTTTTCAAACGAACATAAAATCCTAAATGTGTATGCACTTGTCAAGAGTGTGAAAATTCTTGAAGTAAAAATTGATTGAGAAAAAGACACATTTATATTTATAGTTGGAAATTTATTCTTTTTTTTAAGTAATTAATAGATCAAATGAAAAGCGTAGAATACAGAAAACCTGGATAACACTATCTACCACCTTTACCTTAAAGATATTAAGAACATTCTACCCAGCAACATATTTTTTTCAACTGCACTTGGGCATTCACACAGATAGACCATATTCAAGGCTACAATAAAAAACATAAATTACTTTTTGAATAATTGCCAGTACAGATGAATCAGACAAAATGTATGTGTGCATAGAGATTAAGTTTCCTGTATTAATTTAAAAGAATGCTGGTTTCTTTAATATCACCAATGACAAAATGGTGAAGAGGACAAGCTTAGATGTACTTAACATCATTATTAATGATGACATAAGAAATAATAACACATGAATTCTGATTTTTAAAAATTTTCTTTTAAAAAGTTATGTACAGAATATTCAGTAAAACTGGAGAACACTTTTAACGACCTCATTCACAAACCACTCAGATCCCCAACATTAATTACTGTTAATAGATGGTTTTACATGGAAGAAGAATTCTAGAAATTAAACTATGCAATATTTGGAGGTGAATGGTATAAAATTCAGTATTATGATATTTTATTTTCTACTAATTACTAATGATTAGAGCATTTTCTTGACCAGTACTCATATACATACCTTATTTATTTTTAACAGGTACTTAGTGGGAAAAAAGCTTCCATGTTTATTTAACCATAATTCTCTGGATGGTGGTTTCCAGATTTCTGCTATTACCAATATTGCCCTGGAGAGACTTTATCCTTACTTTTGGTGTTTATTTGCAAATATCTTTATTTGAGACATCACAACAAGTGGAATTCAAAAATTTGTTTGGTTAAACATTTTAATATATATGCCAAATTGCCCTGAAAAAAACAAAACAAAACCCCACAAAACTGTAACATCATCATTTCTTCCAATAATAAATGAATATCTATTTCCCCAGACTCTAGTCAACCTTGGAAATCATCAGTTTGGAATATAATATTAAGAAAAGTCTCATGCACAGATCAGAGTAGTCAGAATTATACAGAAGCTCACAGGTTTGATCTTACTTGTGCCACTATTGCAAACTATGCTAATGATTTTCTAAAAGGAGAAAATGCTTAAAGATAAAGTGAGCAATGTAAGGACTATAAAACATATCCATTTATTGGTGTTAAGCCACTGTTGGCGTTAAGGCTAAATTTTATCTTTTAAATCCATGTAAGTTTTTTCATATATTTGAGTGGTAAATTTATTTAGGAAATGAGCAAATGATCTCTAAATAGTACAAGCATGTGAATAAAAAAATCATTAAATGATTTTTCTGCTGACATGCAGGACACAAATAATCACTATTCATATATATATGAATATATGTATATGAATAGAATATATACATATAAACATATACAAGGATAGTATATAGTAAGAAATATTGGTATACATATTGCAATTATTCTCTGTAGGACTAGAAAGTAAATTCACTCATAATATTGTAAAGTGTATTGTCCCTTGAAGCATTTGTTTCCTCCATGCCTTCTTAAAGAATTTCACTTACCTTTCGTTAAGTTAATTGAAAGCCCAGCTACTGTTCTGATGCCCAAACAGTGCCCCTCTGCTCACCCATCAGAACCCATCTTGAAGTCCTTGAACTATACTGACACTGCTACTTGTGCCATTCAGATAATATTGTGTAGATAATAACAGCGCACTGAAACTAGTTTTGCTTTTGAGTGGCTGTGGGGAGTAAAGAAATTATGAGCAGTCTGTCAGTTTTCTAGGTTTAAAAATTGCTGTTCAGACTTACTTCTGCCCAAAACTCTCTGTTAAATAAATGATTTTGAGAAGAAAATGGTTAACATTAATTATTAAAAGCATTGCTATGTCTTAATATTAAAAGATAATGCAATTTAGTGGGAAAATGGAAAAGGTGCAAAATATGTTTTTTCCAAAGGAGTTTTGCAAAGGTGATGGTGTTGTGCCTCCAGAATTCGTATAGCTCCCGGTACCTAGTGCCATGTCATTGTTTCAGTGTATTGATATACCCACGCAGTGAAGCTATCAATGGTCAATGGTGGGTGAGGGTACACCAGAGTATTTAAAGTATTCCTGGGACACCTTCAGTCTGGGTGTGGCTGCTCAGTTTGCCCTTTTGTAGTGCACTCTGTGCATGTGGTTCCTATTCTGAGCTTGGACATGGCTCAGCCAACAAAGGCAAGCTGACTGCTGATTACTCAAAGACTTGGCAGTGAACATCTGCCCAGCAACATCCATTCATTTCTAGGTTTTAGGCTCACAATTTAGGGGAAATAAATATAGGTATTTCTCAAAAATAATTCAGAAGACTGATAGAATAACATATTGTGCTGTAAGTAATGTAATTCTGACTGCCTGGGTTTCGTTATAGCTGGAAGGAAGGAAAAAAACGACCTATTCAGTGAATCACTTGATACATGTCCTGTTTATATGAGACAAACTATAAATACCGATATATCCCTGATTGTTATACTGAAGGGTGTGAAGGGAAAAGGTAACCTATTTCGATTCTGAATTTTCAAGAAAAAAATAATGGAAAGTTTGAAACCTGTTAATTCTATAACAGAAGATTTATTTATTTACGCACAGCCTTACTCACTTGCAGAAATGTTTTAGTGAATTACACTGAAGAAACATGATGATTTCATTTCCTTTATACACTTCACTGACATTGGCTTTTTTTAAAAATTTTTTTGAATTTTTGAATTTTATTTTATTTATTTTTTTATACAGCAGGTTCTTATTAGTTATCCATTTTATACATATTAGTGTATATATGTCAATCCCAATCTCCCAATTCATCACACCACCACCAGCCCCAGCCACTTTCCCCCCATGATGTCCATACGTTTGTTCTCTACATCTGTGTCTCTATTTCTGCCCTGCAAACCGGTTCATCTGTACCATTTTTCTAGGTTCCACATATATGCGTTAATATACGATATTTGTTTTTCTCTTTCTGACTTCCTTCATTCACTCTGTATGACAGTCTCTAGATCCATCCACGTCTCTACAAATGACCCAATTTTGTTCCTTTTTATGGCTGAGCAATATTCCATTGTATATATGTACCACATCTCCTTTATCCATTCACCTGTCAATGGGAATTTAGGTTGCTTCCATGACCTGACTATTGTAAATAGTGCTGCAATGAACATTAAGGTGCATGTGTGTTTTTGAATTATGGTTTTCTCTGGGTATATGCCCAGTAGTGGGATTGTTGGGTCATATGGTAATTCTATTTTTAGTTTTTTAAGGAACCTCCATACTGTTTTCCATAGTGGCTGTATCAATTTATATTCCCAACAACAGTGCAAGAGGGTTCCCTTTTCTCTACACCCTGTCCAGCATTTTTTGTTTGTAGACTTTCTGATGATGCCCATTCTAACCAGTGTGAGGTGATACCTCATTGTAGTTTTGATTTGCATTTCTCTAATGATTAGTGATGTTGAGCAGCTTTTCATGTGCTTCTTGGCCATCTGTATGACTTCTCTGGAGAAATGTCTAGTTAGGTCTACTGCCCATTTTTGGATTGGGTTGTTTGTTTTTTTTGATAATGAGCTGCATGAACTGCTTATAAATTTTGGAGATTAATCCTTTGTCAGTTGCTTCATTTGCAAATATTTTCTCCCATTCTGAGGGTTGTCTTTTCGTCTTGTTTATGGTTTCCTTTGCTGTGCAAAAGCTTTTAAGTTTCATTAGGTCCCATTTGTTTATATTTCCATTTCTCTAGGAAGTGGGTCAAAAAGGATCTTGCTGTGATTTATGTCATGGAGTGTTCTTCCTAGGCTTTCCTCTAAGAGTTTTATAGTGTCTGGCCTTATACTTAGGTATTTAATCCATTTTGAGTTTATTTTTGTGTATGGTGTTAGGGAGTGTTCTAATTTCATTCTTTTATATGTAGCTGTCCAGTTTTCCCAGCACCACTTATTGAAGAGGCTGTCTTTTCTCCATTGTATATTCTTGCCTCCTTTATCAAAGATAAGGTGACCATATGTGTGTGGGTTTATCTCTGGGCTTTCTCTCCTATTCCATTGATCTATATTTCTGTTTTTGTGCCAGTACCATACTGTCTTGATTACTGTAGCTTTGTAGTATAGTCTGAAGTCAGGGATCCTGATTCCTCCAGCTCCGTTTTTCTTTCTGAAGACTGCTTTGCCTATTTGCCCATTTCTTTTTTGTCTCCATACAAATTCTGAGATTTTTTTTGTTCTAGTTCTGTAAAAAATGCCATTGGTAATTTGATAGGGATTGCACTGAATCTGTAGATTGCTCTGGGTAGTATAATCATTTTCACAATATTGATTCTTCCAATCCAAGAACATGGTATATCTCTCCATCTGTTTGTATCATCTTTAATTTCTTTCATCAGTGTCTTATACTTCTCTGCATACAGGTTTTTTGTCTCCCTAGGCAGGTTTATTCCTAGGTATTTTATTCTTTTTGTTGCAGTGGTGTTTCCTTAATTTCCCTTTCAGATTTTTCATCATTAATGTATAGGAATGCAAGAGATATCTGTGCATTAATTTTGTATCCTACAACTTTACCAAATTCATTGATTAGCTCTAGTAGTTTTCTGGTGGCACCTATAGGATTCTCTATGTATATTATAATGTCATCTGCAAACAGTGACAGTTTTACTTCTTGTTTTCCAATTTGTATTCCGTTTATTTCTTCTTCTTCTCTGATTGCCGTGGCTAGGACTTCCAAAACTATGTTGAATAATATTGGCGAGAGTGGGCATCCCTGTCTTGTTCCTGATCTTAGAGGAAATGCTTTCAGTTTTTCACCATTGAGAATGATGTTTGCTGTTGGTTTGTCATGTATGGCCTTTATTATGTTGAGGTAGGTTCCCTCTATGTCCACTTTCTGGAGAGTATTTTTCATAAATGGGTGTTGACTTTTGTCAAAAGCTTTCTCTGCATCTATTGACATGATCATATGGTTTTTATTCTTCAATTTGTTAGTATGGTGTATCACATTGATTGATTTGCGTATACTGAAGAATCCTTGCATCCCTGGGATAAATCCCACTTGATCATGGTGTATCATCCTTTTAATTTATCGTTGGATTCTCCTTGCTAGTATTTTGTTGAGGATTTTTACATCTATATTCATCAGTGATATTGTTCTGTAATTTTCTTTTTTGGTAGTATCTTTGTCTGGTTTTGGTATCAGGGTGATGGTGGCCACATAGAATGAGTTTGGGAGTGTTCCTTCCTCTGCAATTTTTTGGAAGAGTTTGAGAAAGATGGGTGTTAGCTCTTCTCTAAATGTTTGATAGAATTCACCTGTGAAGCCATCTGGTCCTGGGCTTTTGTTTGTTGGAAGATTTTTAATCACAGTCTCAATTTCATTACTTGTGATTGGTCTGTTCATATTTTCTATTTCTTCCTGGTTCAGTCTTGGAAGGTTATACCTTTCTAAGAATTTGTCCATTTCTTCATGGTTGTCCATTTTACTGGCATACACTTGCTTGTAGTAGTCTCTTAGGATGCTTTGTATTTCTGCAGTGTCTGTTATTACTTCTCCTTTTTCATTTCTAGTTTTATTGATTTGAGTCCTCTCCCTCTTTTTCTTGATGAGTCTGGCTAATGGTTTACCAATTTTGTTTATCTTCTCAAAGAACCAGCTTTTAGTTTTATTGATCTTTGCTATTGTTTTCTTTGATTCTGTTTCATTTATTTCTGCTCTGATCTTTATGATTTCTTTCCTTCTGCTAACTTTGGGTTTTGTTTGTTCTTCTTTCTCTAGTTCCTTTAGGTGTAAGGTTAGATTGTTAATTTGAGGTTTTTCTTCTTTCTTGGTGTAGGTTTATATACCTATAAACTTCCCTCTTAGAACTGCTTTTGCTGCATCCCATAGCTTTTGGATCTTCGTGTTTTTGTTGTAATTTGTCTCTAGGTATTTTTTGATTTCCTCTTTGATTTGTTTGTGTTTGTGTTTTTTACGTTTTTTACGTTTTTTTTCCCTGTAAATTTCTAATCTCATAGCATTGTTGTCAGAAAAGATGCTTGATATGATTTCAATTCTCTTACATTTACTGAGGCTTGATTTGTGACCCAAGATGTGATCTATCCTGGAGAATGTTCCACGTGTATTTGAGAAGAAAGTGTAATCTGCTGTTTTTGGATGGAATGTCCTATAAACATCATTTAAATCTATGTGGTCTACTGTGTCACTTAAAGCTTGTGTTTCCTTATTAATTTTCTGTTTGGATGATTTGTCCATTGGTGTAAGTGAGGTGTTAAAGTCCCCCACTATTACTGTGTTACTGTTGATTTCCTCTTTTAGAGCTGTTTGCAGTTGCCTTATGTATTGAGGTGCTCCTATGTTGGGTGCATATATATTTATAATTGTTATTATCTTCTTCTTGGATTGATCCCTTGATCATTATGTAGTGTCCTTCCTTGTCTCTTGTAACATTCTTTATTTAAAGTCTATTTTATCTGATATGAGTATTGCTACTCCAGCTTTCTTTTGATTTCCATTTGCATGGAATATCTTTTTCCATCCCCTCACTTTTAGTCTGTATGTGTCCCTAGCTCTGAAGTAGGTCTCTTGTAGACAGCATATATATGGGTCTTGCTTTTATATCCATTCACCGAGCCTGTGTCTTTTGGTTGGAGCATTTAATCCACTCACGTTTAAGGTAATTATCAATATGTATGTTCCTATTACCATTTTCTTAATTGTTATGGGTTTGTTTTTGTAGATCCTTTTCTTCTCTTGTGTTTCCCACTTAGAGAAGTTCCTTTAACATTTGTTGTACAGCTGGTTTGGTGGTGCTGAATTCTTTTAGCTTTTGCTTGTCTGTAAAGCTTAGATTTCTCCATCGAATCTGAATGAGATCCTTGCTGGCTATAGTAATCTTGATTGTAGAGTCTTCCCTTTCATCACTTTAAGTGTATTGTGCCACTCCCTTCTGGCTTGTAGACTGTCTGTTGAGAAACTAGCTCTTAACCTTATGGGAGTTCCCTTTTATGTTATTTGTCATTTTTCCCTTGTTGCTTTTAATAATTTTTCTTTCTCTTTAATCTTTATCAGTTTGATTACTGTGTGTCTTGGCTTCTTTCTCCTTGGGTTTATCCTGCCTGGGCCTCTTTGCACCTCCTGGGCTTGGGTGGCTATTTCCTTTCCCATGTTAGGGAAGTTTCGACTATAATCTCTTCAAATATTTTCTTGGGTCCTTTCTCTCTCTCTCCTCCCTCTGGGACCCCTATAATGCAATTGTTGGTGTGTTTAATGTTGTCCCAGAGGTCTCTTAGGCTGTCTTCAGTTCTTTTCATTCTTTTTTCTTTACTCTGTTCTGCAACAGTGAATTCTACCTTTCTGTCTTCCAGGTCACTTATCCGTTCTTCTGCCTCAGTTATTCTGCTATTGATTCCTTCTAGTGTATTTTTCACTTCAGTTATTGTATTGTTCATCCTTATTTGTTTCTTCTTTAATTCTTCTAGGTCTTTGTTAAACATTTCTTGCATCTTCTCGCTCTTTGCCTCCACTCTTTCCGAGGTCCTGGATCATCTTCACTATCATTATTCTGAATTCTTTTCCTGGAAGGTTGCCTATCTCTACTTCATTTAGTTGTTTTTCTGGGGGTTTATCTTCTTCCTTCAACTGGTAGATAGCCCTCTGCCTTTTCATCTTGTCTATCTTTCTGTGAATGTGGTTTTGTTTCACAGGCTGCAGGATTGTAGTTCTTGCTTCTGCTGTCTGTCCTCTGGTGGATGAGGCTATCTAAGAGGCTTGTGCAAGTTTCCTGATGAGGGGAACTGGTGGTGGGTAGATCTGGGTGTTTCTCTGGTGGGCAGAGCTCAGTAAAACTTCAATCCACTTGTCCGCTGAGGGGTGGGGCTGGATTCCCTCCCTGTTGGTTGTTTGGCCTGAGGCGACCCAACACTGGAGCCTGCCCAGCTCTTAGGTGGGGCTAATGGTGGACTCTGGAAGGGCTCATGCCAAGGAGTACTTCCCAGATCTTCTGCTGCAAGTGTCCTTGTCCTCATGGTGAGACACAGCCACCCCCCGCCTCTGCAGGAGACCCTCCAACACTAGCAGGTAGGTCTGGTTCAGTCTCCCCTGGGGTCACTGCTCCTTCCCCTGGGTCCCAATGTGCACACTACTTTGTGTGTGCCCTCCAAGAGTGGAGTCTTTGTTTCCCCCAGTCCTGTCAAAGTCCTGCAATCAAATCCCGCTAGCCTTCAAAGTCTGGTTCTCTAGGAATTCCTCCTCCTGTTGCCAGACCCCCAGGTTGGGAAACCTGACATGGGGTTCAGAACCTTCACTCTAGTGGGTGGACTTCTCTGGTAAAGTGTTCTCCAGTTTGTGAGTCACCCACCCAGCAGTTTTGGGATTTGATTTTACTGTGATTGTGCCCCTTCTACCGTCTCATTGTGGCTTCTCCTTTGTCTTTTTCTGTGGAGTATCTTTTTTGGTGAGTTCCAGTGTCTTCCTGTCGATGACCGTTCAGCAGTTAGTTGTGATTCCAGTGCTCTTGCAAGAGGGAGTGAGCATGCGTCCTTTTACTCTGCCATCTTGAACCAATCTTCTGACATTGGCTTTACTGAAACCTACAATTACATCATATTTTTTATGAACATTCTTATTTCTTATCAGTCTCACAAATTTGAATCAAAGTGGTAAAAGGCCACTACTTTTAGTGTACTTTTCATTTGTGTGTTTTCTAGTATTTCTATTTCACAAGCTCTCTTTGGACACAATGACATATATTTGTGAGACTGACTCTCCTATGTGATGGGAGAGTTATCTTGTGTGGATTGAGCTGGTGCTGTTCACATCACAACTGAAGCAGGTGGACAGTAGTTCATGTAGTACACTGCAAGATGAGAAGACACCTTGGGCCAAATTATTTTTTGGGAATCTGTTTTTGTTGTTCATAGCAGATGGAAGCAGTTTCTGCTCTGAAATTCCCCTAATTAACTTGAACACACAGTATAAAATTCTAATATATGTATAAGGTATTCTAGATTTTAAACTGCAATTAATTTTTACTCATTTCACTAGTCATGGCAGGAGGAGCCTGCAGTTCAATGAACATAAGATTTCAAATATGCATTTTATCTTGCATGAATGCTAAAATATTCATAATTTAAAGATTAGTGTGGTTTTGGTGTTTTGGTTTCTCTGAAGCATATATTCCAAAATGTGTGATGTGTTTACTTAGGTATAGTAAACTATGAATCACAATGGGATTCTTTTAGCTCAACAACTCTTAGCCATCAAGTACCATACCAGCCTATAAAAAATAAAGGAAGGTTGTAGGTCAAACAAACCCAAATGAACAAAACAAAATAAAAATAATGTAAAACCCAAAGTCAAAAACCTCAACAGATGTTCTTTCAAGTCTCATATTCCCATCCTGCCATGATTTACATTTGGATTAAATTTTCAATTTTACTGAATGACATGAAATCTAATTAGATCCTCCCCATACCAAGGAATTGTCAGTTGTATTAACAGTATAACTTTATCAAATTAAAAACATAGAAGTTTACAAAAGAGTGTACAATTCTGACGAACATAAATATGCTTCAGTTTTAATACAAGAATTGTTTTTACTTTGAAAATATACTATGTGAACAGCTAGAACATCTTAGCGTAACATTAATAAGAATATAGTATATTATTTTATCAAATCGCAAAAAAAATTTAGTGATGAGCAAGGAGATGAGACATTGTATGAAAATATAAAGCAATCCATTCTTTAACGTCATGAAAATAATTGTCTATGACCTTTGGTATAAAACAGGTATAGGGTAAAGCCACATCACATGATAGTTTCAGAAACTGTTTTAATAAAATGTAGCTAATGTATGTTTGAAGGCATAATTAAAAGAATACTATTTATTCTGGAATGACAGTGAAGGCAGTGGCATAGTTCTCCACACAAAAACAGAGAGAAGACATCCATGGATAATATGATCAGCAAAGCTAGGTAGGAAGAAATTCCCGAGGACCCATAATATGATCAGGTTGTGACAAATCCCCAGCGGCAAAATGTCATCTACAGTCTTAGCAAAAGAATAAATTTGTTTTATAAATCAATCAGGATTTTCTTTACTTCCTCTCTGTCTTCCTGCCTTTCTCCCTCATTTCCTTTACTTCCTTTTTTTAAATAAACTTTTAATTTTCGAACAATTTTCAACTTACCAAAAATTGTGAAGATTGTACTGAGAATTACCACATGCCTCATACCTAGTTTCCCTCACTGACATCCTACATTATGGTACATTTGTTACAAATAATGAAACCATATTGATATATTATTATTAACTAAAAGCTACAGTTTTTTTTTCAGTTTCTTTGTTTTTAACCTAATGTCCTTTTTCTGTTCCAGGATCCCATCCAGACTACCACATCACATTTGTTCACCATTCCTACTTAAACTCCTCTTGGCTGTAAGAGTTTATCAGACTTTCCTTGTTTTTGATGACCTCGACACTTGTGAGGAGTACTGGTTAGGTATTTTGTAAGATGTTCCTCTATTGGAATGTGTGTGTGTGTGTGTTTCCTGATTAGATTGGGATATATTGGGTTGGCCAAAAAGTTCGTTCGGGTTTTTAGTACGATTTCTGAAATACCTGAATGAACTTTTTGGCCAACCCAATATATATTTGGAAGGAAGACCACAGAGGTAAAATGCCATTGCATCCCATCCTATCAGAGATACAAGTGTCAATGTTACATCACTGAAAACAGTGGTCATCTGACTGAAGTAGTGTTTGTCAACTTTCTCCATGGTAGGTACTCCTATCTCCCCTTTCTTACTGCAGTCTTTGGAAGGAAATCACCATCACAGACCACAGGTAAGGAGTGGGGAGTCATGCTCCACCTCCTTCAGGGGAGGGTATCTACACAATTTAATTGGAATGCTTATGCATGGAAGATTTTTCTATTCTCTCCCATTTATTGCTTCATTCAGTAATTTATTTATATCAGTATGAGCTCATGGATACTTACTTAAAGTTATATTTCAATACCAGTTTATTTACTTGGTTGTTCAATTTGTTTCCTTTTTTGCCATTGAGAACCCTTTCAGTTGGTGGCTTCTGTGTCCCTTTGACATAAACAATTTTTTGTTTGTTTGTTTTATTTTAAATTTCCTTAAAGTGTGACACTACAACATGTTCCAGCCTCATCTTGTATATTTCCTGCTCCATTTATAGATTCAGTCATTTCTTTAAAAACCGTGGCTACTTTTACAGTAGAATAGTATTACAAATCAAGCCCTGGGCAATAGTTATGCTTGTTGCTATTGGAATGGCAATGCTTCTAGGCCTTCTCATCTAACAGAACAGGGAAATATATGTGTTGTTATATTGTTACTGTTATGGAGGAAACAATAAACATTTTGTGTGTAAACTGTTTTGTGCCTTTTGATATTATTCTCAACAATTTCTTTGTTACTATTAGACTACCCTTCCTCATTCTTTCAGAGGGAATTACTACAACACAAAAGGAAGGAGACAATAGACATAAAAGGGAAAAAATATATATAGATAGATATATTTCAAACTCTGAGCTTTCAGGTAAAAAGACTCATTCTAGAAGAAGTAGAGAAAGATTTGGTAACAGTTTACTATTGAGGAAGTCATTTTGTTTTTGTGTGCTACTCCCTCAATCCCATATTAGACAAGATCCTTCAGGTTGTCAAAAAAAAGAGGAGATAATATGAAGTAGAAGCATGAGTTTTTGATGAGAGTGACCTTCAGATAATGCCAACATGCAGTGAAATCCTGGATATACCACAAGACACCTTCATAGGGGAGGGACAAGATGATAGAATCCAAAGAAAAATGTGTATTTGTTGTTGTGGGTGCTTCATGCCCAACTGTTTTGTAAAGCGGTCAACCTGGTAGAGATCTCTGGCCTCTAAAAAATGGGAGACAGTGGTACTGGCCGAGTTGGAATAAGGTTCTGGTACTATCTAAGATAGAATATCTGAGTTCACTGATGGAGTTTGTGGAATAGTGACTTCACAGGTTACAATTACTAGACAGAAAGCCTGCCAAATTTTGCAGAGGGAACATATCACAAAATAGGGCAGAACATGAAATGCTGAACCCCAAGGCAGCAAAGTGGACCAGAACTCAGTGTATGGTAGGGTTGAAGGAAGCCCACCGGTGAGGACACACAGAATTGTATACTTCAGTGAAATGAGCATAGCACCCAATGTGTCCACTGGCTAGACACCACTCCTGCCAGGACATCACAAGCTCAGGCCGAATTAATTACATGTCCTAGAGTATGGATCAATTTGAGAAAGAATGAGATAGAGTGAAAATACAAAATCCTCAAATTCACTGTGTTTAATACTTTAGAATAATTGAATTTGACAGTCTACATGGAAGTGGTTAAATTAGTTTCTATTATCATGTAGAAATGAGGGCTTGTGATACAAATTAAGCCCAGTTATCTGGAAATAATGTTACATGTTTGCAATCTGAATTTGAGGTTTGTGAAAGTCATACATCTACCCTGTACTCTACCTTTGATAATGAAACTGTTCAATGTTTGCTTTAAGTCTTGCTGTATAAGTTCGTTTTTTTGGTGAGCTGGCTTTTCTTCTGTATGCTTTGCTAAATACTGACTGGATGTTTTTCCACTTAACCTTCGAAAAGCGTATCTCTCCAACTTGAGTGTTCCCTGTGTGTCTATGTGTTATGCAGTGATATTTCTCTGTCACACTGTGGCCAAGAGAAGGAATAAATCAGATTATCTCTGACAGAGAATCACTTCCCTATTGAGGTTAGATCTGAAAATGGAGCTCTTATTGGGCAGCCAGGGTTCCTCCCTAAACAGAAAGAAATTGCTTTTTAGCCATTTCAAACCCATTCTTGTGGCCACTGTAGGGAAGAAAAAAAAACTTTCTACTACCTGTCTACGTTCTTGTGGCTGGTCTTAGAATTAGACTGACATGAGACAGATTAACAGGAGAAAATAAAATTTAGTTACATACATACGGGAGCTCCATAGAATATGAGACCCTCCCAAAGTTAGTCAGTTGAGGCTTATATGCCGAGAGGAGACTGGATAGGAGTTTGGGACTCCACAGGGAAGAAAGGCGATGCACAGGAAGACAAAAAGGGCAAAAGTTTGGTGCACAAATGTTTGCTGGGCCAAACAAAAACAAAGGACAGAGAGGAATTTTAACAAACACACTTTACGAGGCTCCTCCCTGTCTACGCACTGAGTTCATATTATGTGATGGTTATCTAAGGTGGTAACTCCCTTCCTGGAGCTGGTCCTCTATCTAAATTCTTTTAGGCAGTTAGGAGGAAGGTCAAAGGTTCTAACTGAGTCTTCTGGGCCTTGATTATTTTCAGCTGGAAATAATCCACATGCCAGACACATTTTGGGGTGACAAATTTGGTCCCCTACACCATTAGCATTCTGACTTAACAAATAATTGAGCAAACTCTCTATTTGTCTTGATGATTAATATGGTTTATTTTCACATTGTAAATTAAACTGAAAGTTATGTTTTAAATGAAGAAGACCTTTCAGATAAGCAGCTGTATGTCTCATATTTGTATAACATTTACCCAGTTGCAAAAGTAAGAAAAAAATGTGACAGGAGAAAGTGGGATCTAAACATTTTAAATTTATAACACATGACTTTCAATGTATGGAAATTAAATGAATGTCTCCTCATGACTGAAAGATTGAATTTGTAAATAATAATTATAGAAATAAGTTATACAAAGAATATTAATTTAAGAAGCCTACGTGTTATATAGGTTAAGCTCATTAAAATGCTTATGGGAAAATGTAAAATCTAGAAAAATAATTTACAATGTTTTTTCAGCCTGCAGTATTGCTCCAGATAAACACTGTTAAATCTAACAAGTGGAGTGTAACTTGCTGTATCATTTAAATATTTTTGTAAAATAATAATGAATAATATATAAACAGACCAGTGTGTGATCCTAAGTCATACTTGAAAATAATGAGTCTTGACTGGTTTTGTTGCTACAAATTTGGATGCACACATCCTCATCTATTTCTTGGATATTAACAGGAACATATCTTCTATGTTTATTAAAATATACTAGAGCCTTCTATTCATGCCACCAGCCTGTGGCCTCTTATGTCATTAAACATAACACCTTTAACACAGCCTCACAAAACAGCTATGAGAATGGAGACACTGATCTTTGTTTACCAATATGTTATAAAATGTGGTATGATAATTCAATTTATAATAAGAAAAATATGTGTGGTCTTTATCCCCTTTTCTGGCACAGAGCTCCTGAAACCCTTGGAACAGAGCAATAAAAGTGTCTCATTATGTTAACAATGTTAACAATGTTATGTTAACAAGGTGACTTTTGGACCTCACCTAAGGATGGGGGCTATCGCCTGAAGAACCCACCACATGATTAGAGGGTTGGAACTTTCAGTCCCACCCCCGTTGACCTCTGGGGAAGGGAGAGGGGCTGGAGGTTGGATCAATCGCCAATGGTCAATGATTTAATCAATCGTGCTTATATAATAAAGCCTCCATAAAAACACACAAGGACAGGGTTTAGAGAGCTTGCAGGTTGGTGAACATGTAGAGTTTGGGGATAGTGGCATGCCTGGAGGTGGCATGGAAGTTCCATGCCCTTTCTCCGTACTTTGCCCTATGCATCTCTTGGATATATCACTTATATCCTTTTACAATAAACTGGTAATCTAATGAGTAAATAAGTTTCCTAAGTTCTCTGAGCCTCTCTAGCAAATTAAATGAACCCAAATAGGGGGTTGTGGGAATCTCTGATTTACAGTCAGTTTGGTCAGAAACACAGCTTTGCAACTGATATTTGAAGTCTGGCTGGCAGGGGGAGCAGTCTTCTGAGACTGAGCCCTCAACCTGTGGAATTTGATGCTATCTCCAGGTAGATAGTGTCAGAATTGAGTTGAACTGTTGGATATCCAGCTGGTGCCTGCTTGGTGTTGTGGCAGAAACACTCCCTGTACCTACATGGTGGAATTGGGTACAGAACCCCAAAATTGTGGGATATTTCTTTCCAACACAACATAATGAAGGCTAGGCTTGAACTTGTAATAAAGCTTCAATGATGACAGGCATCAAAGTACAATACAAAAAATAATTTTAAATTACCACAGAATTTACGAAATTCTACAGCTACTTTTCAAGATGCCTCGCTTTTAAATCTCACTTGCATTTAAAAGAGCAGAGGCAGTTTAACACCCATCTATGTTACCAGTAAAGGGGAGCAGAATATGCCACCCCAAAATGTAATCCATATGGTACCAATAGCATGGTTCTACTACAGTTTGATATCAGAACACTTTCCAAACTGGAGTAATGAATCCAAAACAATACCAAGGTCCATCATCAAATATTCAGTTCAACTGGGCCTGCAGGAAGCTCAGTCCAGCTTTTCTTAGGCTTCAGCTTAAAGAAGCTCTGTCCAGCTTCTTTTACCTTAGTCCAGCTTCTCAAAAATTGCTAAAAAGTTTTTGGTACCAAGCTTGCCACATGGCCAAATTTATGTGATGGGCAGATACCTGATATATACTTTCAGGCAGACTGAAAAAGCAGAAGTTAATATACAAAAATTAAACCAATAAATTTTACTGAAATATAGACTACATTGTCTTGATAGGCTCAAAACCCTGAAAATGTATTCTCATCATTTTTTTCTGAATTAATCATGGCCCACCTAGCCAAAAACAAAACTGCACCAATTAATAAATAACTGTAAAATTCCCCAAAATAGTGGAGTATATTTTTAACATGATGACTATTAGACTACCTAGAGAATTTGGCAGCTTGATCCATGAATCCATTGGAAACCATACTCTCTGTCAAACAACTTAATAATTTATGAACTTGGTCTTTGGATATGATAAATGATAGCCCAGCTGACATTCCCTGAGAGCATTTTTAAGAGAAATATTGTTGGATAGAAGGGATCATTGTTCTCCCTATGATTTTACTGTAATATTCTCTTAATTTCCTCAGGCAAACATAGCTTACTTGGTTACTACAGATGTAACATTTTTCTTTCTGTTTTTTCTCTGACTCTCATAGATGACGCTTCTGAAAGATGTACCGAGTCACTCTATCTCATGCTAGCATCCACCGGTCCTTGGAAAAATTATGGTGAAGTTACCCAAAGTAGAGTCTATAGTTTGTAATTAAAATTTTGCCCAGTCACTGAATATTGACTCATAATTTGTCAACGTGCCACTTTTTTAAAGCCGCCTTTTCCATTGTGCCAAAATTGGGTTTTCTCACACTTTCTTTTTTAATTCTGGAGAAGACCTTAATTTAACAGTGTGTTGTTGAAAGTCAGGCCTGAATTGGCTTCATTTTCCTGGACTGGCAATTAGAAGTAAAATAAACATAACCCTAATTTCCATTTGACTTTAAATATTAAGGCAGGAAATCTATTTTTTTTAAATATAAAATACTTTGAGAGATCAAGTTTCTCCCTGTGCCTTCCCACTAAATGTAATTTCCATCTTTATTGCTCTGACAAAAAATACACTCTTATCTTCCCTCCTCAAAACTTAAACAGACAGTTATATCCACCACAACTACCCTGAATACATTCACAAGAGACTGGATCTTTTGTTCTGTTCTGTTTTGCCTGTGTAGTTTACATTTTTTCCAGTTGGTTTTCATTTTTTACAATCAACATCTTTAGAAACCAAATAACTCTGTTGGGCTGTACTCCTACTGATATTCAGGAAAGATGAAAATGAGATTTTCATAGCTTAACACTGGAGATCTTGTAACTAGTTTAAAATCTAACTAAATTGCAGTATCATCTTAACTATTATTTTAATATTGCTTTTAAAGCAATATTAAAAAATACCTAGTGTGAACTCATCCCTTAATTCTTGATGAAAATTTACAACTGTCCAAGAGACTTTTACATTGGATTTCAACATTTCTTATTTGGACTAACAATATAATTTTTGCACTTTTCTCCCTGTTATATCTTTCTTCAACTAAATACCAAATTAGTGGAAGAGTTGCCTCTTTTTCCTCTTCTCCTACTCCATCTCCTTCTCCTCCTCCAATATAAATGTGATCATATCATCACTACTTGAATAACTTGGATGGATTCCATTTATTACAGATTAAATTTAAACTGTTTATCACAGTGTTAAGACTGCTTCTTTTTAACCCATGGTACCTTTCTGGTCACATCATGTCCACCAGCTCCTTAAGGCTACATATAATCACAATGATCCAGATCTTTGATTTTTAGCCACTAATTCAGCCCTGGTTTTGAGGGTTTCTTGGACAAAGATCAGTGACACACCCTTTGCTTGCTGGGTTTAATAAGTTATTTTTTTAAAGAAATCATTGCATTATATATATAACTACAGGAGGCCTATATTGCCAAATAGTTTACAACAGAATTTCCTTTATTTTATTCTCAAATTAATATTAAGAATACTCTGATATTGACATCTGATTCTCAGCTCCTTCCTTAACATTCTTCAAAAGCTTGAGATGTAAACTTACCCTATCCATTCACAATTTCTTAGGCAAGATGAGTAAAACTAAGGAATTCCCTTGAGCTTACATAATGGCTTTAATTATCTCTTATTTTAAAATGTTTGATAAGAGAGACATTCAGTTACAACATTTTCTTCTTGATTGGACCCTGAGAGATAGGTGGTCTCTATTCTAATAATAGAAATATTACAATTTGCTACATTGGAATATATGGCATTCAAATTTCAAGTCTTTCTTTTAAGATCTCATTTTCTTTTTTCAGTTTAGAAGCTGTGTACAATTTCTGAGGAATAAAATGGTCCAAACTATGTAGTACATTAGTCTCCTAGTGTTTATGTAACAAATATATCACTAGGAGGGTTATTACATGGCAAATGACAAGGAATTTAGATTTTTCTAAAGTTTTTAGGAACAAAGTTCTTATAGGCAGAATTTTGCCTCCCGTGATTTTCAACCCATGGTATTATGTTTGTGAATTTGTTATGCTCCCTAGCAAAAGGAATATTGCAGATGTAATTAAGGTTTTTAACCCATTCACTTAAAAGTGAAAAACTATCCTTGATTATCTAGCTGGACCCAATGTGTTTTATTTCATGGCAAATTATGCTCAGAGACTGAGCCAATGTTTTATTTAACATGGTTCACTGTGGGAATTGTAATAATTTCACAAACCAATAGCATATAGGATAATGTTTCTTTTTTTTTTTTATTTTAAATTTATTTATTTATTTATTTTTGTTTGTGCTGGGTTTTCGTTTCTGTGTGAGGGCTTTCTCTAGTTGTGGCGAGCGGGGGCCACTCTTCATCGCGGTGCGCGGGCCTCTCACTATCGCGGCCTCTCTTGTTGTGGAGCACAGGCTCCAGATGCACAGGCTCAGTAGTTGTGGCTCACGGGCCTAGGTGCTCCACGGCATGTGGGATCTTCCCAGACCAGGGCTCGAACCCGTGTCCCCTACATTGGCAGGCAAATTCTCAACCACTGCGCCACCAGGGAAGCCCCGGATAATGTTTCTTAAAAAGCCAATAAAGAACTAACATACTCCAAATCAATGACAGATTAATTGCACTATTTTTCCAGGCAAGGGGAGATGAAAAGAATAAAGTTCAAATTTACTTGAGGTATATCTTTCTATGAGCTGGTTCTCAGGAGAGACAGCTTAACCAACCATGAGCTGACTTCCAGCTGCCAGAGAAAAGAAAAGTTCCTTGTTGCTAGAGCAGGTTGCTAGGGAACCGAGATGCAGGTATTGGAGGGCAAGATGATGTCCTTCTAGGGGGTTGCAAGTCTTTCGCCACTGCTGGTTATGAGTCACCTCTTCAACTGCTAGAGCTAAGGTCCCAAGGTCTTCGGAGAGCTATTTAGATCAGCAAAGGGTAGCCTTGCCCAGACCAAACACTGATAGTCCTCACAAACTCTGAGTGTTTATAGTCAGTGTCACTTGACCATAGTTGCTTCATCATCTGTTCTTATTGATAAGCCTCCAACAGTGCCCCTTGGCAGCTGCGCTGCTGAGTGCTTATCAACAGCCAGATATGTGGATGATGACATCCTGACACAACAATTACACTTTTATATCAAAGCAAAAATTCATTCTTTTCTTTTTTGAATTTTATTTATTTTTTTATACAGCAGGTTCTTATTAGTTATCCATTTTATACATATTAGTGTATACATGTCAATCCCAATCTCCCAGTTCATCCCACCACCAGCCCCGCCCCCCGCCGCTTTCCCCCCTTGGTGTCCATATGTTTGTTCTCTACGTCTGTGTCTCTATCTCTGCCCTGCAAACTGGTTCATCTGTACCATTTTTCTAGGTTCCACATATATGCGTTAATATATGATATTTGTTTTTCTCTTTCTGACTTCCTTCACTCTGTATGACAGTCTCTAGATCCATTCACGTCTCTACAAATGACCCAAATTCATTCCTTTTTATGGCTGAGTAATATTCCATTGTATATATGTACCACATTTTCTTTATCCATTTGTCTGTCGATGGGCATTTAGGTTGCTTCCATGGAAGCAACCATGACCTGGCTATTGTAAACGGTGCTGCAGTGAACATTGGGGTGCATGTGTCTTTTTGAATTATGGTTTTCTCTGGGTATATGTCCAGTAGTGGGATTGCTGGGTCGTATGGTAATTCTATTTTTAGTTTTTTAAGGAACCTCCATACTGTTTTCCATAGTGGCTGTATCAATTTACATTCCCACCAACAGTGCAAGAGGGTTCCCTTTTCTCCACACCCTCTCCAGCATTTGTTGTTTGTAGATTTTTTGATGATGCCCATTCTAACTGGTGTGAGGTGATACCTCATTGTAAAAAACTTCATTCTTAGATCAAAACAACTTCACTCCTAAAAATAACATTTTTTTGTCACTGGCAAGTGGGTTTGAAATCTTATCAAACCACTACACAACACAATGTAATCACTTGAGGTATTGAAAACAGAGAACTTTTTCTGACAGGTGACAGAAGGGGAAGTCAAAGAGATTCCAAGTTTAAGAGGGACTTAACCTGACATTGCTGGAGGGCAACCCCAAGGAAAGCATGAGAAGGGATGAAGTCAGCATCTAGGAGCAAAGACTGGCCCCCAGACTGAAAACCAGAAAGAAACAGTTCTATACCCAGGAGGAACTAAATTTGGCCAATAATCTGAATGAGCTTGGGAGCAGATTCTTTCCTAGGGCTCCAGTAAGGAACAAAACCCTGCTGACACTTTGATTTCAGCTTTGTGAGTCCCTAAGCAGAGAACCAGTTGAGGTCACCCAGACATCTGATCTACAGAAGCTGCTGTGAAATGACAAATTTGTTTTGTTTTAAAACAAAGGGCCAGGTATATGGTAACCTGTCAAGGCAGCGATAAAAAACTAATACAGTATCTTCTTTCATTCCTTACATTGTTCTTTATCACTCTATCTTCCTGCCAAAATACTATTCATTTTTTTAAGGTCCAATTCATATGTCAAATACTTGATCTTTCCATTCTGAGAAATCATTATTCCTATATAACTGTTAACCAAAATTTTAGCAATGGAGACCTGATTGAAATAAAAAGATGTTTATTTGGGGTTTGTTAGGAGCCCAGGAGACAAAGATTCAAGAAGCATTACAAAATAGAGGGGAACTTATAAAGGCAAAAAATGCAAGGTTACAGTTAGTCATATAGTGTTTATCAAGACTTATAACTGGAGTCAGCAAGAAGTAAGGATGCTTAATAAGTAAAGACTGGTTGGGGTTCAAAACGGTTACATAGGTACAAGGGAAGACTTTGAGACTGTGAGGTTGCAGCTGGCAGGTGTTGTTCTGAATACTGTTGGTGGTGTCCTAGGGTCTGGTACAATTCAAAGACAGCTCAAGATTTCAGTGGTGCAGAGACATGTCTGAGACCAGATCCTCAATGGCCCACCCAACTCCATTTTTGCATGCCTGAACTGTGATTACGCCATTATAATTTCAATTTGTCATCATTACAGTCCTGTGTATTTGTATAACAAGTATGTGCATACTTGTCTTTCTCACTAAATTCTGTTGTTGAAGATGGTTCTGTAATCACCTATCTATTTCATACATCTGTCTGCTTCGGTACCTAGTCTGATACATCATCAACTTTCTAAATATATAATATGTTTCATTGAAATGAGTCCATATATTTATCCATTCAGACCTTCTTTTTCTTCCAGATTTTCTAGATGTCTTCTTTTATTTCATTCAATAATCTTCATTAAGGGCATATTCTATACCAGAATATCTGTTCAATAGGGGAAGCCCATGAACAGCACAAGCATCTTCTCTGCCCTGGTTAGAATTCTAATAAGTTCCCGTTGAGAAGATCCAATTACCATAAATGAAAATAATGATTTCAGATAGCGATGCTCAATCAGATGGTCGATGATATCATTGACAATAAGAGGGGAGACTGTGATTGAGAGTAGGATAGGCTTTTCCAAGGATATGACCTTGAAGCTGAGACCAGAAGTGTTTCAAGGAGCCAATATGTGGAGATCTGAGCAAAGACTGTCCAGGCTCAGGGAATAATAATTGTAAAATGATGTTGAGAATAAGCTTGAAATGCTTGAAGAAGAGGAAGACTTCCTTAGTAGGAAGCAAACCTGTGCCAGAAAGAAGATATTTCAGCCTATATTAATAGATCTTAAAGGGAATAAAGGGGGGGAGGAGAAGAGAAATAAGTGAGGGAGATTAAGAGGTACAAACTTCCAGGTGCAAAATAAATGAGTTACAGGTATGAAATGTACAGTGTGGGGGATATAGTCAATAACTATGTAACATTTTTGTATGGTGACAGATGGTAGCTAGACTTATCATGGTGATCATTTTGAACTGTATAGAAATATTGAATCATTATGTTGTGTACCAGGAACTAGTATAGTGTTGTAGGTCAATTATACTTGAAAAACAAACTCACAGAAAAAGAGATCAGATTTTTGGGGCCAGAGGCAGTGGCGGGTGGGGGTGGGAGGGAACTGGCTGAAGGTACAAACTTCCACTTGTAAGATAAATAAGTACTAGAGATGTAATGTACAACATGACAAATATAATTAACACTGCTGTATGTTATATATGAAAGTTGTTAAGAGTAAATCCTGAGTTCTCATCACAAGGAAAAAAATAGTTTTTTCTATTTTTTAGATTTTCTATCTATATGATGGGAGTTCACTAAACTTGTGATAAGTCAAATCAGTATACCTTAAACTTAGACAGTGTTGTATGTTAATTATATCTCAATAAAACTGGAAGGAAAAAAAGGGAGTAATTGTCTCTGGTTAATCTCTGTGCCAGCAAGAACTAACCAAGATTGTGACCTCTATTATTTGAACTAATTAATTGGATTCTAAATAGAGTCAATATAAAAGAGCTAAAATAGTGCATTATGTCTGTTTGAAGATATCATGCCCCCATCAGAGAGTTTTGTGATGTGAACACAGAGCCCACATGATTTTGTTTTTACATATAAAATTTCTGTTGCATTTTTTTCAGTTACAGAAAAAAAATCAGTAAATCCTAATGAATATATTATCTCCAAATTTGTCTTATAATCACCTTTTTTTCTTAAAAAAGTATGCCTCTATATATAATTGTAAAATATATGTTTGTACAATTAAACTGAAATATTCTAGAACATGACACTAAGTAGTTTTGAACTGATCTCACCTACAAATCACAGGAGTTGAAGAAAGTACTCTCTGATCTTCTTTCAGCTCTACAAAAACAGTAAGTTGTGTTTTAGCTGTATACATATCTACACATGATAACATAAAAATACTGCATTCTTCCAGGAACGTTTTATCTAAAAGAGCTACACTGCAGTGTTTAAAAGGTAACTGAGAATCACAGATTTCAACCGCTCATCCACAGTGAGAATTTTAACCTTTTTTGAGTTATCCAAGTATTCAAAACTGTATGTCTACGAATACATGACAAAATAGATGATTAGAGAGACCAAACTTTAGCCCATGTTTGACTACTCAAAATTAAAAGTTCTATTGAAAAATTATGATGTTAATTGCATGGTCTGGAGCAGCCAATCATGAAAAATTAAGGTAGTAATTGTATACTTTAGGATGTCCACATATTTTCCTCCCTTATCTATGGTTGTCTTCTTGACAATTTATTCATATAGTCTGCCTTAAAATTTCATTTTACTTTAAAACATAAGACTTTTGACTTAGGTGGCAGAAACCCCCAGGGAACAGGAATACAATGTTTCAAAAACTTAAACCAAGGAAATGAATTTCCTACCCTGACTTGTGGCTGTCACATTCTTCTCTTAGAGCTAGACCATGTAACTTTTTACAAACTGAGTATTTCTGGATGCTTACTCTCCATCATCACTTGGTCCTCTCTCTTGTTTGAAATTCTTGGACTAGTTTAAAGGGTGAAAACGCCCACAGTCCAATCCTTACTGCCTTACATTTGCTGTAGTTCTGCCACTGTGAAAACCTTTGTCTAAGTTTCAAATTTCACCTCTTCAGTTTCCAGTGGGTTCATGTTGAACAGTCTGTGAACCACATACTGAATTCCAAGCCCTCACTTGGCATATCGGCTAACTGGAGATATATGGCATTTCACCCTTATCCTGGGCTCACAGGTTCTAGCTCATTCCTCACACACTTTTTGCCTAAAGCATTAAAATTTTCTCTGAATAATTCAATATACATATAATATATATACATACATATATGAAATATATATGTATACAGAATTCTTAGAGCTCAACAGCAGGCCATTCATTTTTATGTCTTCTTTTCCTTTTCTTTCTGTTCTTTCTTCCTTTCTTTCCTTCCTTCCTCTCTCTCCTTCCCTCTCTCCCTTCCTCTTTTTCTTCCTTTTTCTTTCTTTCTTTCTTCTTTCTCTCTCTAGCTTTCTTTTGTTCTTCCCCTCATTTTTACTACCAAAACACAAAGGCCTTATTTTTAATATTTGATTTTAATTTTCCTAGAAAACATCTACTATTTACTTTCCTACTTTTTCTCTGAAAACTTCTTACCATTCTTTTATTCTTAGTGTGAGAAAAGAATTTTGTGCAATATTTTATCTTTCAATATTGCCTTTTAAAGCATGCACAAGTAGATTGAATATTTAATGTATAACTACTAAACACAAATGTTCAGCTCCCAGAAAATATACCATACATGAAAACTGGCAGCCAAGAATAGTAAGAATGGAGTAACCACTGCTAATATGTGTCAACAAAGTTTTACAATATAAAATCTTGTGTCCTTTACTGATAAAACTAAACCTGAAGCTTAGTTTTTCCTTTATTGATAACTGTATTTTCTGATATAAATTAAATCACACTAGTTATGCAGTTAACAGTTTACTTTTATTGCAAAAGTAAACTGTTAACTGCATAACTAGTGTGATTTAATTTATAGTGCCCTGGTTATGAGCAAAGACTCTGGAACCAGACCCTGGTGTTGAAATCCCTTCAGGACCTAAGAGTATACACTGCTGCAGAATTTAGTAAGCTTCTCACTGTCTTAATTTCTGTTTTTGATAAATGGGAATAATAGTAATAATTATAAATACACATATATAATGAATAGAAGATAATCAGAATATATATATTAATATATAGTTTATATATTTTTAAATATATATTTACATATATATGTTTTTCTCATCAACACTGGGCAGATGAGATCAACAGCGGTTAATTAACCACATATATCACAGCCTGGTGGAGAAGGACATTGCTCCTTACAGAGCCACTCAGAGGTTGCATTTGGGAATAGAGTGAACAAGTAGGAGCTGTGAAGGGCAAGCTTTATAGTCACAAGACTGGGAGTTGGGCCCTGATCTCTGCAGAAAGATGTGATTGACTCGTCTGAATCATTTTGTGGGCTGGCCAGGAAATAAAACCTGCTAGGTTCAAGACCAAGTAAAAAACAATTTGTTCAACTGATAGGGAAAATAGCTGGGTGGGAGCAACTTATGTGGAGGAGGGGCAACAGAGAGAGATTAGGCAACAAAAGAAGTCAAACTGTGCTATGAGCCCAACAAAGTCTTGTCCTAGCCCACCCAGACCTTTGCGGCACATGTGATCCATGAGAATTTTCACAGGTGGCCCAGCATGGCGCTGATATACCCTCTTACTGCAGTCAGTCTTTGGATAGTCACCCAGGAAGATGTACCCTTGATAAAGTCAGTTATTTGCAGCTGAGACAAGCCCTAAAGAGTTAATGGCCGTCTGCTGACCACACTTAAAACACCTGGGAAAGAGATCCTTCCTTGTAGGGCAAACTGGATGGTGCAACTCTATCCAACACAGTATATTCCTTACACCACTAAGATTCTCTTCATATATTTGGAACCAGCTCCTTCAAGATTCCACTAGGCTTCTCTTCCTTGGGAAAACTTAAGAAACAAGAGTTAATAGTATGACTGAAGTTCCTAGCTTCTGCAGCTGATCTTAGGTCTTTATACTGACACTCATCACCTCCCCTATGATTCATCATCAGATCCCTGCACCTTCAGTTTTTACTTCTGATTGGTCACTTACCTATGAGTGTGACCTAAGCCTTAATTATTGTTGCTATCTTTACATAAAGTTAAAATGTATATAGATGAGAAAGAACAGGTTATTTAAGATAATTGATCTAAAAACATTTATACATATATTTACTAGAATTCAAAATTTTGTTTAGGCATTAAAGAAAAATGGGGAAATTAAGGAAATAATCTTTAAAGCAAGAAAGGAGGCATAGAAGGAAAGCAGGAAAGAGAAAAAAAGGACCGTCAAATATCCTATGCTTTCAGAGAATTAGTGCATTGACGCTTAAGATATTGAGTTGTTGAGTTTCTTTCCTACCACTAAGAATTGCCAGAACAATATACATAATGTGTAGGCATTATGTCACATACACATCAAAATGTTTGGCATATTTTATATATCCAGTTTTTAAAACAGACTAAACATGGAAATAGAACTATAAAGCAACACTTAAGCCTTTTGATCTGGGCATTAAATTCTGAGGAAAAGTGATTTCGTTTTCTTAATAGAAGCCTGTTCATTACATAAGGCCAAGCTGAGAAGTGTTGGTGTATTTTTTTCATCCTTAGTGCTATATTACAGCATTCCACTGACAGTAAAGTATCTCCTGCTGTGACAAGTATTGATCTTATTTCTCCTTTGAGACTCCTAACAAGCCAAACTGTAGCTTCCTAAAATATTCATCTGGAGCAGTGGTTTGTCAGAACTATAAGTTAGCAAGAAATTTACTTTTATTCTCACTTGGAAAAATAAAACACAATTAGTATTCTCCATGTATTTGCTGACTACATAATTGCTTTATCAGCTAAATGACTGAATGAGCCAAAAATTGAAGTCAAGATTCTTTTTCATTTTCCTTAAGTATACATGTGCTTTTGTCTAGTAAGAAGAATAATCAATGTTTTCATATATGATAATATAAAACTGAGGGATATGAGCAAAACTGAGAAAATGACAGAGCTATAAATCTATCATGAAATATTTTAGTGCATAGTTTTATTTTATACACAAATGTACATTCAATTAAATAGTTTGCCTAAATAAGAAAGCAGGAACATATATTTAACTATGTCTCTTTATTTCTTACTCATACCATGGTTTTATAAAAATCATAAATGAATATAGTGATTGAAAGCAGAAAGCTAGAGCATATTGTTGATGAGATTTAATTAGTACATTAATAGAAGTTTACAGATAATGATATAATAGTTTTTAAAAATAAAATTACTAATGATATTTGGTCTAGGGAATTGTTATAAAAATAAGAATATAAGTGTCTGGAATATTAGAAATTACTACATTACATAACAAGCAAATAAATATAGGACACGTTTAAAGAAAATTGCAGATTTTGCAATGGAAATCCATTCTTAAAAGACATAGTTCAAGTTTCCTCAAACTTTTTAATAATATGGTATGTTTTCATATTCAAACTTGGGAACATCCCAGTATTAATTTTAATCTCTTGAAATGACACTATATATGTAACTAAATCTATTCAATTAGTATTTAGGAGTAAGTTATTTAGTAGTTAATAGAACCAAGTATAGAAATGAAGTAATAGAAAATGGCTTATTTAATCCTTTTACTCAGACTTGTAGGCATCAGAATTCTAAATCATACTACATAGGAAGAAAGTAGTCTACTTAAAAAAAAAAACTTTAAAAAATGAAGGAAAATATAAAAGATTCCATGATCATGAGTAATCACAATCAACATCTGAAATATGTAATGTGTCATTCAAAGCTTTTATTTAGTTTATTTTTTTTTAATTTATTTATTTAATTTATTTATTTTTGGCTGCGTTGGGTCTTCATTGCTGCGTGTGGTCTTTCTCTAGTTGCGGTGAGTGGGGGCTACTCTTCGTTGTGGAGCGCGGGCTTCTTGTTGCGGTGGCCTCTCCTGTTGCGGAGCACAGGTTCTAGGCACACGGGTTTCAGTAGTTGTGGTACACAGGCTCAGTAGTTGTAGCTCCTGGGCTCTAGAGTGCAGGCTCAGTAGTTGTGGCGCACAGGCTTAGTTGCTCCGTGGCATGTGGGATCATCCCGGACCAGAGCTTGAACCCATGTCCCCTGCATTGACAGGCAGATTCTTAACCACTGCACCACCAGGGAAGCCCTCAAAGCCTTTATTTATTTTAAATCTATTCTATTCTGACCCTTATGTGAAAATGTTGTTCTCTACCTTATACTCAAATTATCAACTACATTTTCAATGTCTTTTTAGTTGGAAATCACATATTGCACAATAACTTTCCAACCTTTGAAGAAAAACTGCCTGTATATGTTACACACACTGTAGAGACATACTACCATCACACACTGAGTTGTCTTCATCCGTGGCGCCAAGTCTTAGGACTGGTAAGAGTATATTCATATAGTTGAGTACTGAAAATGTCCCAGATATTTATGTATTAGAATTAACAAAATTTTCTTTTATATATAAGGCTTGTAATACCAACTTTCACCCCAAAAGAATGGAATAAAATTGTATCCATCTCAAGTAAGGAAAGAAAAATAAGAAAAATTTTCCTCTCTGGAGAAACTTCTTTGTCAATCACCAAACAGATGTCTGGTACAAGAAATAGAGTGTACACCCATGTAACTGGGATTCATTCACAGTGTCTCTTGTGAATTTTTGTTTGTTTTGGCAAATAAATATAAAAAATCAAACCAGAAACTAAATACACCTTAAATTGACTTTAAAAATTCCAAACATCTTAAATCCCACAGAAGGAGGGCAAAAACTTATGCATCCGTTCATGGATAAATCTGTAGCCCAGGTTTCAGAGTAGATCACAAAATTTCCACAGAGTAGTACCGTGAGTTGCATGAAATTATCGCTAACACAAATTTAACACAATGTGTCATCTGCACAGTCACATATAATGCTTTAGACATCTCGTTTATTACATATGGGAAAGTTGGAAACACTATTTTCAACTGTGGTATGGCTGATTTTCTAGTAATTCCTCATGGGTGTTCACATGTCTTATTTGATGGGATTCCTAATTACAATTTCTGGCTTTTGGTACATTTTAATACAAAATTTTTCTGTAAGGTTTGCAAAATTTCAACATTTTCCGGATTAAAAAACAAAAGTATTTTTATTTAATTAAGGAAGAGAATCCTTTATAACAGCATCAAGATTTATAACTATTTTTTTCCATTTTATAGTATCCATGCTGAGGGTTATTTGATTTATGGAATCTGTTTATATATATATATATATATATATATATATATATATACACACACACACATACATACATACCAATTCATGTAACATTTCATAAAAAGAAAATTCTTTCTCCAGTTATACACTAGAAAATGTCTAGTGCCATTTGGGAATAAAAGTAGGTAATGAAATATTACATTAAGTGTTTATGTGTGGGGGGACCTTCAAGATGGCAGAGGACTAAGACGTGGAGATCACCTTCCTCCCCACAAATACATCAAAAATACATCTACATGTGGAACAACTCCTTCAGAATACCTACTGAACACTGGCAGAAAACCTCAGACCTCCCAAAAGGCAAGAAAATCTCCACGTACCTGGGTAGGGCAAAAGAAAAAAGAAAAAACAGAGACAAAAGAATAGGGGTGGGACCTGCACCAGTGGGAGGGAGCTGTGAAGGAGGAAAAGTTTCCACACACTAGGAAGCCCCTTCCCTGGCGGCAACAGAGGGTGGGTGGTGGGGGGGAAGCTTCAGAGCCACAGAGGAGAGCGCAGCAACAGGGGTGCAGAGGGCAAAGCGGAGAGATTCCCGCACAGAGTATTGGCGCCGACCAGCACTCACCAGCCTGAGAGGCTTGTCTGCTCACCCGCCAGGGCGGGTGGGGGCTGGGAGCTGAGGCTTGGGTTTTGGAGGTCAGACCCCAGGGAGAGGACTGGGGTTGGCTGCATGAACACAGCCTGAAGGGGACTAGTGTGCCACAGCTAGCTGGGAGGGAGTCCAGGAAAAAGTCTGCCTAAAAAACTGCCTAAGAGGCAAGAGACCATTGTTTCAGGGTGCCAAGAAGAGGGGATTACTTCCCTGTTTGCCCACAGAAGGCAGAGCACCGCCTAAAGGAGCTCCAGAGATGGGCATGAGCCGCAGCTATCAGCTCGGACACCAGAGACAAGATGGGCATGAAACGCTAAAGCTGCTGCTGCAGCCACCAAGAATCCTGTGTGCAAGTACAGGTCACAATCCACAGTGCCACCAGGAGGAGCCTGTGCAGCCCACCACTGCCAGGGTCCCGTAAGCCAGGGACAGCTTCCCCAGGAGACCACATGGGGTGCTTCAGGCTGTTGCAACATCATGCTGGCCTCTGCCGCCGCAGGCTCACCCCACATTTCAATTACTATTACCATGCCCCTCCCACTGCCCAGCCTGAGTGAGCCAAAGCTCCCTAATCAGCCACTGATTTAAACCCCTCCTGTCTGGGGGGGGAACAGATGTCTGAGGGCAACCTACACGCAGAGGTGGGGTCAAAACCAAAGCTGAACCCCAAGAGCTGTGTGAACAAAGAAGAGAAAGGGAAATTTCCCCATGCAGCCTCAGGAGCAGCGAATTAAATCCCCACAATCAACCTGATGTACCCTGCAACTGTGGGATACCTGAATAGACAACAAATCATGCCAAAATTGAGGCAGTGGACTTTGGGAACAACTGTAGACTTGGGGTTTCCTGTCTACGACTGACTTGTTTCTGATTTTTATGTTTATCTTAGTATAGTTTTCAGCGGTTGTTATCATTGGTTGATTTGTTTATCGGTGTGGTTGCTCTCTTCTTTTTTTTATTACGTTTTTACTTTAATAATTTTTCTCTAGCTTTTTATTTTAATAATTTTATTTTGTTTTATTATTTTTTTCTTTTTTTTCTCACTTTTCTTCTGAGTCGTGTGGCTGACTGGGTCTTGGTGCTCCGGCTTGGTGTCAGGCCTGGTCCTCTGAGGTGGGAGAGCTGAGTTCAGAACATTTGACCACCAGAGACCTCACGGCGCCACGTAATATCAATCAGCGAGAGCTCTCCCAGAGATTCCCATCTCAACGCTAATACCCAACACCACCCAACAGCCAGCACACTCCAGAGCGGGATGCACCATGCCAAACAACTAGCAAGACAGGAACACAACCCCACCCATTAGCAGAGAGGATGCCTAAAATCATAAAAGTTTACAGACACCACAAAACATGCCACCAGACACAGCCCTGCCTACCACAAAGACAAGATCCAGCTCCACCCACAACACAGGCACCAGTCCCCTCCACCAGGAAGCCTACACAAGCCCCTGAACTAACCTTACCCACTGGGGGCAGACACCAAAAACAACAGGAATTACAAACCTGCATCCTGCGAAAAGGAGACCCCAAACACAGTAAGTTAAGCAAAGTGAGAAGACATAGAAATACACAGCAGATGAAGTAGGAAGGTAAAAACCCACCAGACCTAACAAATGAAGAGGAAATAGGCAGTCTACCTGAAAAAGAATTCAGAGTAATGATAGTAAAGATGATCCAAAATCTTGGAAATAGAAAGGAGAAAATACAAGAAACATTTAACAAGGACCAAGAAGAACTAAAGAGCAAGCAATGATGAACAACATAGTAAATGAAACTAAAATTCTCTAGAAGGAATCAATAGCAGAAAAACAGAGGCAGAAGAACAGATAAGTGACCTGGAAGATAAAATAGTGGAAATAACTATGGCAGAGCAGAATAAAGAAAAAAGAATGAAAACAATTGAGGACAGTCTCAGAGACCTCTGGGACAACATTAAATGCACCAACATTCGAATTATAGGGGTCCCACAAGAAGAAGAGAAAAAGAAAGGGTCTACGAAAATATTTGAAGAGATTATAGTTGAAAACTTCCCTAATATGGGAAAGGAAATAGTCAATCAAGTCTAGGAAACACAGAGAGTCCCATACAGGATAAATCCAAGGAGAAACACACCAAGACACATATTAATCAAACTATCAAAAATTAAAGAAAAAGAAAAAATATTAAAGCAGCAAGGGAAAAGCAACAAATAGCATACAAGGGAAACCCCATAAGGTTAATGGTTGATCCTTCAGCAGAAACACGGCAAACCAAAAGAGAGTGGAAGGACCTATTTAAAGTGATGAAAGGGAACAACCTACAACCAAGATTACTCTACCAAGCAAGGATCTCATTCAGATTCAATGGAGAATTTAAAACCTTTACAGACAAGCAAAAGTTAAGAGAATTCAGCACCACCAAACCAGGTTTACAACAAATGCTAAGGAACTTCTCTACACAGGAAACACAAGAGAAGGAAAAGACCTACAAAAACACACCCAAAACAATTAAGAAAATGGTAATAGGAACATAAATATTGATAATTACCTTAATTGTAAATGGATTAAATGCTCCAACCAAAAGACATAGACTGGCTGAATGGATACAAAAACAAGACCCATATATATGCTGTCTACAAGAAACCCACTTCAGATTCAGGGACACATACAGACTGAACGTAAGGGGATGGAAAAAGATATTCCATGCAAATGGAAATCAAAAGAAAGCTGGAGTAGCAATTCTCATATCAGACAAAATAGACTTTAAAATAAAGACTATTACAAGAGACAAAGAAGGACACTACATAATGATCAAGGGATCAATCCAAGAAAAAGATATAACAATGGTAAATACTTATGCACCCAATATAGGAGCACCTCAATACATAAGGCAAATACTAACAGCTATAAAAGGGGAATTCGACAGTAACACAATCATTGCAGGGGACTTTAACACCCCACTTTCAACAATGGACAGATTATCCAACATGAAAATAAATAAGGAAACACAAGCTTTAAATGATACATTAAACAAGATGGACTAAAATGATATTTATAGGACATTCCATCCAAAAACAACACAATACACTTTCTTCTCAAGTGCTCATGGAACATTCTCCAGGGTACACCATATCTTGGGTCAAAAATCAAACCTTGGTAAATTTAAGAAAATTGAAATCGTATCAAGTACCTTTTCTGACCACAACGTTATGAGACTAGATATCAATTACAGAAAGAAAACTTTAAAAAATACAAACACATGGAGGCTAAACAATACACTACTTAATAACCAACAGATCACTGAAGAAATCAAAGAGGAAATCAAAAAATACCTAGAAACAAATGACAATGAAAACACGATGACCCAAAACCTATGGGATGCAGCAAAAGCAGGTCTAAGAGGAAAGTTTATAGCAATACAATCCTACCTCAAGAAACAGGAAACATCTCAAATAAACAACCTAACCTTACACCTAAAGCAACTAGAAAAAGAAGAAAAAAAACCCGGAAGTTAGCCTAAGAAAAGAAATCATAAAGATCAGATCAGAAATAAATGAAAAAGAAATGAAGGAAACAATAGCAAATATCAACAAAACTAAAAGTTGGTTCTTTGAGAAGATAAACAAAATTGATAAACCATTAGCCAGACTCATTAAGAAAAAAAGGGGGAAAACTCAAATCAACAGAATTAGAAATGAAAAAGGAGAACTAACAACTGACACTGCAGAAATACAAAGGATCATGAGAGATTACTACAAGCAACTATACGCCAATAAAATGGACAACCTGGAAGAACTGGACAAATTCTTAGAAAAGCACAACCTTCCGAAACTGAACCCGGAAGAAATAGAAAATATAAACAGAACAATCACAAGCACTGAAATTGAGACTGTGATTAAAAATCTTCCAACAAACAAAAGCCCAGGACCAGATAGCTTCAGAGGTGAATTCTATCAAGCATTTAGAGAAGGGCTAACACTTAACCTTCTCAAACTCTTCCAGAACATAGCAGAGGGAGGAACACTCCCAAACTCACTCTACAAGGCCATCCGTCACCCTGATACCAAAACCAGACAAAGATGTCAGAAAAAAAGAGAACTACAGGCCAATATCACTGATGAACAAAGATGCAAAAATCCTCAACAAAATACTAGCAAACAGAATCCAACAGCACATTAAAAGGACATACACCATGATCAAGTGGGGTTTATCTCAGGAATGCAAGGATTCTTCAATATACACAAATCAATCAAAGTGATACACCATACTAATAAACTGAAGGATAAAAACCATATGATAATCTAACAGATACAGAAAAAGCTTTCGACAAAATTCAACACCCACTTATGATAAAAACTCTGCAGAAGGTAGGCAAAGAGGGAACCTACCTCAACCTAATAAAGGCCATATACGACAAACCCACAGCCAACATCATTCTCAATGGTGAAAAACTGAAAGCATTTCCTCTAAGATCAGGAACAAGACAAGCTTGCCCACTCTCACCATTATTATCCACCATAGTTTTGGAAGTTTTATCCACGGCAATCAGATAAGAAAAAGAAATTAAAGGAATGCAAATCAGGAAAGAAGAAGAATAACTGTCACTGTTTGCAGATGACATGATACTATACATAGAGAATCCTAAATAAGCTACCAGAAACTCCTAGAGCTAATCAATGAATTTGGTAAAGGAGCAGGATACAAAATTAATGCACATAAATCTCTTGCACTCCTATGCACTAATGATGAAAAATCTGAAAGAGAAATTAAGGAAACACTCCCATTTACCATTGCAACAAAAAGAATAAAATACCTAGGAATAAACCTACCTAAGGAGACAAAACACCTGTATGCAGAAAACTATAAGACACTGATGAAAGAAATTAAAGATGATACAAACAAATGGAGAGATATAACATGTTCTTGAACTGGAAGAATCAACATTGTGAAAATGACTATACTATCCAAAGCAATCTACAGATTCAGTGCAATCCCTATCAAACTCCCAATGGCAATTTTGACAGAACTAGAACAAAAAATTTCACAATTTGTATGGAAACACAAAAGACCCTGAATAGCCAAAGCAATCTTGAGAAAGAAAAATGGAGCTGGAGGAATCAGGTTCCCTGACTTCAGACTATACTACAAAGCTACAGTAATGAAGGCCATATGGTACTGGCACAAAAACAGAAAGATAGATCAATGGAACAGGATAGAAAGCCCAGAGATAAACCCATGCACATATGGTCACCTTATCTTTGATAAAGGAGGCAAGATATACAACAGAGAAAAGACAGCCTCTTCAATAAGTGGTACTGGGAAAACTGGACAACTACATGTAAAAGAATGAAGTTAGAACACTTCCTAACATCATGCACAAAATTCAACTCAAAATGGATTAAAGACCTAAATGTAAGGTCAGACACTATAAAACTCTCAGAGGAAAACGTAGGAAGAACACTCTATCACATAAATCACAGCAAGATCCTTTTCGACCCACCTCCTAGAGAAATGGCAATAAAAACAAAAATAAACAAATGGGACTTAATGAAACTTAAAAGCTTTTGCACAGCAAAGGAAACCATAAACAAGATGAAAAGACAACCCTCAGAATGGGACAAAATATTTGCAAACGAAGAAACTGACAAAGGATTAATCTCCAACATATACAAGCAGCTCATGGAGCTCAATATCAAAAAAACAAACAACCCAATACAAAAATGGGCAGAAGACCTAAATAGACATTTCTCCAAAGAAGATATACAGATTGCCAACAGACACATGAAAGGATGCTCACATCACTAATCATTAGAGAAATGGAAATCAAAACTACAATGAGGTATCACCTCACACCAGTCAGAATGGCCATGATCAAAAAATCTACCAACAATAAATGCTGGAGAGGGTGTGGAGAAAAGGGAACCCTCTTGCACTGTTGGTGGGAATGTAAATTGATACAGCCACTATGGAGATCAGTATGGATGTTCCTTATAAACTAAAAATAGAACTACCATATGACCTAGCAACCCCACTACTGGGCATATACCCTGAGAAAACCATAGTTCAAGAAGAGTCATGTCCCACAGTGATCATTGCAGCACTATTTACAATAGCCAGGACATGGAAGCAACCTACGTGTCCATCTTCAGATGACTGAATAAAGATGTGGCCCATATATACAATGGAATATTGCTCAGCCATAAAAAGAAATGAAACTGAGTTATTTGTAGTGAGGTGGATAGACCTAGAGTCTGTCATACAGAGTGAAGTAAGTCAGAAAGAGAGAAATAAATACGGTATGCTAACACGTATATATGGAATCGAAAAAAAAAAAAATGGTTCTGCTGAACCTAGGGACAGGACAGGAATAAAGACGCAGATGTAGAGAATGTACTTGAGGACATGGGGAGGGGTAAGTGTATGCTGGGACTAAGTGAAAGAGTAGCACTGACATATATACACTACCAAATGTAAAATAGATAGCCAGTGGGAAGCAGTTTCATGGCACAGGCAGATTAGCTTGGTGCTTTGTGACCACCTACAGGGGTGGGATAGGGAGGGTGGGAGGGAGATGCAAGGGGGAGGGGATATGGGGATATACTTATCCATATAGCTGATTCACTTTGTTATAGAGCAGAAACTAACAGAACATTGTAAAGCAATTATACTCCAGTAAAGATGTTAAATTAAAAAGAAAAAGAGTTTATGTGTGTCTTTTAAGTCTATGTTTAAAATAAATATTTAATTTAACATATGCCATTATATTTGTGTGATTGTATAGTATACAGGCCATAACTTATTTTGTCTTTTTAAATTCACTTCAGTTTAATGTACAAAGGTACATTGAATGTATTATTCTAATTAAATAAATAAGATATATTTCCTAATATATCTCATGTAGTACATATATACAGTGGAATATTAGTCAGCCATAAAAAAGAACAAAATAATGCCATTTGCAGTGCATGGATGGACCTAGAGATTGTCATATTGAGTGAAGTAAGTCAGAGAGAGATAAATATCATGGTATCACTTATACTTGAAATCTAAAATAATAGTACAAATGAACTTATTCACAAAACAGAAATAGAGTCACAGATGTAAAAAACAAACTTACGGTTACCAGGGGGGAAAGGGTGGGGAAGGATAAATTGGGAGATTGAGACTGACATATACACACTACTATACATAAAACAGATAACTAATAAAGATCTACTGTATAGCACAGAGAACTCTACTCAATACTCTGCAATGACCTACATGGGGAAAGAATCTAAAAAAGAGTGGATATACATATACGTATAACTGATTCACTTTGCTGTATTCCTGAAACTAACACAACATTGTAAATTAACTATACTCCAAAAAATTTTAAAAGATAAAAAATAAAAATTATTTGATATACTGAGTGATGACCCTCTCCTTCCAATATGTAGACAAAACAACAATTGCATCAATTGATTTCTCAGTATCAGTCAAAAGGATTGAATATGCCTTCTCCTACTTAGCTTCTGTGATTCTTTTTTTTTTTTTTTTTTTGAGATTTCAACATCCCTGTTTATTCCCTTTGTTTTTCTTTTTGGTTTCATCTCCCTTTCCCAAATAAATAACTAATGCATGGTTTCCAAGGGGACTCATTGTGGATTTTCTACTTTTCTGTCGCTACATGATTTCCTTAAATTGTAGTATTAAATAACATGATTTAAATAACATATATTCTTATGAAACAATAATTACATATACAACTCAAATTACTTCTTTTGCTCTAAAAAATTACTTATATAGTACCTATATGTGTAACCTACAATATAATAATGTGTCCAAAACAGAACTGCCAATTTATTCTCTCAAATCTTCTTTTCTAACATATTATATTTGCTTAATCAGAGTAAATTATATCAGCAGCAATTTAGTTACTCACATTGAAAACATTCAAGTGATCCTCAATGTAATACTTTTCCTCACCATCCCACACTTCAAGTCCACTTAATCTCCAACATCTTTCCATTTCTCTTGATATAACTTAGCCTACATCTTTCCATTTCTCTTGATATAACTTAGCCCAGATACTCTCATTTGTCTCCTTGATTATGCCAACAATCTCTTAAAAGTCTCCTGTCTTGTTTTGTTATTTCAATTTTGTCTCCTTTCATCCATTAAAAAAAAAAGGTTTTAATTTATATTAGTTTTAGATTTACAGTAAAGTTGTGAAGATAGTACAGAGACCCCAAGTATTCCTCACTCATTTGACCCTATTATTGACATCTTAAATTTAGTGTGGTGCATTTGTCAAGATTAGTGAACCAATATTGAAACATTGTTATTAACTAAAGTTCATACATTATTTAGATTTCCTTATTTTCACCTAATGTCCTTTTTCTGTTCCATGATCTCATACAGGATGTCATATTATTACATTTAGCGGTCATGTCTCCTTAGGCTCCTCTTGGTTGTGACAGTTCCTCAGACCTGTTTTTGATGACCTTGACAGTTGTGAGGAGTACTGGTCAGGTATTTTGCTGAATGCCCTTCAATTAGGATTATCTAGTATTTTTCTCATGTATATACTGGGGTTATATGTTTTGGAGAGGACCACAGAGGTAATGTGCAATTCTCATCACATCATATCAAGGGTACCTACTTTCAATACGATTTAGGATTGTTGGTAATAATTTTGAGTGCCTAGATGAAGTAGTGTTTGTCAGGTTTCTCCACCCAAGATATTCATTTTATATCCAATCTGTACTGTACTTTTTAGAAGAAAGTCAATACGTGCAGCCCACATTTAAATAATGAGAAGTTAACGTTTCATCTCTTTGAAGGCAGAATATCATCATAAATTATTTAGAATTTTTCTGCATAGGGTATCAGTCAATTATCTTCCATTCATTCATTTATTCAATCATTTAATTATATTAATATGGACTCCTACCCATTTTTGCACTTAGTTTCAAAAATTATTTTTCAAATACATGTAGGGTAATAATTCCTCTCTTCTCAGCATGAAACACTTTAAAGATGCCCCGCTGAACCCATTACTTATTATACACTGCTCTCACTTTCAACCTAACTATTGATCAGGTTGAAACCTAACACTTTTTCATCTTCCTTGTACCATTTTCTTGCCCTAACGACTTTTTACATGCTATTTGCTTTGCTTGAATACTGTTCCAACTACTCTCTCTGTAGCCCCTAAATACCATATTAAATATCCTTCCTGGGATTTATTCCTTGGCCCAAAGTATGTCAATTATTCTCTTAATGTACCAAGATTTCTATGATAGGCATAAATTATTTTTTCTTTCACAGTTTCACATACTATATTCTGTGGAAAGTCTGCACATAATGTAATTAAAAGAACTAATTAGTTAATTTAATTTTCAGTCTAGAACTTATTTTTAAAACTATCCTATATCATAACATATAGCATATATATAAAGTATGTACTTTCTTTATGTATATACCATATATATAAAGAAGGTAAATATGAATATAAAGTATTTTTTACATAAATTGAAGTCACTTGCTGAATTTTGGAATTTTTAATTGCTGTATCTTTCTTTATCTGCAAATCATTGCCATATAACAGTATGCCTAGCTAATTGAAAAGCACTTGAAGACTTTGATTGTCTTAAGTTTTCCTTCAAGGAGAAGTTAATTTGTTTATTCTTTACTTGGTCCTATTGAACATAGTATCAATGAATGAAATAGTCTCAGAAATGATATTTCACATTGAAATCATCAAAAGGTTTCAAGTACGCTTTCTTTTCTATGCTTACAAAATAAACATAAGAGAAGGAACAATATCATAACTGAAATGAAATCTCAATTTCCATACCTAACATGTACACATACATAAAGTATTTAAATTTTTATTGGAAGCAAGCAAAATAAAAGGCCTGTGTATGTTGTGGCTGCGACACAACAAAAAAATTAAATCTGCCTTGAACTTTCATGATTTTAATTTTATTCCACGTAGAAAGAGAATTAAGGAGGAAATTGTTGTTTCTTTCTTCCTTCTCTTCTTCCTTCTCTCTCACTTCCTTGTTTTGTCCTTCCTTCCTGCCTGGCTACCTCCCGGCCTCTCTCCATTCTTTCAAGAAAGACCATTGTTATTGCAGATTTTAGATGAGTTTTGAAGCTTAAATGTGCAGTTCCAACTTGATACAAATTGTTCTTTGTGTTTTATTGTATACATTTCTTTTCTTTTCTGTTTTGGAGAAATTATCTTGAGTATAAAAAGTTTTTAAAAAATGAATATGTGGTTGAGAGATTTTATCTGATTCTCTGGCTTTACTCTGAGTACCACAGCAAGTAAATTTAAAATTATTTTAAAATGTCAAAACTGAAAACACTTCCTATGAATTCAGCACAAATGTAGAATGCCCTTGATTTATTGAAAAAGAATCATTTCTTTATTAAAGAAAGCATTAGTACTCTTTGCCAGTCAAGATAAATGTTTGAGGCTGTGGCCTTCAGTATCTAAATTCAAGGGGCTTACAAGTATGTGTCCCTGTGAAATCTAAGCATATTGAAACCTGAAATACAGAGGAATTTACTGTGCCGAAGACAAAATAGAAAATACCATAAAAAATTGCACATAAAGCAACAGCCAGCAATTTATACAGCATCAAACTAAAAACCTCTCATAACCTCAGACTTAGGGTTATTCTGCCAGGGTCCACATAACTCAGGATAGTTTATAATACTCGATTCCAGCTATCTTTCTCTTAATCTGTGCTTACAAGAAATATCATAAAATTACACATACACATATATTATTTCATAATGATTGAATTTCTCCTCTCTCCCACTCTCTCTATTCCTTCTCTCTCTCTTTCTCTACAAAGTTATTCATTGAGCATTCTTCATATTTGTAATGTTTTCTGTTACGCCCTATTATTTATTACTTTTTAAATTTGAAAAGCTAAGCTATAACTTGGCCAGGGAAACAAGAAGCAAAGGCATCAATGTCAGGAGAATACTGCAGGATATGGCAAAGACATGATGTGGAACTGAGTGAATCCAATAGCGCTTCTATAATAGAGACCTTAAGTGCAGTAGTGTCATTAATTGACATAGGCTTTCAGCTTTAGGGTATATTCTGATAACAAATATTGAAGTAGCCAAAGCAATGATGCATGAACAGCACCTGCAGCTCAGCTGTGGGTTGAAGGGAAACATAAAATAATCTCTTTAGGTTATGTAAAGAGAAATGTCTCATAATAATGCTTGAAGAATATTTACCTACATCTTAAAAGTCAAGGGTATTTTGTTATTA
Organism: Balaenoptera physalus; assembly: GCF_965194825.1. Taxonomy (NCBI): domain Eukaryota; kingdom Metazoa; phylum Chordata; class Mammalia; order Artiodactyla; family Balaenopteridae; genus Balaenoptera; species Balaenoptera physalus. The sequence goes on from NC_138890.1 coordinate 154,848,430, forward strand.
TTTATAATTCAAAGCAATATGTCATTTCCAATAATGTTTAACAATAAAAATGATGCTGAAAATTCATCAAGGGTTTTATTTAACATATAAATTTTAGTGATAAATCTTCATCTAGTCTTAAGGAAAACAAGCCAGATTGTACACACTTGTGATATTAATTTATCATATTTAATGATCACTGTTACTATTATCTCACTTCATCTTCACAACACTGCACCTTAATGTAGTTATTTCATGAACATTTTGCAGGTGAAGAATCTATATACAACTCAAAGGGTTAAATGACAGCAAATGTGATTAAGCTAGCATACAAGCCAATTCTCATTGAAATGCAACTGTGGAATTGGTGATTATTAATTTAATATACATTAAAAACATCTAAATTTTAATTGAAAGTTTTATTAAAGCAATTTTTAAGCAATAGATTAACAGGTAATTATGGCTAAAACTTACAAAATAATTCTGAGTTTTAAAGTGATGACATAGGGTACAATTTTCATAGTGAAAAGTAGGAAATAAATTTAAAATATATTTTTTAGGCATGCATCCACCTTTGGGGATACATTTTCAATTTTTGAATTTTAGCTAAAACTGGTATTTAAGTAGTGTGATTTCCTATAGCCTAGATAATCTGGGCAGCAGCACAATGAATCACAGTTGGGAAAGGAAATTAACAATCCTAAATCCATGCTGTACCCAGAGATTAGGTGTCAAACATCCTTCAGGAGATAGGATCAGAGACAAATAAAATCAAGCACAACAAAAACAGAAAAAAAGATAATTCGGTCATCTATCTGAAGAACACTGTCGAACAAGGAATTGAAAAAAATATATGGAAAATTTAAATCAAAAAGCAGAAGTAGGGCAGGGGTACAAAGCCAGGGGATATTTCAGGAAAACAGATGGTAGCTCTTGCTGATTTTTGAATTGCTAAACCATATCAGACATCACTTCTTACACAGATCCTGACTTCTATTTGGCATGGGATCTGCATCCTCATCATTTGCAGGCAGAAGTTGATGGAGTATGCTGAAGTACATCTTTTTTGACAAAATGCTTGCATGCAATTATACTGTGAATGGTAGAATTCACAGGTTCAGAAATTTGAAACAAAAACTGTTACAGTTTATTACATCCAGAATTTAATGGATGCATCCCCGCCTCTTGATATCTACTTAAACTTCATTGACCTGAAGAATTCTTCAAGCTACTGTGGGAGTTCAAGCCCTGATTTATGCAAACTCTTGCAGAATGTGGGCTTATACTTTCATTGCCTCCTGGGTCTCCTGAGCACTGGTTTCATCTACCATTATACACTTCATTGACCTGAACATAAATCTCAGCTCCATTTCCAATTTCAACAAAAAATAAAAATCACTCATAGAAAGAATTTGTGCATGTAATAGATTTTAATAGTTTGCCAAAGGGGCTCTAACTTTTTCCCACCTATATTATTCAGAGCAATTCAGCTCTTCCTACCTTCAGCTCAAGAAGAAGAGGGTTATCTGTTTAACAGGAAATATCTTCTGAAGAAGACCACTCTGATGGTAGATGCTTATGCATTCAGGTTTGCTGAGGATAGTCTTGTTGATTCCCAGGTAGAAAGGCACATGTAAGAGCAAGGAAAGATAGAAAGGTAGAGCATGCTAGTGTCCCACTTACATCAAGGTCAAAGATAATCACCTTTCAGGTTCTAGGACATTTGTGTCTGGCACATCCAGAAAAGAGCCAGATTGGGGTGACTACTAAAATACATTTATTCCAGGTAAAGTGCTGTTCAGCTTACTTCTTGTGTTTAGAATTGGATCACCAGTATTACATCTTGCAGTTTTTAATAGTGTCTCAGACCCTTCCTAGGGACTAATGAACTGCTAGTATATCAATTATAGTATTGTCTTCACAAACCTATTGGGGAGGAAATATGAAGTTATTAAAGGGAGTGCTCTACGTGAAGATGTACAGTGAACTGTAAGTAAATGTAAGAATGGTAAGTGGATGGACAGTGTTTTTAATAGGAGGAGAAAAACTGGAAAAATTATTGGCTTTTTATTTTATATTATTTAGAAATATTTATTCACCATTGTACATTTTGCAAATAGTAAGGCACTCAATAAATAATTTTAAATTTAACTATTACTGTTTGAAACAACTGGTGGTGAATGGGTACATAATACAAGGAACTGGCCTTGACCTCTGGCTTCCTAGGTGATGGCAGCACAGCACTGTCATATTGAATAGGAAGTCACCAAAAGCCAATGACAATCTCTTTAATGTTTTAACGGTTCACAATAGATTGTTTAGAATGCTTTACAGTGAAGACAAGTATATTTTGACATACACATAGATAGCTCGACTATCCATCATAAAGTTTCAGAATTCTACACATATCAAGACTGACTCTAGATGAGTTAACATCAGACTGGAGTCATTTTGTGCCTGTATCCACTGCCTTGCTTTTTCTTCAAATTATAAATAAACCTAAAGAGATTAAGAGTGTGGGTTTAATTATTTTAAGGGGACTGTCTCACCTGCTTCATTGTCTGATACTCTGGTTTCAGAGATAAGTTGCTTGTCTGTGGAGTTTTCTGTTGGTGCACGGATACGGTTAAATGATCCAGGTGTGCTGATTTTCAGATAGAAACAAGGGTATGGCTGTGCCTACCATTGTCTATACCAGATCTTCTCTATCAAGTCTAAGTAATATAGACAGATTAAAATATTCTGGCTGCAGGATTTTCTGGAACTGGGTCACCTGTTGCATCTTTGGTTATCAGATTTTAGAGAAAACCTGTGTTAGCTGTCCAAAATCATGGTTGCATGGGATGGTAGAGCTTTTTCAAGGTAGTTCCTATGAGCCTTAACGTTGTCATGTATAAAACCAATTCTCATGCCCAATATATATATTTGATTTACAAAATTATTGTCCTAGATCTGCAGATTGCAGGATGAAGTTATAGAAGCTGCTATTGACAGAGTAGAGGGACTCCAAGGTATGGACAGGTTTTCACAAGTACTTAACATCAAGTCAGAAAGCGTTAGTCATGACTACTTCCTCATGCTCTCTTCCATACATAGTTTTTATACTTCATGGCCCAGAATAAAGGTGTTTTTTAAATTTTTGCATGAAATACTCCTTGAATAACCCCAGTCAAAATTGATTAACCTCTCCTCTACAATTCACTCTTTAGATACCGTGTAAATACTGCTCCCATAGTTCTTATCACATTCTTACTGGTATAAATTATTTGATATATCGTCCTCCTGTAACTGAGCAGAACCCTAGGAGGCCTTCTCAGAATAGACCCCCACTCATGTCCTCTGCCTGCCTTTGTCTGTAGAAAAACTTTAGTCAAAGAATAAATTCAGTCAGAGAAGTGAGAATGTGCAGAAAGAAAACAGTTAAGCGAGGCAAAATAATAATACTTTAGCCATTAAACAAAGTCAAGGACCTTTAGTTCTTCCTCAAGGACTATAGATAATATTCTGAGCCATGTCCTTTGAGCTGTTTTGCAGATACTGAAACCCCCATCAGGAGGAAGAAGTTAACTATATGCTGCCCACAAGCACTTAGACCCCAGACCGGTTAGAACCAGATGGTTGATGATGCTGACTCCCAATTACCTCACCACCAACCAATCAGAAGAATGCCCATGATCTGACCACACACCCCACAAATCCCTTCCCTCACCCTGTCTTTATAAACCTTTCCCTGAAAGCCTTTGGGGAATTTGGATCTTTTAAGCACTAGCTGCCCTGGACTCCTTGCTTGGTGCCCTGCAATAAATGCTGCACTTTCCTTCACCACAACACGGTGTCAGTAGATTGGTTTTACTGTGTGTGGGCAAGTGGACCCAAGTATGGTTTGGTAACACTCCTTTTGCCCTCCCATTAGGCATCTAGCAGGGATTTACTAAGTAATCAACAACCACAACTGTTACTTTCCAAGTTACAGTAATATTGCTATCTGGTTTCCAACTTTCTCAGTTCTAGTAATATTGCCATCTGGTTTCAAACTGCTTCTAATTTAAAAGAGAAGATTTATTTTTTATATGTAAGTCACATCTGAAAATAAAATTAGTCATAATTCTATTGTAAAATGTGAACATACCACGATTTCTACACAACAATATTATATATTTAGGAGATGCTATTAAACAAAAATGCCAGTGGTCTTCAGGGTTCATGATAATACAGACTGCTCTTGCTTTTGGCAACCTTTGGCTTTGGATATATATAATAGAAATGTTCTAATCCTAGTTGATACTCATTCAATAAACTTTAAAGAAATAAAAATAGACTTCCAAAAATAATATCACATCCAGGAGTTACACAGATTTCTTCATAAACGATAAAAAATGTAGAAAATAAAGAGAATATGATTATCTATATTCAGGCTACAGAGAAGATTCAAGCTTCACCTAACATTGTTTAAATGGGGGGGGGGGAGGAGAAGAAGAACCAAAGCAAATACTCCCACTTCCAAATATTATGTAATTGATATTTATATAACTTTCAATAAATGAAAGTGACATCCTGTGATTCTGTATGGTGTAAATTAAGAAGGCATGCTTGTAAATCAACCTTGTCTTGCAGCCAAAGAACATGCTGCAATGTATATGAACTTTGCTGTACGCCTGAAACTAACACATTGTTAATCAGCTATATTCAAAAATACAATTAAAGAAAAGGTTAAAAAAAACCAACCAAACATGCTGCAGTGTAGGTAATGTCTGTGTAGGTCATGTTCGCTCTGAGTGAGGAGCACTGTTAGCAACCCTGCGGGCGTGAGAAAACAGCACATTCAAAATCATTTTTAGGCCATGATAAATTGCCAAGTAGGTAAGTAGAACCATTACATCTAAAAATATTACAGAGATTCAAAGTTTAAAAATGTAATAAAAAGGAGTTTCAGTCTGGAAAAATGCAAAGTGATACATCTATGAAAAGTGGTCATTTAATCAAAAAAATCTGGAACATGGTGATTCTGATGGTAATAATGAGTAGCAAACACAAAATTTCGCAATGTTACATGCAATGTTACTTTGGACTGTATATAATACAACTTTCTTTGAAAAGCTCCATGTGTGTTATTTCTATTTTACCATTAAACTCTAAATACCCTTGTGAAATAAATATAAAATGTTAGTATGTTGGATTAAAAGATGTTACCCTTTTACCCTCTGCCCATAGGACCTGAAACACCCTAACTTTATCTAGGGTCTACTAGCTTTATCCCCTTTGATCTAAGCCAATGCTTTGCAATAATTTTCATTTTGGAGGATGAATATAAAATGTTTTGTTTATCACAGTATATCTAAAATTTGGAAATGCTGAAGGATAATTTTATAGTGTATGTTAATGAAGAGAACAAGAAGGTAGATATTATTAAAACACAGTAGTTTTAATTATTTCATTTCTTATTGCATTGCTTATAATACTCCTTTGTGCATTACTTTTTAGTCTCTTATAGTATAGTTTTAAATATATGTAGTTAGTTTGATATAATTATAAATAGACAAATGACTGTATGTCCTATATCTATTTATCATATAGAGAGAAGTAGAGGGGATGGGAGACAATATCCCTTTCCAAATGTAATTAGAAGCTTATTTTGTGGTATGACTATAGATTTTAAATATATTGTTGATGAAGGAAAAGAATATGAAGGATATTAAAAAAAACTATAATGAAATGTTTAGTGATAAAGAATGAAGCTTCTTGTTGTCTTTACTTATTTTCCCTTCACCTTGAATTTCTAATTTTTCTTTCCATTGTACTTGGTGCATTTTTGTAACATTCTTCAAAAGCCTTTTTTTAGAACAAAATTGTATGTGAATAGAGTGAAAAACAGTAATAGGTAGGTTAAAAATATATAAATAATCATATGCTAATGCATATGTATATAAATGATGTATATAGAAGTTCCTTAGGAATAAGGACAGTATCTGATTTTCTGTCTACCTTATGCTCAATGCATAGCACAAGATAGATGACCAATAAGTGTTACTTCATAAATGACTGTATGAATGAATAAATGAATGACATATATATATATATATCTTTCCGTATTCTTCTTTTCCTTACTGTTTTTTTCAAAGTTACTAAATTTCTCGCCCTTCTTAGAAAAACAAATTTCTGCTCAATCAATTTCTGATGTCAATTTATAAATAGTGGTTCTTTAGTTCTTATGGGTCACCTATTCTATTGCATTAATATATTTGACTATTCTTACATTAATAATATACTAACTTAATAATCACAGTTTTATATCTGATAGGTGAGGAAATGCCTCAGCAATATCCTTGTAATGGTTTTCTGAATTATTTTAAAGTAGATGTTAAAAAATGTATGTGAAAATTGATTTTAATAAAAACTGCATTAAAATTATAAATGCACTTAATAAAATTTCTCATCTTTAGAATATTCAGGGATGAAATTCAAGACATAACTGTCTCTCCATTTTTCTGTATCATGTAAGTTATGTTTTTAATAAGTACAACACCAGATTTTGTATTATGTTTATTGCTAGAACTTTAATTTCCTACCAAATTATCTTATGTTTCTAATTCATTGGACAATTATTGATAATGGCTATCCATAGATACTCATGTATCTCAAATCCGTATATTTGCTGATTAAAAAAAATTACAAGTTTGGTGATTCAAATTTACTAATTGGACAAAAGCAACAACTATAACCTTGATCATTTAAAATTTTTTTTCAAATTATTGTCTTAAAAATTTCTTTTTTATGTATATTCCAACCATCAACATTTCCGAGGCAGTGTAAAATGACTATATAATGATCCAGTTTAGCATCCTATTTTGTTTCTGAGTTTACTAATAATTTAATATTAATTATATAATGTTATACGTTAAACACGAATTCTGATATAATATAGAGGCTGCCAAGTTTTATAATGATTTTTATTTTTAGTGTTACATTTTAGTATAATTCTATTTCTGCATAATTTTAGCTTGTGTCAAAGCAGTTTTCTTCATAGTGAGTGTTCACATAAGTTTTTCTATGGTTTAAAAAATCACCATTAATCAAGTTTGTTTCAACTAGTAGTTATGTAAAAATTCAGTTAATATCCTATTTAGTATTTTCTAGTCACAGTGACCTTCATCAGTTCCACAAAATTATTGAAAGCATAAAGATGTGCCCTACTTCATGACTTCAAATTTTTGCATGTGCTGTTCTCTGTTCCTGGTTTGTTTCTTCCAACTTTCAACTTGCTCATAATTTTTCATTTGATGGCTCCTCCTCATCCTTAAGGACACACATTAATGTCGCTCTTCAAGAAAGGACTTCTACTTTGCTTGCTTCATTGTTATTTTTCACAGCACACAGCTTGGTTATTTATAAAATAATATATAGTATATGTCATAATATTAAAATATGCATATTAAATTTATGGCTGAATTTATTATTTTCTGCATGTGTTCAAGTTCATTGAGATGAAAGTCTAAGTTTGACTGTTACCATGTTTGCACACAGAAGGTAATAAAGGGTGAGTAAATAGCCAAATCAGTCACAGTTACTTTGTGTTGTTACTTTAAAATGACAAGATATTTTTGCAGTAGGTGTCAAAATTTATTTCAATGGGAAATTTAACAAACATGAATGAAACACAGGTGTAAATTAAACAGTGCATCTAAATGTTCATAGACTGAGATGAAAACTAAAGAAAAAGATCTTAGCAAAAGTAAACCTTTGCAAATTCCTCTGCTAAAAACTAGAGTGAACACAATGATTGATAAATAATAAATTTTATCTGGACAGAAACTGAGAGAGCATCCTAAGTTTATAATACTACTTCCTGCATTTGTTTGCCTGGTATCATACAATTGGATCTCAAATTACTCTAATACCTCCACTACAAGTTATTACATTGTGTTGTGTGATAAGAGAGGGCTTTCTTTTCAGGGAATATGACAAACAAAAGTAGAAAACACATTTGCTAAAGGGACTTGGAAATGAAGGATAGCATATACAATATCATTTTAAATGAACAGTTGAACTTGCAAAATCATAAATGAAATCACAAGGCACCAAAACAATATTTTAAAAATGGAAGTGTGGTGTGCTTTTGGAGAGTTTGTCATACTGGATACCGGTGAGAACAGGGATTTAACTGACATTCAGGGAAATAATGCCAGGTAGAATGTTGGACTTCTGAACCCAGCATGAAGATGGAATTCTCAAAACAATAAACCATCAGTAAAAGTACGGACTAGAAAAATCAATCTCTATCGAAAGTTAAAAATAGATAACTTGTCTCCTAGGGCTAGACAACTGGGGAAATCAGCCAAGTATTCTCCATTGATAATTACTAATCCGTGGCCTGCCTACAGATGGAATAGGGAATGCAAATTTTCTCTATTTTGGGGCTAGTAAATGTTAAGCCACTCAGTTATTATTATTTTTTTTAATAAAACTTTATTGGATATAATTGCTTCACAGTACTGTGTTAGTTTCTGTTGTACAACAAAGTGAATCAGCCATATGCATACATATATCCCCATATCCCCTCCCTCTTGCGTCTCCCTCCCACCCTCCCTATCCCACCCCTCTAGGTGTCGCAAAGCACGGAGCTGATCTCCCTGTGTTATGCTGCTGCTTCCCACTAGCTAATTATTTTACATTTGGTAGTGTATATATGTCGATGCTACTCTCACTTTGCCCCAGCTTCCCCCTCCCACCCCATGCTCTCAAGTTCATTCTCTATGTCTGCGTCTTTATTCCTGCTCTGCTACTAGGTTCATCAGTACTATTTTTTTTTTTTTTTTAGAGTCCATATATATGCATTAGCAGACGGTATTTGTTTTTCTCTTTCTGTCTTACTTCACTCTGTATGACAGACTCTAGGTCCATCCACCTCACTACAAATAACTCACTTTCGTTTCTTTTCATGGCTGAGTAATATTCCATTGTATATATATGCCACATCTTCTTTATCCATTCCTCCGTCAATGGACATTTAGGTTGCTTCCATGTCCAGGCTATTGTAAATAGTGCTGCAAAGAATAATGTGGTACATGTCTCTTTTTGAATTATGGTTTTCTCAGGGTATATGCCCAGTAGTGGGATTGCTGGGTCGTATGGTAGTTCTATTTTTAGTTTTTTAAGGAACCTCCATACTGTTCTCCATAGTGGCTCTATCAATTTACATTCCCACCAACAGTGCAAGAGGGTTCCCTTTTCTCCACACCCTCTCCAGCATTTATTGTTTCTACATTTTTGGATGATGGCCATTCTGACCATTGTGAGATGATACCTCATTTTAGTTTTCATTTGATTTCTCTAATGATTAGTGATGTTGAGCATCCTTGCATGTGTTTGTTGGCAATCTGTATATCTTCTTTGGAGAAATGTCTATTTAGGTCTTCTGCCCATTTTTGGAATGGGTTGTTTGTTTCTTAGATATTGAGCTGCATGAGCTGCTTGTAAATTTTAGAGATTAATCCTTTGTCAGTTGCTTCATTTGCAAATATTTTCTCCCATTCTGAGGGTTATCTTTTTGTCTTGTTTATGGTAACCTTTGCTGTGCAAAAGCTTTGAAGTTTCATTAGGTCCCATTTGTTTATTTTTGTTTTTATGTCCATTTCTCTAGGAGGTGGGTCAAAAAGGATCTTGCTGTGATTTATGTCATAGAGTGTTCTTCCTATGTTTTCCTCTAAGAGTTTAATAGTGCCTGGCCTTACATTTAGGTCTTTAATCCATTTTGAGTTTATTTTTGTATATGGTGTTAGGGAGTGTTCTAATTTCATTCTTTTACATGTAGCTGTCCAGTTTTCCCAGCACTGCTTACTGAAGAGGCTGTCTTTTCTCCATTGTATATTCTTGTCTCCTTTATCAAAAATAAGGTGACCACATGTATGTGGGATTATCTCTGGGCTTTCTATCCTGTTCCATTCATCTATATTTCTGTTTTTGTGCCAGTACCATACTCTCTTGATTACTGTACTTTATAGTATAGTCTGAAGTCCAGGAGCCTGATTCCTCCAGCTCCATTTTTCTTTCTCAAGATTGCTTGCCTATTCGCGGTCTCTTGTGTTTCCATACAAAATGTGAAATTTTTTGTTCTAGTCTGTCAAAAATACCATTGGTACTTTGACAGGGATTGCATTGAATCTGTAGATTGCTTTGGGTAGAATAGTCATTTTCACAATGTTGATTCTTCCAATTCAAGAACATGGTATATCTCTCAATCTGTTTGTATCTTTAATTTCTTTCATCAGTGTCTTCTAGTTTTCTGCATACAGGTCTTTTGTCTCCTTAGGTGGGTTTAATCCTAGGTATTTTATTCTTTTTGTTGCAGTGGTAAATGGGACTGTTTCCCTAATTTCTCTTTCAGATTTTTCATCATTAGTGTATAGGAATGCAAGAGATTTCTGTGCATTAATTTTGTATCATGTTACTTTACCAAATTCATTGATTAGCTCCAGTAGTTTTCTGGTAGCATGTTTAGGATTCTCTATGTATAGTTTCATGTCATTTGCAAACAGTGACAGTTTTACTTCTTCTTTTCCAATTTAGATTCCTTTTATTTCTTTTTCGTCTCTGATTGCTGTGGCTAAAAATTCCAAAACTATGTTGGGTAATAGTGGTGAGAGTGGACAACCCTGTCTTGTTCCTGATCTTAGTGGAAATGGTTTCAGTTTTTCACCAGTGAGAACGATGTTGGCTGTGGGTTTGTCATATATGGCCTTTATTATGTTGAGGTAAGTTCCCTCTATGGTTACTTTCTGGAGAGTTTTTATCATAAATGGGTGTTGAATTTTGTCGAGAACTTTTTCTGCATCTATTGAGACTCATATAGTTTTTATCCTTCAGTTTGTTAATATCATGTATCACATTGATTGATTTGTGTATATTGAAGAATCCTTGCATTCCTGGGATCCTTTTAATGTACTGCTGGTCTGTTTGCTAGTATTTTGTTGAGGATTTTTGCATCTATGTTCATCAGTGATATTGGCTTATAGTTTTCATTTTTTGTTACATCTTTTTCTGGTTTTGGTATCAGGGTGACGATGGCCTCGTAGAATGAGTTTGGCAGTGTTCCTCCCTCTGTTATATTCTGGAAGAGTTTGAGAAGGAGAAGTGTTAGCTCTTCTCTAAATGTTTGATAGAATTTGCCTGTGAATCCATCTGGTCCTGGGCTTTTGTTTGTTCTAAGATTTTTCATCGTAGATTCAATTTCAGTGCTTGTTATTGGTCTGTTTATATTTTCTATTTCTTCCTGGTTGAGTCTCGGAAGGTTGTGCTTTTCTAAGAACTTCTCCATTTCTTCCAGGTTGTCCATTTTATTGGCATATAGTTGCTTGTAGTAATCTCTCAAGATCTTTTGTATTTCTGCAGTGTCAGTTGTTACTTCTCCTTTTTCATTTCTAACTTTGTTGATTTGAGTCTTCTCCCTTTTTTGTTGATGATTCTGGCTAATGGTTTATCAATTTTGTTTATCTTCTCAAAGAACCAGCTTTTAGCTCTATTGATTTTTGCTATTGTTTCCTTCATTTCTTTCTCATTTATTTCTGATCTGATCTTTATGATTTCTTTCCTTCTTCTAACTTTGGGTTTTTTTAGTTTTTCTTTCTCTAATTGCTTTAAGTGTAAGGTTACATTGTTTGAGATTTTTCTTGTTTCTTGAGGTAGGATTGTATTTCTATAAACTTCCCTCTTAGAACTGCTTTTGCTGCATCCCATAGGTTTTGGGCAGTCGTGTTTTCACAGTCATTTGTTTCCAGGTGTTTTTTGATTTCCTCTTTGATTTCTTCAGTGATCTCTTGATTATTTAGTAGCATAATGTTTAGCCTCCATGTGTTTGCATTTTTTACAGTTTTTTTCCTGTATTTGTATCTAGTCTCATAGTGTTGTGGTCGGAAAAGATACTTGATATGATTTCAATTTTCTTAAATTTACCAAGGCTTGATTAGTGACCCAAGATACAATCTATCCTGGAGAATGTTCCGTGAGCACTTGAGAAGAAAGTCTATTCTGTTGTTTTTGACAGAATGTCCTTTAAATATCAATTAAGTCCATCTTGTTAATGTATTATTAAAGCTTGTGTTTCCTTATTTATTTTCATTTTGGATGATCTGTCCATTGGTGAAAGTGGGGTGTTAAAGTCCCCTTCTATGATTGTGTTTGTCATTGTCCCCTTTTATGGTTGTTAGCATTTGCCTTATGTATTGAGGTGCTCCTATGTTGTGTGCATAAATATTTATCATTGTTATATCTTCTTCTTGGAATGATCCCTTAATCATTATGTAGTGTTCTTCTTTGTCTCTTGGAATAGTCTTTATTTTAAAGTCTATTTTGGCTGATATGAGAATTGCTATTTCAGCTTTCTTTTGATTTTCATTTGCATGGAATATCTTTTTCTATCCCCTCACTTTCGGTCTGTATGTGTCCCTAGATCTGAAGTAGGTTTCTTGCAGACAGCATATATACAGGTCTTGTTTTTGTATCCATTCAGTCAGTCTATGTCTTTTGGTTGGAGCATTTAATCCATTTACAATTAAGGTAATTATCGATATGTATGTTCCTATTACCATTTTCGTAATTGTTTTGGGTGTGTTTTTGTAGGTCTTTTACTTCTCTTATGTTTCCTGTGTAGAGCAGTTCCTTTAGCATTTGTTGTGAAGCTGGTTTGGTGGTGCTAAATTCTCTTAACTTTTGCTTGTCTGTAAAGGTTTTAATTTCTCCATTGAATCTGAATGAGATCCTTGCTTGGTAGAGTAATCTTGGTTGTAGGTTGTTCCCTTTCATCACTTTAAATAGGTCCCGCCACTGTCTTCTGGCTTGCTGAGTTTCTGCTGAAAGATCAGCTGTTAACTTTATGGGAATTCCTTTGTATGTTATTTGTTGCTTTTCCCTTGCTGCTTTAATACTTTTTCTTTGTATTTAATTTTTGATAGTTTGATTAATATGTGTCTTGGTGTGTTTCTCCTTACATTTATCCTGTATGGGAATCTCTGTGCTTCCTAGTCTTAATTAACTATTTCCTTTCCCATATTAGGGAAGTTTTCAACTATAATCTCTTCAAATATTTTCTCAGACCCTCTCTTTTTCTCTTCTTCTTGTGGGACCCCTATAATTCGAATGTTTGTGCATTTAATGTTGTCCCAGATGTCTCTGAGACTGTCCTCAATTCTTTTCATTCTTTTTTCTTTATTCTGCTCTGTGGTAGTTATTTCCACTATTTCAACTTCCAGGTCAGTTATCTGTTCTTCTGCCTCAGTTATTCTGCTATTGATTCCTTCTAGAGAATTTTTAATTTCGTTTATTGTGTTGTTCATCATTGTTTATTTGCTCTTTACTTCTTCTTGGTCGTTGTTTAACGTTTCTTGTATTTGCTCCATTTTATTTCCAGGATTTTGGATCATCTTTACTATCATTACTCTGAATTCTTTTTCAGGTAGACTGCCTATTTCCTCTTCATTTGTTTGGTGTGGTGGGTTTTTACCTTGCTCCTTCATCTGCTGTGTATTTCTCTGTCTTCTCATTTTGCTTAACTTATTGTGTTTGGGGTCTCCTTTTTGCAGGCTGCAGGTTCGTAGTTCCCGTTGTTTTTGGTGTCTGCCCCTAGTGTTTATGGTTCTTTCAGTGGCTTGTGTAGGTTTCCTGGTGGAGGGGCCTGGTGCCTGTGTTCTGGTGGATGAGGCTGGATATTGTCTTTCTGGTGGACTGACTCTGCTGGTGTGTTTTGGGGTGTCTGTTCACTTAGTGTGATTTTAGGCAGCCTCTCTGCTAATGGGTGGGGTTATGTTCCTGTTTTGCTAGTTGTTCAGCATGGGGTATCCAGCACTGGAGCTTGCTGGTTGTTCAGTGGAGGTGGGTCTTAGCGTTGAGATAGAGATCTCTGGGAGATCTCTCTCCAATTGATATTATATGGAGCCAGGACGTCTCTGGTGGTCCAAGATCCTGAACTCAGCTCTCCCATCTCAGAGTTTCAGGTCTGACACCCAGCCAGAGCACCAAGACCCTGTCAGCCACATGGCAGTGAATGTGGTAGTCCTCATTATGAAGTCAGATTATGAGGGTCTATAATAGCTGTTCAGCTGGAATAGGCTGACTTGGGAGCACTTTGTCTACCAGGCTATCTCCAGCTACCAGTGGCTAACAGAGTAGGTCTCCGCATGTGCTGCCAGAATCTTAACGGTTTATACAGAGGTCTTTTCTGGGTTCAGTCATGGATTTGGTACAAATGGTCTCAAGAACACCTTAGTCTCTCAAGGTTATGTGCTTGAAACAGCTCCTAAGCCTGAGGGTCTACAAGTTGCAGGAAGACGAGACGGCCCAGAGTGGCCTGCAAGCCATGATTCTTGCCATGAACCCTGCTACTGCCATCGTGGAATCTGGCTTCCCCTGCTGCTCTGCAATGAGTTATCAGTGAAGCTTTCTCTCTGTACTGATGAGATTCAGGCTACCTGAGTTGCCCAAAGCCATAGAGCGCTTGAATGTTGGGGCTTGGGTACAAAACCCAGCAAATCCGGCTCCAAGGTCTGTGTTATGTCACCCTAAACACCTCAGCCCCATGAGCCCCCTCCTCAAACACACACCGCTGCAGGAAGAGTCTAGAGGAATATTTCTAATCACAGTCAGAGAATTCTCCTGGAGGACAGGCAAGAAAAACCTTCCGCAGCTCCTATCCACCTGATAGGATACATAGAGGACTCGCAAGGCTGTGGATCCTCATGCCTCAGCTGCTGGTTTTGCTCTCTGCTGACCAAGGGACTTTCCAGTTCAGGAGTCTGGTGATCATGGTGTCCCTTTAAAAATAATGAAAAGAAATTTGTTGGCAGGGCCTGTAAGGGCGGGCTGTGGCTGCTCTGGCGTGAGGCGATCGGAAATTGCATGCTTTGTTTTTTAGATTTCACATAAAAGTGAAATCATGTGGCATTTATCTTTCTCTGTCTGACTTAATTCACTTAGCATAATACCCTCTAGGTATCTGTGTTATTGAAAATGGCATGATTTCATTGTTTTTTCTTTTTTTCTTTTTTAAAATTGATTAATTAGTTATTTATTTTTGGCTGTGTTGGGTCTTCTTTGCTGCATGCGCTTTCTCTAGTTGCGGCGAGCAGGGGCTATTCTTCGTTGCCATGCACAGGCTTCTCATTGCGGTGGCTTCTCTTGTTGCAGAGCACGGGCTCTAGGCGTGCGGACTTCAGTAGTTGTAGCACATGGGCTCAGTAGTTGTGGCTCATGGGCTCTAGAGTGCAGGCTCAGTAGTTGTGATGCATGGGCTTCGTTGCTCCATGGCATGTGGGATCTTCACGGACCAGGGGTTGAACCCGTGTACCCTACATTGGCAGGCAGATTCTTAACCACTGTGCCACCAGGGAAGTCCCTTCATTCCTTTTTATGGCTGAGTAATAGTCCATTGTAGATTTAAATTATTTTCTTTATTCTTTTATCTATCAGTGGACACTTAAGTTGGTTCCATACTTTGGCTATTTTAAACAATGCTGCAATGAATATAGGGGTGCATATATCTTTTCAAATTAGTGTTTTTGTTCTCTTTGGGTAAATACCCAGAAGAGGAATTGCTGGGTCATATGGTAGCTCTATTTATAAATGTTTGAGAAACCTCCAGATTGTTTTCTATAGTGGCTGCACCAATTTACATTCCCACCAAGAGTGTACAAGGGTTCCCTTTTCTCTGTATCCTCACATGATTTTTGTGTTCTTTTTGATGATAGCCATTCTGACAGGTGTGAGGTGATATCTCATTGTGATTTTGATTTGCATTTCCCTGATTATTAATTATGTTGAGCATCTTTCATGTGCTAGTTGGCCATTGGTATGTCTTCTGTTCAGGTCCTCTGCCAAATTTTTGGTTTTTTTTATATTAAGTTGTATGTGTTCTTTATATATTTTGGATATTAACTCCTTATTAGATACATCCTTTGCAAAAATTTTCTCCCATTCAGTAGGTTGCCTTTTCATTTGTTGCTGAATTCCTTTGATGTAGTCCCGTTTGTTTAATTTTGCTTTTGTTTCCCTTATCTGAGGAGACAGATCCAGAAAAATATTGCTAAGAACAGGTCTTATGTTTAAGTCTTTAATCCATTTTGAGTTTATTTTGTTTATGGTGTAAGAAAGTGGTCCAGTTTGATTATTTTGCATGTAGCTGGTCAGTTTTCCCAACATCATTTATTGAAGATGTTGTTTTTCCCCCGTTGTATATTCTTGCCTCCTTTGACATGGATTAATTGCCATAAGTGTATGGATTTTTTTCTGGGCTCTCTATTCTCTTTTATTGACATATGGCTGTTTTTATGTCAACGTCATGCTGTTTTGATTACTATAGCTTTGTAGTATAGTTTGAAATCAGGGCATTTATCTCCATTTCATTAAGGGTTTTTCCTGGAGTTTTGTCTTGTTCTTTCATTTGGAACATATTCCTCTGTCTCCTCATTTTCTTGATTTTCTGTGTTTGTTTCTACAAATTAGGAAAAACCACTACCGCTCCTGGTCTTGAAGGCACAGCCTTACGTAGGATTGTCCTTGGTATAGACTGCATGTACTGGTTGCCTCTGGCAGGCTGGCTGGAGCTAGACCAGTAGTGGGCTGGGAATCCCTCAGCTCTGCCCACAGCCCACTGTGGCACAATGGCTGGAGCTGGTGTGGGCCAGGGGCCTGGTATATGCTGGGATAGCCTTGGCAGGCCTGTTAGAGTGCCTAGACCTTTTTCCCCCTGCTCATGCTATCAAGGTGGAGGGGGCAGGCAAAAAATGGTGCTCACCAGTGTTTCCAACCCTGGAGTGTGTCCTACAGCTCCCTGTTCATTTGGCAGACACCCTAGCATTAGTAAATGGATTTCCTTCATATATAGTGTAGGTACTCTTTAGACCACTGTTTTGGGGTGTCTAGGGCAGGTGAGTCTATTTGCAAGCCCTTCAATGATATTCCTCCCTACTGTAGGTCCTGGGACAAGGATGGGGTTTCTCACTGATACCATGTCTCTGTCTCTCCTACTTATCTCTCTGTGGCTCTGCTATCATTTGTTGTACAGAAGCTGTTCAGTCAGCCCTCAGTTCTTCCTCAGGAGGAAATGCTTTATTTGTAGGTGTAGATTCCCTGTGTCCCTGGGAGGAAGTGAGTTCAGGTTCTGCTTACACCACCAACTTGGACCCAGCCCTCCAAAAATAACCTCTGTTTCATGAGAAAATGTATTACTTATGTTTAGCAGTAAAGCTACAAGCAGGTCACATTAATGCAATGACAGTATGAAATTATTTGAGTCCTGTTGCTGGCTCTTTGTGCACCTATGTAACTGCCTCTCAAAGCCAATCGAAACTTGTTTTTACCAGGGTCCCTTCCTTTTTGCAGGGCCTGAAGTTCAGTTTTTGTCTTTTAGCTCTGAGAAACTTAATTTCCCAAGCTCTCCTCCTCCAAGTTTAGATGTGGTAATTTTGTCAAGGAGAATGTAGACATCAAACGTTGGGCTTTCATTTCTAGTCTTTCCTTTTCTCTGTGAGTGTAGTCTTTCAGGTCCTCACTGCCTTTCAAACCTTCTGATGTTTTTAAGCAGATTAAAAATATATATTTTTCTAGGTTTTCTGCAGGAAGTTTGGTCTTAACAAGCTGGTCCACAATTACAAAGAACAAAATCTTTTAGAGTTTTAATTGTTTGAAAGCTCTAATGTGAGTGCATATTACATTCAAGTCTAGGATTAACCTCCAAATTTCTTTTTAGTCTTTAAAATATATGAGTGCTAGGCATAAAACATTATCTGCTTATATTTGTTTGAGTTACATCTTAACTTTCTATAGAGATGTTCAGTTGGTTGCATATTTCATAGCAGTTAACTGTAAGTCAGATTATGTTGAGATATAAACATTAAAATATAAATCTCAGTAAAACTGACCATCATTATTTGTAAATGTTGGCATTTGATGGTACTGTAAACCATGTGCCTCTGAAAATAGAAATTATGTAAAATTGAAATAGGGATAATAGTCTTGCAAATAAAGCCATAACAGTTTTTTGATGCACAACCAAATGTTAATTCACATTAGATGAGTAATGACCAGTTTAAAATACCAAGAATAGTGAAAGACATTTCACTCTTTAGTATAGCTGCCTATTGCCACAGTGAAAACTGAACATTCGTCGGTACAAAAACCTGTATCATTTAAAAAAAGAACACCCACACATAAATGCATATATTTAATGTAACCACTGAGCTAGCTATGTGTAGAATAGACACAATTGCTCCAGTGTAATGTAAATGGAATTAAATACATCCCTAAATAAAATACCTTCCTTGTTGGATCATTTGAAGGTCTGCAATTATCCTTCTTAAGGATTCTCATATTTTAAGTCTATTGTAGTATTTTGCTCTCTGGAAGGGGCAAAGCTTTGCAAGTTAATATTGTTGAAGGAATACTTATCTAATTAACAACATAGATATTCATTTTTATGTGGTAATAAAAATAATAGTTTCTACCATTTGTCAAATGATTGCTTTGTGCCAGAGATGATATATATTGTGCCAGAGACTATACACACACACCCACTATATACAATTGTGTTTGTGTGTTCAGTTTTCTCTGGGACGATAGCCTTTCAGGTGTGCACTGTCTTTTTAGTTAAATATATATGTAAATTTCTCCCAGGGGAAAAGTGTATATAGTAACCCCACAAAGAAATCTTAAAATGTAGCTACTATTTTCCACTTTTCACAAAGGAAGGGCAAGAAGCTTAAAATGTTAAGTAACTCACATACTATAACACAATGAAGAGCTCGAATCCACACCAAGTTGTGATAGGTGTTTTGGACAGTTCAGTGTATCTCAGACTAAGCCCACCTACCACTAGCTGTCAGAAGACAAAACTTCAGATGGAAATATCTGTGAGTTGTATGAATTTTTTCAACTATTTCCATTTCAGTGCAATCCAAAAACAATATAATTATTCTAGATTATCTATGTTACAACCTGATAACAATTCCTGACATAATCTTGTAACCAATTATGGAGGTATTTCTCTTTATTTACAATTGAGTTGTACTAATGGGAAAAGAAAACCAGAGTATTCTTAATCACTAAATTATAATAAATATGACTGAAAATTTTGGAAATGTGTGAGTCATTGTCTGATATAGTCTATTTAGAAATGCCAAACTCAATGAACCTTTCTGTATAAATCAATAGTGTATTAGTATTAAAAGAAGCAATTAATTTCAGAAATTTTCAAAAATTATTTCTGTACATGAAATTGATATTAATTGGAATTATATAGGTTTGCAATTTCTTTGCAGTTAACTGTCTTTTTAAAAATCTTGTAGGAAATTACAAATAGTTTATACTTAGTTTTAAATTTGCATATATTCAATATCATTGAAATGAAAATTATTTAAGCCAGTTGCAGGGTTAATGAGAATTGTTTTCTTTTAAGATGAATCTATATATTAGTCTTGTTTTAGAAACACTGGCATGGGAATAGTTAAGTTTTGATGAAGTAGGAACAATAAGAAGTATAAGGCACTCAACTGGGGAATCAGTTAAGTGAGAAAGTACAGTTTTCATGCACTTATCATAAGAGGCCCTAAGATAATTCAGGATCAACTAGGAAGGTTGGGAGACACAGTATATAAAGTTACCACCTTCTTATTTTTCCTTAAGGTCTGATCTGAGCAACAGACTCCTGCATAGTGTGATAATAAGGCAGAGTAAAGCCAAAATTCTATTCATCTTTAAAGTTGTTTTATGCAACATTATCTGTTACAGAAACACATGCTGAATTTTTAAATCACTTTCTTATAAAAGTTGTGATAAATTTGACCTACAAGTATAAATTAATCTGAAAAAATATATTCATAAAACTAGAAAAAAACCAGATATCATAACCAAATAAAAATAAATATACTTGCCAAAGTAACATTCATTTTTCTATGCAGCACAAATTACTATAAATTTAAAATACTGAATTCTAAAGAAGTACCAAGAGGTCACTTTGCAAGTCATTTTGCAGGTGTGGTACCTAAAAATAAAATTTTAGTGTTTGAAATGTATCATCTTCTAACCCTCTTTTTAACTGCCCTCTAAGTGGCAATCCCTTCATCATTTTATGTAGACATTCAATTTGAAATATAAAATCCACATGTTATTGATCAAGACAAGTAAAACTAGCTTTTATTTATTGTATTTGAGAAATGAATATTAAACTATTTCTGTCGGTTTAATGAAAAAGCTTATTTCTTTTTTTAGCATCATTCAAATAAGAATTTTCCTTCATAGGGATTTGTACTTCAAAAGATCCAGATAAACTTTAAGTCTCAACCTATGAATAAAGAATTCTCCTATTGAGGTCATGGTGAGATTGACTTGCCTGGAAACTGCCTGCTTAACTGGAGGCAGATGGGCTGAAGCTTCTCAGGAAGGTGGATCAGAAAGTCTTTTGCTAATTGAATGACTTGAATTTTATTAACCTACCAAAAGTAGAAATAAGTATCTGGCTATATTTATGTTGCACAAAATATTTACATAACAGATATTCAATACAATAAATGGTGCCTGTTTGCTAAAGTAACACAAAATAATGTATAATTTCTAAACAAGTAAAAAAAAAATTAGAACAAAGCAAGTCAACTAACCCAATAAAATTAGGGAAGAAAACAGAGTCAACAGTTTTGCATCCTGATAAGAGAGAGAGAGAGAGTCTACACATGTCAGTAAATATGATCATTGTGAGTAAGCTAAACCCGGCATTAAAAAGGGACTCAGATTTATTCTAAACATAAAAATTGAAAAAGTAAATAAAACTTCAGTAAATACATTTTTAGAGTGTGCGTATGGCAAACATCTAAAACAATACGATGATCATATAAAGCACTTACAATGTTTATAAGTGTTGCTTTACCTATGTTAAACTTGTTTAATTATATTATCCCCTGAGGAAGGTGATATATGATCCATACTCTAAAGATGAGAAAATTGATATGCAAAGAAGTCATTTGGTGAAGTCACACTACTAATTATCACTGAAGCTAATATTCAAGTCTATGTATTTTTATCTTCAGAATTCATGATTTTAATGACTCTTCTATAGACAATTTTGAAAAAAACAGGTAAAAATAGAAAATTAAATAATAGGAAAGATATAGGAGAAACACCTAACAAAAAAAAAAAATGTTTAACCATAATAATAGTTTAAATGTAACATAGTGAAAACAGAAAAAGGGGGTTATTTTATGCTGCTGAATTACATAAAATAACAAATATGTTATTATTTAAATGTTCATCCACATAAACTTCAAAGGACATAGAATTAAAATTTATAATCCTGATAGTGGATTCCTTTAACATAAATCTCTTAGAAATCATCTTATTTTAAAAATAAAAATGTGTTTTAAATAATGCAATTAATATGCTCAGTCATTAAAATTCTTAAAAAATCACCTAAAGGACTTAGCAGCAGATTTGAGCTGGCAGAAGAAAGAATTACCAAATTTATGCTCAAACATAATAAATATGTATATACTATAAAGCAGTATTTATTGTTATGTAATTTTCCTGATGCACTCGAAATTGATAACTAAAAGATAGCCAACTTTTCCATTTCTTTATACATTATTTCTAATTCTTGGGGTATGCTAAATAATGACCTTGGATTTAGGGATGCCCCTGCCCTAATCCCCAATACCTGTGATTATGTTACCCAAAAGTATTTTCTAGATCGAATTAAGATTAGGTACTTTAAAACAGGGAGATTATCCTGATTTATCTGGGTAAGTCAATCTAATTACATCAGCCCTTAAAAGCAGAGTACATTCCTTGAGCTGGAGACATGAGAGATTCAGGAGAAGGGGATATCAGGGGGATTCAAAACATGAGAAGAACTCCACCCAACTTTGCTGGCTTTGAAGATGAAGGGGTAATGGGACAGAGAATTTAGGCGACCTTAGGAAGCTAAGAGGCTCCTGCTGACAAGCCGCAAGGAAAAAAGAAATTCAGTACTGCAACTATAAGCAACTTAATCCAGCCTCAGCCTTAATAAACTTGAATACAGATTCTTCCTAATAAGCTTCAAGAGAAACTCAGTCTTGCTGACACCTCCTTCCCAGCTTTGTGAAACTCTAAGCAGAGGACTTACACTTCTGACTTACAGGATTTTGAGAAAATAAATGTGTCCTGTTTTCAGCCAGTTGCATTTGTGGCTCTCTATTAAGGTAGCATTAGAAAACTAACACAATTATTTAATATTTTTTTAAAAGAAAAGAAAATAGCATGTTTAAATGAAGGCAAAGTAAAATACTTCATGTATTCAATTCCTATCCAAGCTTAATGTATATTTTTACTGAAGTATAATTCACATGTTAAAAAATCCATCATTTTAAAGGGTGCAGTTTGTGAGTTTTAGTATATTCACAAGGTTATGAAACTATCACCGCTAATTCCAGAACATTTTAATCACCTCAAAAGAAACCCCATACCAGTAGCTGTTAACTCCTCACCTTCATCCCCTCAGCCCCTGGCAACAACTAGTGTACTCTGTCTCTATGGATTTTACTATTGAGCACATTTCATACAAATGGACTCAAAGAATAAGTGGCCATTTTTTCTGGCTTCTTTCACTTAGCACCAAGTTTCCAAGGTTTATCTATGTTGTGGAATGCATTAGGTAGAGAAGTTGGTGGGTCACATAGTAATTCTATGATTAACATTTTGAGGAAGTGACAAACTGTAATTCAAAGCGTCTGTACCATTTTATATTCCGACTAGCAATGTATGAGAATTACAATTTCTCCATATCCCCTCATTTTGATATACTAGAGTCTGAGGTGTATCTTAATGTGGCTTTAATTTGCATTTCCCTAAGGAATAAAATTGTTGAGCATACTGTCATGTATTTACTGGCTATTAGTATATCTTATTTGAACAAAAGTCTATTTAATTCTTTTGCCCATTTTTTTTTAATAGTAATCTTTTATTTATTTATTTATATTTTTAAATATTTATTTTTGGCTGTGTTGGGTCTTCGTTTCTGTGCAAGGGCTTCCTCTAGTTGCGGCAAGCAGGGGCCACTCTTCATCGCGGTGCGCGGGCCTCTTCACTATCGCGGCCTCTCTTGTTGCGGAGCACAGGCTCCAGACGCGCAGGCTCAGTAGTTGTGGCTCACGGACCTAGTTGCTCCGTGGCATGTGGGATCTTCCCAGACCAGGGCTCGAACCCGTGTCCCCTGCATTGGCAGGCAGATTCTCAACCACTGAGCCACCAGGGAAGCCCTTTTTGCCCATTTTTTTGAAGTGGGTCTTTTTTTTTTTTTTTAACATCTTTATTGGAGTATAATTGCTTTACAATGGTGTGTTCGTTTCTGCTTTATAACAAAGTGAATCAGCTGTACATATACATATACATATGTCCCCATATCTCTTCCCTCTTGCGTCTCCCTCCCTCCCTACCCCACCCCTCTAGGTGGTCACAAAGCACCGAGCTCATCTCCCTGTGCTATGCGGCTGCTTCTGAAGTGGGTCATTTTTTAATCATTAAATAGCATGGCTTCTTTATATTATTCTGGAAACGATCCCTTATTAAATATATGAAAATATTTTTGCCATTCTGTGGGTTGTCTTTTCACTTTTTTGAGAGTGTCCTTTGAAGAGAAATTTTAAAAATTTTGATGAAATCCAATTTGTTTATTTTTTTGTTTGTTTATTGTTTGTCATTTTGGTGTCATAGCTGAGATATTATTGCTCAATCCAAGATCACAAGTATTTATACCTGTGTCTCCTTTCATGAGTTTTATTGTTTTATCTTTGACATGTAGATTTTTGTTTCACTTTGTTATTTTATGTATATGATGTGAGGAATCCAACTACATTCTTTCCTGTGTTAATATCCAATTGTCTCAGATTCATTTGTTGATAAATGATTTTTCTTCATTGAATCCTGTCACCCCTGTTGAAAATCAACTGACCGTAAATGTAAAAAGTTATTTCTGGACTCTCAATTTTATTCCATTGATCTGTACATCTAGCCTTATGCCAGTATCATATTTTCTTGAATAATGTAACTTTGTACTAATTTTTGAAATCAGTAAGTGTGAATCCTCCAACCTCATTCTTTTTCATATTTGTTTTAGCTATTTTGGGCCTCTTGCATTTTCATATGAATTTTAGGATCAGCTTGTCAACTTCTGCTAAAAAAAAGGCATCTCAGATTTTGATAGGGATCACATGAAACGTATCCTTCAATTTGGAATAATATTACCATTTTTATAATATTGTCTTCTAATTCACAAACACAGGATATCTCTTCATTGGTATAAATCTTTTACATTTCTTTCAATGATGTTCATAATTTTTGGTGTACAAATCTTGCACTTATTTGTTGTATTTATTTCTAAGTATTTTAAGCTTTTTGATGCTATTGTAAATGGAACTGTCTTATTAATTTCATCTTTGGATTGTTTATTGCTGATGTATAGGAATATAATTAATTTTTTCATACTTGTGTATTTGTACCCTGCAAACTTATGGGACTTTCTTATTAGCACTAATATTTTCCCTTTTTTGTGGATTATTAGTGCTTTCTATATATAAGACTATATTATCTATGAATGGAGATAATTATACTGCTTCCCTTCCAATCTGGGTGTCTTTATTATTTTTTTTCTATCCTAATTCCACTGGCTAGAAATTTCAGTACATAGTTGAATAGAAGTGATGAGAGTAGACATCCTTGCCTTATTCCTTACCTTAGAGGGAAAGTTTTCAGGCTTTCACCATGAAGTATGTTATTTGATATGGGCTTTTCATAGATGCCTTTATCAGGTGAAGAAAGCTCCCTGATATAGATATTTCCCTAATATAGACTCTTCCCAGTAATAGAATTCCTGGATGTCAAGGGGTTTTATCATGAAAGTGTTCAGATGTGGTCAAATGTGTTTTTGAGGTTTATTGAAAGGATCATAAATTGTTTCCTCTTAAAACTACTAATATGGTATATTAAATTAATTGAACTAACCTTGCATTACAAGGATAGATCCCATTTGATCATGGTGTATATTCTTTTATATTTTGTTGGATTTCATTTATTCATATTTGTTGAGGATTTTTCATCTATGAATCTTCCTTTCATCTAGGTTGTCTAGTTATGTTGACATATAATTGTTCATAGTATTCTGTTTTAATGATTTTTATTTCTGAAGGTTGTTTTTTATGTCTCTCATTCAGTCCTGAATTTAGTAATTTGAGTCATCTGTCCTTTTTCTTCATCTGTCTAGATAATGGTTTGTAAATCTGGTTATCTTTCAAAGAATCAGTTTTTGGTTTCAGGGATTTTTCTCTATTGTTTATTCTATTTTCTACTTTATTTCAGCTGTAATCTTAATTTCCTTGCTTCTGCTTGCTATGGGTTTACTTTTCTAGTTTCTTAACGTGGAAATTTAGGTTATTGTTTGAGAACTTTCTTTTTAAATATAGGTGCTTACAGGTATAAATTTTACCTTCAGCCCTGCTTTAGCAGCATCCTATAAATTTTGGTACGTTTTCATTTTCATTCATCTTAAAATGTTTTCTAATTTCCTTTGTGATTTCCTCTGTGACTTACTGATTATTTAGAAGTGTTGTTTAATTTTCTCATATTTGTAAATTTTCTAAAGTTCCTTTTTTGTTGATTTCCAATTGTATTCCATTGTGGTCAAGGAAGAACTTTGCAAAATCTTAATACTGTTAAACACATTGATACACATTTAATGTCGCAATGCGTAGTCTATCCTGGAGAATCCTTCAAACACGTTTCAGAAGAATGTGTATTCTGCTGCCTTGGGGTGGTGTTCTATAGATATTTGTCAGGTCAAGTTGGCTTATGGTGTTGTTCAGCTCTTCCATTTCCATACTGATCTTCTGCCTAGTCTATTTATTATTAAAAGTAGGATAATAAAGTCTCCAATTATTATTGTTAAATTATCTGTTCTCTTATCAATTCTATCAGTTTGTGCTTCTTGTTAGGTGCATATATGTTTATAATTTGTCTGTTTTGTCTTTAGTAAGAATTTTGTCTCAAAATCTGTTTTGTCTAATACTGTATTACTGTAGTCTTTCCGGTCCTCTTTGGTTATTATTTTCATGGTATAATATATCCTTCCTATACTTTTCATGGTATATTTTTTCTATCCTCAGCCTACTTTTGTATACAAATTCAAGTTCAAATCAAATATTTCTTTCTTGTAACTAGGTATAATTGGCTAAATTTTATATTTAAATTCATCCTGCAATATTTGTCATATGATTGGAGTGTTCAATACATTTACATTTAATGTAATCACTAATAAGGTAGGATTTATATCTGCCATTTTGCTACTTTTTTCTGTCATATCTTTTCATTCTTCTATCCTCAATTACTGTCACCTTTTATGTTAAGTAGTATGTTTTTAGCATAATATATACATTTATATATTTACAAATAATAAATATTTTTTAGATAAATCAGTGGTTTCCCTGAGGATTACAATTAACATATTTTTAAAAATCTTTTGTATTGAAATATAGTTGATTTGCCACGTTGTGTTAATTTCTGCTGTACAGCAAAGTGATTCAGTTCTACCTATACATATTCTTTTTCATACTCCTTTCTATTATGGAATATTACAGGATATTGGATATAGTTCCTTGTGCTATACAGTAGGACCTTGTTGTTTATCCATTCTATGTATAATAGTTTGCATCTGCTAATCCCAAGCTCCCAATCCAACCCTCCCCACCCCCACCTCCCCCTTGGGCAATTAACATATTAATTTATAAGAATTTAGTTCAGATTAATACCAACTTACTTTGTATATTTTATAAAAATTTTGCTACTATATAGCTCATTCCCTCCCTGTATTTTGTGCAAATTGCACCTTTTTATCTTGTATGCACATCAACACAGATGCGTATTTATTGCTCCATGCAGTTGTCTTTTAAATAATATAGGAGAAAGAAGTGTTTCAAACAAAATTCCTTTATACTGTCTTTATATTTACCTATGGAGTTATCTCTACCAGTGCTCTTTATGTTTTCATGTGGATTTTATTTACATCTAATTTCTTTTTATTTTAGCCTGAAAGACTCCCTTTAGTATTTCTCAAAGGACAGATCTGCTAATGGAGAATTCTCTCAGGTTTTGTTTATCTGAGGACGTCAATTTCTTCTTCATTTTTGAAGGATTATTTTGCTATAGAATTATTATTTTTTCTTTCAGCACTTAGACAATGTATTCTGTGTTCTTTTAGACTCCTTGTTTTCTAATTATAATCAGTTGTTAATGATACTGAGGAGCCCCACTGCATGATGACTAACTTCTCTCTTCTTACTTTCAAGATGCTCTCTTTCTTTTTTGATATAGGCAGTCTGATTATGATGGTTCTCAGGTAGCTCTCTCTGAGTATATTCTGCTTGGAGTTTGGTGAGTTTCTTGGGTGTGCGTATTAACTTATTTTTATAATATTTGGGACAATCTCAGCCATTATTTTTTCATATATTCTTTCTGCCACTTTTTCTCCTCTCCTGGGACTTTCAACATATGCCTGTTGTTGTGCCTGATGGTTTTCCATAGACCTCTGACACTCTGCTGATTTTTCTTTATCCTATTTCTTTTTGTTCCTCAGACTCAGTAATCTCAATAGACCTATCCTTAGATTTGGTAATTCTTTCTTCTGCCAGCTCAAATCAGCTGTTAAGTCCTTTAGGTGATTTTTTAAGAATTTCAATATTGTCCATTTTAACTCCAGAATTTATATTTTTTCCTTTTTATGATATCTATGTCTTTATTGATAGCCTCTATTTGGTGAGATATCATTCTCCTACTTTCCTTTAGTTCTTTAGACATAGCTTCTATTAGTTATTTGAACATATTTTAAAGATCTTATTTAAATCTCTCTGTCTAGGACTTCCCTGGTGGTGCAGTGGTTGGGAGACTGCCTGCCAATGCAGGGCACACAGGTTTGAGCCCCGGTCCAGGAAGATCCCACATGCCGCAGAGCAACTAAGCCCTTGTGCCACAGCTAATAAGCATGTGCTTTAGAGCCCGCGAGGCACAACTACTGAGTCCACGTGCCACAACTACTGAAACCCACATACCTAGAGCCCATGCTCCGCAACAAGAGAAACCACCGCAATGAGAAGCCCGCACACCACAACAAAGAGTAGCCCCTGCTCACCACAACTAGTGAAAGCGCGTGTGCAGCAACAAAGACCCAACACAGCCAAAAAAAAAAAAAAAAGAAAAAAAAAATCTCTGTCTAGTAAGTTCAATGTTTGGTCTTCTTTAGGAACAATTCTTGTTGACTGCTTTTTTTTTTTTTTTCCTATATATGGATCACGATTTGTTTCTTTGCATGTTTTATAATATTTCATTGAAAATTGCACATTTTAAATAATATAATGTGATAATTTTGGAATTCAGAATCCCCTGCTTCCATGTGCTTATTGTTGTTATTTATTTTTGTTGTTGTTGATAATGTTTATTTAGTGGCTTTTCTTATCTAATTCTAAAAAGTTTTCTTTTGTGTGTGGCAACTGAAGTCCCTGCTCAGTTTTCTTAGTGGTCAGCTAATGACTGACAGATATTTCCTCAAATCCTTGGAACCAGTAAGTCTTCTTACCTTTGACAAGAGCTCTGTGAGCATGTTGTGACACATCTTCAATGCTCAAGCATTTTATAGTGTTGGCCTAGTCTTCACTTCCTGCTTACACAGAGCCTTGAGGTCATCCACAGTTGAGAGTTTAGAGACTTTCAGGTCTTTCCTGAACATGCCCACAATTCTGGGCACAGCCTTATGCATATGTATGTCCAATCCAGAAATTTATCAAAGATTTTCAAAGTCTCCTATGGATAGAACATTCCCAAGGTTTCAATTTAACTTTGTGGTCACTTTGTTGTTTGACACAACTGTTATTGCTGCCTCAGGCATCTGTTATGTTAAACAATTGCTGTTGGTTACTTTTGACAAATGCCCCCAGGGAAAATGATATTTAGACTCGACAAGCTTTAACTCAGGTCAAATAAAGACAAGCCTCGCCAATCTTTATTTTCCAAGGGACTTCCAAACAGATTAAATAACGCCAGTATCTGGGAATGGGGATTTGGAAGACTTCCTACCGTGATCTGGCCCTTCTAGTGGCTAGTAGGTTTCTGGATTTCACTACAATTATGGGCCCTTAATCTTCAATGCTGCTGTGGAGCTGAACAGGAGGAGATAGGAATAGGGTAAATTAAAACACCACACAGCTCACTATTTATTCTGAGATTCAGCTTTTCTTGAATAAATACTTCCTGGATTGTTGCAAGGTTTTGGTTAATTCCCAGAATTCTGAAACAGTTGATTTAGACAATCCTTTCTTGGGTTTTTATTGGTTTTATCGAGGAGAGGATTTTCAGAGATACTCCTCCATTCCCGCTCCTAAGGTATATTTTAGATATCTACATCCTTAAAGAAAATTGATGGTCTTACATACATTTACTAAAGAGAACATAAATTATATAAACTTTTCTTCAAATATTAAAATGTCTATAGCAAACTATATTTAAAGAAAGAAGAAGAAAGAGATTAGAGGTAAAAATAAAATTAAATAAGCAGAGTATAAAAATTCACTCTCATTTAAATTATATAATAATAGAAATTTTTTTAAATGTAAATTCAAAATGCTGTCAAAGCTGCATTACCTGTTAGGGTGGCAGGCTGAGGACTAGCTTTGCCCTGATGAAAGTATTTTAAAATATACACTCTTTGTCAGCACCACTTTCACACACACATATACACACATAACACTCACCCTATATGGTATGTAGTTAGAGAGAGAGAGTACAAATTCTTTCCAAACAGACTTTAAAGAAAGACTAATATCAATTAGTTTCTGAACTTTGTATAAAGATTTGTGTGTTTTTTTTTTAATTATGTCATTATCCAAAAATTTACAGCAAGTGACAGGATAATGATGAAATTGATTAAAGCCTAAGTAAATTGTCCCTCAGGATAACAGCCAATTGCATTCAATTTTGAGATTAAATTCTTAACAAATTTAATGCCAGCAATATTTAGAATACAATTATTAACTTCATTAAAGTATGGCCCCTAGCTTCCAAATTTTAAATGTCAAGTGCTTTTTGTGTCTCTCACAGTAACTCAAAAAAACCCACAAAACTCGAGTTATTATCATTTAACAATTTCACAGTTCTTTTGTGAACTTTATTTTAGTTACAAGCTCTCCTGTGCTTCATAAAATTCTGAAATAGTGACCTAAAACAAGTACACTGTCAGATATTTCTCCAGCAAAGATAAGTCTGAGATCAGCAGAGAATTGCAATTCAAGGTCTGCAACATGGTGAGCCACGTGCAAGTTCCTCCACAAAAGAGGAGAAAACTTTTATAGAGAAAGGAAGTTAGGAGGGCTATAGTAACAAAGAGGCCATGGCTTTTTATTGGATGAATCCTTGCCAGGAAAGAAGAGGAGTCTTCCTTCTGTTGGACTCTGCTATTATTGCAGGGCTAGGAGTTCCCACATTTGGTACCCCAATTCTATTTAATTGAGGTTTCTGTTTATTAATTTAACATTTTCCCCTTTTGATCAAGATCTTTCTGAAAGCATCACTGATCAAGAGCCTGGTTTTCTACTTTCAGAGGATTTTTTTCCCTCAATGCCAAGAAGAACCTTTTCTGAGTATAGTGTCTCATGTTGGAGGGAAAGTGCACAGACTGGAAACTTATTAAGGTCACATTAAAGTAACAAGGAGGCGTAGGAGGGAGAACACTCAAGCACTTTTTATCTAAAATCCATATGTTATCAAGATCATTGATATTGGAAGTCATCTGAATCTTAATGTCATCACCAAAGGTTTGGCAACAAATTTCCAACAGGTCTGGTACGGATATCCTGAGAAAGCTGTTTCATCAGATATTGTCTGTTTTAATTCCAGGAAATGTTTACTTTCAGGTCACCAGAAGATGTTCAGGTGCAGTCAGGGTTTGGTGCTTTCTTTAGTTGTGTCATGTGAATCCAAGAGTCTATTAATTGGAATTTGGCAACAAAAGGGTTGGTTAACAGTAGCTGGTAGGGGCCTTTCCAGCAAGGTTGAAGAGAGCCCTTCGGGAGAAGTCTTTTCCAACAGATGTAATCTCCAGGTTGCAAGGTGTGATGCTTAAGGTCTTCCTCTCCTGAGGGCTCATTGTAAAAAGATTATGCTACCAGATCATGGTTATTTTTAAGAGAAGCAATTAGACCTTTGAAATATTGGAGTATATATCTTCTTTTATCAATTGTGGGTCAAAAGAAGCAAGAGCCAAGTGCATTGGGCATCCTGTGACTATCTCGAAGTGTGATAGCTTATGAGTTCCAAAATGGGTGGAGTTCAGATTTAGAATGATCAACAGCAATGCTTTGGGCCAAGGTATTTGAAGGGCCTCTACAAATTTTGCCAATTGAGTCTTAATAATGCCATTAGTGCATTTGATTAAACCAAAGGATTGAGAGTGGTAAGCACAGTTAAAATGTGGTGTGGCAAAACTGGCCAAACAGTGCAGACTTGTTGAAGTACCTGGCCAGCAAAATGGATTCCCTGATCATTAGGAAGTTTGAGAAGAGTTCCCCAGGGAGGGATAATCTTTTCCAAAAGAACTTTAGCCACAGAAGAAGCAGTAGCATGTCTGTAAGCAACGGCTTCAGTCCAGTGTAAAAACATACCGACCATGACTAAAACATTTCTATCCATGAGACAGAGGAAGTTGTATGAAATCCATTTACCAGAACTTAAATGGCCCATTATGCAGTTTAAAATGTCCAGGAGCAGTATAAACAGGCTTCCCTGGGTTGTAGTTTGGGCAAGGGGGACAAGTGAGGTAGGTACATTTTGCGGCCTTGCTAATGTTTCCTCACCAATACTGATTAATGAAGGCTATAATTTTGTCAGTAGTGCAATGATTTAGGTGCATGTACAGTAGTGAGGAGTGGGAATTTTAGAGTCTCTAGTAGGACAGTGTTGTCATTTGGTCCAAACCAGACCTTTCTCTTTTTAACAAATCAACAATTGTTGAATTTCCAATCTTACTTTTTCTTTCCCAAGACCAATTGTTGGCCTCCTCTAGCCAGGTTTTTTTGTTTTTGTTTTTTGTTTGTTTGTTTTTTTAATTATCACTTGGGGAATTAACTATTTGGACCATGACAGAGGTTTGGCCTCTGTCCCTTTAAGTGCAGCATTCCTCACAGAAATATCAGCAAGGTATAGCTTACTTAGCTTTCAGAGAGTCAAGTTAAGAATGCTCCAGGATCTAACTACAGTTAAAGTGGCAGGTAATAGCACTGCATCCAATAATTCCTGAACATAGGGACTATTTTAAGTTTTATTTCAGCTAGAAGTAAGAAAGCCCCATTGCTTCCACAACATTCCAAAACCATGAGCTATTCTGAAAGCATATCTAATATCAGTGAAAATATTGACAGTTTTGCCCTTGGCTAACGTACAAGCTTGTATAAGAGTATATAATTCATCCTGTTGAAACGAAATAGTCATAGGTAAAGATGCTGCCTCAACAACATCAAAAGGATTTGTAATAGCGTACCCAGCACAATATTTGCTACTGTCACCTTTTAAATAAAAATCATCTGTAAACCAAGAGAAGTCAGCATTACCCAATGGAATTTCCTGTAGAACATCAAGAAGAGTCAGGAAGCGGTCAGTCAGCATTAAGTAGTTGCGAGGGACTTTGTCCGTGACAGAGGGGAGAACGGTAGTTGGGTTAAGGTTATTACACCATAAAAAAGTTATGTGAGCAGT
Organism: Balaenoptera physalus; assembly: GCF_965194825.1. NCBI lineage: Eukaryota > Metazoa > Chordata > Mammalia > Artiodactyla > Balaenopteridae > Balaenoptera > Balaenoptera physalus. Next base: position 154,881,199 of record NC_138890.1, read on the forward strand.
AACAAAAGGACTTCATAGGCAGTGAGAGAGCTGAGAAGAAACATTGAGTGTGATGAGAACTTAGGAAATATTCCATTGTACTAGGTACAAAAATGGTTAAAGCAGATACCACAATAATTTTCTTGGTAAACTTAACCAAAATAAGTGTCCATAATAGCTCTAAGGCAAGGGGTCAGTATCCCTGTGTCACAGGGTCCAGTTGCTGGCTATAACACCCTATGGGTCGATGGTGGTCCCAGGGTATTTGGGTGAATACCTCAAGGGCATTTAATTCCTTTTCATATACAAAAAGGAAGAAGGGAATCTGATCATTGGGATGCCCAAAGGAAGTGGGTACTTCAAACTCTCCTTTAAGACCTTGAAGGCTATGTCATCAGGCTCTTCTCATAAAATTGGGCTGGGGTTCTTATGGTTTAGTTTACGATATAGAGGTTTGGCAATAAAAGAGAAAATTTGAATCCAATTTCGGCAATAACCAACTAGCCTGGGGATACTTCAAAGTGGCATTTAGGTTTGTTTTCTGTACTTAGGTGTAGTTTTTGTTCTGATATCGGATGTCCTAAATATTGAACCTGAGTTTGGGCAAACTGCAATTTTTCTTTGGTGACGTTATGTCCCTTTAATGCTAACGTCCCTTTACAGCTGTTTTCCTGTGAAGAAGTTTGAGAAAGGGAACTTTATATCATCCATATCAGCCTTCAAGATTTGTTAGAAATAAGAAGGACTCTCAGCAAAACCCTGAAGCACTGCTATCCAAATGAAAGCAAAAGACATTGGCTAGCTTCATCAACCGGAATACTAAAGAATGCACTGCATAAATCAATTACAGTGAAGAACTTACTTGCAGTGGGAATGGATGCTAGTAAAAGTTGAGGATTAGGAACAACAGGGTGTCGAGAGAGATAACAGTGTTATCTATTGCTTGGAGGTCCTGGACAAACCTCCTCCCTTGACTCTGGTTTTCTCACAGGTCAAAGAGTAGTGTTACAGGGGCTAGTACAAGAGATAATGAGGCCTTGAGCATTGTAATATTTTATTAAGAGTTTTATACTTTGAAGGGCTTCTTTACTTATAGGGTATTGATTAATTCTAGGGAGGTCTTGACGGATCTACTTGAATCTTGAAGGGAGGTGCACTGTGAATTTTGCCAATATCAGGTGGAGATTTTGCCCATAAGGAAGGGGATAGCTGATTCAATAGGGACAGATAATTAGTGTTTCCATAATCAGCTTTAGTACTGTCAGGGATGGAACAAATAAAAGGCATCAAAGTTCATTTAATTCACCTGGTTGGTGACCTTGATGACTACTGTCAAATTCTAGAGTATTTCCCCCATTTAGGAGGAAGGAATTCCATCATAATACTTCTATAAGAAGTCTCAGACAAATAAGTGGTTAGGGGCAGAGGAACTAAGGAGAAAAGGGTGTGTATCTCTCAAAGGACCTAAACAAAAGGGAATTGTTTCTCAGACAGAAACCTCTGGTGGTTCATTAGAGATCCCCACTACTTGAACTGTTTCAGTACTTTGAGGCAGGGGCTGTTTTATAGTAGTGGGGTTGAGCACCAAGAGTTTGGCTACAGTGCTGCAGTGTCATTTAGGACTGGAAGAGATTCAGTCTCAGTCTGTAGAAATGTTTCTCCAAGCCAATTAAGAGGAAGGATTGGAAGAGCTCCTGTAGATCCTCAGAGCCCTCATCATTGGGAATTGGGGGGAAGTTGAAAAGGCCGGTTAGGGACTTCCCTGGTGGTGCAGTGGTTAAGAATCCACCTGCCAATGCAGGGGACACAGGTTCAAGCCCTGGGCCGGGAAGATCCCACATGCCACAGAGCAACTAAGCCTATGCACCACAACTGCTGAAGCCCGTGCGCCTAGAGCCCGTGCTCCGCAACAAGAGAAGCCACCACAATGAGAAGCCCGCGCATTGCAATGAACAGTAGCCCCCGCTCGCCACAACTAGAGAAAGCCCGCTGGCAGAAACGAAGACCCAATGCAGCCAAAAATGAATAAATAAATAAATAAATATATTTAAAAAGAGAAAAGAAAAGGCTGGTTAGAGGGCTGAAGGAACCCAAAGTGCTTAAATTTGTAACAATCACTTTTTCCAATGTCCTGAATCTTTGCAAAAATAGCAGAAGCTAGAATTGTTTTGGTTTCATTTTGGAGACTTCATTTGCTGGAGTTGAAGATGTATTCTGGTGGTCTTCCTTTGAGGTGACTCATCTTGAGTGCAAGAGAGCTTGTTGGCCAGATTAATTAAATCTGGAGTGGGCATAGTTTCCCATTCCATCCTTGTCCTTTTTGCTAGAAGGGAAAGATCCTGGTTCAACCCATTAATAAACACAGAGTTAAATGTTACCCAAGTGGAATCAACATCTGAAGGAAGACCAGAATTTTCTTTTAAAAAATCTGAAGAGGATTTTAATAAACAGTTTCATCAGATTTTTGTGTGCAAGCCTGAATTTTGTTCCAATCAACAGGCTTTGGAAAAGCCCTAGGAATTGCTCAATAAAGTTGCCTAATGTTTGCTTGAGCCTGATGATATAATAAGTTAGCAGACTTGCCTCTGGGCTGTAATTCTAAAGATCTTTCAGGATTTTCCAAGTTAATGTTTTTCATCCAAGGCTGGGCCTTCCCTTCACTGACAAGCATATAAACAAGATGATATAAATCAGAGAAACAAAGGTGATAATTTTGAATGTCTGTAGGAAATTTCTCAGCAAGACTGTGAGGATCTTCAGATACTTTGGGAAAATCTTTGACCATGGCCCACAATTCAGTTTTAGTCCAGGGAATATAAGAAATTAAGGGTTTCATGGATGGATATTCAGAAGGCTTAATTTTAAAGTGACAGTTTCTGACTAGTTCAGAGGAAAAGGAAGTGGAGAGAGTTTCAGAGAAAAGGGGAAGTCTGGCTAGAGAATTATTTTGTGGGAACTGAAGGTATAGAGGAGGTATTGATGGCATAGAAGAGAAGGAGGAAGATTGTGTCAGGAGTCTGATTAAGAGGAACCAGCTGAGGGAGAGACAAGATAGCACTGGAGATGAAGCCTGAGATAAGGAAGCCAAGGAAGAAGAGCCTGAGGCTTCAGGAGCCACTTCATTTTTCTTTGCTTGTTTGTCTCAGTGAATTTTAAAATCTTGCTTTGCAGAAAGGCAATCTTAGACTCCTGATAATGTTGAGAAGCCTCAAAATATCAATTGAAATAAGCTCATCACTCAGTTCTGGAAATTTTTGAGCTTTGTAGTACAATTCAGTTTAAAGGAAATTAAGTTTGGGTATTTCAAAATTTCCTCATAATGGCCACTGATATTCTAAATTGCTTTTTGTCAGGTTGGCCCATTTAGTTAGAAATGCATATGAGAAAGGGTGGTGGCTTTTAAACATAAAATCGGCCAGATACCCTGTAGGGGGGCACCCTAAAAATATTTAGAATACTAGGATCCCATTTCTCAGAGGTTTATCTCTAGAGTAAAGAACAATTTTCTAACAGCTGAAACAGCTTTCACCACAAACAGCTCAGTTCAAACCAGGTTCGCAAGTACCAGGCAATTCAAAAGAAACAGTGTGGTCCTGGAGGAGCAAAGCTGAAGGCATTTTCAGCCATTTTCCAGAGAATAAGCCCTTTCAAAGGATTAGGTCAAAGGCTGAACCAGCACAGTGTCATTTAAAGCAGTCCCGGGCTTCTCTGGTGGCGCAGTGGTTGAGAGTCTGCCTGCTAATGCAGGGGACACGGGTTCGGGCCCTGGTCTGGGAAGATCCCACATGCCGCGGAGCAACTGGGCCTGTGAACCACAACTACTGAGCCTGCGCGTCTGGAGCCTGTGCCCCGCAACGGGAGGGGCTGCGATAGTGAGAGGCCCACGCACCGCGATGAAGAGTGGCACCTGTTTGCCCCAACTAGAGAAAGCCCTCGCACAGAAACGAAGACCCAACACAGCCAAAAATAAATATAAAAATAAATAAACAAATAACAGATTACTATTAAAAAAAAAAATAAATAAATAAAGCAGTCCCTTCCAGAAGGTATTGGACCAAAGGCATTTCTAGCCACCTTCAGTTGAAACAGTCTGATCTCAAGATCAGACCAAAGTGCCAAATGAGTATTTATACACAGAATAAGGCCTTAATCGTAAGGGTAAAACTTTTAAACAGATCCCAAAAAAGCATGGAGCGGTTCGGATGCAAAGAGGTCATGGGCTCAGATCCAGAAGAAAGAAGTACACAAGAAAGTAGTGAGTGACAATGGGGTCAATTGTGAGTACCAGACCCTTGCTCACCAGCCCTGGAGGCTTCAGGAATCTTCTCTGGTCCCTGTACAGGCCACCAAATGTTGACCCGAAACAAACAGACTGCAAGATATTTCTCCAGGAAAGATGGGTTGTTTTGGGATCAGCAGAGAATTGTTAATTCTGGGTCTGCAAACATGATGAGCCATGTGCAACTTCCCACATGCCAAATGAGGAACACTTTTGTTGAGGGGAAAGGAAGTTGGGAGGGCTACAGTAAACAGAGAGTCCATGGCTTTTCACTGGCTGAGTTCAACCAGGAAAGAAGAGGAGTCTTCTTCATATTGGGCTGTTTTTGTCTCAGGGTGTGAGAGCTCCCCCTTCTGGTCTCCCAACTCTGTTTAACTGAGGTTTCTGTTTGTTGCCAAATTTTACAAAAGTGATATTTAATATAGTGTTTTCATGATGGCTAAAATAAGGTACGAATATTTAAATATCTTCAATTTCATTTTTTTCAGGACCTTTTACTTCTGTACCCTCTATTTCTGAGCATACCAACAAAGGGATTTGCTTATTTTTGCTTCACATTGTTCCAACATCAACAAGTAGGAAGTTGTAAAATTGGTCTTTGTGCAAGTCAGTTTCATTTAATGAAATGTTATATGAAGTAGAGTCTATATATTCTGATGTGCAAGCCTACTTTGTATACTTAATCCACATTTTATTGGACATAAATTGCATTTGACCTCTTTGATACACAGACTTTTCCTCTGTATAACGGCAATGATTTTGCCTATCTTCCTGTTATTAAGGGAATGGAAAAATTACCTCTTCTTCAATGCATCTAAGACTAAGTCTGCCACATAGCAGTTGTTAAAGAAATGTTTGCTCATACTGGCTCTAATATAGGCTTACTTTTCCCCATGGATCAGCTGCCAAACATGAACTACAAAAGGAATTCATGTCCTAATTCTCAGTTCAAGCCTAATTTTTACTTTAAAATCTTATGTTTGTCTTCTCTACTCCCCCATCCTTGTCATAATTTTTAATTAGAATTATTTTTTTCCTAACTTTTCCAACTAAGTTTCTTATTTAAATTTTAACATTTCATTTCATGCTTTTTATAAGCCATTTTTGCTCATTTGGTTTGGCATAAATTAATACTCAAGAAATTCTAACAGCAACACCATCATTATTAAGTATTACAATCCTGATTTTATAGGTATGAAACCTAAAGTACAGAGAGGTTTAGTAACTTGTCCCAGGAGACACAGCCTGTAAGTAGTGGAGGTTGGATTTCACCCCCAGGCAATTTAAATAAATATGGTCTACTATCCTATTACAAATATAAAACATTAAAAAAAAAAAACAAACCTGTAGCACTCTGTTAGAGACAAATGTCAGAGGAGAAAGTAAGTATGAAAGGAAGATAATAAATGTAGGTGTTGGGGATCGAGTACAACTATAAGCAGTCAAGGCAGGGAAGACCTCACTGAATATGTGGAGTGACATTTTGGTAAAAGCCTGAAGAAAATGCAGATATCTGAGGGAAGAGGTTTCTTGCAAGCACAAAGACTCTATGCAGGCCTAAAAGTTCTGGAGAAGGGTAGTGTAGGTGAAGCAGGTTTATTCCTGGGGGAGATAGAACACGTTCACGCTTGACATGGCCAAAATCCTGATCATCACATTAAAACCTCCACCCATCGTCTTGATGCTCCCTCCATCCTTCCTTTTGTTCCCAGTCAATAAATGTATTCATTCTTGATTCTCTTCATTTCCTTATGAACAACAGTCAGTGCATCTGGAAATCTTGCTACCTTCAAAGTACACCAAGAATCCACCCACTTCTCCCACTTCCTCCACCGCTACTCTACCTACCACCAGTTCAGTGATTCTCTGCAGTTGGTCCAAAACATAGTACAAGGTGGTCCTATTAAAACATGTATGAAATCTTTTACTCCACTTCTCAAAACATGCAATGGCTATTCATTGAATTCAGAGATGGATCCGAGAATTTGTTCTTACTGTCACTGTTGTGTTCTGCTATTGATTGTTTGCTTTACTCTCTATCCTACTAGTACCATGTGGATAAATTGAATTTGAAAAAAATCATATTTATTAATTCTGTAAATTTTCAGATATTTACTTTAAAATCATGAATTAACTCTTCAACTGTATATAATCTGCTTTTTTTTTTACCAAGTGTGATGATGAATTTTATGAGTAATTTTATGTATTAATTTAGCTAGACTACAGTACCCAGTTATTTAATCAAACACTAATCTAGATGTTGCTATGGAGGTATTTTGTAGATGTGGTTATGATGTGGTTTATAATAAATATGTATTTTGTTTTTGTCCATGGTTCCTGGCTCACAGGTCCCCAAACTCTTGGAATTTCCTAAGCCATAAGAGCAATGGGAGCATCTTTTGTTTTAATATTTGATCTTTTGTCCTTAGTTCTTGAAATCACTCCAGAGCCATGTAAAAGTGAAATGGGTGTCTTGTTAGTCATGATAAGTCCTTTTCAGCCACACTTGAGTTTATGTTAATGAGTTGACTTTCGGAAAGCTCTTAGGTAACCTAAGGATGGAGGCCAGTAGCTTCCATGTGACTAGAGGGTTGGAACTTTCAGCTCCATCTCCAGATCTTTAGAGACTGAGTTCCATCACCATCAGCCAATGACTTAATCAATCAGACTTATGTAATAAAGCTTCCATAAAAATCCTAAAACTAAGAGGTTTAGATAGCATTCAGGCTGGTGTATCAGAACTCATCCACATCCTGGGAAGATGGTATACTCCAAACTCCACAGGGTCAGAAGGTCCTGTGTTTAAGACCCTTCCAGACCTCACCCTGTGTATCTCTTCATCTGGCTAGTTATTGGTATCCTATAATATCCTGTGTAATAAACCAGTAATCTAGTAAGTAAACTGGTCTCCCAAGCTCTAGCAAATTAATTGAACCCAAATTGGTGGGCCTTGGGCCAGCTGGTCAGCACAGGTAACAACCTGGACTTGTGATTAACATCTGAAGTAGGGAAAGTCTTGTAGAATTGAGCCCTTAACCTGTGGGATCTGACACTACCTCAAGGTAGAGAGTGTCAGAATTGAGTTAAATTCGTAGAATACCTTGTCAATGTCCACTGAATTTGGAAAATTGCTTTGTGGTGTTGGAAAACACCATTAGAGTAGTTAATATCTACAATCAGTTGTCTTGAATTAAAGGAGATTATCCTGGACAACGTGGGTCACTCTCATCCAAACAGTCCAAGACCTTTAAGAACAAAACTGAGGTTTCTCTAAAAAGAAGAATTCTGTCTAAAGACTTTAGCATCAAGCCCTGCCTGAGTTTTCAGTCTGCCACCCTACCCTACAAATTTCAAACTTGCCATTCCCACAGTCACTTGATCTACTTCCTTAACTGTTTTACTAGTTCTGATTCTCTGGACAATCTGATACGCCACTGTTTTTATTTCTTTTTCTTATTCTTTCCCTTTTTTTTTTTTGGCTTCCCAATTCTTGGACAGTTTCTGCCCAGAAAAGTCTATAGGACTTCCTATGTTCTTGTTCTTTTTGTATGTTTGCACATTTCTTTCTATATTTCCAAAGATATTAGCTATATTAATTTTTATTTTTTATGATTACTTTATTAAGTTTTTGTTTTTTCCAAATAAGCGAGTCTAGGAATCTCTATTTTAATGTCGGCCTTCTTAAGAAACCTGGTGAATTTTAGAGGAGTATCATCTTATATTGCCCACAATTTATAATGCTTAGGCTCCGCAATTGACAATTCCACACCAAGAAGGAAACACTCAAGGTATGTGAGACCAAGTATGGAGTCAAGCATGTGCCACAATACTAGTCTTTTAAAGAGGTCCTACCTTGAACACCAGTTTCCTTGTCATTATGTCCTGCATTGTAAATTCTCCCTGACCAGAGTGCTAGATCTAAGTGATACCAAAACCCATTTATGTAGAATACTTATGAAATGCCTAGAAATTTGGTTGGTTTTGCTGCAAGGGAGTATAATCCAACAAGGATGAAATATATTATCATAATTTCTTTTATTGCAGGATATAGAAAGCCTCATACAAACTGGATTAAAAAATAAAGGTAATTTAATGACCCGTAATTTGAAAACACAAGGCAGGATAATGGTAAGTCTTGATCTATCAACTTAACAATGTCATCAATGATCCTCTCTCTTTCTTCTTCCCACTGTATCAGCTGCATCTTTAGCCTGAACCCTCTCACAGACACAAGCAAGCTCCTAATACCTAAAAGGAATACATGCTTCTTTATCCTTATCCAAATGAAAAAGTAAAGCTTTCCCCAGTATTGCAGTGTCTCATGGATTGTTCCCCCCAGTAGAGATGATTAACACTAAATGTAATGGCTCAGCTTTAAAAGTTTATCCCTATTCCAATCACCGTTGGCAGGGATATGAAATGGATTGTTTGGCTTAGTATGCATGGGTCATACGTTCTATCCAGGTCCAGTGAGTGAAGTCCAGTTTCCCCTAAATCAAATACATCCTCAAATGTTGGCGATAGGGATGAATGCTAAGAAGACAAACAAAAAATACCTTTATACTGAAGTAAAATAAAAACAACAACAAAAAAACAGAAATTACCCCCAAATCTTGAGACATAGTGTTATCTCGAGGATCAAATAAACCATAGAAATAACAGAGATGTAGGAATTCATTTAACACAGCTGAAATGGGGGATGCTAATGCCAAGTAGAGTCTCTAACTTTCTATCTTCTGTCTGTCAACTTCTTTCTGTTCTCTCAGTTATGACCAGAATTTTCCTCATGGCATAATACTTAGCCATTCAAAACTTCCAACTTTAAAATAAACTTTATTAAAAAACTTTATTAACTATATAAATGAGATTAACTGCAGGTTTAGACCCAATATCTAAAACCTTAGACAAAAACTCACTAATCCATATTATAACTGCTAACATCCCTCTTCCAATCAAGTGTGGTCATGGGCGTTGAGAGACATAAAACAATACAACTCCAAAATGAACTTAATGATTAGACACAAAATAAGCCAGTAATTAGAATAAGAATGGCTACCATGCAGAAAATCCAGAATATGTCTACTCTAACCTAATATTAATTGTAGTTAACTATCTGATTCATCCATTTTAAAAAAAATTTATTTATTTATTTATTCATTCATTTATTTATTTATTTATTTATTTATGGCTGGCTGTGTTGGGTCTTCGTTTCTGTGCAAGGGCTTTCTCTAGTTGTGGCAAGCGTGGGCCACTCTTCATCGCGGTGCGCGGGCCTCTCACTATCGCGGCCTCTCTTGTTGCGGAGCACAGGCTCCAGACGTGCAGGCTCAGTAGTTGTGGCTCACGGGCCTAGCTGCTCTGCGGCACGTGGGATCCTCCCAGACCAGGGCTCAAACCCGTGTCCCCCGCACTAGCAGGCAGATTCTCAACCGCTGCGCCACCAGGGAAGCCCTGATTCATCCATTTTTAAAGAAAAATTCTATTTGTATTCTCACCAGTATTACCCACAGCCTATATTTACTTTCCACTGTGGACTGACATACTAACATTAAATTACATTTAGACTCAGAAATGTTTATCACCTATCAATTTTTTCTTTTATAGCATATCACTTTATATATACTTTAACTGAATTAGTTATAACATTGACAAAATAATTATATTTTATTTATTTTTCTAACATGGCAAGAATTATGTTTCATTCATATCCATTTGCAATGCTTAATAAGGACTAAATAAATATTTGAATTTTGCAAATCTTTCCAAAGCTTAACTATCATCCTTTATCAAATTCCATATATCAGTCACAGTTATAATACTTATTCTCCTGTATAAATCCCAAATCTGACAGGTTTTTACATGAAAATTATAAACATATAACAATATATGTTTTAAATTAAATGTTACTTTTTCATTCTTTGTACATACATTTTTTGACCTAAATACAGATGAAAGCATTCCAGAGATTCTTCTTTTCTCATGATTCATTCTGTCAATTTTCTCTCTATGCTCCTAAACTCCATAGCATATCCTTTACTGTCTGATATTTGGATGACTATATATCCATATTCTTTAAGGGTCATTTAAAATAATTAAGCACATATCTTTCTCACAGCTGCTCCTCTCTCCTTTTCTATCTTGAATGCCTTCTTAACTTTTTTCTACTTTTGTCCTTCCTCCGTGTTTTCATTTATACCCGAGAGATATACTCTTTATAATTTTGACTAATATTAAGGGAGAAAAAAAATTCAGGGCATATCATATTCAAACTCTTCAATTCTTTTTTTGCCTGTTCTTTCTATTACTGCTTTTCTGTCTTTCTTGGTTCTGCCTGGCTGATCCTCTTCCAAGCTTTTGGACTCAGTGTTTGAATTGCTATTATGTTTCCTGGAGGCCCTCACTCTTCTCCAGTGAGGCTCATTTGTTTCTTTCAACAATCCTTGAAGGTAGACAAGGTAGGCAATATTAATCTCAAGTGAATTCTGAAGTACTGGTTGGAGAAGTTGAGGCACTGAAAGCTCACGTAGAAAAGGTAAAGGAAAGGCTACAAGCATGTTTTAAGCCTTATTCGTAAGTGACAATGAATAGCATTCTAGGAATAATATCTGATAAAATCTGGTAACCAACAACCAACTGGGTTTACTTGAGAGAAAAGACTGAACAGCCTATTAGTGTAAGGATTCAAATCCAGCTCATTTCAAATCCAAAACGCATGCTCTTTTCACTACATGACAGTTTTTACAGTTAGATGCTCTTGGCAGACATAGAAATAAATGTATCTTGACACACACTAATCATGATTTGATATAGGAGGGGTTGAAGTAGTGTGGAATCATGATTCATTAAAATCCTAAAATCATCCAGAATATCTCACAAACACCAAAACATTTTTAAATTCCACCCTGCCCCAGTGAAAATGAAAAAATTTTAGGCTCTATTTCACTCAATCCTTTATGTGATTGTCACTTTTATTGGATTTAAAAAATAAATACTCAAGTTAAAAACATTATCCTGAGTGCTGTGTGTATGTTTATGTGTTTGAATATGACTAAAACAAGGGAGAGTGCCTATAATACCAACTTCCCTGATGTATTTATTTAATGTTAAAGTCTTTTTCTGAACATAATAGAGACTTTGCTCTGTGAACGAGACATTAACTCTGGGAGCATGACAGAGTAATGGTCAGGAAAATGTTGGTATTTAATCAAGGCCATCTCCTCCTTAGTATTTGTTTATTCCCTACATTTTATTTTGTGTGTAGTATGTTTGCTTTATTATTATTTATTAAAAGTCTACATTGTAGCTTGGAAACTGTAACTTAGATAAAAGATGTAGTTCACAGGTAATCTTTAAGTGCTCCAATACACCCTTATCTCATTTCTTATGGCCATAGCTTGAGATAACACTGGCATGAGGCTCAATAAATATCAGCTCCACTCTGGATTTTAAAGCACTGACAATCAGTCTCTCTCCAGGAGTCTGAGTATGTGACATACAAAGAGTAACATAGAGATCAGAATGCACAAAACTGCACAAACACACAAAGAGATACCAACAGAAAACAACAAGCAGTAGAAGCAGCAGTCACGAGGCAAAACAGTCAAGAGCAAGTAGTAACCGCGTTAGGAGTAGATGAAATTACTCAATTCAAAAAGACTGCACATGAGCATACATAAGCAGTGTAAGCAAAAACAGAGTTATTAAATGCCATGAAGGCAGAGCTAGAATAAAGAACAGAGTATATCTACTTGGGGGAGACAAGTTAAACATGAAAGGAGTGTTGTATGTCAGCTGGGGATATAGTCTCCTTGAGTTAGAACCCTACAGCCTCAAGCTTCCTGTTCTTCCTCATTTCCATGAGACTTTTAATAATCTGGCACTAACTGAGATGATCAGAGCCCTCTTTCTTCCAAGCAGTCTTCATGAACTCAAGTAACACAATAAAATACCTAAGAAAGTGTATCTGCACGAAGGAAACCAGAACTTTGCCAAATGGCATTCCAATCTCTAAAGCCATGCAGATTACATTGTCTAAAGGAAGAAATCTAAAACACCATGATGAAAATGGATTTTACACTATCTGAGATGTTTTCAGGTGATTTGGGTTTTCTCTAGAATATTCATACAATATAATGTTGAGGAGAACTGCCAATAAAATGTAGATAAACAGTGCTATAATGTATTACTTTCAGCAATATGGGTATACTCAAAGATTAATCAAAGTCCTAGTTAAATACACATGCTCACAGGACTATTTTTTAAATAATGAACACAAGAAAAAAGCTGGTCCATGAGAAAAGATTTACCATTTGTGTTAATGTTCTCTAAGAGATGCTCAATTAATATAATTAGCACCTGCTTTCTGAGATACTTATTCTTCAACCTCTTAAATAGGTTAAAAAAAAAAAGTATGCAAATGCATTGTACAAATGAGTACAATGCCGTGGACAAAATATTCTCTTTAGAAAGAAATATATTAACATGATTGCTGTTTGCCACACATAACTCATCAGAAGTATATCAGAATATTTTATGAGCTACATATGTCCTGCTTTACAACTAAAATGCACTGCTTCTCAAATTAGTATCTGAAACACATTACTGTATTTACTCCAATAAACACGTGAATCCAAAAGAACTGGGGAAATACAATAATTTTAGTATGTATTATAGGCAGCATAAATATAAACTAACTTCCATTGATATATGGTTAGTTAAAATAAAAAATATAGAGAGAAATGATTTCTCCATGTAGAAGAAATTAGCTTTCTGCTCTACATTTATGAATCAGAAGTAAGACTATCAAATTTTTTTTCCAGCCATTAGAATATCTGTTGATTTTAGCATTTATTTTGAAGCAAGAATAAATATCTTACTAAATCGTTGCTACACATGGTCACTTGAACATTATCAATTCACAGGTAAATTTAGGAGTCACCTATACTATAAATATAAGCCATTAAAACATCAGTTATAGATTGTTTTTCAACAGCTTTATGTTCATCTGTAGCATATTTATTGTCTGGTCAGTGAGAAGATTAACTTTTCTAATATATTTCAGTAATATAAGAAAAAAATTCCCAGCCTTATTAGGAGAGAATTCTGCTCTGAGTTTGGCACTTTCTCTATCACCCCACTCAAATGGAAAAGCCCTAGGTCCTTCATCATAAGCCTTCATTACAATTGTTATACAAACAATGATCTTAAGCTTCTTAGTATTGTCTGAGCATTGTTTTCCATATTTGCTTCTAAGTCTCTTTGGCATAATTCTACAGATACATAATTTTTTTATTGTTGTTGCTGTTTTTATTATTAAGTGTAAGACCTGCATTTGTTCCTCCATGTTTCATTCAACAAGCCTAAGTCCTCATTGAATCTGCATTCTGTAAACCTGTGATACCAAAACTCTAGAATCAGAATCCTGTGAAAAGCTTCTTATAAGATTACTGTATCTGCCCCCAGAGTTTCAAATTCAGTAGGGGGCCCAAGAATTTGCATGTCTAAGAAGGTCCCATCTGATGCTACTGCTGCTGGTCTGGAACTATTTATTAAAATGTTCAAAAAAGGTAAACTAAAAGCTACCCCTAAGTTTAGTACTTTGGTCCAGTTGGTGAACTTGTTTCTAATCCACATAGCTGTTCTTGTATCCAAGCAACCTAATCTATTCTGAAATGACATAAGTATATGTAATACAACTTCTTAAAAATCTAAATAGAATGCCTTATCAAAACCTCTCTTTAATTGTGCACTTTTAACTATTTCTGATTGATAAATGTAGAAATATCATTATTACTTACTTATTGCATCATTTTACAAATTTATAGTAACACCAATATTTTGATGTTTGTAATTCAGATGTGAAATGAGTTTAAAGATATTTTGTTATGCCCATATTCACTAAGAAATGTGTAAAAAAGAACAGAAGTAAAAGCATGTTCAAATTACTTTTTAGCATTTTTAAATTTGTCCAGTTATAAAAAGCAGGAATAAAAATATGCATCAAAGTAACAAGGCCTAGCTTTAACTCCATATAAGAATTTCAGTATCTGTGTCCCAAACCATTCCCTAACTATATCCTTTCATATGATTTCTAGTGGTCAACTATAATAAATGTAATTGTACTTCAACTCTTACTAATACTTTGTAACTTCTCCTTAGTACAAATCCTCCACTGACTTTATTTATTTATATTTGAATTTTATTTTATTTTTATACGGCAGGTTCTTATTAGTTATCAATTTTATACATATTGGTGTATATATGTCAATCTCAATCTCCCATTTCATTCCACCACCACGACCCCACCCCTGCTTTCCCGCCTTGGTGTCCATACGTTAGTTCTCTACATCTGTGTCTCTATTTCTGCCTTGCAAACAGGTTTATCTGTACCATTTTCCTAGATTTCACATATATGCATTAATATATGATATTTGTTTTTCTCTTTCTGACTTACTTCACTCTGTATGACAGTCTCTAGGTCCATCCACTTCTTTACAAACGACCTAATTTCATTCCTTTTTTGTCTGAGTAATATTCTATTGTATATATGTACCACATCTTCTTTATCCATTCGTCCGTTGATGGGCATTAAGGTTGCTTCCATGGCCTGGCTATTGTAAATAGTGCTGCAATGAACATTGGGGTGCATGTGTTTTTTTGAATTGTGGTTTTCTCTTGGGTATATACCCAGTAGTGGGATTGCTGGGTCATATGGTAATTCTATTTTTAGATTTTTAAGGAGCCTCCATACTGTTCTCCATGGTGGCTGTATCAATTTACGTTCCCACCAACAGTGCAAGAGGGTTCCCTTTTCTCCACACACTCTCCAGCATTTGTTGTTTATAGATTTTTTGATGATGCCCTTTGTAACCGATGTGACGTGATACCTCATTGTAGTTTTGATTAACATTTCCTTAATAATTAGTGATGGTCAGCAGCTTTTTATGTGCCTCTTGGCCATCTGTATGTCTTCTTTGGAGAGGTGTCTATTTAGGCCTTCTGCCCAGTTTTGGATTGGGTTTTGTTTTTTAATATTAAGCTGCATGGGCTGTTTATATATTTTGGAGATTAATCCTTTTTCCATTGATTCTTTTGTAAATATTTTCTCCCATTCTGAGGGTTGTCTTTTCGTCTTGTTTATAGTTTCCTTTGCTGTGCAAAAGCCTTTAAGTTTCATTAGGTCCCATTTGTTTATTTTTGTTTTTATTTCCATTACTCTGGGAGGTGGGTCAAAAAAGATCTTGCTGCAATTTATGTCAAAGTGTGTTCTTCGTATGTTCTCCTCTAAGAGTTTCTAATTGTATTGATTTGAGTCCTCTCCCTCTTTTCTTTTTCCTAATCCCGAGTCAGTTCTCATCGTACTACTGTTTGCCATAAATAGTGTGTGTGTGTGTGTTTGTGCGTGTACTTTTGAGTGAGACATTTTATATGGTGAACGTTAAATAAATTCAACTGCTCATTGCCTTATTCAATTAAAGCAGCTGTTGAGTGAATTATCAAAAAGATTGTTACTATGCCAATATCAGTTCTTACACTTAAAATGCAATGCTAAGTTTATCACACAGTGATATCAATTTTAAAGAGACATTTTCCCACCATTTACTCCTCTATTTATTAGATGTGTATTCAATACTCACCCCATGGCAAGTACTATGTTAGGGATGCATGGATGAACAAAAGGTTCTTTTTGGCATAAGCTATAGATTTTGCGACATATGTTATTTTTCAAAACTGTTCCCAAGAAATTGCTGAGTCCTTATTATGACTAATTATAAACCTTCAGAGGCCTTTTATTCATCTGAACGAAGCTGTAATACTTAAAATAATTTTGGAAGGTCTTTTCTTGAAATGTCTTCAGAGCGTGATACTTTATTCTGGATATTCTGAAAATTCAGAAAAATCTCTCTTTGGATTTACAGTAGACATTTCTTTTTTAGTGGACACCACTTCTCATTCACACTGCCTACTTAACAATAAATGCCTCTTGGCACAGCTGGATTTGATTTGATTAGCCTGGACACTTAACGTAAGTAAATCAATCCAAGTCCCTTCTGCTGGAATTCTGATTCAGGAAACTGCTGAGAAATGGATAATAATGATCACCTGAATTGTAAGTTTAAAAGTATGTAAAATCAGAGGTGAAATTACTCATGTGAATAATAGAGAACAGCTGGTCTTTTTTACCAAGTGAAGGAAGGGAATAGAGCAGATGCACATGAGAAAGGAAGTAGCTCCCTGGGGAATTACGCATCCCTAGGATAGGATACTGATATTTGAATTCTAGAAACCCTCTCTTGACTTGAGCCAGTTTACGTTTTCCTTGAAATTAAAAGTTTATTGAATAGAACAAAAAATATTTTGTTTCCTGAAAACAGCTGCAAATAATGTGAAACAAAGTTTGCTGAAGAAAAATCTGTAATCAAACTGCTTATGGTCCAAATAACCTTTGAGGTTATAGATAAAGGGATCCCTTATATTCACGGGTACAATATCTTGAAAATTGCTATCATTAAGATGAATTTAAAAAGTTAGATTATAAAGTATTTTAATGATTCTTTTAAAAATTTCTAAGCAGAAAGAAGAGTCGCAACATATTTTGAGAAATGGCTTTATTATTAAGTAACTACAGATTTCTCTCAAAGTGAGAATAACTCATTCGCGTATCTTGGAATGCTTTTTAATCCAAACAAAACTTACTGGTCTAAAGATCTTTTTTTATATGCAGTCTCAGAGGCTTTGGCATTACCCATTTTCAGCTCTTAATTATGGGTAATCCAAAATTAAGAAAAAATACATTATGTTCTAGAATGTATAGATAAAATTCTATTTTGAATCAAACAACATTCACCATGAAGTTTTTCATGGAAAGAAATGTTTATCTTTTTCAAAAGAATATATTAAAAGTTGCTGAATTTCCACCACCTGTTCCTGACAGCTATTTCAATGTAAGTAATACATCACAGGGGTGATGGCAATCTGATGATGTATTGGAACTATACATCATTGTGGTGACGGCGCTTTAATGACAGATGAGTAATACATCTTCAGGTAAAGCTCTCAAATTTAGGCCTGCCTGGAAAATAGAGTTTCTGGAAGAAGAAAACATCTTATCAACTTTATAAAAGAATGCATGTAATAAAACATAGTTTGCTAAATCAGAGGGCTGTAAGTTAGGAAGCAGAAATAGATGTCTTAATGTCCATAACCTTTTTCTTCCTTAACATGTTTATTACAAGCCAAAAATGCCTTTTGCATTAAAAGGTGTTCCCATTTTTTGTCTTCTTTACACTTCATTTATTCATCATTTCAACATGTATCATAGTGTATTTCTTTTTCATTTTTTTCCTTGGAGCTGGAAGAAATTTCTTTTTAGCTAAAAATACTTAGAACCAGTCACACCCTTCTAAAAACTCCCTTACGCTATAAAGGTGGAGATTTCATTTGCCACTTTATTTCTGCTTTTTCTATCTTTAATAAACTGTTCAAAAATGCATTTCTTGGGGTTTTAATTTCTTTAAGAGCTTAAATTGTTTTTTATCTTCACATGGATACAAAGAGCTGTAATCTTTGGTTTCTTATACTCATTAAGGGGAAAATTTTTTTAAAAAGATATCTTTGGAAAAAAACTATCAATATTCTGCATTTTAAAGAAACATTATCTTCTATCTATATTAAAAAGTAAAAGTACATTTACAGTATACAATCTTTAACATTTTTAAACTGTTAGAGACTGTTGAAGTATGTATTTAATTTTGAAACTTAGGGGGAAAAATACTAAAAGATGCATTTCAAACATGTAAATTGAAGTCATAATAGCATAAGTCTCCAATAATACTTAACGGGACTTGATAAAGGTTATAAAATGTGTTTGTTTGTTTTTTTAATTTATATTTATTTATTTATTTATTTTTGGCTGTGTTGGGTCCTCGTTTCTGTGCGAGGGCTTCCTCTAGTTGCGGCAAGCGGGGGCCACTCTTCATCACGGTGTGCGGGCCTCTCACCACCGCGGCCTCACTTGTTGCGGAGCACAAGCTCCAGACGCGCAGGCTCAGTAGCTGTGGCTCACGGGCCCAGTGGCTCCGCGGCATGTGGGATCTTCCCAGACCAGGGCTCGAACCCGTGTCCCCTGCATTGGCAGGCAGACTCTCAACCACTGAGCCACCAGGGAAGCCCCTAAGATATTCTTTTGTAAATAAAAGCTAGTTTAAGTTTGTTGGTTTAATTAAAATAGACATGTCTTTAGAGTTATCAACATGAAATATAATTTTTATTTTATCTATGTTTACAAATGTGTCAGCAAGAAAAATAACTCAGTATGATAAAATTTTCATAACTAATCTAAACATAATTGTTAACAGCAAGTAAATTAAATAAATGAAGGTAGGATGAAAAGTTATTTGAAGTGAACTCTTTAAATAAGTTTCCCAAATCTTTTCAGCAACCAGAAACCTTAAAGTTTTGTTAAGATCAAGTTAAATGATGGAAATTTATTGAAGATCTAGATCATTTCCAAGTAAGACAAAGTAGTACAACATTCATTACTGAACATAGGTTCATCTACTTTTGACTTCTTAGTGGAAAAAAACTAAAGATAAAATTTGGGGCTATTAGTAAACATGTTTGTTGCCGAGCTGAAAAGATCTTCTACGAGAAAGCACATGTTTCTAGAAATTATAAAAAGTATTTATAATTTTGTCAATCTAAAGAATGCTAGTGTAAGAAATAGTCCACAATTATTTACTTCCTAAATTGTCACTAGAAATTAAAGTTTCTAAGAGTTAAGGATTCTAATGTAATTAAAGCTACTGAAAAACAAAAAAGGAAACATCTTCATATGCAAGAAACTAGAATGTGCTTTTGGCTAAGAAAAGTATGAGGGATAAAGATGCATTTTTGTTAAGGGAATGAGAGCAACTTTGCCTAAACTAGAACTTCTGGGTATGAAGAACAAACTAAAGGTATACAAAATGTTGAAGAGAGAGAGAACTTTACCTTGTGTAATTAAGCTGGCTAAAATTTAACTGTTATTATAAAGATTTTAAAAATT
Source organism: Balaenoptera physalus (assembly GCF_965194825.1). Taxonomy (NCBI): domain Eukaryota; kingdom Metazoa; phylum Chordata; class Mammalia; order Artiodactyla; family Balaenopteridae; genus Balaenoptera; species Balaenoptera physalus. The sequence continues at coordinate 154,900,503 of NC_138890.1, forward strand.
AAGCTTTAATATGAATAGTGGACTTAGGTAAAAGTACAACTTAATTTTCTTTTATCTGTTGAATAGAGAAATATTGTTTCATATTGACCTGTGATCCCATTTAGTCCCACAAATTAACTTTGAGGTCAAAGTTTTCCAGAGGGCTTCTGTAACATTTCAAATATTTTATTTGTTAGATTAATTAAGGTTATGACATGTTAAATCACATGGGAAGCATTGCCAAATAAGACTAAGTAACACTAAGCCTTCTTTATGTTGTTTTTGTATAAATATATGTGTTCTAGAAATTGTGTGAGATTCCTAGAAATACGATATGTTCTAGTACAATGTTATCACCTGTAATTCTAGTTATTATTTTAAAATGTTGTATGTCATCCTCTGGGAACCCAATTAGAAATGGGCAAAATGTAAATGACCTTCTTACTGCTATTCTCTTACCTTCTGAAATTGCTGTCATCAAAATTGAGGCTCATACTAAAAGCACTGGACCTGAGTATCAGGGAAACACCCTGGCTGACTTTCATGGAAAAGCAGCAGCAACAGTATCTATAACGATTTCGGCAGGAATGGCATTAATTCTGCTTCTGCAAAAAATGACCCCCTTACTGTCAGACTTCTGCCATCTTGATGTCCTTGCAACAGTGCAAAAGTCTGATTCTGAATCAAATGAATTAAGATGGGTAAACAATGGCGATACATCAAATGAACAGTTGGAGCTATGGGAAACCCAAGACAACCATTTGGTTCTTCCTGCTCCCCTGCAAAACCCCATTTTTCAGTTTTTGCATTTCTTCACTTACCACAGTGCATTAAAACAAAGCAAAGCAAAACAAAACAAAAAAACTACCTTTCTTCCTAGAGGCCTCAGATCTCCTCCCTCTGGACTCTTTGAACACCTGCAGTTGGAATTCATTCAACTACCACTTAGTATGAGTTATCAGTATGTTCTTGTTATTGTATCTATGTTTTCTGGATGGGTGGAAGCCTTTCCCTTCCACAATTCTGATGCCCTCATTGTGGCAAAGAAACTTAGAGAATATGTTTCCCACTTGAGGTATACCTTCCACAATCTCCAGTGATTAAGGCACCCATTTCACTGGGCTAATCATACAAGTCTTAATGAAAATCTTGCAAACTTCTTCGAATTACCACTGCTTCTGATACCTTCAACCATCAGGCAACTACATGAACTGAGAAGGATGCTCTAATTTTTTTTTGCAGACTTAAGGAGACTTTTTCTCTTAAGCTATCTATGACTTACAGTAGTTTGGTAAATTACACCTTTGTGAACAAAGGTGGAACATTTTTTATCCCCACTTGATTCCTCCAGAATTCAGAAACTCTCAATATTCTTATTTTCATGACAATATATTTGTTTGCATAAGTTCAGTAAGAATCTATTCTCTTTGTAAGAGGGCATAATTAGAAACATTGGTTATATTACCAAGGTTCTGACTGGAATGTCATATTTGAGAAAGATATGCATAGACTCAGATATGCCCAGACAGCTTCAAGGAACTGCTTGGAAAAGATAAACCCAGGAACAGGTTTTGGCAAAGCAGTCTTTAAAAAGAATTTATGCTCAATTACCATTCTTGCTGCATTTATATAAATACTCAGGTCAAGTTTAATATAAATATATTAGTTTTATCTGATTATCTTTAGTAAAACATGGGGGTAATTGTAGAGAGAAAAATTATGTCTTCACCTTTGTAGGCATAAGATTCTAGTCCTGTTAATTGTCTTTGAGATTTTGTTATATACCTGTAAACTGAACTGGATCGTAAATTCTTCTACTTTCCTCAAATGACTCACCAAAATAACAATTCCAATTTTCTCCTACCCTTCTGTTTGGGATCACTAAGAATGAAGGCAGCCTTCCAAGTGCTACTGTAAAGGGTACCTTACCAAGTGCTACTGACCACTGACACTGTTGTGGAACTAGACTGTATTGAGCCTTGGGTACACATCTCACAGCTAAGGAAGACTCCACCTGACATCTGATTCTGTACAAATGCTGGAGACCTCAAATTGACAAAGAAGAGAAGTAACTGACATCCAGGTAAACTGCTTCTGCCCAAGATGCTGGATCAAGACTTACTACTTTACTTAAACAGGAAACCCTCCCTTTCTTTTCTTTCTTTCCTTTACTCTGGAATTGGCCTGGAAAGATACCACCGTTGTCTGTATCCCTCAGACCATGGCGAAGGGGGCTAACTTTTCAGATTGCTGGATTTGTCATAGATTCTGACCTACCTATAATTACCTAGATCACATTTGTCCCCACTCTCTAAGAAATCTCAGGAGCAGCACCCATCTTTGCAAGGCATTCAGGATGACACTTTATTTCAGGCCAGGAGATTCTCTTCCCACATGTGCTAAAAACCTGACTGACCCCTGGGTTGAATGGGTAAACACAGCAATCCCTGTGAATAAATCCATTCCTTGGTTAAGAGTGGATACAAATGAGAGTATAATCGGAAACCTCTCCTTAACTCTTGAAGACATTGCAGATTCTGTTGCTAAGACATTAGCTGCCCAGCAAAGATCCTTAAACTCTCTGGCCAAAGTTGTTCTTGAATATAGGATAGCCCTTCATTATCTTTCCGCTGAAAAAGAAGGTATTTTTTTTTGTGGCCAACACCACCTGCTGTGCCTAGATTGACATTTCTGGGGAAGTTGAAACTTAGTTAAGTAAAATCATTAAGCAAGCCACTTGGCTTAAAAAGATGACTCAGCAGGGAGTTTCTTTGATTGGCTTGGGTCTTGGGGACCATAACTTCAAAGTACACTCCAAATACTGGGAATTACTCTGTTTATTGTAATCACAGTAATTCCACTGGCACACTGTATTCTGTCAGAAACTTTAAACAGATGTTCGCGGTGGCTAACCACTGATCTCCCTAACACTGGAACATCAGGATGGAAGCAAAGAGAATGACCGATTTAACGTTTATGAACCTAGAACCATGACCTGTGAATGTCACGGGGATTAAGCAAAAATGTCATGCCACACCAAGGATCAACAAGCTGTAGAGCTGTACTGAGAGGGAAGCTAATACCTCAGATTTTGATTATACCTCTCAGTTAGGCTATGAATTTTGATCAAAGGGGGAGAATTGTTAAGAAAAATCACAGGCCCACCAAACCTAGACTTAATACCTAACCTAATTGTGGTTTCGATCTTCTCCAGAAATGTAATCTTAATCAACCATTTGGAATTTTCTGGTCAATGAGGTTATCTGTCACATGAGCCCTCTCTATACCACTCCAAAGAAAGAAGAAGCTATCTGTATGATAAAACCCATGGTGTTCTGCTGTTCCCTTCCCCCACAAAAGAAGATGTTCTGTCCTAAAAATAATCCATTCTTTTTCTTTTGCTAATAGCTCTCTTGCCCCATCCTTCTTCCCATTAAAACCTTCTATTCTGTATAACCTCTTGGAAAGCCCTTCTAGTTACTAGATGAGGTACTGCCCAACTCATGAATCATCTATTAAAGCCAATTAGTTCTTCTAATTTACTCTCTTCAATTTTGTTTAACACACTCAAGTGCCTGACGTTTTCTCAAAATTCCAGAATGCATTTTAAAACATTATGAATTTAATATCATATGTGCATGTATGTATAAAATTAAGCATCATGCATTACATAAATGCAAAATCTTTCACATAAAGGCTATCATTTGGCAATATAAAATATAATTAAATTCATAAAACATACTTAGCAAAGAGTTAAACTCAATGAGAAGTTTCTTACAAAATTTATTATGAAAATTTAATTTTGTAAAAAATTGGGTATTACTAAGGGTCGAAAATGCATAAAAATACAAAAAAGTGCTCTATCACTATATTCTTCAAACTTTTTAAAAAATTAATGTATGATAAACATATTTTTTTATTTTTTACTTCTTTACCATCAAACTCTTGATCAATTTCTTCATTGTTATAGAAGGCTGAGTAACAGGACCATATAAGATGTCCATATACTAATCTCTAGAACCAGTGAATGGTCCCTTAGATGGCAAAGACTTTGCAGATGTTATATTAAGAATCTTGATATGAGGAGAGTATACTGGATTATTTGGTGGGTCCCAAATGTAATCACCAGTGTCCTTATAAGAAGGAGGCAAAAGGATATTTCACATAAAAGGGTAGAAAGCAGTGTGATCAGGGAGGGAGAAATTAGAGTGTTGCAGCCACAAAATAAAGAATTCTGGCAGCCACCTGAAGTTGAAAGAAACAAGGGACAGATTCTCCCCTAGAACCTCCAAAGGGAGTGAGGCCCTGCTGGCAACTTGTTTCTCGATATCAGCCCTGTAATACTGTGTTCTGACTTTTGTACTTTTTATATATACAGTTCACTTAAGGACATAGCATAAATGATTTATCTTGTGTCACAAACTCCTTATCTCATTGCAGACTCTACAACAGGTAGTCCACAGACCACACATTTTAAAGATATTCTGCCACTTCTCTTAACATTAATAAAACCTCATTTTTGTTTCTTTAGTTTATTTCCATCACTTTTCTTTATCCTCAAACAAATGAATGTCATTTAAAATCTACAAATTTAAAAGCTCCTCACTTTTGCCTTAAAATTACTAATGAAAAAATCTAAAAAAGAATAACGATAGCAACAATTTCATTTCTTATACTTTTCTACTCAAAGATACCTTTATTTAAGCCTATATGCTACTGATTACCTTTAGACAGTCTCCCAAACCTGGGGGAAAATTTCATTGCCAGTCTTATGTTTACTCAATTTTGGAAAAAGCCAATTTTGTTGTTCAGATGAAAGTCAACTGTAAATAAAATATGCATCTGTTTAGTAGTCTTTCTGTTTTTCTATGTCCAATGGATTAACATATTTGGTAATATTACTTTCAAATAATTTTGTAAATAAATGTTTTGTTTATTATAATAGGGACCTCTCAACTACACTCATATTCATGGACACATATATATTTGATTTCATATTATCCAAAGTACTTAGTAATTAGATTTATACATCTGACCTAGAATATTAATATTAAACATTGTAAATTGCAAGCATCTCCCTATTAATGGAATAAAAAGCTGCTGATAGTTGTAAATAAAAAGCCAATATGTGTAGTTTATTTATAATAATATGAATTGAAAAGAAATGCAGTGTATTTACCTAAAAAGGATGTTATGCATTTACATCCAAAAGTGTGGTTTATTTATTGCCAAAGATGATGTTTCCTTTACCAAATATTTATTTTAGATTCATTTGTATAAATAATGGCTTCTCTGTAGCTACATATGTGTATATGAGGTAAGAAGAATCAGTAGCCTTGATATAAACTGATATAAAAAATATTTATTCAGAGTCAGTTGTAATTTAAGTAGTCTGTTATGATTCCTAATACAGTCATTGTGATTCTTCTTTTCTGTAAGCTACCAATGGGATTATTATTTCCCTGCAATGAATCAATTTTTATAGCTATCAGGAACTTATTCTAATATTTCAGATCGGATTTCCCCCCCTATTTATAAGCACCTTTCTTTATTCAAAACAAATTGCTACTGGCATTTATCATTTGTGATAGAAAAAAAGACCTACCTTTTTTTTTTCCTTACAGATAATGTGTCTTAGAGACTATGCTTACATGCACAAAACAATTGAATTGTTTGAACCAGCATAACTAGCTTTCAGGCAAATTATCAAATCTACAATATAGGTAAACATAATCCATATGCAGGGATGGGGAAAAAAGTTAACTTTACAACTACTAACCTAGCGGGACTTGTAGAGTAAGAAAAAAATCCTCTAGAACATAGTTTCTACACTATACAAATAATCTTCCCTTGTTTTATGAATATTGCATGAATCATTTAAATATTTTGCAAAAGAATATCCCTCAGAAAATATAGCTAGAAGTACTACAGGAATCTTCTAATCCACTAGCAGATTTATTAGAAAAGCTATCTTTAGGAAGGAATCTATTTGAGTTCTTTCTCCTCCAAGTGTTGGGCATTATCTTAAGTGGCAAACCCATGACTTTTACTTGCTTACTACGTACAAACCAGGAAACAGAATATGGTATAATACATTTCAATTTATATATGGAGTCAAGAAGTTTTTCTTATTTTATGTGTATTTAATGTATACTTATTTTATGTAGAATTAAATTTACTTCACTTGAAGTTGCTTATCTGTAATGGCATCTCCTTGTCCTATTTTATATTACCTGATATCTTCCATTGTTGTAAATAGAAAATAATATTAATCAAACAACTTTCAGTAAAACTCAATGTTTGTACCTGTTCAACATCATAGCCACAAGCACCATGTGGCTACTGAACACTTGATATATGACTAGTTATAATTGAAATGCACTGTAAGTGTAAAATACATACTGGATGGCAAAAAATAAATATGAAAAAAAAAGTATGTAAAATATCTCAGGAATATCTTTTGATATTGATGACATGTGGAAATTATAATGTTTGAGATATTTTTGGGTTAAATAAAACAAAATTATTTTCACCTTGTTTCTTTTTATTTTTTAATGTAGCCACTAGAAAGTTAAAATTATATACATCACACTCATTATATTTCTATTGAATGCAGCTATTTTGTATCATTAAGCAGTTTATAAATTATATGCAAAGAAATGTCCCATTTAATCATCATTAAATAAGGAAATCAAAATTCAATGAGGTTAATTGGCTTGGCTAGCTCGCCTAACTCATAAGTAAATAAATCTTCTGTCTTCAAGTCTTTTTTTTATTTTCCCAAATTATTTGCAAGGTTCTTAGCTTGAACATTGTTTAGGCAACAGATGGCAAGAGTTGAAGGCCTGATAATTAAGGGTTTTTTCCTTAAATTTTTTTTATACTTTCACAAATTAAAGTATTAATTGTGATCTGGTTTACTAATAAATCAACTAAAAAAAGCTAAATTTAAATAAAGTTGACATAATAAAAACAATTATTATTTACTGATCTGGCTGTTGGTAACATGGATATATTTTTACTTTCTGAAAACTTTATTGAGCTCTTTATGTTTTTTGCTCTGGTCTATATTTGTGTTGCATATTTTGGGAGTTTATTAAAAATATTAAGGTCATAGTTTCAGAATCTAACAAACCATAAAATTAGCCATGAAGATATTCCTTTGATGATGTACTAAGGAATTTAACTCCAGATAATTTGGTACACATAAGTCGACAATATCTGGTAAACATTAAAAAGTCCCATTTTGGTACCAAGTAACTAAGCTTCTTATGATAGTTTTAGGAAGGTGTAATAAAAACATGGTATAAAATATCTGCAAAATATCAGTTTACAAAAGCATACAAAAGTTGATTTGGTAAAATTGGAAATAAATAGCAAATAATAGTAAAAATATTTTGAAATTATATAACATTACCTTCAAAGTTATTATTTCCTTACTAAATTTTCTTACTAAATATGACTCATTTTTTTTAGTCTAAGTACACATTATAATTTGTATTACCTTTATCTTATACTTGTGAAATTTCATTAAATCCTTTAGGAAAACAAGCTCAAATTTCAATGACTAACTAAAAGTTAATATCTATGATTCTACTGATAGAATTTTACATAATCATCTGCTGTCATCACTGTAAAAATGTGTTGGAATAGTGCAAAATCATGGATTTTGAAGCCAATCTTAAAATTATCTGATTTCATCATAATTTGGCTCACATTTATTGACGGACTGATAGTCTGGAGAAAATCATAAATGGTGGTATGTTTCACTGTGTTGGGATTAAAGTCAGTAAAGGATGAATTATAAAACTAAAGCAGTTTGTCTTTCCTTTGTCATAGTGTAGAGGTTTTAGAATCCACCAAATTATTATCAGTCTAACATGTTAAATACAGTAGCCAAATCAAACAAACCTACTGTTTCTTTACCAATATTCTCTATTAAAAAATAGACTTCATAATTTGGCTTAACAGATTAGACTAAAATATGTCAATTTTGATTTAAGTATTTATCATTAATAACTAAGTATACAGGATGATAAAAGGTTTTGAGTTTGCATATGGGTAGTAAAAATTCATTTTTAAAAGTTTGTGTCCATTTTGGTAGGCAATGTTAGGTAACTGAATTTTCGCTTTCTACTCAAGCTCCATTTTGCCAATGTAGAAATAAGAAAGAAAAATGTATCTATATATAAAACTCATTCCTTCTTCAGATTGGGATTTTAAAATGCTCCAAAAGGATTTCTTACTAAGCCAGACAAAAGACCATTAAAACTGGTATCATATGGACTGGAGATAGAGATTTCCATGACAGTTCCCAGGACAATACTTCTATTTAAACCATTTGGGGAGTAGGTGGCAGAGACAGAGGCATGGTCTTCATTAAGAGGGAGGGGAAAAGAGATAATATCTGGAGGGTACAGGTTTTGTAAGCCTCCTCCTCAGATATCAACATGGTGGGCAAACTCCAATGACTCTTTCAGGAAACATCTCAGTAGGAAGTCAGATACTGCAGAAAGGGACCTTGACATGTTCAAAATCTATTTAAAACTGTATGTTCCTATATATGTTAGTTTTAACTTTGTTCATTTATTTTCCCTAATGCCTTGGAGTTAAACACTAAAAAGGGAAAGGCCTTTGTAGTTTTCCTAAGGGACTGGGGACCTCAGGAGAAAGAAACTACTTTACAGCCAACTGAGGTAGAAAGGAGAAAACTGTTGAAGTGAATAGGCGATGGTAGTCTGTAACATTATTCAAAAGGTGGTGTAATTTACTATTTAAAAAATTAGAATTAATACAAATAGGGAAACATATCTATGGCTGTAGAAATTACCTCTTATCTATACCTTGTGTTAATTAGCATTTGAAGTATCTTTATAATATCTGAACATTCTAGAAGGTGATTGCTTAATATTTGAAATTCTATTAGAAAGCAACTAAATGAGACTTCGTTAATTCACATAATTGACCTTAGAGATATCTTGTCATTGGTGAAATGAGTGGGGCTCAAAATAGAAGCTTATTTAAGAAGATTATTCAGGTCCCGCTATTCTTTAGTGAATGAGATATATAACAGCAGATAAACTCAGTAGTTAGTACCATTGGGATAGCAATCAAGATTGAGAACATCGGTTCTGCTACTTTAGAGAGGACGCTGCTGCCTGAAGTATCAAAATACAGTTATACCTGCCTACTTAATGTCATCATGGTGAAGGCAAGGTTGTCCAGGGCACAGAATGTGTCTTCTTGAAACAAGAGAAGAATTCATGTGATTGTTTCTGTGCCTGTTTATGTAAAATAAGTATTTCCACTTTGGGGCAGAAATTGGATCTAAGATTTTCTTTCCTTACCACTTAACATTTTCTGAATAGGTAAATCAGTTCAGGTCATTCTCTAACATACTGTATATGTTGGACTATACACTGAACAAATGAAGGTAAAGAGGTATAATACTTATCCTCAAGAAGTTCACCATTTGGCCTAAACTGCCGACTTTTTTCTTTTTAAAAATATCCTTCTATACACAGAATTAGGAACCCTGTACCCATTATTCAGGCTAAAGAATAAATAAAAGAAAAAAAAAAAAAAACAAAGAAAGGGAGGAAAGAAGGAAAGGGAGGAAGAAAGAAAAGTTAAAGGCCTTTGCCTAGGACCTGCTGCAGTTCAGTGTAGCTTTCGTCGAGCCCAGTGTCCCAGTCTTCAGATTATTTATCATCTGCTCTTATTTGATTTAGTTGATTTTCCTGAACTCAGAACTCACACTTACTTAAGATTATGGTATTTTTCATATATCAAAAAGGTTAGTGCTAATACAGTTCTTCCTGATAGTTCATTAATACCATACCCTGATATGAAAAATAGTTGGGTTTGCTCAATACATGTCATGCATTCTCTGGTCTTTCTTAATAAAAGGCAGTTGACAGTGAGGGAAATGAAAGCAACCAAAATAACATACAATATCTATGTAAGGTAATTATCAATATGTTAGTGACAACAGATAATTTTCAAATAGTTTCTGATGCACCATTCCATTGTAAATATCAAATAAATAAATAAATTTCAGTAATTTTGTGATAAGTAAAATGAGGCTCTGAAGTCCTAAGTGCCCAGATCACATGCACAGCAATCAAGAGACAAATCTAGGATTGGAGAACTGTTTCTTGCCTCCAAAAATTATTCATTTTATATATGACTATGTGACCAAAGGCTGACTTTTTGTGTGTCCCAGAGTCCTTGCTATTATTCACTCAAATTATGGCCATTAATACAGAAAAAAAAAAAGCTCTCTCACACAAGTTATCCAGGATTTAGCTAAAGAAACAGACTCTTACTACATATTTATATATTACTTCTTCCATGTACATCACCAATCTAGCTAGTATAGAAATTTATAGCATGTCTTTTCATAGCCAAGACAAATATAGGATTGACTCATAAAAATAAAACGCAGTTAAATTTTAATCTTTTTTCTAGGAGATAATGCAAGTGCCTAAATATCAGCTCAGACATTCCTTCCAATAGGCCTTCATTAAACCATTCACACAACTGTAATCTTCTGTAGGATAAATATTACAGCTCCCAATGTCAAATCTCCCTTCTCCTAACTCCTTTCCTTCATGTGATCAATAAACATCATTTAATGTCTACCATATACCTCGTGTTACAAGCAGGTGTCACAGATACCCTGATAAATAATCTGGGCAAAACACACCATTGTTTTTTTGCAGTGAATTCATATATTGGATTGCTTTGGGAAACACACATCTGTAATATCTCTCAGAACCAACCACTCATGACAAAATCTCACATCCTCATATGGTATCTTCAGAGCAAGCAGTGTAGCTAAATATTTAGTGTTAATATTAGTAATACATTATGTTAATATCACAATGAAAAGAGTGTGCTAACTGCAGAAATGTATAAATTTTGATCCTCCAAACTAGGCATTGTACTTGATATTCAAATCTTGAATACTTACAAGTACTTAGAAAAATTAAATATGAATAAGATACTTAGGGGTTTTATTTCCTATTAGAGCTTTTTTTCCCCTCCTAAATCAGCAAGAACAAGTGTATTAACTTCCATAATGTGCATTATTTGTCTCTGTGAAATGGCAAATGACACTGGAAATAATCATCCTTTGATTGCCAGAAGGTTAAGGTACCTCTCTGGCTAGAATTTTTTCCTTTTAAAAGTGTACATATATTAAGAAGTGAGCATATAACAGGTAATTCATAAAATGAACCCCACTTATTTGCATTAGTTAGAAAAAAGATCAGTCTGAATTAGTGACATGTCTAAAGTGTAGGTTTATGAATCTCAAATAGAATAAATGAAAGTCTACATAAGGGAAAAAAAGTACTTAAAGAAATGGCCTTAATAAATAAATATCTCAAATTAACACATTAATAACTGGAATGTGAAAAAGAGGGATTTGAGTGCTCTGTGTGCTGGCAGAAAGTTTGGTGTCTTATATAACACCATCTCCCTTAACAGTGCTGTTTGCAAACATGTGTTCTTTGAACACCTTGACTTCATTTGATAGTGATGCTACTTTTCCCCTTTGCTATTTCCCACTTGTATATGGAAATCTGCCTAGTTCTCCATTAGTTTACTTTCCATTACACGATTTTTGTTGCTTACTTAATGCATCCTGATATGTTTTCTGACTATAAAAAAAGGATACATCCCAGGGCAGGATGAGGTAGGATGTGGCTGTCAGCTCCAAAGAGAATTAAGGAATTCAAGCCATTAGCCTTCCATCTGAATGTGTTTCCTCTCTATGCATAAGAAGTTCATAGAGTCAAAATGATACTCATGGAAATGTCATCCTATCTTAGTCACACTACATGCAGCAAGATTGGGGTTTTGATTGAAAAAAACAGACAAGTGCTGTTTCTGGTGACATTTCTAGAATTGCTCCCAATTGATTCTCAGAACGACTTTAAGTGATCTTAGGTGCATCCCAAAGATGAATTGCAGGAAGTAAAGTTCTGCAACCACACCTCTCCATACTTGTGTTCCTACATGTACACTATTTTATTTATCGTGCGTTGGAGTTGTCTTGAAATAATTAAGAAAATTGTATGTAGAAACATTTTCAGAAATATTATAATACTGCACAGTTATTTTTAACAAATTGTCAGACTGAAAGAATGAACTCACTAAGAATTTACTAAAACTCACTGATGAAATGAATTGGCTCAAAATAGTAACAGCTGATGATAGCAAAATGTTGGACTTCTTGGTGTCAAGTCTGTCCTTAATCAGTAACCAGCAGGTAAAACTTTGAGAAAACACTGAAGTAACTAAAGTTTCAGCATCCCCATCTATAAAATGACAATAATAATAAAGCCTTTCTTACAGGATTGTTGCAACAATTAAATGAGATTATCCATGTAAAAATTCTTACACTGGTATATCATGCATAATTTAAAATCATAAATAGCAATTATAAGACTGATATCCGGACCTCATTTCTATCACCAATACCTTATGTGATTTAGTCAACATGTTTAACACGTTAATATGTTTCTTAATTATTCCTTAATTATTTAGCTACAACTTGATCATTTGTTAAGCTGATTTATTTGAGAGCACTGTCAGAATTCAGTAACTAAACTGTAGTAGTGATTAATGCAGACTATTTCCCCTAAATAATTAAAAAACAACTCCACATATGACACTTCCGCAGACTTTCATCATAGAATACCAATACATAGTATAAATTAATCCTGTAGGTCACATATGTTACTATGAATATCTAGAAGAAAGGTGTTAGAACTCCCAATAATCTGTGGGGTATAATTCAGGAAAACTAGGAGTTACTATCTTCATTTGTGCACAGAGGGGAGAAGAAGCTCTCTTTGAAGCAAAATAAGATGACTTTTTTCATTGCTTTTGTTACTGAACTTCCCAGTAGAAATAGGAAGTAGAGTTTTCAGCCTTGTTCAGGGCTCAAGGTAATGATGAACATTTATACAGTTGACATTTGGTGAACATGAGCATGCAGTTTGAAACACTATAGAAAGAGAAGTAGGTAGATGTATAGTCAGTTCTAATGCAAAATGCAATGCATTATAGTGTAGATAATGGCAAAATGCAATCATCTTTAGTATCAACAGTTTTTTAAGGTGTGTGTATAGGTGTATGTTTGTATTTTGGGGGAGTGGTTAATTTATGGTATCAATTATTTGTCTTTTCTACTTTAATCTTTTAATGTAACATAGTAATACCTTAATAAACATAATAATGTTGAAAACAAAATCTTAAGATAAAATTTGCTTGGACATTTGATTAATATTCTGTTAAATTTGCTTTGTCTCAATATTTAATATAAGCTTTTATAAAAACGTGTAGCGGAGTTTGCCATATTATTTAACTTTGGTGTAACTGATTTCCTTGCTAAGATTTGTTATCATGATTACACTAGTCTAGTTGAATTAATTGAGAATATTTCAGCTACTACATTAGTTTAAAATGTTTAAAGAATATAATCTCTTTCTTAAGTGTGTGGTGGAACTATGATCAACCTGGGGATAGTTTTTTTTTCATTACCATTTAAATTTAATGTTTTCTACTTGGTCTAAAACAAATTTTGGCATTTATGTTTTCCTTGAAAACTGATCATTATAGTTTTCAAATATAATCATACAAATGATATTAAAATCTCTTAAATGCTTAAAACTGATCAGTATATAGAATTAAGTTTTTATTATTTCTGGTATATAGTCATGTTTTCTATCTTTTTGTCTCCTTATTTAGCTTGTTGATGTTTTACTAATTTTAAACAGCTTTTATGTATTTATTATGTAAAACCCGAAACTGATTTTTCTTTAGTCTTAGTATTCTGTTTTATCTTTGTAATTTTATATTTTGGAGTTAGTTTTGTATTCTCCTTATTACTCCTATGTTAAAAACTTAGTAGAATCACTTTCAAGTTTTAGTCTAATAAAATTTTGATCCTATGTAATCTGCTCTTAAAATGACTTTACTGTATCCCCTGAGTTTTGATATGCAGATGTTATTTTATGTCTGACTAATTTATAATTTAAATTTCTAAACTGTGAGTTATTCAAATTCTATTTTTACCCTCTAAATGGAAAGAACATTGGTTAACTATATTTTATTGTTATTTTCAAATTGTATTAAATGGTTTTCAATCTGTATTATGTTTGTAATCTAGAATATGCTAGGTAAAGCATTTCTTTTTAGTTTTTGCTTTTCTCCTGTTCATTCTTTTTAATGTGTCATTTTATTTCTAGGATTATCTGTTTTTTAATCAGGGAATTTCATTCATATTAATTGTGATTAATGATATATCTGGATATATGTATAGTATACTTTTATTTGTTTACTATAATCTCCTTTCTGTAACATTTCTGTCTTCTTTGGATTGGTTTTCTTTATGTTTGTTTTGTTTTTTCTTTTTTTCCTCTCACACAGGGGTGATAAAGCTTTTACTTAAAGGGCCACATAGTAAATATTCTAGACTTTTTGCACCACATTTTGTCTGTGTCACACATTTTTGCTTTACAAACCTTTAAAATTATAAAAATTATTGTTAGCTTACAGGCCATAGTTTGCTAACCTCAATATCCTATTTGTATTTTAGCATTTACCTTTAAATTGTAATACTTTAGTGTTTTAAATTTTAATGTTTAAGCATAATTTAAACACTTTCTTCAAAAATATATAGTGAAAAATTCTCTCTCTTCTCTTCAAAAATAGAATTTTGCCATTCTTTACTATCTTTCATTTCTCCCTCTACCTCTCCAAATTCCACTTGAGATTATTTAGAGATTTAGGATCCTGATTGTTATAAATTAGATATTAAAGCATATTTTATTTATATAGCAATATGCACATTTATTGTATAAACACTTATACAGCACTTCCTATAGTCCAAGCGCTATTCTAAGTGCCTTAAAGGTATTAACTCCTTTCATTTTCATAATAATAGTTAGCTTTTATTGCTTTATTACCAATTTACAGATAAGTTGAATGATTCACTAAATACCAAACAGCTACTAGTAGAAGCAGGATTCAAATCCAACCTGACTGGCTTCAGAGTACATTCCCTTACCATGTAGACTTAACTGTATGTATTTTCAGTTTCCTTGCTTAGCATTATTTAAATCCTTCCACTGAGATTCTCACCTTCCTCCTTTCTATTTTTTACTGTCCACCTTCCTTAATTTTGAGAAGATCCATAGTAAATGTTGTCTATATAGTTAAAAGTCTTAGACCATCATTATTTACCCTTGTATTAGGTGACACTGGGGCAAAGACTTCTAAGTACAAAATAACTTTTTCTCTTTGTTTCAAACCACTGAAGTGATTGTTTGAGTATATTCTAGCATGAATTGTTCCTATTGAGAAAATTACTTAAATGTAATTCTTTAATTTTTAAAATTTTGTTGTGGCAAAAACACTTAATGTGAGGTCTGCCATCTTAATAAAACTTTTAATTGTACAATGTAGAATCGCTGACTATAGGTACAATGTTGCAGAACAGATCTCTGTAGTTAATTCATCTTGTTTAACTGAAACTTTATGACCACTGATTAGTAACTATAGTTACTCTTGGATATCTTTTTGCTTGTTCCTTTTTGTGTGTCACTGTTTTGTCATTATTTTATTTGTGGAAATGCTTTTGAATTTCTCTTGAATCTTGTCTTCACATGATGTACCTAGTATGGAACTTTAAATTTGAATATTGGAATTAGAATTTCTTTTTGCATAAACTGAAGAAAATATGCGAGAATTTTCTTTTTGTTTAATTCCAATTTCATTTTATTCTGGTTTGTCATAGTAATGCTTTCTTTCTCCTATTTAAAAATCTTAATTGGTTGTTTTCCGTACTTTTTTTTCAGTTAGATATTTAGTTGTTCCTTTATGTTTCTTTATTTCTTTCTCAAATTAATGCATGTAAGATACTGATTTTCCCTCTCAAGAGATCTGGCTGCATTCCATTCTCTTTGTTTCATCCTTCTCTGATAATAAAACAAAATACATAAATTGGTAGTGATACAGACAAAAAGTACAGCTATATATTGAACCAGCATAGTACCACAAGCAAATATTTTCCTAATTTTCAATAAAAAAATAAGAGTGAAACTCAGAAATTAGAAATCAAAAGGGCTGGTAGAGCCATAGCAAAAGTAAAAAAATATTTATTTTTCCTCTAAGAATATTATATCTTTTATCATTCAACATGTTCATTTTTATCTTCCCTATTCTGGTGCATCTTTTAGGATTCAGCCAGTAAGATAATATTTCAATATTTGTCTTAAAAAACAATATATACAAAAATTCAAAAATCAGAAAAAAAGTGAATATAAATGGGAGCAGGAATAAGGACACACCTGAACTCTAGACTTTTTTCAAATTCATACTGGCAATGTAATTTTGGTAAACTGTATATATTTCTAACATCTTCACAGTGGAAGTAAAAGTCTTTAATTATTTCAATCATTACTTGTTGGACTTTGTTTCTCTGCTATTGAAGTATGTATTGGAGATATAATGATGGCCAAAAAGATTATTTACTTTGCAAAGCACTGCTTTTTAGTCTGATGCAATCTCACTTGTCCATTTTTAGTTTTGTTGCTTGTTTCTCTGCTATTGAAGTATGCATTGGAGATATAATGATGGCCAAAAAGATTTATTTACTTTGCAATGCACTGCTTTTTAGTTTGATGCAATCTCACTTGTCCATTTTTACTTTTGTTGCCTTTGCTTTTGGTCTTATCTCCAAGAAGCTTTCCCCTGTTTTCTTCAAAAGTTTTACAGGTTTTGGTGTTCCATTTAAGTCTTTAATCCATTTTGAGTTGATTTTTGTATATGGTGTGTCATGATGGTCCAATTTCATTTTTCTGCATGTGTATATTCAGTTTTCCCAACATCATTTATTGAGCAGACTATCTTTTCAAGGGTGTTCTTGGCACCCTTGTTGAAGATCTGGTCTCTCTATTCTGATCCATTGATCTATGTTTCTGGTTTTATTTAGCTTGAATATGGTAATCATTTCATGATGTATGTATACATATGTCAAAAGAGAGTGCGGTACACCTTAAATATATACAATTTTAATGTAAAATATACCTCAATAAAGCTGGAGGGGAAAAAGAACTTAATAATAAAATGGCTAGTATTGATTGCTTTTTAAAAATTAGATTTGCCGTGTTATGGAACATAAAATACAGGATGAACATCAGAAATTACAAAATACTTAAAGAACCTATAGGTGTAGTCAAGAGAAAGACAACATGACCTTGAACTTAGGGAGAGCTTTAGGCTGATCTACATGAAAGAAGGGGTAAACAAAAGACGGATACTTTCAAGAAGTAGAATAAACATGGGAAAAAGAAAATTAGAGAGTGACATTTTCAGGGACTTGAAGTAATTCAGAATTGCCAGAATTTACAAGGTAGCTGGAAAAGAGAGAGATGCCACATAAGAGATAATACGTGAAAAGTTCTGGGAGAAAAATTTAAGTAATAACAACTTCAATTGACTTTACAATAAAGGCAATAAGCAAGATTTTAAGTAAGATAGAGGCAGAATTATTAAGATAAAGAAATAACAAAATTTAAAATTATAATAGTAATCATAGTAAAGAAAATATTAGCTTTAGTAATTGAAACCCCAAATCACCCTCTTGCAAAGATTATTAAATTGGGACACTTATTAGAAAATTTGATCTTGAAAAATATAAGCAATACAGTAGTTGTAAAACCAAGAAAGAAGACATGAGTGCATTTTTTAATATATGTGTACTTATATTGATTTAATAAACTATTGTTGGGAGGCAATTTGCCAAGAGCTTCTTATACTACATATCTGAGTGCGTTGAGATTACAAAGCTCTGACAACTCTTTCATCCAGGTCACTTTTTTCTCTGAATGTTTGGGCAACCAGAAATCTTGAAAACTGAGAAATGTCTCTCTCGACAAAAAGCAGAGTTAAAGGATTCCTTAAGCTCAAGATCACTCTGTGTGGAAAAGTCCCTTAGTGTGCAACATACTGCCCAGGCAGGCTATATCTGACCCTCTGTGTAACCTCCTGAGACTTGGGAGCAAAGGAAACTTGCACAAGTTTCTGCCATTCCTAGTACTGGCTGTGCTGTGAATAACATAATTATTTGTCTCTGACCGAGAAATTCCATGTCTTTGTCAGTATCCATGGAATCGTGACATGCTGACTTGCTAGCTTGCATGAGGGGTAAAATCCATCTCCTTGTAATTATATCAAATTTGAAAACATAAATAAACTGTTTAGTATTCTAGAAAATGCAAAATTCACTCATTTTTGGACCTTGACATTTTTGGAGAATTCTTCACATTATTGAAGAATCTTAGTGACAAGATTCTTCTTTATCCACAGGGGTAAAGAAGATTAAGAAAAAGTATGCCAATTCATTATATTACAATACTGCAAGTTTGAGAAGGAATAAACAAGGGTGAACTCTACAGATCAATCTCAATTGTAAACATGGCTACAAAAAAAATAAAAGTATCAGTTTAGTATATGAATCAAATAATGTTATACAGGACACATGCTCTCAGGTAATAATTCATAAATTCTAACGCTGTTGAAACAACTTCTTATGATTTTAATATCTGAATTCACTGGAGATATAGCAGAGAGTTCTAGATTAGAATCTGTGAACATGAATTACTATTCATTATTTTCATATATTTATTAGTTTGAAAATTTAGTTCTGGACTTTACTAAAAATATATTAGATGGCTGACTTCTTGAGAAGAGCCATTTTCTTTATATTGACAGCACCTAGTATAATGTCAGGCATTTGGAAAACTGTTAGTAAGCATTTAGTATTAATATAAGAGAGCTTTATTGAAAGTCTACTATGGGGCCTGTGTTTTATTGAGTCTGCTGGGCACATGTTTTTATATTCACTGCAGGAGACATGGAAAGTGAGGTCCAGAGAGATCACGTAAACTTGACTTACTCATTTGCAAGAGGAAGAGTTTATATTGGTATTTTCTATTTTGCAATGCACAGTTTATCAATATTGGCTAAATATTGTACTAGTTTTCTAACGCTGTTGTAAAAAATTACCACTAATTTAGTGGCCTAAAACTACTCAAATTTTCCATCTTAATATTTTGTGGGTTAGAAGTCCAATGTGGGCCTCACCCAGCT
Source organism: Balaenoptera physalus (assembly GCF_965194825.1). Taxonomy (NCBI): domain Eukaryota; kingdom Metazoa; phylum Chordata; class Mammalia; order Artiodactyla; family Balaenopteridae; genus Balaenoptera; species Balaenoptera physalus. Next base: position 154,919,649 of record NC_138890.1, read on the forward strand.
AAAATCAAGATATCAGCTGGTTGCTTCCATGTCTTGGCTATTGTGAATAGTGCTGCAATGAACACAGGGGTGCATGTATCTTTTTGAGTTATAGTTTTGTCTGGGTATATGCACAGGAATGGGATAGCTGGATCATATGGTAATTCTATGTTTAGTTTTCTGGGGAACCTCCATACTGTTTTCCAAGTGGCCGCACAACTTATATTCCCACCTTTTCTCCACACCCTCTCCAACATTTGTTACTTGTAGACGTTTTAGTGATGGTCATTCTTACTGGTGTGAGGTGGTAGCTCATTGTAGTTTTGATTTGCATTTCTCTGATAATTAGAGATGTTGAGCATCTTTTCATATGCCTATTCGGCATCTGTATGTCTTCTTTGGAGAGATGTCTATTTAGGTCTTCTGCCCATTTGTCGATTGGGTTGTTTGTTTGTTGGAGTTACCAGATGTAAGCTATTATATGTAGAATGGATAAACAGCAAGGTCCTACTGCATAGCAAAAGGAACTATATTCAATATCCTATGAGAAATCATAATGGAAAAGAATATAAAAAAAGAATGTATATACATATATATAACTGAATCACCTTGCTGTACAGCAGAAATTAACACACTGTAAATCAACTATACTTTAATTTAAAAAAAGAGCAAAAATTAAAAGATATCAGCTGGACTGCATCTTTCTGGACAATGGAGAAAATCTGTTTGCTTTATATTTAAGGTTTTTGAAGAATTCAATTGTTTGTAGTTGTAGGACTGAGGCCCTCATTTCCTTGCTATCTGTCAACTGACAGCCCCCTATCCTATCTTCAAAATCAGAACACTGGTTTCCTTGTTACCCCTTGTATCTCTCCAGTCTCTTCTTCATCTTTTTTCTCTTACCCTTCTTTGTTCTTCTAGCTTTAAGGGCCTATATAATCATATTGGTCCAACAAATTATCCTCCTTATTTAAAAGATCTGTAAACTTACTTCCATCTGCAAAGTCTTTTTTTTTTTTTCTTTTTTCTATATAACATCATGTTCATAGATTCTGTGGAATAAGGCATGGATCACTATTTTGGTTATCACATGAGTTAAACTACCAAATTGATTAACTTGAATAACTTAATAAATTTGTATATTTTTATTTGAATAATTTAACTTATGTACTGGATAATATAATCCAGATTTATTTTCTAGTAAATATATATTCTATCAGAAAAAGAAGAGATTATCATTTTAAATTTATGAAAAGACAGTTTAACCATACGGTATATTAGGAAAATTGTAGGTGGGAACTATTTCTAACCATAAGAAATTTCTCAATAACAGAGAATTTTCTTTATTTATATTTTAATAAACAAAATTAGTAAGCCATTTTATTTCGAATTTTAAATAAAAATACATCAGAAGTTTAACTTAAGATATTTGAAGTCATTTAATATTGATAAGGACTGCTGGATATTATTGCAATGAGAAAATTTGCAACAGCATCGTTTCTATTCCATATTTTAGTTTAACACATTCCAGTTAGTTTTCTTTTTGTGCTTCCCACTGGGTGATTTCATATTTTTCTCTTTTATTATAATTTTCACTTAATAATCCTGGTCTTTGAGGTAGACTCCAAAGTAGCATTCTGAATTTTTTTTTTAAAGCGATCTTTCTCTGTTTCTTCCCAAGAATTACCACTTTTTTTTTTTAATTAATAGCTACTTTATTTATTTATTTATTTATTAGCTGTGTTGGGTCTTCGTTTCGTGCGAGGGCTTTCTCTAGTTGCGGCAAGCGGGGGCTACTCTTCATTGTGGTGCGTGGGCCTCTCACCATCGCAGCCCCTCCTGTTGCGGGGCACAGGCTCCAGACGCGCAGGCTCAGCAGTTGTGGCTCACGGGCCCAGTTGCTCCGTGGCATGTGGGATCTTCCCAGACCAGGGCTCGAACCCGTGTCCCCTGCATTAGCAGGCAGATTCTCAACCACTGCACCACCAGGGAAGCCCCTGAATTTTTTAATACAAAATTTCAGTAAATTATTTTCTGCATGCTCTTGAAAATATATATTTTTTAATGGGCCTAAGTTTTGTACCTTGAAAGAAGAGTTACTTCACAAAATTTCTGAATTCATAGGTGCACTTTCATATTAAAATTTAGAAGGTAAGGAATATAAATTAACATTACTGGTACTTATAAAGTATTTTAAGCAAATTATAGACAAAATTCCTCAAATGAGATAACAAACAATTTTGTATCTCTAGCTATTGAAATTTAAAATTTTCCATTTTACACATGGCAGGGTTTTTTTCAATTATTAAAAACAATAGAGAGTAATAATATCTTGAAATATAGTAGAAAATTAGTATTTTTTAATAGATTTTCTGTGTAAAATCTTTAATAAAAATGCAATAATAATAAACCCCCAAATATATTCTGTATATATATGGGAAAGTTCAATCATATCAAGATAGTAATTCACCTCTGATAAATCCATGAATCCCGAAAAATTTTATTAAAATCATTATTAGGGATGTTTAAGATGGCTCTAACATTTATGTGGAAGAGTAAAGATTTAAGCATATCCAATAAAATGTTGAAAAAATAAAAGGGAAGAATTGGAGAAGGAAGAAGAGATGGAGGAGAAAAATTAGAGAAAATGAGAAGCAGGAAGAATTGAGGACTGGCTCTATCTAACATAAAAATTTTAAATAAAACCATATCTGCTCTCTTATATATGGAATCCAAAGAAATAAAACAAATGAATGTATATAACAAAACAGAAGCAAACTCACAGATATAGAAAACACACTAGGGGTTACTAGTAGGGAGAGGGGAGGAGGGAGTGACAAGTTAGGGGTAAGGGATTAAAAGTTACTAACTACTATGTACGGTATAAATAAACTACAAGAATATATTTTACAACACAGGGAATATAGCCAATATTTTATAACTATAAATGGAGTATAACCTTTAAAAATTGTGAATCACTATGTTGTACACCTGTAACATATAATATTGTATATCAACTATATCTCAATAAAAAAATAATAAAAGCAAAATAAAGACATTTTAAGATACGCATGACCAGAAAACAACAATAACAATGACAAAAACCAAATCCAACAAATTGGTTAAAATGTTTTTAGTGAATCAACTTGGAGCCCACTGTACCTAGGAAATAAAGGAGCATAATAGGAAACAATGTTGACTATAAACAAATACTTAAATTTTATAGGCTATGTTAAAGGTCCTATATTTTTTAAGTGCAATAAGAAAACTTTGAGTTTTATGTGGTAGTTGGTGTAACATGAAAAACTACATATTTTTGGAAAGATCGTTCCATCTATAGAAGGATAATAGTTTGAGGAGGAACAAAGTCACTTGAGAGAAACCAGTTTTTAGGTTATTGTGGTAGCATAGATGCATAATTATAGTAATTCCTTCAAATTAACCAATGGATCCAATGCATTTATTCTAGGGTTCTCTGACTGAGTATTGTCATTGGAGATTTCTGGATTGTGGTATTAAATGCATGTTGAGTTTTGTATATGCTATTTTTACACCAATTCATCTCTGTCCAAGATTCATTAACCAATACGTCTCGTTTCTTTTGATACCACTCATTCAGAAAAGAAATGTTTGACACAGCCAGTAGAAGTCACTGAAGATGACAACTGAATCTAGTGATAATTTGATATTAGCTGAGACCCTATTACCAGTATTTATGCCTATTTCTCTTATTAAGGAAAAATGAAATAGTAAAGCTCATTGAATACACATATTTGCCCATAGAGATGATTATTTTAGGATATTCTGTTAGCAGTATATATTAAAGAAAGGATGATAACTTAAACTACTTACACTTACTGTGATTGAATGAGAACTATATCTAGGAATTAATCAAATTTCATCAACTTGTGAAGTCCAATGAATCTTTCAGAGCATGGCTTTCAGGAAATAGTCAATATTTAAAAAGCCAAGTGAATGCATAAGCTGGATTAGGGATATAAGTTTGCAGACAAAAGTGCCTATAATCTTAAGGCTACATAAGATTCTTTTGTTAGAGGACATTATTGAGAAAAGTATGCATAGTTAGAAGCAAGATAGGAAGATCAGGAGAAGTTAGTGCATATGTGACAGTCTTAATTCCTTAAATTTGCTTTAAGTTTCACACAAAAACCTGTACGTGAATGTTCATAGCATCTTTATTTATAATTATAAAAAATGGGAAGCAACCAAGAGGTGCAATAGCTGAATGGAACTAGAACCAAAGTGTGGTATATCTGTATAATGGAACGTTTTTCTGTGATAAAAAGAAATGAGCTATCAAGCTGTAAAAAGATATGGAGGAAACTGAAGTGCATGCATATTGCTAAGTGAAAGAAACAGTCTGAAAAATCTGTATATTGTATGCTAACTATATACACTCTGCTAGTGGAAAAACTGTAGAGAGAGTAAAATGATCAATGTTTGCCAGGAGGGTAGGGAAAGGAAGGCAGAAGGATAAATAGGTGAAGCACAAGGGATTTGGGGGGGTAGCAAAACTATTCTGTATTATAACCTAATGTTGGATACATGGCATTATGCATTTGTCAAAATTCATCAATAAGTACAACACAAAGAGTGAGCCTTGATGTAAACTATGTACTTTAGTTAATATCTTAACATTGATTTATTAATTGTAACAAGTGTATCACATTAATACAAGATGTTAATAGTATGGGAAACTATGTGTTGGGATGGGGTAAGGGGTATATGAGAACTCTCTATTATCTACTTAATTTTCTGTAAACCTAAAATTGTTTTAAAAAATAAAGCCTATTAATTCAAATACAAATAAAACTGAATTTTAAAGGATTGTTTCAAAGAAAGGATTGGCCACATAATACTATGTGTATTTAACCAGGGTAAAGTGAGAGCTTCTTATTCATAGCAAGAAATTCAGAGGCAGAGATTTAAGTTGTCCATGTCTCTTGTTTCCTTCTTTGTGCATTGCAAATAAAAGCGCTTGACTAATAAATGAACAGGTCTAGAGATAGTTCAAATACTTTCTAGTTAAGAGGATATACTGTAGTTATACGTGTGTGCATGTGTTCACATGTGAATGCATTTTATTGGTGTATGTTTCTATAAGGCAACAAAGATATAAATATACACCATAACCAGTATGAAATCACAGATTAAATATTTATTATAGTCTTAGTTCTAGATTCACAGATATCATGATAAAATAGCTAAACTACTTCCTCTGGGTCAAGTTTCTATGCTCAGCATGAATGGATGTACATCCCTTTTGATGAGTCTGCGAAAAACTAGTGAAATCCTTTTAAGGCTTCTGCAGCATTTGAGAAAAAGGCATTTGTTGATGCAAGTCCTGTATCCTATTTTCACACAAGCTCACCTCTGTAAAGATTCAGTAACCAAAATATAACACGAGTACACACCCCATATTTGAAATATGACAAATATGTATATATAAATTGAATAATATTTTATAAATAAAATATATTTATATATAAATATATTTTATAATAATATTACATATAACCATATGTAATATTATATATATAAAATACCCCTCCATCCCTTCCTATGTTAGTCTCTAAGCTTGTTACAAAAATGGAAATGCGTTTCTTTATGACAACTTCTCAATATCTAATGGTCATGTACCTTATTTTTATATCAATTTTCCTCCATGCCCAATCATAAAAAAGAGAATGTTCTACCCAAAGAGTGAACAATTTTGACAATTCTGTTGCTTAGGGATGGAGGCTACTTATTGCTCCAATGTGCTCAATTATGGGTGGCGGAAGAAAACCAATATGACAGCGTGTGAAGCCAAATAGTTGGAAAAGACACAAAATATCTTCAGCCAGGTTTTTTAATCCCTGTAGTGACAAGTAATGAGGGAACACATCATATTGCCACAAACTTCATTCATTTACATATACCTCTGAGGCTGGCTTTAATATCAATCCTTTCTTCCCAAATGAAAAAAACCAACCAACCACAAAAAAAAAAATTCCTCAACCTTGTTTTCTATCAACTTCATTTTTCTTGAAGAGGAAAAAGTAAAGGTGGGAAAAGGGCTGTACAAGGGAATAAAGCATACTCATTCTTGCATTCCAAGCTCAATGCAGTCTACTCTCATCATCAGCATGAAGAGTGGCTCAGTATAATACGGCCTCTTGCTAGCAGAGTTCTGAAGTGAAAGAGGTCACTGAGAAAAAGGTCAGGCTAATTTAGCACTAATGCTCCCACCCTAGTGAGTTAGGGGGTGGGTCCCCAGATAATCACTCCCAAATCCAGGCCCTCCCCAACACAGTCTGCCCTAAATCCGTTAGGATCAGTCTAATTATACCTTTCATTCTTGTTTGTAGTAACCATAAGAAACCTCAGACTCAGTCATCCTCATCTCCCCAAATCCAATCTCCTTTAAAGCTCTGGAATTCCTTTTTTCCCCTTATTCTATTATTTCAGTTCCTGACAACCTTACACTGTGCATGTGGAATTATTTTACATTCTGAGATTAAATCCTTCTCTGACCAATCCCTTCGGATTATTTTTCTGATGAAACATGGGTCTCCTCTGAGGACATAGTTTCCACTGCTGGCTTCTCAACTGATACCTGTTTTTGCTCCTGAAGCTCTCATACGTGTGAGCCTAAACATTTTCTTCAGGATTTATTCCTAGTTCCAGACCTTTATTTCTCTCTTCCCCCTTAAAGACTTCTGGCTTTGATGCTCATGCATATTATCAGATTCTTTGACCCACTAACCCCCACTCTTACTAACATCTACAACCTCCTGGTTCATTTCCCCTTATTTCCCCTCATAGCTCAAAAATTTTAGCACTGGTTTCAATACTACTCCTGCCTTCATTCTCTGATGATCATTTCAACCAACCTCTGACACAATTCCTTGAACTTCATTTCTCCAAATTCTTGTCTTCATCTTAGCTATAATCTTTCATGGCTTTATACATAGTCTAGATCTTGTGATTACCAATGAATGCAACATCTCCATGATCTGAGTTTCTTGTATCCTATTATTTGATCACCACCTCTTCTCGCTAATTCACTCTACCATCTTTCCCTGAACAAACTTCAAATCTATTAAAACTTCCATTCCATTGATACCAACTTTTCATGGTACCTCTTTCACTTGATGTCTTATATTCTCATTTCTCAGGTTTAATTCCATGCCCATTAATGAACTCAACAGATATCCACTACGAGCTAGGCACAATTTTAAGTGCTCTGTATATATTAGTAAACAAAGATGAAAAGACCTCTGTCTTCATGAATCTTAAATTATAGTCATTCCCTTGTATATATCGTAGTGTATCAATCAGTTTGAGCTAAATTATGCTGTGATAACAAATGACTCCCAAATATTAGTGACTCCCCAAAACAAGGCTTTAAATATTACCTATATTTTACGTAAATTATGAGTTACCTTAGGTTCTCTTCTATCCAACCAGCATCAGTTTATATCTTGAACTTGTCTATCATGGTGGAGAAAGGAAATATGGCACATTAATGCAACAGCCCTAAAAGATCCTACCATTAATTTGAATATGTCATTTCCACTAAAATGTTATTGGCCCAAATAATAATGTGACCAAGATTGAAAGTATAAGATACCTAAGGATGAGGACCACAAGAAGGGGTCTAACAGACTTTTGTCCTTTCTCAAGAGTCAAACTTACTTGGCAAAACTGTAGCCTTAGCTAATTCCAATTGTCTCTGGTTACTCTCATCTGCACCCACACTGCTGGACATGATGAGAGGGAAAAAATATACCAACTCATGAACTGGTCACCAAATGGGTGACCATAAATATCAAATGGGTTACTAATAATACCAAGAAATGAAACAATAGGTCTCTCTTATGAGTTGAATTTGTCATCCCCCCAAATTCATAATGTTGAAGTCATAAACCCTAGTACCTAAGAATGTGACCTTATTTGAAGATAGGATTTTTACATAGATAATTAAGTTAAAATGGGGTCATTAGAGTGGGTCTTAATCCAATATGACTGATGTCCTTATAAAGAGGGAACATTTGGACAGAGAGACACAGAGATGCAAGATGCCATATGAAGAACACAGGGAAAAGACAGCCATCTACAAACCAAGTAGAGAGGCATGGAACAGATTCTTCACTCATAGCCCTAGAAGGAATCAACTAGGCAGACGCCTCAATTTTCGACTTCTAGCATCCAGAACTGTGAGACAATACATTTCTGTTGTTTAGGCCACCCAGCCTGTGATACTTTGTTATGGCATCCCTAGAAAACTAATACAGACTCTAAGATGTTCACCTGCTTATTCTCCCATCTCACAATACCCCCTTCTTCTCACCACCAGTAATACATACTCCATTCTCAGCCTGATGATGACTTCAGTGAGATGATGATTTCACTTCCTACTACTCTAAGAATATTAGAGTCATCAGAAAATATCAGAAGATGCCTTCTTTCTATAAAATACACTCACCCAACAACATCTGCATAAACATATCTGCATTATTGCTGAATGTCAGAGATGGAATATCTTTGCTGCTATTTAAAATAAATCCCTTCATTCCCCTCATCTCTTCAAGGGTGTCACTTCAGCAATCCTCCTGAGTCCTTTCTACATAATAAAATCTTCCCTCTCTACTGTAATATTTTCATTATCACAGTCTTTCATCAATAAGAGATAATAATATTTTATCTCACTTTCCATATCAGATACAACGCTATTTCTTTGCTTGCATTTGCAGCAAATCTCCTTGATATTATTGACAATTCCCATTGTTTCCAGTTCCACCCCATTTCCTTTTAAATTTGCTCAGATCAGGCTTTCTTACCTACTGTTATATTACAACTACACTCATTCTAGTGGACAGAACATAAAGAAATCCTCATAATCCCTGCCTTTTAATATTTATGTCCTTGTGTAATCCCTCTCCCTTCTATAGGTGGGAAATGTGACTGTCTTTTAACCATTACAATATGGCAAAGGTGATGGGTTGTACGTGATCATGTTCAAGTGAATATGTAACAATCTCAGGGAAGCCTTTTGCTGTGATTCTCTCTCCCTTGATGGCTGGGATGAAGCAAGTGACCATGTTAAAGAGGCTCACTTGTCATGGAACTGGGGGACTACTTCCAACTAACAAAAAACTGAGAGTAGCCTCTGGCCAACAGCAAAAAACTGAGGCTCTCAGTCTAACAGCCCATGAGGAATTGACTTCTGACAACAACCACATGAACTTGGAAAAGATCCTTTCACAGTTGAGATGGGACCCAGCTGTCACCCTGATTGTGTCTTTCAGATAATAACATGTAGCAGAGAACCTAGAAAAGTCATACATAGATTCCCAACCCACAGAATCTGTGAGATTAAAAAAAAAAAGTGTGTTGTTTTAAGCTGCTAAGTCTGGGTTAATATTGTTTTACAGAAAAAGATAATACTTGTCCAGGTCACTAACAACTGCTATGATATTAAATCTAGTGATCGGTTCTTATTATACCTCTTACCTGCTCTATCAGCTGTAGTTAACATGGTTTATCACTCCTTTCTTCTTCTACTTTTAAAAAAACATTTTATTGGAGTATAGTTGATTTACAATGTTGTGTTAGTTTCAGGTGTACAGCATAGCGATTCAGTTATACATATACATGTATTCATTCTTTTTCCCATATAGGTTACTACAGAATATTGAGTACAGTTTCCTGTACTATACAGTAGGTCCTTGTTGGTTATCTATTTTATATATAGTAGTGTGTGTATGTCAATCCCAAGCTCCCAATTTATCCCTCCTCCCACCACATTTCCCCTTTGGTAATCCCAGGTTTGTTTTTGAAATTTGTGAGTCTGCTTCTGTTTTGTAAATTAGTTCATTTATATCATACTCCCTTCTTTTTGTTTACTTAACTTCTAGTTCTGTCACGTCTTTGCTTTTCCTCCAATGCTCTGGTTGATATTTCTCAGTCTCCTTTGCTGGGTCATTATTTTCTTCCCACATTTTTAATGTATGGATTTCCTTGGGCTCTACAATAACCTTGCCTACAATATAGGCAATGACCTATATTTCAGTTAGAACTGGTGGTCTTCAAGGTATTGAAACTCAGTTCTATCTTTGGTAAAGATAAATTTATTATCTCACTTTTTTATACATGGGAAGGACAGAAGTACAGCTGGGCACAATGAGAGACTAGATCCTAATCCAAAGTCATTATTACTCTCCCTGTCTTTCTCTCTCTCTTTCTCTGGTCTCTGCTGGTTAGCTTACTGTCTCACTGCATCTTTTTTTCCCCCAGTTCTGAGATCATTTTTTCCTCCTAACTTCAGTGCCAGATATGCATGTTTTCTTCCCCTAGAATCTGTGTAAAAAAGCCTAGGAAGGACTCAGATAGTCATATCCTGAATGCCGGCAAGAGGAAGGTCACTCAGAAAATATGACTTTAGTTATGAGGTAAAGAGAAGTTTCATGACATAGGCATTGCATTATTGGAAAATTAAAAAGAAAATAGGAGAGAAAAGGATAAATAACCATCATACCACAGTAAATTTTATTAGTTTTTCTCATCAAACTGCTTAGACAGATTTGAAATATGCTTCCTGAAATCTAGGATAATACTAATTACAAAAATAATAGTAATTATTTTATCTCACTATGTGTATGAACTCTGCAAACATTTTACAAGCCTCTCATGGGATCCTAAAGAATCCTTAAGGTATAGATACTATTATTATTCTGTTAGCACATAAGGAAATACAGGTATTTTCCAAAGGTACTCCTGTTATTAATAATTCAACCTGATGTTTAAATATAGGTGGGCTGACTCCAAACCCATGTGTTATATATTAAAGTTCACTGAAGGTGTGCATCTGATGGTGCCTGTTTCTTTGTTTATGGGAGCAGGTGCCTGCTGGCAGTTAAAGCACGTGCTTTCATGTCAAAGAGTTCTCGGTTTTGGAACAAGCCTTATGATTCTTAACTCTGTAACCCAGTCAACATTGTTTAGCCTCCTCTCTGAGCCTTAGTTCCCAGTAGGAGAATTGGGTAATGGAGTAATAATATCTACATTTCATGAAGTAAATAAAATAATGCACTTGTAGGCTTTCTTGGCACTAGAGTGTTCACTATTAACCATTATTATTGTGAAAGTTAAGATGTCAGAGTCACTTTCTCCCAAGCAAGTGCATTTCACTCTCTCAGTCTTAAAAAATAGAATTGATTTTAATCTCTATTATGAATTTTGAGGAAATCACAATTGAACACAGACTGATACAGTAAATGTTAAGAAAACTGAGGAAGCAGAGGATAAAAGCAACTTGGATTTTTATGTCTATTTATCAGAGCACTGGGAACCAGTTATTTGAAATCAATCAGACTGCATTACATATCAATTCTCTATCCACTTGAAACTATTACCTTTTGACCTCATGGTATCACACACTAAGTTATGAAGTAACTTTTCCTTACTCTTGACTTCGGGTTCAACCCTGTAACCTAATTTGGTCAAAGAATAAGGCAGAAATTGTGACAGGCCGTTCTGACTGTTGGTCTCATCTTTTACCATTTTCTCTCTTATGCTGCTGTTGTTTCTATATATAAAGTGTCAGAGCTAATCTACTTGACCCAAAAAGTAGATGAGAGACATGTTAAACAAAATCTGACCCCACGCCAGTAAGGTGAGCAAGCCTACTCAAGATCAGTAGACCTCTCAGCTAAGTCCAACAGTCAACAGTCAGCCAACCTACAGGCTCGTAACAATAAATTTTACTCTCTTTAAGCAGCTATTTTTTGGGTGGTTTGTTGCATATAATTTCTTATGAAAAATAGTATAAGTTAAATCTCTACTAGGTAGAAAGATAGACGATAGATACAGTAGATAGATATAGATGTAGAGATCTATAGATATAGGGATATACACACACATATATTTATAAAATCAATGCATAGGAATATATGTTACATATATAAAGAGAGTGAGAATGGGGGTATATATAATACATTATATTAGCATGGCTAGTTACTTAAAGTCACATCAAAAGAACAATGTTTACCACACTTAACAGCTTTGGTTGGCTCTCTAATTAAAGAAGGATTTTTCCTTCGGTTAGATTGTGTTCAGAATACAGTAGGCATTACCCCCAACTAACCAATAGTCATAACCACTCCATTATTAAAAGTCATCTCTTACAAATTCAACTTCAATCAATGATAAATTATTGAAGTTTTATTAAATTATTGACCTTTGTTCAGACATTAAAACTTTGTTCCAGAAAGTCACTAGCTATGAAATTTGGTTTAAAAGTTTCTTATTTTTAATAAATTCCATTGAAGCCTTATAAACACTTTTCTTCTTTGCATTCTTTTGTGACTGAACTAATTAAGCTCAAGTAACTGTATTTTAAAAGATTCATATGAGTTTGAGACCCTCATCTTTGCTCCTTAAGAGTAGTGTGGGAGGATGGGATGATTTGACTAATTCATTACATTTACAAATCAGTAGTGATGGAGTGGATTACAGATTGATGATCATGTCTTTAAGCAGAACACATTTTGTTTAATTCTTTCATCTGTTTGTACTGGCTGATTATGTGTGAGGAGTTTTATTCTTTTATTTCAAAGGCTTGTCAATGTGTGGGATGACAGTACAGAGGAGGAGAGCAGTTCTTTATAATTGCTCTCAGCACAGAACACTCCTTTTGTGCATAGTTGGGATCTGGAATAATTTGATCCTCACTGCTTCTATCTAAACAAATATAGACAAGAAAATAAAAAATATATAAATAAATACACAAACACACCAGTGTTTTAACATGGTTCCCCTTAGTGCAATATGATTGACACTAAAATAAAAACATAGGTATCAATGAGTTGGTTTAAAGGATTTTTAGAGAACAGACCAAAAATTTTGGCTAAATTTTTTTTTGGCTCATAAATATAGTGACTCAAATGCGAAGGTTTGCTATATAAATAAGATCTATTTAATTTAGAGTTCTATAAATACTTATTTTCAAAAATTTAGATAAAAAATAGATGTTGCTACTCATAGTAAATATTCATGATATGATTAATTTTAACACCCTCCAAATATATTTTCTTCTTATAAATTCCTATTTGAAAATAGTCTTCTAAAGTTCAAACTACTAAAATCACTCTATTATTTAAACTAATTTTAACTTAAAGTAAAATAATCTGTGTATGTAAAGTATATATAGATATAGTTTCAATTATTTATTAAAATAATTTGTACAGTAAATGTGTTGTGAAATAAGAGATCTTAATTTAAAACTACCATAATTTTCTAGACATCAGTGTATCAATGTAAAAAAGCAAGGCTATTATAAAATGTCTTTTCTATTGAAATATTTTTTCCAGGATAAGAAATCAGTAATTTTCAAAGTTTACGATGCATCCAAATATCACATATGTCACATTTGATTGTAAAATGAAGATAAAAGATATTTGATTTCAGTCTTGCCCTTAAGTTCAGTTCTTTGTGTCATCCTCATTCTTCTGGCTTCTTGGCATCAGGCTATGTGTTTTATCTATTTTTCAGAATAATTTCTCTTTCTGATACCCCTTACTCACTTAGCAACTGAACAGTAGCAGCCAGCTCCAGGCTGATGCCAGATCCAGTCTTAGCACCACGAGTAGCAGAATTAATAGCCCTAGGCCTCTAGTTATCCAAAATCTTTAATGCATTCCAGTTGGATGTATTCTTACAGATTAATAAAGAATCCATTTATTAGGAAACAGGTGGAAGTTCGTATATGGCAAAACAACACAAGTAAAATTATATATCTAATTCTCCATTGGTATACATCTTTTTAAGAGACTAAATCTCCAGAGCTTGTGCACCACATTATATCTTTTGATTTTTGTTCTGGCTTATGAGTATTATTTTACTTTCTTCTTCAGATGTTTTCTTTTTTCTTTGTATGTTTCTTCTTTTGTATGTTTCATGTATCATATGTATTTGTTTGCAGGTGTGTGTTTATTCAAAATTAGTAAATGCTATAGAAAAGACTATACTCAGAAATACTCTTTGGAATATAACTTTGAATTTTGAGTGTCATCATAAAACCCCAAATATTTGAAATTTATTTATTTGTCCCTTAAAGTAATTGTTTTACATGAGCTATACTTTGTTATGCCCATAAATTATATCTAGAATAGAGACATACAGTTCTTATTGTTTCATTCAGGATGATTTTACATGCAAGTAAACACAAAACCTGGCTCAAAATGGCATAATTAGCATGGGAATTTATTGAGTTATGTTAGTATTTTAGAGAGGAATTCATAGTCATTTTGAGGTAGCATTAACTTTAAAGACTTGTTATCTTCACTTCTTTCTGTCTTGCCTTCAGCCCCAAACTGGATCTTTATGGTTGCACAATGATTGTTTAAATTGCAGGGCCACAAGATAAACCATCCAAATCTAGAAGAAACAAAAACCTCCCACCTAAAACTTGAAGAAAGTGTAGGTCATCACTTGCTCACTTGGTTTACCTACTCAATCAGGAATTTATCACTGTGGTGATGCAGCTAGAAATATGCTGATGGGCTGTTATAAGACGACTCATTCCTGAAGGTCTGGACGTGACCCATTACGAGTCTATAGGTGGCAGGGGATATGAGAGAGCAAAGTATATAATTATTTTAAAAGTGAATAATTGATAATTATAAGCAATACTTTATAAGTGTTTCAATGTATTAACTTTCTGCTGTATAATTAAAAAATATTAACTCAATGGGTCCTGTAAATAAGTCCTATGTCATAGATAATATGAAAAAGAGTTGACCTAGAGATTATTATTCACTGTTATTCAATATAACCTATACAAAAATTCTGTAAGAAATTTCTTTCAGATTTAGGTGCTGGGAAAGCTGCACTTTTTATCCTGAGGTATGAAATGTATTATTTTTCCTGATAAGCAATAAAAATCATTTAATTGATTAAATTTTCTATTGCAAGAACCTCAGGAACAGATTTGGTGTTAAACATTAGCAACCATGTGTAAACCAATTATACTCCAATAAAGATGTAAAAAAAATAAAATAAAAACCATGTGTGACCCTAGTGCTTAAATGTTAATATTATAATTTTCTTCCAGTTTCAATCATCCATTAAAATGCTATTTTCCTATTAAAGGATATCTGGGTTTGGAGAGCAAGTGCAATAGCCTGATTCAGAATCTCTTTCTTACCCTTCTAAAACAATGATAAAATTAACAAGAGCAACACATGTTTTCAACATTACTAGAAGACAGAGAACACCACAACCCTAGGGAATCTTTACATAGAAGGAAATGGAAAAAAAATCCTATCTGAACATCAACCACCATTCCATGTCTGTTCTCAGCCTGTGGGTACAGTGAGCAAGAAAGGGGATGCTGGAAGGACTGCACGACAAAGAACAGAAGGAGAAGAGGAAACACACAAGATCATTCTCAGAAAGAGAAAGTGAAATAATAAATATAAACATACTGAAGACAGAATGGGAATTGTTAGTTCATAGTATTCATAGACTAATGATTTAGTCAGTTTATTTTATTTAGTTATGGACTAAGAGATTGAAAATGTGTGGAATCATAGTGCCAACTTTGGAGATGCTGTGTTTCTGGGGAAGAATCAGAAAAGAGATGGCATACCTTGGAGAAGATATAGTGAAGAAAATGAAAGAAATAGAGGGGGAAATTAAATATCCTACATAAATAAAAGAGAAAAGACAACACCAATTTTTTTTCCTTTCTCTCCTCACAATCATAAAATTAAATTCACAGAATCGGGCAGAACTGACAGAAGAAGGAATAGCAACTAGGAACCCTGCTGGTTCCTAGTTTATTTTTTCTAAATAAGAAGAAAAAATAGAAAACTTCAATATAAAAATGCAGAAATTCAGATGCTGCAAAATACAGATTTTCTATTGGTAGAAAAGCTCAACAATAAATGAACCATGAAGCTGAAGAAAACTCACAGGACATTGAAAGTTAAACTAAATATCCTAAAAGATTATATTAGAAATATGAAATGTTGGCTTGAATAAGAAATACAAAACCTAAGAATATGTATGTGTATATATATATATATATATATATATATATATATATATATATATATATATATGGATTAAAGAAAATAAAAGGAAAGTTGATTCAAATCAGGAAAGAAGTATATGTAAAAGACAAAATCATATAAAAAATGAAGACAAAATTACAGAGTACTCAAGATAGAATAGATCTGAGTGAACCCATAATAAAGAATATTGAATCAAGGCAGGAAATTAATCAAGATAGTAAATCTGAGATTTATAGAAACAAGTATAAAGGACCAGAGCAAAAGTGTTTGAGATGGAAGACAAGCAAGGGTGAATATCTGTATTATTGGTTTCCCTGAAGAAAAAAATCAAAATAATGGACCAGAACTAATATTTCAATCTATAATCTACAAATATTTCCAGAAGTAAAGGTAGACTTGATATATACAGTCTGTCTTGTTATATTTGGGTAGCACCATGCTACTTCTTCTGACCAACGGACTGTGCATGGAAGTATTTTGGGAGACTTTGGGAACAAATAACTTAATATTTTTATAATTTTCCATGACTTTTTCTCCTGCCCTGATGATCCTGAAACCTCATATTAAGATATAAGTGCAAACATATCAATGCCTCTTAAAATAACAAGCCACCACATGAAGGAGAGTTGAAGAGAGATTTGTTTGGACACATTTTGAAATTTGAAGGAGAACTAAACTTTGTTTTACTATACCACTGAAATTTTGATGGTTCCTGTGGCAGCATAACTGAACCTATTCTGTCTGATACAATTATTCTTATTAAAAAATACAAAACAAGCTATGTTTTGTGAAATAATATATGTAAACAATAAATTGTAAAATAAGTATCAAACTCCAAAATTGATGAACTCTGGCCTATTACATCAGAATGCCTCTGGGCAAAGCCTAGAAATTATTTTTAAAAGGTTCACAAGTTCAGGGCTATGGCTGAAGACCTCCTTTACTGAAATGAAATCTGTACATAATTATGAAAATGTTTCAGTGAAAATCTGTTTCAAAACAAAATATATGAAAAATTTATCATTACAGAAATCGTTATTTTTCTTCTCCAGAAGATAATTTATTTTTTCAATGTGATTCCATATCATCACGCATGATTTGCACCTGTTGATGTTTTGCAAAATTCTTCGTTTCTAAGATGATTGCTTTGTGTAGTTTGCACTTCTTCTATTTGAATTTGCATCATCCTCTGAAAAACTACTTGTTTCTGAGCTAAGGTTCTCATTAAAGTTTTCATGGCTGATTGCAGTTGATGTGTACCATATAATCACAAAACTTAGTCACATAGCTTGGAACAAGTATGGCATCTAGTCTTTCTTAGAAAGTAATTAGGTAAAATTTAGCATCTTTAAAACGAAGATCTCCTTTTCTTAAAAAAATGTTCTTTTCCACCTGTCTTCAAGTTCATTTTCATGTAACATTTTAGCTTTTTTTTATTCCCTTAATGATTCTTCTTTCTATGTTCTTCTATTTTTATTTATTTAGACTCAGCATCCTCAGTAACTTCTGCAACTTTAAAAAGTATATATTTTCCCCTGGAACAATACTTTTTATGGCTTATGATCTTAAAATCTGTCCTTATTGCTTATTTTCTTTCTCATGAGAATTCTCCTTATTGATAATATTGTCATTTATAGATGGTTTTCCCTTATAGTGACTCAGAATAATATTACTTTTCATCCACCATCTCATACCACATAAGATCTAGTTGCTCTTTTAAGAAAGATTTTCTCTTCAATTCATTTATAAACATGAAACATACAAGGCCTACCATGAGCCTTCTATGTTGACAAGCAATTCAAAAAGTTAGTTATAATGTTGTGCAAAAGGAGTATTCAGAAAAGGCTGGGTTGGCATGGAAAGGTTGAATACCTGTACAGGGTACTTTACAGTATGGTAAAGAAACTATTCTTAAGAGTAATTCATGTCTTATGCTATCCATCATGCAATTTCATATCATTACTAATGCGTTGTCTTCTTAATGATATATTAAATTAAAAATTCCACGTTTTTATATACAATGGAATATTACTTAGCCATAAAAAGGAACGAAATTGGGTCATTTGTAGAGACGTGGATAGATCTAGAGACTGTCATACAGAGTGAAGTAAGTCAGAAAGAGAAAAACAAATATCGTATATTAATGCATATTTGTGGAACCTAGAAAAATGGTACAGATGAACCGGTTTGCAGGGCAGAAATAGAGACACAGATGTAGAGAACAAAAGTATGGACACCAAAGGGGGGAAGTGGCGAGGGTGGTGGTGGTGTGATGAATTGGGAGATTGGAACTGACATTTATACGCTAATATGTAAAAAATGGGTAACTAATAAGAACCTGCTGTATAAAAAATTAAATTAAATTAAAAAATTTAAAAAAGAAAAAAAGAAATTCCACATGTTGAATTGTTAATCTTCTGAAGATGCCTATGATGGCTAAAAGCTATAAATTTTGCAACGTTTTATTAGTAAGCCAGTTATTATGGCTTAAATTGTGTCTCTCAAATGATATAATGAATGCCTAACCCCCACCTCAGAATGTGATCTTATTTGGAACTAGGGTTGTTTCAGATGTGATTAGCTAAGATGAGGTCATTCTGAATTCAGCTGGGCCCTTAATCCAATATGACTGGTGTCCTTATGAGAAGAGAAGAGATACAGAGATAGAAAGACACACAGGGAGGATCCCATGTGATGATGGAGGCTGAGATTGGAGTTACATAGCTGCAAGCCAAGCAATGCCAAGGATCGTCCCACATCAGAAACTAAGAGCAAATGACAGATTGTCCCCTTGAGATTTCAGAGAGAACACTGCCTTGCCAACAACCTGATTTTGGACTTTTAGCCTCCAGAACTGTGAGAGCCTGAATTTTTTTTTAAGCTTCACAGTTTGTGGTACTTTGTTACAGGTGCCCTAGAAAACACAAGTTAATGATAACATTTCATCTAGTTTGGGTCACATCTTGCTCTGAGTTTTGGGGCTACAGACCCCTCAAAACCCATTTGTATTGCAGCTTATCCTATTTTGCTTTCTGCTTTTGTTTTGGGAATATCATAAAAATTTGCTAGTAATATAATATGCATAGCTTTACTTCCCTAAGCATGAATATTGAAAACTCAGCTAATACATAGCAATATAGTAGACTAGGCACTGCCCATTATGTTTTGTTGAGCATCTTTTCTAATTGGCTAATGCTTATTTCACACTTGTCATTAAATATTTCTGCTAGCACTCCTAGAACACATCATTAAAATTGTCACCTTTAAAATTAAAGAACTATGCTAGTTACATGACCACAAAATATTCAAGAAAAGGTGGAATTTACAAAAACAAAAAAAAACCCCAGTAACTTAAAGAAACAACCTTCTGGAGTGGACTTTCAAGTAACATCAGACTAACCTGGAGCAAAACATTAACTGCATTGTGACTATAACTATTGAAAATGCCACTTGTACTTTTTAATATACATTTAAATATCTGTGAAATCATAAATGTACACCAGCAGAAAAACTCAAATCCCCTATAAAGTAGTTTGTAATATCCATGATTATCAAGTATTGAAAAAATTATTTCAATCAGTATCTTGATTACAGGTGCCAATGAACCACAACAGAATTGTGAACTGGTAGTTAAAATAGTTCCTTGATATGAGAGGAATAAAACATTTTTACACAGCCTGTTTTATGTTATTGAAAGAGTCACCTTTAGGTCTTTTAAATGTGTTTAATATTGTTTGACTTTACTGTTGGTTTGGGTTTTCCAGAAATGTTCGGAATTATGAGTTAATGCATATCAACATAAACAATTTTGGATTCTTGATTTTAAATGTCAGGGAAATTCTTTGAGTCTTCTCACCCGTTATTTTCCTCATGATTATGGCAGTTAGCTGTGTGTTGGAATAACTCTCCTGCTGCGGTGTTAATCAGACGAGAGAAGACCCTGCTGGGAGTTGTGGTAATTACACTGGGATGGTTCATCTCTTTTTGAACTCTCTCTAGGTCTTCATTTTTCCTACCAGCAACAGTGATACTAATTAAAAATGGATGTTAATTATAAAAGTTTAAAATATCCTTCCTTACAAGTTAGTATAATTTTTTCCACCAATGAAAGAGATGAGTTTTTACATTCTTTTCTCTCTTTTGTCTAGCTCCTTGAAATGGAAAAAAAAAGTTTTAATAAGACTATTTTGGTAAATGACAAATCTTCCTTTATACAGGATGGTATTTTTTTATCCTCGTTTAGCCATATTTTGGGCCCTCAACCCTTCTCATTTATTAATAAGTAAAACTTCTATTAACTTTATGGCTTATAAAATTGGCATGCTGCCTACTAAAAGAGTAGAATGCTTACTGAGGCTTTGAAAACCAATCTTTATTTATAGAGGGTTACTAAATAGCAACTAGCTGTTGTTTTTTCTAGAATGACAAATGCAAATAGAATTAGACGTTAATATTTGTATATATCCATTGAAGTGTTTCATCAAGACCTCTTTTTTTTCACTGAAATTTATAAAATACCTGGTGTTTCAAATGAACATGAATAATATTTATTAATAAAACTGTGTCTCTGAAAATAATAAAATCAGCCTTAAAAAATCACAAGTGATAAGCTGGAAGATTAGGGTTGACATATACACACTACAATATATAAAATAGGTAACTAATAACGGCCTACTGGATAGCACAGGGAACTCTACTCAGTACTCTGTAATGACCTATATGGGAAAAGATTCTGAAAAAGAGTGGATATATGTATACGTGTAACATTCACTTTGCTGTACACCTGAAACTAACACAACATTGTAAATCAACTATACCCCAATAAAAATTTTTTAAAAAGAAAAAAAAAAAAAGAGGTCAGAGAGAGAGCACTCCCTAGCCCCTTCTCCCATGTAAGGACACAGCAAAAATCTGGAAGAAGGCCCTCACTAAACCATGCTGGCACCCTAGTCTCAGACTTCTAGTCTCCAGCTCCGTAAGAAATAAATTTCTGTTGTTTATAAACAAAAAAAATCACAAGTGATTGTGACCAACATATGTTAGTCATAGATAATGGAGAAAATTGCTAGTGAAATTGTGCTAACAGGATATGAATAGGGACATTATTATAAGAAAATTTTGTGCATTTTATATGTCAATTTAAATGTGAAGCAGTAATTCAAAAATTGGAACTATTGGTTGGGCTTTGATTTAAATTTTTTTTTTACTTTGCATAGAAAGTATTAAAATGTTCAGAAAACATTCTCTGAAGAATAAACACTTCTAACTCATAAGCACTAGATAAAGTTCTAGCAATTATTCCATGAAATCTGGGACAAAGAAGCTAATTGAGTGTATTACTATAAAACTCTAGGGGGAGAAACAACAAGTTCAGCAGAACTGTCAAAGGTTTAGAATATCTCTACCCTTTATAGGATTAATCTCTCTGGAAGTACAAGATCTGAAGCAAATAATGAAAGAAAAAATCACATTTTAAGTGCTAATGTGACTGAAGAGGTTGTCATTTTAAGAATAACCATAGCATCTTTAAATATTAGATAGATACTCAAAAACGTTAGGGTTTTCCATTTAATCCTTCATCAAATTCTTCTAAAGTACACTTACACATTTTAAATCAAATAGGTTAAATATTAATATATTGTTTAAAAATAAATCTTATTTCACAATTTTTAAATATTTAAGTACTGTAACTAAATAATGTCAAGTGCAGCATAATTTCTTAGAGATTTTTGATATCTAAATTTATTTAGCTCTATGATCACTCCTGTTGATTCTGAGATTCCTTAATTTTAAAATTCAGAATATATATTCAGGTTAAGAATACATAATGCAGATTTAATCTGTAGACATTGTTCCAATAATGAACAATTTGTGATGTCTTGATCTTCAATTCCCTACTAGACTTACAAAAATGGCTTTGACAGACATGAACTCTAAGTGGTACTAGTTAAAGAATTCCAATTCAATACAATTTCAAAGGCCTAAAGATATGGGCCTTGTACTAGAGACATAATACAGCATACAAAAACTTGAACAACAAAGTAAAACTTTTGGTTTTCAATTATTTATCCAACTGATTTTTAGGAAGTTAATATATTTGAGTCATAATTTCCTCATCAAATTTGTTATGAGAATTCAATGATGTAATTGAACTTAGTAATGTAAATGAATTTATATAATCTATAATAACATTTAGAAATCCTATAAATAGCTTATATCATTCTGACTTTACCAAATACTTCAATATTTGATATACTTGTGAGAAATTTGAAGGTTCTTTGAAAAAAATAAATCAATAATATGGTTGCATTGGAAAATATGTTGGAGAAATTATTTGGTAACCTGTGGACCAAACCTGTATGAGCATGTTATGATGGAACTTTCCTATAGCACCTCTTGACTAACTAAACGTTCAATTTCTAATGACTCATTGTTTATAAAATTCCAGTTATAAAAATCACACCACTTTATACAAGTGAAATTATATTCATGGGTTGCACCATTACAAAGTCATTGGTAATATATACAATTACAAAAATGTTGACTATAAATCTTCAAAACAAAACAAATAAATATTCCTAATATTGATGAAGCAGCTCAATTTCTCTTTCTACCCAATTTAAAAGAAATACTGCAGCATTCTCCTTGCAGTTGCCATATGGATAGGAAAATTTTTACTAGAGAAGGTCCACACTGAAAGTGTATGATGAACAATATGGGTTATAAATAGGGGAACTTTTCCAGGCATTCATAAAGTTGATCCTCATTGTTCATGGATTCTGTATTGTGAATTTGCTAACTTATTAAAACCAGTTTGTACCCCCCAAATCAATACCTGCTGCACTTTTGTGATCATTTGCAGACATGCACAGAACTGAAAAACTTGAGTCGCCCAATGCTTAACATTCACAGCTGAGGATGAACAAGGTGATGCTCTGCCTATTTTGTTTCAGCTCTCATATTTTAAACAAGTGTCCTTTTCACAGTCTGTTTAGTGCCACATTTAGGGCACAAATGCATTTTTAGCACTTTTGTGTTTTTTGTTAGTGATTTCACTGTTTAAAATGTCCCCTCAAGCATAGTGCTGAGGTACTGTCTAGTAACTAAGTACAAGTAAACTACAATTTGCCTTCTGGAGAAACTAGGTGCATTAGATGGTCTTAATTTAGACATGAGTTATAGTACTGTTGGAACATGAGTTCATTGTTAATGAATCAACTATATGTGTGTATGTGTGTGTATTTTGGTGTATGTGTGTATATATATATATATACACTTATATATACTTATATAATATATATGTATATATAAATTATATATGTATATATAATTCTATGTATATAAGTGTCTATACACAAAAACACAAATATATGTAACAAAAGGTTATGTACTTATTGGCTGACAAAAATGTTGCGACCAGAGGACCTAACCATATATTTCCTTTAAAAGCAATTGTTCAGTATTTTCTAATTCTATATTCTCCGAGACTGTATAGAATATAATTGTCGTGATTAATGAGAATCAACTGTATTTCCCTACCTTGGTCATTTTTTATTTGTAGAAATATATTAATTTATTACCTGGTATAAAAAATGGATAAGTTCCATCAATTGCACTCCTTGGTATTGACTTAAATAAGTTGACAATTTACATCCACACAAAAACCTGCATATGAATGTTTATAGCAGCTTTATTTATAATTGCCAAAGCTTGGAAGCAACCAAGATGCCCCTCAATAGTAAATGGATAAGCAAGCTGTGGTACACATCCAGACAATGAAGTATTCCTCAGCAATATAAAGAAATGAGCTGTCAAGCCATAAAAAGACATGGAGGAATCTTAAGTACGTATTGCTATAATTTCATCTGAACATGCTACATGTTATATATGATTCCAACTAGCTAACATTCTGGAAAATATACAACTATAGAGACAGTAAAAAGTTCGGTGGTTGGCAGGGGCTCACGGGAAGGGAGAGAAGAATAAATACATGGAGCACAGATGATTTTTAGGGCATTGAAACTATACTGTACGACACTGTAATGTTGAATACATGTCAAAACCCATAGAATTTACAACACACAAAGAGTGAACCCTGATTTAAAATATGAGCTTTAGTTAATAACAATGTACCAATATTGGCTCCTTAACTGTAACAGGTGTAACACTAATTCAGCATGTTCATTACAGGAGTGGACTGGGGTGGGAATGGTGGAGGTGAGGAGGATATGAGGACCCTATACTTTCTGCTCAATGTTTTCATAAACCTAAAACTGCTCAAGTAATAGTTTATTAACTTGAAAAAGAAAAAAAAATGGATTAGTTAAGCTTCTTAGGTTCAAGTAAGTTAAGCCAAGTTTCGCTAATTTAACAGAAATAAAATAGGGATTTCAGAGAAATAAGAGTTCAGGAAAAATAGGTTTTGAGGTAACTTAAAACTGGAAATTATAATGCAGAATTATTGCAGCATCCACAGGTACAAATACTGTTCTTCCTGCTGCCAGCATAGTTGCTATCGGACATTGAATGCTGTGACACACAGCCATCCCAGTGCTATCCCTGGAAACTTGAACTTGTTGCCACAGCTGCTAGCCACAAATAGGTGTTTCTGCTGTGCCTTCTTTTTTGTGTCCTGACTGAAACTTCATGGCCTGCTCAGGCAATAAACTGAGTCTTGGTCTAATGTCTGTACCCTAGTCTTTAAGGAGACTCTGCCTTCAACTAAGATGAAGAAATCTCCACACATAGCAAGGAGGTTCAGATTTTGAGCAGCCAAAAAGAATATTAACTTCATTGCAATAACATAATGTATTAATAGAATAAGTAATATAAAGATATTGTCAACATAGTACTTTTATCCATCGTAAAAGTTTAGTAGTTGATGAACTAGCAAGAAACAGTCATGTTTTTGAAAACTCAGACATCCAATCAGGATTTACTATACATGTATTATTTTTTAGATGACACATTATGGCCTGATAGGTGCTTATGAGGTTATACTTCCATTCTTTATTTATTTTTCTATTACCAATCTGGACAATTTCCTGTTTTACTCTCTATTTTTACAAGCAAGTTACTTCAAAGAACATTCTACCTATAGCTAGGCTCATCCATGGCATTCAGTTTTCTGTTCCTACAACTTCACTGCAATCACTATTATGTTACCAAAACGCTCTAAAACTTTTCCATTTTAAATTTCATTCCAGCTTCTAATAAAATTACAACTACTTACTCTGTTGAGGACTTCAGCCTTGAAGCACCATCTTCTCTTGCATGAAATCATTGCCTCTCTACCTTGCCTTTCTACCTATTACTTTGACTGCTTCTTAGCAATTTATTCAAGAACTCCTAAAATCTAGATGATCGTGAGCATCTTTTCTCTATATACTCTCCCCTGGATGAACTATTTGCAAACTCACCCGAAAATTTCACAAGCACTTCCTCCTTCCCAAACTTATGAACTTTACTCAAATTAGCCTTAGTACAGTTTGTATGCACATGACTTTCATTACTTGATTTCAATTTATTTATTTGTTCTTACAGTTAGACAATAAACTCTTATGTTACAGAGTCCATATCTTATCATTTCAGTAGCTACCTATGAAAAATAGCAGAAACTAAATAAAAAAGAAATAATCATATTCTCAGATGTTTTAAAGCAAATATTTACAATTCTCCAAATATATATTTAAAGCTATATGTTAAGTACCATCTTGAAAAAGTTGTAGATAAAAAAGTATAAAAATTATTGCTAAAAATTAATTTGAGCAGATAATGCATTTCCATGGGGAAAAGGGTTGAATTTCAATATAGTACTCATAGTTTATTTGACTAATTAATAGTTCAGGTAATAAATTCTGTAAGAGTTCAGGGAAGAGAAACATCACTGTGGATTACTCCAGTTAAGTGAAATTTCCATGGAGAGTTCGACTTTAATGAGAGGAGGGAAAAGGCAAGGACATTCCAGGTGGCAGGAATGAAGTAAACAATGGAACAGAGGCAGGGATTTGCAGCACATTTTATGGGGAAAATTAAATCAATTTTCTAAAGTAAAGAATTCACTTAGGGAAGTAGTGAGTGATAAATACTGGCTTATCAGAGATTTGAAGGCCAGGGCTTTAGTGGAGTTGTATGATTTAGGAGGAGGAAAGTTATGACAGTTGATTCAGGAGATGGAGGTGCAAAGCAGTTTTTCACAACATTTGATCTGGCTTTGAGGTACTCAACAATTTGCCTTCTGGGTATCTCTAGATCTGGAGAGACAGTTAAAAGTTAATGGTGATAATATTTATGTGAATAAATGAGGACCAAGACTAGAGTTTTGCTACATTCTTTAGTCTTCTAGTGAATTTAATTCATCTTGATGTCAAAGTGACTACACCTCCAAATAAAATATAAGAAGTTCCTTTGAAATACATATAGTTTCCATAATTGTTTTCAATTTTATTTATTTCCAAAAGGTACCTGAAATAGATTATATTAAAATCATATGGATTCTGTAATTGTTTGAGATAAATAATATGTGTACTTCCTTTTCATTCATTAAACATTTGAATTATTACATGGTAGAAGAGAAAAAAATGAATGGAATAATTTCTGCTTTCACAATGTTTATAATCTATTATGGAGACAATTGAGTTTATCAATAAGATATCAAAAATAATGAGTGGTAGATATCATAGTTGTTTATAAAAAATAAAGTCTCATGGGAGCACAGCTCTGGCAGGAATAATTAGAGCAAATGTCACTGAAACGGTTGCACATAGGCTCTGTTTTGAAGTATGTGTGGAATTTTGAGCCACAGAGATGGATGAGTAAGGGTACAAGGGTAAAAATGTCAAATACGTAGAGACAGAGAAAAACATCTGTAGGGCACATTCCGGCATTGGCAGGAAGTCCACTGTGGTCTTAACAGAAGATGAAAGAAAGAGTATCCTGAGAAATAAAGAAGGTGAGATTGACTATTGCCATGTCACTGGCGTGTGTGTGTGTGTGTGTGTGCATGCTTGTGGAGCAGAGCTTTAAATATCACTCTATTAATTTTTTTATGTTATTTTGGATGGAATAGGAAGCCATTTGTGAGGTAGAAAAAGGAAAAAACCAGAGCCTAAGAGTGATGTGCTGGGGTCAGATCACAGGCATAGGATAGAGTTTGGACTCTGATGTAGGCATCAAGAAATCATTGGCGATTTGTGAGCAGAAAAATGACATGGTTTATTAAACATCTTTGTCAGCAAAATGTAAGGGAAATAGCTCTGTCAGTAAAATGTAACAGAGTTTGGAAATGAGGTGTTGTAAAAAAACACAAAGAGACCATTTAAACGATTTCTGCCAAGAGTTCAAGTAAGATGCAAAGGTGCCCTGAAACTCTGCTTCCCTCCATATACAAAGTAAGGATGTGTAGGGAAAAATAAATTGGATTCCAAAAAGTAAAATCTGGTCATGCAATCCACAAGTAAATACTGTAGCATCTATTTAGACAACTAAAATTTATAATAATATTTTTTTCAGGCACAGGATGAAAACTAATTATATACACAACCAACATATAAAGGAGAGTTTTTTTTAATTTTGCCAAAAAAACAAAAACCTGCTAGAAACGATTATAACAAAACATTTCTACTTAAAAGCTATACTCACT
Organism: Balaenoptera physalus; assembly: GCF_965194825.1. Taxonomy (NCBI): domain Eukaryota; kingdom Metazoa; phylum Chordata; class Mammalia; order Artiodactyla; family Balaenopteridae; genus Balaenoptera; species Balaenoptera physalus. The sequence continues at coordinate 154,947,351 of NC_138890.1, forward strand.
AACAAATCAGTATAAAATTTTTATTTTTAATATTTATAAAACATAACCTTATATATATTGTATATTTCAAACCTCTTAGAAGATTTATTATTGTAGACAAACACATACAAGGGCTACATATTCCTTATAAAGATATATTCCTCTTGTGTAAATACAATCTCTTATTGGTGAGGCCTAGTTTTCAGTTCAACTGGAGAATATATTATAAGAAGTATATTTTGCTTTATCATGTACATAAAACAATTTTGAATTCTGCTGAAATTCAGAAGGCTAAAATAATCAATTTAGAACCAGAAGTTTGTATATTAAAAGTGGAGATAACTTTATAGGTAATACATTCTACTGAAGTGGGAATGGGCTATACAGGCCTGGGTTGTAATGGACCTTAATGATCTGTTACTGTTACTGATGACAAGACTGTGGCTGTCAAACAACATTTCCTTGTCACTTAACTGATGGTAGAACTAGAACTAGATCCTAGGACTTAACTCCCACTCTAGGTTTCCTTTCACCACACCATTGAGCTTTCTTATGTTTTAGAGTGCCATGATATCAACTCTATTTTACATACTATAACTTTGTTTTAATTTCCAGAATTATTAAATCTTAAAACAATGATTTTTTCCTCAGTTTTCCTCGTTAAAAACAGTGTGATGATGTTGCATGTTTTATAAGAGTATTTTTAATTTATTATTAAGATGATGACACTTTAATTGGAAAACTTTATTATGTCAGCACTTAAATGAGCCAAGAGTTTAAAAGCCTACATAAAAAGCATAGCTTTATCTTAATTTACCTATCATAAAATCAAATTGTGAAATTGTTCTCTATAATCTTGATATCACTATAATCTCTATAATCTTGCTTCATTTGGTCAGTTATCTAGCTTTAACTACCTTGTAAGGTATTCTAGAGATATTTCATCCTTTGTAGTATTTGTTTTTCTTATAATTAAAGGAGTCTTGTTTTTTATTTATTGTTTGAAAAATGATTTACAAACATGTACTTATGCCTTTTCTATATTTAGAATATTTAGTGCGTAAAAATTAACTCCCATAGTCTTTAGCTTTATTCAAGGAATCTTCAATAATATTTTACATAATTCTTCCCTTTTGTGGAATATATACAGGAATTTATAAACCTAAACTTCTCCAGGAATACTACTACAAGGACAATCATCACTTTTTTCTTTGAATTTAGTTCTTTATTTTTTAAAATGTACATTGTTTGAATAACATTTAGTTTTACTAAATGCCAACTGAATTTCCACAGAAATATCTGTACAATTTTGATTAAAAAGATAACTGACTTACCTTTAGCTATAAGTCAGATAACTGACTTATAGCTACTTCAACCTCCTCTCTGAGTTCCAAAGACTGTAAATACCTTATAAGTTCAAAGTTTCTAAAGGAATATGATCATGTTAGAATCTCAAAAGTTGCATGGAAACTACTATTATTCTTATCCTGAGTAGCTGGTGTTTAAAACTGTATTCTGGTTTTCAACACCTTTTTAATGGATTTCAGTGTTCATAAGTCATTTTGTGTACTTTCTGTTTTGTGAACTATAACACTGCATTATCTCAGGGCTGACTTGGATCAAATAATTGAGTTCTTTCAGGAAGCTCATCTGTGTTAATTCTGTGCTTTTTTTTTAGGGGGAGATAAACTGAAGCAGATGATTCCTTTTCTGAATTTATTATTGGGCTTATTCTATTTCATTTGTCTTTTCTTTTTTTTTTTTACTAGGAGATTGCTTGTAAAGAAAGCTTTTGTATTGGTTGCTGTAGTTGCTCTCCCCCCGCCACCCCACATTCCCCACAGAATTTTCTATAGAAGAGAAAAATCACTGGATTTCAATTATTGGAATTCCAGGTTATTTATATCTCAAAAGTCACACCTAATATCATGAGAAATAAATTGACTGTCGCAGATGAACTGGTAATAAACAACATCTCAGGAGTCTTATTTAATATTCTTACACTATGACAGAGAAAACTCTCCTTCATAGTCTTAGAGTAAAATAATGCAGGAGAGCAAGGACATCCACATCACTAGGGTGAGGACCTGGGTGGTACAGGGGTAATTTCTGGAAAAGGAAATGTGCCAGCTTCACTTGCTGATATGCTGTTTTGGGGCCAGAGGCTAGGATCCAGTTCACCTGAGCCAGAATCCATAAGGTGGGACAAGTAAGTAAGAAAAAGACAACACACTTTTGGATTCTAAGACTTGTTCTGGTGGCTTGGGCTAGACATACAGATATATGAAATGGAATCTGCATATAACCTCCTAATAGGGTAAGATAAGAATAAGGTCTATACTCCAGCTTCTCATCCTGAAAATTGAGTTGAAATCATTCCCAATCCCTTTCCTGTAATCATGATGTCATATTTCATTGTCTGACTGAAGATCTGCTGGTAGAATCACATACCCAGGGGAAGAAGACAATGAACAAGGATTATGTCAGTTATGTTCTTGGAACTGTGCTTACATATACACACACGTATACACAGTTGACTTGAACAATGTAGGGTGAGGGACACTGACCCACCACACAGTCGAAAACCCACATATAACTTAGGTAGTCCGCTGGATATACACATCCACAGTTCCATATCTGTGGATTCAACTGATCATGAATCACGTAGTACTGTAGTATTTATTGAAAAAAACCCATGAGTAAGTGGATCGGGGCAGCTCAAATCCATATGCTTCAAGGGACAACTGTGTATATACACGCAAACCACAGCCCTGCATATGTAATACCTACTTTTTCTTTTTAATGGTAAAAGCAAAGCCTTATAAAGGTGAATTCTTTAACCAAGGGTAAAAAGATATTAAGAATTTGGAGAGCTGAGAGTCAATCCCAATCTGTGGGATTTCAATTTAGCTTTCTTTTCTTTCTACTGCCACTAAAAATGAAAATTATCTGACTATAGTAAGGTATAATAATTAAGAATGTCTTTTCTGTTTCCTAGATCAGAAGGTATATTAGTTTGCTAGAGCTGCTGTAACAAAATACCAAAGACTGTGTGGTTTAAACAACAGAAATTGCTTTTCTCACAGTTCTGGATGCTGCAAGTCCAAGATCAATGTGTCAGCAGGTGGGTTGTGTTTCATTCTATGGTCTTTCTCCCTGGCTTGAACACAGGTCCCTTTTTCACTGTGTCCTAACATGGTCTTTCCTCAGTATGTGAGCATCCCTGGTGCCTCTTGGTGAGTACAAATTTACTCTTATAAGGACACCAGTCAGATTGGATTAGGGCCCACCCTAACAGCCGCAATTTAACTTTTTTTAAAATTTAATTTATTTATTTTTATACAGCAGGTTCTTATTAGTTATCTATTTTATACATATTACTGTATATATGCCAATCACAATCTCCTAGTTCATCCCACCACCACCACCCCAACCCCACTTTCTCCACCTTGGTGTCCATACTTTTGTTCTCTACATCTGTGTCTCTATTTCTGCCTTACAAACAGGTTTATCTGTACCATTTTTCTACATTTCACATATATGCGTTAATATATGATATTTGTTTTTCTCTTTCTGAGTTACTTCACTCTGTATGACAGTTTCTAGATCCATCCACGTCTCAACAAATGACCCAATTTCATTCCTTTTTATGGCTGAGTAATATTCCATTGTATATATGTACAACATCTTCTTTATCCATTCATCTGTCAGTGGACACTTAGGTTGCTTCCATGTCCTGCTATTGTAAACAGTGCTGCAATGAACATTGTGGTACATGACTCTTTTTGAATTATGGTTTTCTCAGGGTATATGCCCAGTAGTGGGATTGTTGGGTCATACAGTAGTTCTATTTTTAGTTTTTTAAGGAACTTCCATACTGTTCTCCATAGTGGCTGTATCAGTTTACATTCCCACCAATGGTGCAAGAGGGTTCCCTTTTCTCCACACCCTCTCCAGCATTTGTTGTTTGTAGATTTTCTGATGACGCCCATTCTAACTGGTGTGAGGTGATACCCCATTGTAGTTTTGATTTGCATTTCTCTTACAATAAGTAATGTTGAGCAGCTTTTCATGAACCTCTTGGCCATCTGTATGTCTTCCTTGGAGAGATGTCTATTTAGGTCTTCTGCCCATTTTTTCATTGGGTTTTTGTTTTTTTAATATTGAGCTGCATGAGCTGTTTAAATATTTTGGAGATTAATCCTTTGTCTGTTGATTCATTTGCAAATATTTTCTCCCATTCTGAGTGTTGTCTTTTCATCTTGTTTATAATTTCCTTTGCTGTGCAAAAGCTTTTAAGTGTCATTAGGTCCCATTTGTTTATTTTTGTTTTTATTTCCATTACTCTGGGAAGTGGGTCAAAAAAGATCCTGCTATGATTTATGTCAAAGTGTGTTCTTCCTATGTTTTCCGCTAAGAGTTTTATAGTGTCCGGTCTTACATTTAGGTCTTTAATCCATTTTGAGTTTATTTTTGTATATAGTGTTAGGGCGTGTTCTAATTTCATTCTTTTACATGTAGCTGTCTAGTTTTCCCAGCACCACTTATTGAAGAGACTGTCTTTTCTCCATTGTATATCCTTGCATCCTTTGTCATAGATTAGTTGACCATAGGTGCGTGGGTTTATTGCTGGGCTTTCTATCCTGTTCCATTGATCTATATAACTGTTTCTGTGCCAGTACCATATTGTCTTGATTACTGTAGCTTTGTAGTATAGTCTGAAGTCAGGGAGCCTGATTCCTCCAGCTCTGTTTTTTTCTCTCAAGATTGCTTTGGCTATTCGGGGTCTTTTGTGTCTTCATACAGATTTTAAGATTTTTTGTTCTAGTTCTTTAAAAAATGCCATTGGTAATTTGACAGTGATTCATTGAATCTGTAGATTGCTTTGGGTAGTATAGTCATTTTCACAATATTCATTCTTCCAATCCAAGAACATGGTATATCTCTTCATCTGTTTGTGTCATCTTTGATTCCTTTCATCAGTGTATTATAGTTTTCTGAGTACAGATCTTTTACTTCCTTAGGTTTATTCTTAGGTATTTTATTCTTTTTGTTGCAATGGTTAATGGGATTGTTTCCTTAATTTCTCTTTTCATCTTTCGTTGTTAGTGTATAGGAATGCAAGAGATTTCTGTGCACTAATTTTGTATCCTGCAACTTTATCAGATTCATTGATTAGCTCTAGTGGTTTTCTGGTGGCATCTTTAGGATTCTCTATGTATAGTATCATGTCATCTGCAAACAGTAATAGTTTTACTTCTTCTATTCCAATTTGTATTCCTTTTTATTTCTTTTTCTTCTTTGATTGCTGTGGCTAGGACTTCCAAAACTAAGTTGAATAATAGTGGCAAGAGTGGACATCATGTCTTCTTCCTGATCTTAGAGGAAATGCTTTCAGTTTTTCACCATTGAGAATGATGTTTGTTTGCTGTGGGTTTGTCGTATATGGCCTTTATTATGTTGAGGTGGGCTCCCTCTATGCCCACTACCAGGAGAGTTTTTTATCATAAATGGCTGTTCAATTTTGTCAAAAGCTTTTTCTGCATCTACTGAGATGATCATATGTTTTTTCTCCTTCAATTTGTTAATATGGTGTATCACATGGATTGATTTGCGTATATTGAAGAATCCTTGCATCCCTGGGATAAATCCCACTTGATCATGGTGTATGATTCTTTTAATGTGTTGTTGGATTCTGTTTGCTAGTATTTTGTTGAGGATTTTTGCATCTATGTTCATCAGTGATATTGTTCTGTAATTTTCTTTTTTTGTAGTATCTTTGTCTGGTTTTGGTATCAGGGTGATGGTGGCCTCATAGAATGAGTTTGAGAGTGTTCCTTCCCTTGCAATTTTTTGGAAGAGTTTAAGAAGGATGGGTGTTAGCTCCTCTCTAAATGTTTGATAGAATTCACCTGTGAAGCCATCTGGTCCTGGACTTTTGTTTGCAGGAAGATTTTTAATCACAGTTTCAATTTCATTTCTTGTGATTGGTCTGTTCATATTTTCTATTTCTTCCTGGTTCAGTCTTGGAAGGTTATACCTTTCTAAGAACTTGTCCATTTCTTCCAAGTTGTCCATTTATTTGCATAGCGTTGCTTGTAGTAGTCTCTTAGGATGCTTTGTATTTCTGCGGTGTCCATTGTAACTTCTCCTATTTCATTTCTAATTTTATTTATTTGAGTCCTCTCCCTCTTTCTCCTGAGGATTCTGGCTAAAGTTTTATCAGTCTTGTTTATCTTCTCAAAGAACCAGCTTTTAGTTTTATTGATCTTTGCTATTGTTTTCTTTGTTTCTGTTTCATTTATTTCTGCTCTGATCTTTATGATTTCTTTCCTTCTACTAACTTTGGGTTTTGTTTGTTCTTCTTTATCTAGTTCCTTTAGGTGTAAGGTTAGATTGTTTATTTGAGATTTTTCTTGTTTCTTGAGGTAGGATTGTATTGCTATAAACTTCCCTCTAAGACTGCTTTTTCTGCATCACATAGGTTTTGGATCATTGTGTTTTCGTTGTCATTTGTCTCTAGGTATTTTTTGATTTCCTCTTTGATTTCTCCAGTGAACTCTTGGTTATTTAGTAATGTATTGTTTAGCCCCAATGTGTTTGTGTTTTTTACATTTTTTTCCCCTGTAATTGATTTCTAATCTCATAGCATTGTGTTGAGAAAAGATGCTTGATATGATTTCAATTTTCTTAAATTTACTGAGGCTTGATCTGTGACCAAAGATGTGATCTGTCTTGGAGAATGTTCTGTGTGCACTTGAGAACAAAGTGTAATCTGCTGTTTTCAGATGGAATGTCTTATAAATATCAATTAGATCTATCTGGTCTATTGTGTCATTTAAAGCTTGTGTTTCCTTATTAATTTTCTGTCTTGATCATCTGTCCTTTGATGTAAGTGAGGTATTAAAGTCCCCCACTAATATTGTGTTACTGTTAATTTCCTTTTTTATAGCTGTTAGCTTTTGCCTTATGTATTGAGGTGCTCCTATGTTGGGTGCATATATATTTATAATTGTTATATCTTCTTCTTGGATTGATCCTTTGATCATTATGTAGTGTCCTTCCTTGTCTCTTGTAACATGCTTTATTTTAAAGTCTACTTTATCTGATATGAGTATTGTTACTCCAGCTTTATTTTGATTTCCATTTGCATGGAATATCTTTTTCCATCTGCTCACTTTCAGTCTGTATGTGTCCCTAGGTCTGAAGTGGGTCTATTGGAGACAGAATATATATGCATCTTGTTTCTGTATCCATTCAGTGAGTCTTTGTCTTTTGGTTGGAACATTCAATACATTCACATTTAAGGAAATTATCGATATGTATGTCCCTATTTTTCTTAATTTTGGTTTGTTTTTGTAGGTCCTTTTCTTCTCTTGTGTTTCCCAGTTAGAGAAGTTCTTTTAGCATTTTTTGTACAGCTGGTTTGCTGGTGCTGAATTCTCTTAGCTTTTCCTTGTCTGTAAAGCTTTTGATTTCTCTGTTGAATCTGAATGAGATCCTTGCTGGTTACAGTAATCCTGCTTGTAGATTCTTCCCTTTCATTACTTTAAGCATATCATTTCACTCCCTTCTGGCTTGTAGAGTTTCTGCTGAGAAATCAGCTGTTAACCTTATGGGAGTTCCCTTGTATATTATTTGTCATTTTCCCCTTATTGTTTTTAATAATTCCTCTGTCTTTAATTTTTGTCAATTTGATTATTATGTTTCTTGGCATGTTTCTCCTTGGCTTTATCCTTCCTGGGACTCTCTGCACTTCCTGGACTTGGGTGGCTATTTCCTTTCCCATATAGGGAAGTTTTCAACTATAATCTCTTCAAATATTTTCTTGGGTCCTTTCTCTCTCTCTTCTCCTTCTGGGTCCCCTATAATGTGAATGTTGGTGCATTTAATGTTGTCCCAGAAGTCTCTTAGGCTGTATTCATTTCTTTTCATTCTTTTCTCTTTATTCTGTTTCATGGCAGTGAATTCTATCTTTCTATCTTCCAGGTCACTTATCCATTCTTCTGCTTCCGTTATTCTGCTATTGATTCCTTCTAGTGTATTTTTCATTTCAGTTATTGTATGGTTCATCTGTTTGTTTGTTCTTTAATTCTTCTAGGTCTTTGTTAAACATTTCTTGTGTCTTCCCAATCTGTGCCTCCATTCTTTTTCTGAGGTTCTGGATCATCTTCACTATCATTGTTCTAAATTCTTTGTCTTGAATGTTGCCTATTTCCACTTCATTTAGTTGTTTTTCTGGGGTTTTATCTTATTCCTTCATCTGGTCATAGTCCTGTGCCTTTTCATTTTGTCTGTCTTTCTTTGAACGTGGTTTTTGTTCCACAGGCTGCAGGATTGTAGTTCTTCTTGCTTCTGCTGTCTTCCCTCTTGTGGATGAGGCTATCTAAGAGGCTTGTGCAAGCTTCCTGATGGGAAGGACTGGTGATGGGTAAAGCTGGGTGTTGCTCTGGTAGGCAGAGCTCAATAAAACTTTTATCTGCTTGTCTGCTGATGGGTGGGGCTGAGTTCCGTCCCTGTTGGTTGTTTGGCCTGAGGCGACCCAGTACTGGAGCCTTCAGTCTCTTTGGTGGGGCTAATGGCTGACTCCGGGAAGTCTCCCGCCAAGAAGTACTTCCCAAAACTTCTGCTGCCAGCATCCTTGTCCCCGTGGGGAGCCATAGCCACCTGTCGCCTCTGCAGGAGACCCTCCAACACTAGCAGGTAGTCAGGTAGGTCTGGTTCAGTCTCCTATAGGGTCACTGCTCCTTCTCCCTGGGTCCTGATGCACACATTACTTTGTGTGTGCCCTCCAAGAGTGGAGTCTCTGTTTCCCCCAGTCTTGTTGAAGTCCTACAGTCAAATCCTGCTAGCCTTCAAAGTCTGGTTCTCTGGGAATTCCAACTCTCATTGCCATACCCCCAGGTTTGGAAGCCTGACGTGGGGCTCAGAACCTTCATTCCAGTGGGTGGACTTCTGTGGTATAAGTGTTCTCCATTTTGTGAGTCACCCACCAAGCAGTTATGGGATTTGATTTTATTGTGATTGAACCCCTCCTACAGTCTCATTGTGGCTTCTCCTTTGTCTTTTTCTGTGGGGTATCTTTTTCGGTGAGAGCCAGTGTCTTCCTGTCAATGATAGTTCAGCAGTTAGTTGTGATTCCGGTGCTCTTGCAAGAGGGAGTGAACGCATGTCTTTCTACTCTGTCGTCTTGAACCAATCTCCTCCAGCCTCGCTTTAACTTAACTACCTCTTTAAAGGCCCTATCTAGAAATACAGTCACATTCTGAGGTATTGGGGTTTAGGCCTTCAACCTATGAATTTGGAGGTGCACAATTCAGCCCATAATTCAGCACATTCAAAAGGTAATTTTGGATTAAGTCAAAGAGCATTAAAGTTGAAGTCAGCAAATCTAGATTAAAATAGTTTTATGACATTTAATAAGCAACTCAAAATCTCTGAACCCCAGTTTGTCATCTGCATATGGAAATAATAACCATCTCAAGATAATTGTTATATGATAACATATAGAGAATACCTGCCATATTGCCTTATTCATATTAGCAATTCATTTATCGAATATGCATTTTGTATCAATGCTATCATGTGTTTTCATACATCCTGAGATTAAGGAAATAACACGATAGAAAACGCTAAAATTTAAATAATGTATCTTCACTTTGCCTTGTAAAAGCAACACATTTTTGGTGAAGAATATATTTGAGCATTAGGTATTAAATGTGTCCTAAAATTATGATAGCATTTTTAAACAAGTCCAGTTTAAATACTTTAGTTCTATTTAGTCCTCCATAATTCTCTTTTTTCATGCATCACTGATTTATAGACGGTTGTCACAAACAGGATAGACCCATATGTTAAAAGCACTTGCCATTTTTTTGTGACTGCCCTCAATCAGATTCAACAGATTAATGATTTTAATAATCAGCCATCCTGATTTTCAACTGCATGGTCTTAACTCTTCTATTATTTAAGGTTTGTTCCTTAATCTAAATCATTAATCTTTTTAGGACTTATTATTACCTCTTTTTAGGCCTATTGATCTGCATTCAATTTGTACCTCTTTGTCATGCCCCTTTTCAACATGGATTTTCATAGCAAAGTATTCTTGTTCATTGATGTGTGGGTGTGTTGTTATATTGCTTCACTTTAAGTACCTATTTTTCCCCCCACCAAATCTCCTTGAGTCCACTATTTTAAATGCTTTAACCTCTCATATGTCTTTGTAATGTCCTTCCATGTAAGATCAGGTACAGTGGGTTGACTGTATTTTCTAGTGCAAATTAAAAATCCATTTGTTCAGCTTGACTTATGCTTAGTGACAGCTCTGTGTATTTTTCACTGTGATGTGAATACATGAAGGACACAGCATAAAAACTGACTGCATTATGCTCCATCTGCATTGTGAGGTAAATGTGATTCGAGTAATTACTACCATCTAAGTTTTTATTCCTTTTTTCATTAAAGCTGTTATGAAGCCAGGAACAAGGATAAATAATATACCTGGCTTTTATTAGTTTCTGTCTTTGTTAAATGTGAATGACGTGAATGGCAATAAGGCAGGCTATAAAAATCATAAATAAAACATTAGCACATTTTTTAATAGTGCAGGTGTAAATGTCACTAATGAAGTAAGAATAAATATGTGATGTTAATTACACTGGTTTGCCTAAGTGTAAAATGTGAAAGGAAATGTAGTGCTTGACAAGAATGAAAACAGGAAATCAAATATAATTTTTTTCCTAGGAAATACTCTTTTTTTTTTTTACTCGCCACATAAGAGTATGTTGTGTTACTGGTTGGACCATGTGTTGGACTTATTTTATAGAGTGATATTCTAAGCACAATAAGTCACATATGGCTATTATACTTTCACCAGCTGGCTCCAAACTGATATATATAGAGAGGGACTATGTCCTAGAGTATGTTTTCCTGTCTGTTTCTTCTGTCAAATACTCAGCACATAGTACATGCTTTACCAGTGCTTCATATCCTTTTCTTCTGTAAATGTAACAATTACTCTTTTTTTTTAATTTATGCAAACAGATAGGAAAACCAAGTGTCAGAATTATATTGAACCAAGTATAAATAGACCAAGAATTAACATTTAAGAAGACAACTGATAAAGTTCATGAACTATAAACAAAGATTTAAACAAATTTATTTGCTCTTTTCGTTTAGTTTTTTTCCTCTTTGGCCTAGAAAGAAAAACGGAGTGTTGACTTTCATGTTTGCTTTTGTACGTCTCACTGTTTCCATTGGTGTGGGCTGGGGAGAAAGACTAGCACCTTGCCCTTAGACAGAGTTGACAGCCACACAGATATCAGAGTCTAATAATTTCTTCAAGAGATTAACTCTAAAAATCGCTCACTCTCCTCTGATCATTGAATGCTATTGTATCCAGAAAACCAAACCAAACCAAACAAAAAGCCCCAAAAACCTAAATGTCATTCTGCTTACCTTATAAATTTATGCTCTGTCTTATATGCAGCAATGGTTAAAATTGAGCAGGTTTAGCTCTCTGTTTTAGAGATGAACCATCTTTGGATCAGAGAGGATAATTGAATCTTCTAACTTCACACAGTCACTAAGTCTCACAATCAGAATTCAAATTGGAATTCAACACAATTTGCATCCAAGCTTCAATGCTCATGTATCCCAAAGGATTATCTCTAGTCCAGACTTATGTCCTAAGGATCACGCCCACTTACCAGATGTGGCTTCTCAACACACCCATTTGGATGGTGTAAACACATTTTTACCCCAAATTGCTAGAAGTCAGCCTTCAATTTTTACTTATTTCAATGAATAATGCCACCATGCAACCAAGTTCATAAGCCTAGAATCTAGCCTTCACATTTCACAACTCTTTCCTTGTTTACTACATCCAGTCTATTACTCTGTTCTGTCATCTTTGATTGACAGGTATTTCTTATATCCATTCACACTTGTTTGTCACCATTGACATCATTGATTACTACAGAACTCTTTCCTCCTCTCTCTCACACAGATACTGCAGTGACCTCCCAATAGCTCTCCACAGACATCATCTTCTCTCCCTTCATTCATTTCTTCACAATACAGTCAAATGATTTAAAGCCTGGCATACCAAATTCCTTTCATTCTATAACATTTTTTTCCTTCCTTTTGATAGTTCAGCCACTGTAGATTTCTTTAAGTTTCTCAAATGAACCCCATTAACTCCTGCTACAGTGCCTTTGCATTGCTGTCTTTCTACTTAGAAAGGTGTTTGCCACCAGAAACTTACTTAGCCCTTGTCTACATCTATTAATCCTTCTTTTAGTCCAAATACCATTTCCTTAAAATAGCATTCACTGAGTTTCAGATTAACACAACCTCCATTTACTCTGTGTACAACAATAAGATTCTGTTTTGTAACATTTTCATTTATAATTGAATATTTACTCATGTGATTATTCAATGTCTTCCCTACTTTGTGTGCAAATATATTTTATGAGGAAAATGAACATGTCTGATTTTTCTCATTGTTATGCCCTATGGGTCTAGTGCAGTGCCCAGGACAATTTATATAATAAATAAATATGTTAAAGGAATGAAGTCATGTTTCACGCTAAAGTTAATGTTTCCATTTTATCCTACAATGTTACCTAATTATGTGGAAACATCAAGCCAGAAATACCATCTATTTTCCAACTGATTATTGTGAAAGATTTAACCTTAAATATATTTTGAAAGCATACAATGAACACGAGCATAATCTTCACTAAAATTCATTATTTTTTGACATTTTGCCATACTTGTTTCATCTTGCTTTCTTTCTTTCTCATTCTTTTCTTTTTTCTTTTCTGAATCACTTGAAAATAAGTTGCACTTAGCATGACATGATACCTTATCCCTAATTACTTCAACATGTATATCTTAAAACATTAATATTCTTATCCATATCCTAAATGCCATGGTAACATCCAAGCTATTTAAAAGTAGGTGATAATCTCTTGAAGGTTATAATACTACATATATGCTTCTGAATTTTATTATAAACCTGTTATATGATAAGATATATAAAATGCCTAACATTATACCTATCACAATATACTAGAAAATGAATTTGATAGTTTATCTTTCTACAAAAATTCTAAGTGTTAAGCAGGAGATTCCAACTGAAGTCTTTGAAACTCCAAAGCACATTTATTATTCTACCATACTGTGAAAAATCATGATCATATAGTTATACACTGTTTCTAGGATTAACTGGAAATTAGACAATATTTCTGAGTGTTTAAATAGAAAATGTAATGGGAAGGCTTTCCATATACATTTGAATGCCAAGTGGATAATAGGAGGTGCTCCCTGTGTGTTAAAATCTTTTCTTCTCTAAAACTGGCTCTGTTACTATATGTGGATATATAATATTTTTTTTTCTGAGCCCATTATGGTATAACAATCACTGACAGGTTCTATAGCTAGAAAAATGGAATATTAAAGTTTGTGTAACACTTCATTCCAGACATATTGTTATACGGTTTTATTTATTTATTTTTTAAAAAATATTGTATTAAAAATATTCAGGGACTTCCCTGGTGGCAGAGTGGTTAAGAATCTGCCTACCAATGTAGGGGACACGGGTTTTATCCCTGGTCCAGGAAGATCCCACATGCTGCAGAGTAACTAAGCCCGTGTGCCACAACTACTGAGCCTGCAGTCTAGAGCCTGCAAGCCACAACTACTCAGCCCGCACGCCACAACTACTGAAGCCCGCGTGCCCTAGGGCGCACGTGCCACAACTACTGAGCCCACATGCTGCAACTGCTGAAGCCCACGCACTTTAGAGCCCGTGTGCTGCAACTACTGACGCCCGCGTGCCTAGAGCCCATGCTCAGCAACAAGAGAAGCCACCGCAATGAGAAGCCCGTGCACCACAACGAAGAGTAGCCCCCGCTCGCCGCAACAAGATAAAGCCCACACACAGCAACGAAGACCCAATGCAGCCAAAATAAATAAATAAATAAAAATTTTAAAAAAATATTCAGTGACCAGTCCTGGAAGATTCCACACTGAGCAGAGGTGAACAGGAGACATTCTAGTCAAAAAAGAGTCATTTTTTTCAAGCCATATCACCTGAGAGAACTGTTGTTCCTGCCATGCATGGGGCATTGCCAATTCCATAATTCATAGAACTTAACACCTTGATAAAATCCATGGATCTCTACCAGAAAAACATCTATCCAAGTGTACATGTCACTCCTTTACAGCAGGTCTCTGAGGAAGAAGTTGAAAATATGTTAAGGGTGTTTTTAACACACCATCCTTAGCAAGAAGAGGTCTCTACTTAGAAAAAAAAAATCAGATAAGCTGAAAAAGCAGAAAGAGAAGGCAACTATGGAGAAACATCTAATGAGAAAAAGAAGAAATATTCATAGAATCAGATTAGGAACTCGTAAGCATACATAAATATAGAACTGAAGGGTATTTCTGAGGCAAACATATGATTTCTGAAGGGCCCAAGCAATCTGTTTTTATAAATTCACATTCTTTTTCTTGAAGAAGGGTCCCGAATTATATGAGCTTCAGGCCCAACAAAAGGTACATATTTCTATATCAAACTTTAAAAATATTAATAGAGAAACTGAGGAAAGAGTCATCATTACTGGACATTGAATTGATACTTTGAGAAATATTTCTCAAAATAAAGCACATATTTTTTTTAAAAATAATGGAAACCACAGGTAAGAAGCAAAGAAGAGATACAGAATATACATTCAAGATAACTAATATAAAAATGTCAAGCTTTGTGAAATGTCAGATAAAAAAGAACAAAATTAAAAGAATTATCACATTTACAATATAAAAAAAGCTTCTTAACTTGTAGAAACTTTGTTCCTATAGACAGAAAGTGGATAGTGAACACCAGCAATATTTAATTCATTAACTGAATAAAATCTTATTGAGCATCTTCAATTAGTCAAGCAGAATTCTAAGCACCAGGGATTCATCAATAGATAAGAGAAGCCAGGCTGCTTCTCTCACAGGGTTTAATGAAATCAGGGGAAGCATACAATAAATGAATAAAAATATCATTGTACAAGATCATTTCAGGTCAGTATATATCCTAAAGTATGAGAAAGTGGGATGGAATGGCAACAAGTGGTAGGTGTATACTTCCTCATATTTTCTGGTGATGAAATTCCTTGCTGTACCTCAAATCTAAGGGAGAGAAATGAAATAAAATATAAAATACATATAATATTATAGTTTATAGACTCCTTCAGTCATTGAGATAGAAACCCTGGAAAGGAGCTTAGATATGATTTAACCAAATCCCTCAGAAAAATTGGGGCACAGAGAAGTGAAGTGATTTGCACACATTTATGAGAGAAAAGCCAGTCATTATTAGAACAGGGATTAACATGTAGGACTGCTAGCCCTTGCTTGGTGATTTTTAGTTTGTATAAAGAAAAAAATAATAAAGCACTTCATTTATCTAGTTGAAAAATAAATATTTATTGGACACGTTGTATTAATCAGATATTTTCCAAGGACTGAGGATAGTGTTGAGAACGAGACATGTTCCCTGTTAGGATATAGTTTAGATTCTAATTGGGGAGACAGGTAATAAAAAAAGGGATGAAAAATAATAAATGTATTATTATTATCAAATGATAACACAGAATAAAATGAGTGAATGTGATAATGAGACAGGCTGGGACCTGCAACCTGGGACCTTTTGCTGCAGTGCTTGCACCTGGACAAACGTCTCCTCAAGCAACAAATTACAAAGAAACTATAAGGGACTAAAAAAATAACTGCATGCATGCGCAGCTGGGGCATATTATGAACAACAAGATACAAAGAGACCAAAAAAAAAAATACCCAATTGCCACTTCTGAAGAGCCGGGAGCAAAAACATGGTGTCGGGAGCAAAAGCAGGGTACTGCGCATGACTCTGCACTCAACCCAACCAAAGGGGTGGGCAAAACACCTAAGCCACCCTTTTGGCCCAACCCCTGGACACACCCCTGCCCTCCCCCCACATAAGGAACCAGCTAGGCCTCCCCTTGGGGAGCAAGCAGGGAACTGTTACTTGTTTTTGTTCCCCCCTGCTACAGCAGGGGCCCCAGTGAAGCCTTGCCTGAATTTCTTATCTGGCCTCTAGTCAATTTCTATTGATTGGGGAAAGCCAAGAACCCTGGTCAGTATCAATATCACCTGATAAGGTGATATTTGAGCTGGGTCTTGAATAACAAGGGGTCTACCTCATGAAGAAATTGGTTAAGCATTTCAGGCAGAGAGGCTTAAGACTCAAATTTAAAAAGACAGAATGAACTTGAGGTACCCAAGATATAAAAAGACATTGGCAAATTTTCATCAAAGCAGCTATGAGATTTGGCTGATGTGAATAGATTGATTTATAGAGGGGCAATAGTGGAATCAGAGAAATCCGTTATAAGGCTATTGCTTTAATTCAGAAAATATTAAAAACTGCTTTGACTAAAGTTCCAGCAATTAAAAAGGGGGTATCATTGGATACCTACCTTTATACTTTGTGCCTAGACGTAACAAATCTTCAACATAAATACAACATGAGATGTGAGAGATAAGGCTAATTGAGTGAATTCCAAGTTTTGGGCCTGAGCAACTGGGTGGGCTGTGGCATCCTTAAGGAACAGGGCTGTGGTACAGTAAGAATTGGGAATTCAAATTTGGACATGTTGCATTTAAGAAATGTATGGGACAACAAGATAGTGATGTCAAGTAGGTCATTGGATATATGAGTCTGGAGTTCAAGGCACTCTTCTTGGTAAGGGGATAAATGTGAAGGCATCTGCATATAGATGTTATTTTGAGTCATGTGCTTTAAGAAGTTTCCCTTTAGTGAGACTAAAGAAAAACAGTGACAGTATAAAATCAAGCTCTGGGTATCTCTAGCACAACGAATGGAAGGTAGCAGTTGCAACTGAGAAGAAATGTCCTGTGAGATAGTAAGAAAAATACAATGCTATGGTGTCACAGAAGACAGGAAGTATATGTGTTTCAAGAGGGAAACTGTGGTCAGCTCCATTAAATGCCATGGATAGGTCACGTAAGATTTTAAAAAAAGTGTTATGTCCTGCAGATTTGTCATACTGCATGTCATTGACAACCATGACAAGAACAGTTTTATAATAAAGAATGGAGGAACATTATTTGAAATTATACATGATGCTAGTAAAAAAAAAAGGAAAGAACTGAAACAATCAGAAGGAAAGAAGTTTGAGAAAGATTGATAATAGGTTTCATCTGGCTTGTACTAACTTTCATTATTTGAGAAATTTCAATGGCATTTTCAATGAGGAAAATCTGGCCCTATATAATTAACCTGAGAAATTCATCTAGGCAAAAAGGTTAACACTGACATAAATGAAAGTTAAATCATAACTATTCAAGTGAAATAAATAGTACTGCTTCACTGTGTAAAATGATTACCTCAAAAAATGATGTATGAAGTGAGCCGGCTGGTTAGAGAGAACATCATATAGTGGATTACATATGTAAAATTACGCAGTACTTTAGAATAATAGGTAACAATCTTGCTTCATTTCTATTTTATTTTTCAATCCATTTAAAAAATATATTGTTTTTTAAATTTATTTTTCTTCTTGAAATTTATCAATGTTTAGACAGGCATTTCCAAGGATTAAGTCACTCTCGAAGTAAAATAGACTGTAGGATAATCATTATTTTTTAACAATTCCAGATATTCTTTAAATAAGTTACTTTCCCTGCAGTAGAAGCTTCACCAGTCAGTTATTTAGTTGATTGGCTAGTTCTTTTTTCTGTCTTTAATATAGTTTTATTTCAATTGTTAAAATCATTATGGTGATTTTAGAATACAAATTGCATCAACTGTAATCAGAGAGTCTAAAATGTACCCTCAAAGAATAAATAGGACTGGAACTTTATTCCGCAATTAAATACGGTGTTAACTAATTCATTTGGTTAACATTGTTGGCTGGGGTAGGTAATATTAAACCACTACAAACAAAAAGAAAATGGCAATTGGTAACAATTCAAGCTTACCTTGAAATGGAACTACAACAAATTGTAGGTGCTAATTTTAATGAGTAATTTATAGTTTTGATGCAGTGAGGCTTTTTCCCCCTTTCAAAATAGGCACTCTTGTTTTGCATATTAGGAGAATAACATATTAAACGTATGCTCATTCGGAAACAACATACATCCAACCCCAGAATTCCCAGCAATGCATGATATGATGTAAAAGATTCTTAGGAACATCAAATTAATTAATTAGAATTCCTGCTTTTTTTGCTCCTACAGGGTCTGGGGAGACAATTGCAGTATAGCTCTCAAAAATGAGGTTAAGTATTACTCTAATTTATAGTCTTGCTTTGTTCTCTTGAGAAAGACACACAGTGCCCGTGCTCATTTTTTTTTTTTTAGTAAGAGTGGTTTGACTTACTTCAAAACAACTGAGGGACTTTTTCCACTTAAAAGAATAGCCTATTTTTTAACATCCATTTTTTCCTGGAAGATACTCAACTTAAAGATCTTCAAATGGGTTTGTTACCTGTAACAAATGCATGAGTTAGGGCATATGATTTTACAACAGAAACCTATAGAGTTAAAAGCTGAGATTTGAAATACTGCTCACTTAAAGATGGACTCCAACTGCTCATAATTGTTTGTGAATGCAGAAAGTGAGAATAAGAAAAAAATCCCTAATATTTCTGATTCATTTTCATGATCCATTGGCCAGCTGCTACGAGGAGAATCATTAATGAAGCATGAGGTTTCATGCTGCTTGGCCCCACAGTATGAGCTATGCTTCACCTTATGGTCACATTCTTTACTCTTTCCTAACACCAAAAAGGCCCATGTGTTTTGAACACATTAAAATACGATATGTACATATTATTCAGCTTTCTTTGAAAATCACTGACAGCTACCATACCATTTGCGAGAGTGACAGCATTCAGCGGAGCATTGTTCTGTGAAATAGAGCACAGAATCATATAGTGTGAAAGGAAAAATGTAAAATCAGAAGTTTTCCAGAAGCTATTATTTAGTAAGGTTTTTGTTAAGGAGTTAATACTGTAATAGCTCACCTGTAATTTTTGTTTCTTCTTCTGAGAAAAACTGGGTTTTGCAAACAATCAGATTATAGTATTTATTACATGTGTTTGATGTTCCCATCACTTATTAGTTTTGTGTTGCATTCCCTAGCACTGTAAAAAACTATGTGGTCTTTGACATTACAGCTGACAAGTGAGTGCTGACAGCGTAACAATGAGGTTTTCTTACTAAGTTATTCTTACAAGTATTAAAAATAGAAATTCATAAATGCACTTTAAGTTCTGGCATGTCACAAGTAAACAGCATTGTTTTTTCTTAAGCTACCTACTGGTTAGAGAGATCGCTCAGTTGATTTGAGGAGTATAAATATGGAGCTCATTTTTTTTCTCTGCATCTTGTCTTGGTCTTGAAATTGAGATTGATTTTCAAATGCAAACAATTTGTGGAATTCCATCTGTGAATACTAGCTGCTATTAAAAGATGAGCATGTATCCTGTGTCTATCTACTAAAACATGCCCTAACTCAGAATGTTTAACCTAAGTTAGAGAAGCCATTAAGTGTGCTTTCTTACATTATTTAGTTCATTATATCATGAGTTTGTTCTATGAATAATACATTATGCCTATAAGGAAATTAGAGAAATTATGGTAACACAGAAGGCCACACTCCTGGCACTAGCTGAGTTGAAATTACAACCAAAGCACTATCCTGGATATTGTGGATAAAACAGAAATTCACTGTAGTTATCATTTGTTATATAAAGCATAATGGTCATTTTAAAAATCCTTAGAAATATCATATTTTTGTTTTTTCTCAGAATCTCTCATCTTGAGTTCCCCAGAAAATAGGATCTAAGGACTTGAGATCAATGGGAAGGTAATCTGTTGAGACCTGCTCTCAGAAAGGTCTGTATTGAGGGGAAGTAGGATTGGACAGGGTGGAGAGTGGGACTTGAACATTGTGGCAACAAAGGACTCATCTGGTCTAAAGGTCAGCTTTGGAGCTAGGATGGATATTTAAGCAAGGAGGCCAGGACTTAAAATCCCAGCAGAATTACTCACTGGATATGGGCTGCTCTAAGAACAAGACTTAGCCTTGGGCAAGGTGACTTTCTTCCTCTAAGAGCAATTCCCAGTGAGGGTCTCAGCTTTCACTACCCTGCCGAGTTTCTATTTACCGACACTACTTTACATGAATTTAGGCATGTTCAAAACTTCAGCCTATTATTTAAAATTTAGCACTGTTTTCATAATTAACAATGTATAATATTACCTTAAATATTGGAAGAGATCAGAACATTTTCATCCATTTTAATTAATAAAAATGCTATTTATTAACTTTTCTATGCTGCTAATGACATTGATGTCTTATAAATATGTGTATTGTTACATTTGCGGGTATTGAAATTTGTCAAAAAACATCACAAAGTCAATTTTTGGTAACAAAGCACCTAAATATTTTGTTGAAGTTTGAACACATGTTAAACCAATAGGTAAATACATATTAATATGGAAAAAAAGATTTTAAAAAGTCTTAGAGAAAATATAGTATTTGAAATTTCTGAATATATCTAATTATGAAAAATGTACTAGGTAAATTTTAAAAATAAAAAAACAGCTATAATTTAAATCACCCAATAAACTTACATAAAAATGCCACGTTGGTGTTTAGCAATGTGATAACATAATAGAATTCAGTAAAACCATCCACCCTTCAGAATTCCTAGAAGGGCTCCTTATATACTCTTGCCAGTCTTTCACAGGGTCAGTGTAATTATCTACTTTTTACAGATAAGTAAACTGAGGTTTAAAGAAGATAAAGAAATTTGCCATTTAGCAAAATATATGAAAATATGATCATGCCCCATATACACTTGAGAAGCTTCCATCATTAAAATCAGTGAAATCCATTGTGCTAACAGGAAGAATGGGTGGAGAGAAAAAAAAATCATGAAAAGAAGACATAAAGATGAGACACTGCCATTGCACACTATAATAGTGTAACATATATATGGTAACAAAAGAGAAACACATGAATATGCATTGACTTGATAGATTTCTATACCCCATATATTGAGCTGTAATTACTTAGTTAAGTAGTTCAACAAAAGTGAGCACCTATTATGCACTAGGGACAGACATGTAAAGTATCTTGCACTCATGGGAGCCAACTTTTGGAAATTAGGGATTCCTCTCTTTAATTAGAGTCTTTTTAAGAAATGCATTGGTATAGGAAAAAAATTTTTTGTTTTCTTTTTTAAAAAGGGAGCTTCAACAAAAAGGGAGTTTTGTTGTTTTCTTTTAAAAAAACTCACGTGATAATTGATAACAATATATATGCATGTAACTTAAGGGATATCATTCAATAAGCTATGAGAAGCAATTACGAGTTTAGAATTTGAAAAATCTATCTTTGACTTACTGAAGTCACTCTATTTTATGGCATTAGCTAATAATTTGGTAGTGGTTAGGCAGATATTACTGTACATCTTTCAAAAAGACACAGTGCATTTCTAGAGTCCATGTTCTTGTCTTTTTGATATACAAACTTAATTCTAATGTAACTTCCAGTATGACTTTATCTGAGGCTTCCCCTCTGGTTTATCCATGTTCTAAAATTTAGCAAAAAAAGTTACATAAAATGTTAATGAATGTTTAGATGTGAAGTTCTGAACAAAGTCACATGAAAAAAACTAAACGACTTCTGGAACTTAATAGTTGTCAAAATAGAACACAGAATAAAGTTTAAAGTAACTTCTCATATGTAATTTTTAGAGGTATAGGCCTGAGGGCTAACAAAGAAAGAAAAGGAATAAATGTATAAAACAGAATACACATGTACAGAGAAAATTCTTCTATATTTTCTCCAATATTTTATTTAAGATGTTCAAACATTCTGTAAAGGTGAAAGAAATTTACATTGAGTACCCATCACCTACCATTAATATTTTACTATAATATTTTACATTAATATTTTAATATGTTTAACATATATCTGCCCATTTATCCAGCCCTTTTCCATCTATGCTTCTTTTTTATCTATTTTAAAGTTAATCATGTTATTATTTTAAAATTATTAGTCAAGATTTTTATGATAGCTGTGCAACTCTTTGCAGAAATATTTTCTCAATCAATCCTGCCTTGAACACTCTGTTCTATTTAAAATTTCAACTTTCCCAACCTCCCCCCAACAAGGCATCCAAATTCCTATTACAACATCTGTATTTTTATATAATCCTTACCACTTCCCAGCTAACTATGAGAATGTAAACACCATAAAGGTGGGAATTTCTGTCTTTTAAGATCTAATTTATTTCAAAAGCCTAGAAGAGAGTCTGGTGCATAATAAGACCTCAATATATATTATTTGCACTTTATTGTGTATATATGGGACAACCCAAGATGTCTCATTGCACAGTATCCTCAAGTTTATACTATATAACTTCAAGATTCCATTTGTAATTGTATGATTTTAAGATACTTATATAACTCTCCAAGTTGATCCACAAGCCAATTCCCAAAAATGTCTCCCATTCATTTAAAAACTTTAAAAAATTTTCTTCTAAATTTATGTCTCTGTCCTGGAGATCTAACTTCCAAGGTATAGTTTTAATTAAGAATAATGGCAGATAAACTGATTTCATTCTCAGTTTTCACGTCCACCATCAGTTTAATTTCCATTTGTTGATACTGTTATTACCTATTGTCAAATTTCTACTACTTGGTTCTACTACTTCTATATTAACAGAGATATCAAAATTAATATGGTAATTGAAAACAAAAGACATATAAACATATAGTCTTTCCTGTCCAATGTCTCTCTCTGGAATTATGTATGGAAGACCAACAAACTTTCAAGATCAAAATAGTAGTGTTAGAATGACAAAGCAGTAGGTTGGGTTTTTGACAGCCATCCTACACTCTGTCATACCCCCAAATTGACACAAAGCCAGGCTCCTATGCTTCCAGTTTTAAGCTGTGCAGTTTGTTGTTTTGACAATCTGTTTATTATGATGAGGCCTCAGCTTTGACTTAATCTTGACATCAGTTGGCTTTTAGCTGCAAATCTGCAATTGAGAAGGTGAAGCTGTCACTCTTGTTGACCTTTTAACAGCCTGGTGACAGAGACTCATTTCCTTTTGCTAGACTTTAGTTAACCAGAGATTCTGTGGGCCAGTTTAAATCAGAGATTTGGAAACACAAACTAACAACCTGACAAATAGGAGTAAAACATTCAATGTGTGAAAACATGCTTGTTATTCCAGCAGATGATAGAAGAACTTTGAATTGGCTTGCATAAAATGCTTTTCAAAACACAGAAGCCAAATTCAGCAGATAATTTTTTACTTCTCTCTTTTTAACTTTCCTTGTGAAGATGCCTCCTGAAAGTAAAACTCTTCAATTTTAGAGACTAGAATAATTTAGACTAAAAACTTTCCTCATAATATTCAAGGGTAATGGACATTGAATATCACAAATTAAAAATATGTATATAAATAAAGAGTGTTTATTATGGCTTTAATATAAAATACTTTTTAAAAATACTGCAAAGATAAATGTCATTACATTGTTAAAGCATTAAAAAAAACAGCCAATAATAAAGTTTCAAAAAAAAATATAAATTGCTTATATAGCAATATACATTTTCTATAGTTACAGTACTATAATTTAAAGTTTAAATCTTGAAGATATGAAACTATTTATCAGTATTTATTCCTTAGGTTAGATACACATTTATAGGAAAGAATGTTATATGCTTTATTTTTATCAATAACGTTATACTCTTAAATTATGTATAGTTACCCTATGACATTCTCATAAAAGTATATTCATGATCTCTATTTTGGGGTCATATTTTCTCTTTTTTCCTTACAATTTTTCCTTGTAATTCTTCCCCATTACATGCCTGATTCATATTAATCCTTTAATACTAATTCTACCTCATCATTATAATAAATCATTTTAATCAGCATTTTTAAAAACAGTTCTGACATTCTTCTCGAGCATTAAATAGCACAAATTAAGTAAATGGCAAATCATGCTTTCATTTGTATTCACTGTAATAATGTTATTCATAAGACACTATTTTGGCATTTGTGTGAATGCAGCTCTCTATTTCCATGGAAATTTATTTTTATTTTGTTCTTAATTGAGTCAACTTGACTCATTGTTCTAGATGTTTTAGTTAACTGGCTCACAGTACCTAAGACTTAATTCAGGTACAAATGGGAGGAAAGAAGTTCCACATTTCTAACAAGTGTTTTGTTTGGCCTGTTCAATGTTTAAAAAGGTAATGATAATTAAAATTTGGGAGAATTTATCTAGCAGGCAGAATTTCTGCCTTATCCTCACATAGATGCTTGGGGCGGGATGCAGGAATAAACTTTACATTTGGAGGGTATTCTCCAGTTTAAGGATCCATTTAACTTTCATACTGTTCTGCTTCACTACTTTTTATTAACTTATCTCTTACAGGCCAATGAGATTGCATCGCCTATGACATAGGCTTTTTAAAAGAGTATTAGGGAAACCATGTCACTGTGTCAATTCTTAAGATTGGTTTGTCACTCATCAAGATTAGTTCTAATCTCAGTATAGGTACAGGATCTTATGTAACTAATACTGTTATCAGTAGACAGGTAATTAGGTAGAGTACAATTTGTTAGGGTTTTAGTAAACCAAGAAGGAAATATTTGTAGCAGAATCAACCACTTGCCTGGACTAAATGCCTAGTTTTGATCACAGGTAGGATACTCTCCCACCAGACAGATGTGGAGAATAGATTGGCTGCTTGTGATTCTTTGTGTTCATAACAATAGCTAGACCTAGAAAAAATACTTGAATTGGGAAAATGTTATGGAACCAAGTTAATTCTTAAGACATTGTCAGAAAAAAATGACAAATATTCCAAATATCACAGTCCTTGATGGTGACCATGTTTTATTTCTTTTTTCCTTCTCTTGTACTTAAACAAGGTCCTGAACTTGGCTCTTTCAGCTCATTCAAGGTACTGCATTAGAAGTGGGAGCTTAATTTGTATTGGATCAACTTTTCTAATATTGCAGAATACAATATTTCAAGTAAGCATATTTTCTAGTTAGCAATTACTGTTGATTATAAGGTTTGTTGTTGTTTCTTTAACAAGAAACAAAGATGAGCCCTAAAAAGCTTTCATACATCACTTCACCCTATAACACCCTTTCCCCACTGGTAAATCTTTATATTAGCTATCCTTTAGTTATCTTCTCTTCTGCATTTTCACCATTATTGAATAGAAAGTCCATCATTCACAAACATAGAAATTCTTGTTTGGCCATTTTCAGTAATGTGCAGCAGATTGTCCAGATTCTGCCCTTTACAGTATGACCTTCAACAAAACATTACCCATTCTGGGCCTCCCGTTCATCTGTAAGTGTGGATAATACCAGTTGGTTGGCCCACCCCATCAGGGTGCTTTGAGCATCAGCGATGATTAAGTTAAAATCAAAGACAAATATTAACAGAAGCCTTTTATGCACTCACAAAGCAGTCTTTAGAAGAGTTCAATACAAGGGCAATGAGTTGGAGTTTTTCTTTTCTTTTAAATAATTACTTGCTGATTACCTAACATTTTGGGGGCCAGATTCAGAAGTATTTTTCAAGCTCTGGATCTGGAATTTGTACTAATTTACATATTTTAAAGAAAATAAAGTTTACTGTTGAAGCGTCCTATACAACAAAGAAACATTTTTAGGTTAGATGAAAATGCATGTCATGAAACTAGGATTAATTTCTCTGATGCTTAGTAAAATGCTTCTTAGGATAAAAAATATTCTACCTTTAGGTAATGAATACTCACATGTTTTCTTCAATCCTCTCTAAGTCTTTCATAATATTCTACCTTTAGGTAATGAATACTCACATTTTTTCTTCAATCCTCTCTAAGTCTTTCATAGTATTTCTAGGTATTTGTGAATAGGTTTCTATTTGAAAATAAATATTGGTATTTCTGTATTATGCAAAAGAAATGTGTTTTATTTAACTCTGCCTTTTTTTCTCATTCTATATTATAATCTGTATTTGACTCTGAATATGAATATAAGAAACGTGAGGAATTCAGACCGGTAACTGCTAACAGTTTTAACCACAGGGGAATTTGGTAGTTGGTGTCAAGTTTCCAGACAATTTATCGTTAATTTGACACTGATAATATCACTAGGTATCATGTTATTATACTTTGAAGTAGAGATTTGTAAGAAATCATGTCTTTGATAAAAAAAAGGAGATGTTTATGCAATTAAAATAACAGTCCTCACCCTAAAGTTGACTCCTATTATCCATTAGAATTAAACTCCTGCCAACTCAGAAAATCCTGCAAAAGCCAAACAGCCCTTAGGACACCAGAGTCCAGCCAATGACATGCCATGAGGCCAGCAGTTCTTGCACACAGTAAGGATGTGATGATTTCCTATACTTCTAATCAGAGGTGGTCTTGGGAATATCACATGTTAATTCTGCAATGCTCTGAGGGAGTTTATAGCTTTGTTTTCTCAATAGCTAAAGTGTTAGTGCTTATCAAAGCTTACACCTCAAACTTTTAACTGTAAATGTATCTTCACTATTTATTCTCATACTGCTAGCATCAAGAAAGTATTTAAGCACATAGGGAGTTAAACTAATATAACTGGTCCTTAAATATAGTTATTCAAAAGCCATGATAGATCTACAAGAAAAAGATATGACTCAAAATGGGGAAAATACTCTAGATTGTCCCAAATTCTCAAATTTATACAGTCCTTTCTATCACTGATAAATACATCTAGTTTTCTTATCTGAGTGGTTTGCTTACTACTTTTTAGCTGCTTGTAATTAACATGAAAATATCAAATTAAAGGATATTGCAAATAAAAACATATGAACCTATTTTGTTAAATTAATTTAAGATTAATTTAATTAAAAAAATATATGAAGGACTTTCCACATAAGAATAGCATGTTTGTTTATCAGGATTAAGGGATATAATAAAGCCATTTAAATAGCTATACTTGTACCTCAAATTTAAAAAGAAAATTTAGAATAAGAGCATATATTGTTAGTAAGAGAGACATAATTAGATGTTCATAAGAAAGACTTATAATTAGAAAGAATACATGGATTTCCTTATTACAAATATAAAGTGCTGGCTATCTACATACTGAATGTGGGTAAAAGTCTACAAGCGATACATTTTTGCTCAAATAAACTTATTTCATCAGGCCTCTAGTTGCTAAGGAAAACATAGGCATTCCCCTTTTACTAATGATAATTGTTCATTATCATTACACACATTAAGACTCTTCATATGTTTCAGTTATTTATGAATTATTGTTAGACAGATTTTATAAGTCAGAAAACAATAGCAATTGTGAAATGTGGTTCAATAATTAGCTTATACAAATTATTCAAAGGCAACATTACTAAGCTCTTTTTAAAGGTGCATTGAGTTCAAAAACTACCACACTAAAAAGTAATTTATCTTTTTTCTGTAACTAGACACAAAACTATACTTATATTTCCATTAACTTTTCTACTTGCAATGCTCAAATACCAGTTTATGACAATTGGAAAGAATATTTTATAAGTAATTAATAAATTATAAAATATTATACTGTATAGCCAAAACTATATTTATATTTTAGGAATGAGTTTTAGTAGAGTTTTAGTAAATAATAAGAACATTTAATTATGGGAAGTAAGAAATGTTGATTTTATAAAGCTGAATTATTTGAGGTTGACATTTTGAATACCTTCAAATTACTCTGCAACTTGTATTTTTATACTAAATGAGAAACAGAATTCTGGACTGAAAAAATTCTTAAACTGATATTGTACCTCAATTATTTTATGAACTTAGTACATTTTATAAGCATTTTCACTTGAAATATTAAATTTACCACTTGGTTGAAAATAAAAGGCCATATAGTTCATCTTGAATACACAAACATGTAAAGGACAGGGAATTTTGTATGTTTAACAGAAATATCTTTCCTTCAGGTTTATTTCCTACCCATAACACATCTATATTTGCTACCCTATGATACAATTAAAAGTCAGAGGTCAAGGGAGGAGTCAAGATGGCAGTGTGGGAAGACACGGAGTTAGTGTCTCCCCACATCTAGGGTGCCTGCCGGCCATTGGTAGGGCACTCTGACCCCCAAGAAGATGGGAGGAACCTCAGAGTGAACCAGTAGGATGTAGGGGGGACTGAGGGGGGGAGGAGAAGTGGAAACCAGACAAGATTGGTGCCCCTGAGGCTGGGGAGATCAGGAGAGGCAGGTGGGAGGGACTCTCTGGGAAAAGCGAGAGAGGAGCGGAGGGGGATCGCCTGGCCCACTTGGGCTGGGGAGCTTGCTGAGACCCCAAGCCAGTTTCCCCACTCCAAAGCCCCACCCAGCCTACGTGGATCCTGGGGACATAGGAGGGGGACTGGGGAGATCAGGAGTGGCAGGTGAGAGGGGCCATCCAGGAAGAGCAGGAGAGAAGCGGAGGGTGACTGTCCTGCCCACTCAGACATGGGGAGCTTGCTGAGCTCCCAGGCCAGTCCCCTGCCCTCCAAAGCCCCCTGCAGGCTGCGTGGGTCCTTGTGGGCATAGGAGGGAGGCCGGGGAGATCAGGAGAGGCAGGCGAGAGGGGCCCTGCAGGAGGAGCAGGAGAGGAGCCAGAGGGCGATTGCCCTGCCCAATTGGGCACAGGGAGTCTGCTAAGTTCCCAGGCCGGCCCCCTCCCCTCCAAGGCTCCCACGCCCCAGCAGCATTGGTCCCGGGGGCATAGAAGGGAGGCCCAGGAGGTCAGGAGAGGCAGGCAGGAGGGGCCCTCCCAGACCCCAGACCGGAGGAGCAGGAGAGGAGAGGAGGGTGTTTACCCCACCCACTTGAGCCCAGGAAGCCTGCTGGGCTCCCAGGTGAGGTCCCCTGCCCTTTGAGACCAGGGGTGGGGAGCATGCCTGGGCCCCTTCTGTTCCTTGAGCCCAAGCCCCAACCCCCACAGCCCCCAGGACCTTTTCCAGCCCTGTGGGCCCTGAGCATTGACCCTGCTCAACACCCAAACCTCACACTTGCTTAGGCCCTGCTCTCCACAGCCAAGGCCTTCCCCCACAACCACCCTTTTTTTTTTTTGCTTTTGCTTTTTCCTCCTCCTCCTTCTTACTACTGTGGTACTGACGTTACCTTCTAGTTCTTGATTCATCTATATTTTTATTTTTACATTCCTTCTAACATATCTGTTAGTTTCCCAGTCTACTTTTATTTTTTACTTTGTTATATTGTTCTCTCTTTTTATTTTTGCTGCCCCACGCAGCTTGTGGGATCTTGATTTGCAAGCCCAGGGTCGGACACAAGCTCCGGGAGTGGGAGCTCCGAGTCCAAACCACTGGACTACAGAGAACCTCAGACCCAGGAAATATTCATAAGAGTGAGGTCTCACGGAGTTCCTCATCTCAACACCAAGAGCCAGCTATACCCAGTAGCCTACAAACTCCAGTTTTGGAAGCCTCAGTCCAAACAACCAGTAAAACAGGAACACAATCCCACTCTTAAAAAAAAAAAAAAAAAGACGGCAAAAAAAAAAAAATGTCACAGATGAGGGTGCAAGGTAAAAACCTACAAGACCAAATAAATGAAGAGGAAATAGGCAATCTACCTGAAAAAGAATTCAGAGTAATGATAGTAAAGATGATTCAGAATCTCGGAAATAGAATGGAAGCACGGATTGAGAAAATACAAGAACTGTTTAACAAAGATCTAGAAGAACTAAAGGACAAACAAACAGAGATGAACAACACAACAACTGAAATGAAAAATATACTAGAAGGAATCAATCACAGAATAAAGGAGGCAGAAGAATGAATAAGTGAGCTGAAAGACAAAATGGTGGAAATAACTGCTGAGGAGCAGAATAAAGAAAAAAGAATGAAGAGAATTGAAGACAATCTCAGAGACCTCTGGGCCAACATTAAATGCACCAACATTCGAATTACAGGTGTCCCAGAAGAAGAAGAGAAAAAGAAAGGGTCTGAGAAAATCTTTGAAGAGATTATAGTGTAAAACTTCCCTAACATGGGAAAGGAAATAGTCACCGAAGTCCAGGAAACACAGAGAGTCCCATACAGGATAAACCCTAGGAATAACACACCAAGACACATAATAATCAAACTAACAAAAATTAAATTCAAAGAAAAAATATTAAAAGCAGCAAGGGAAAAACAAAAAATAACATACAAAGGAATCCCCATAAGGTTATCAGTTGATTTTTCAGTGGAAACTCTGCAGGCCAGAAGGGAATGGCAGGATATACTTAAAGTGATGAAAGAGAAAAACCTACAACCAAGATTACTCTAGCCAGCAAGGATCTCTTTCAGAGTCAATGGAAAAGTCAAAAATTTTTCAGACAAACAAAAGTGAAGAGAATTCAACACCATCAAACCAGCTTTACAACAAATGCTAAAGAAACTTTTCTAAGCGGGAAACACAAGAAAAGAAAACGACCCACAAAAACAAACTCAAAACAATCAAGAAAATGGTACTAGGAACATACATATTGATAATAACCTTGAATGCAAATGGATTAAATGCCTCAACCAAAAGACACAGACTGGTTGAAGGATATAAAAATAAGACCCATATATATGCTGTCTACAAGAGACCCACTTCAGACCTAGGGACACATACAGACTGAAAGTGAAGGGATGGAAAAAGATATTCCATTCAAATGGAAATCAAAAGAAAGCTGGAGTAGCAATACTCATATCAGATAAAATAGACTTTAAAATAAAGACTCTTACAAGAGATAAGGAGGAACACTACATAATGATCAAAGGATCAATCCAAGAAGAAGATATAAAAATTATAAATGTTTATGCACCCAACATAGGAGCACCTCAATACATAAGGCAAATGCTAACAACCAAGAAAGGAGAAATCGACAGTAACACAATAATAGTAGGGGAGTTTAACACCCCACTTACACCAATGGACAGATCACCCAAACAGAAAATAAAAAAGGAAACACAAGCTTTAAGTGACACAATAGACCAGATAGATCTAATTGATATTTATAAAACTTTCCACCCAGAAGTTGCAGAATACACTTTCTTGTCAAGTGCACATGGAACATTCTCCAGGATAGGTCACATCTTGGGTCACAAATCAAGCTTTGGAAAATCTAAGAAAATTGAAATCGTATCAATCATCTTTTCTCACCACAACGCTATGAGATTGGAAATCACTTACAGGAAAAAAACTGTAAAAAACACAAATACATGGAGGTTAAACAGTGCACTACTAAATAACCAAGAGATCACTGAAGAAATCAAAGAAGAAATAAAAGAATACATAGAAACAAATGATGATGAAAACATGATGGCATAAAACCTACAGGATGCAGCAAAAGCAGTTCTAAGAAGGAAGATTATAGCAATTCAATCTCACCTCAAGAAACAAGAAAAATCTCAAATAAAAAATCTAACCCTACATGTAAAACAACTAGAGAAAGAAGAATAAAGAAAACCCAAAGTCAGTAGAAGGAAAGAAATCATAAAGATCAGAGCATAAATAAATGAAATAGAAATGAAGAAAATAGCAAAGATCAATAAAACTAAAAGCTGGTTCCTTAAGAAGATAAACAAAATTGATAAACCCTTAGCCAGACTCATTAAGAAGAATAGGGAGAGGATGCAAATCAATAAAATTAGAAAAGGAAAAGGAGAAATCACAACAGACAATGCAGAAATACAAAGGATTGTAAGAGATTACTACAAACAACTGTATGCCAATAAAATGGACAACCACGAAGAAATGGATAAATTCTTGGAAAGGTACAATTTTCCAAGATTGAACCAGGAAGAATTAGAAAATCTAAACAGACCTATCACAAGTAATGAAATTGAAACTGTAATTAAAAATCTTCTAACAAACAAAAGTCCAGGACCAGATAGCTTCACAGGTGAATTCTATCAAACATTTAGAGAAGAGCTAACACCTATCCTTCTCAAACTCTTCCAAAAAATTGCAGAGGGAGAGACACTCCCAAATTCATTCTACGAAGCCACCATCACCCTGATACGAAAACCAGAAAAAGATATCACAAAAAAGAAAATTATAGACCAATATCACTGATGAACATAGACACAAAAATCCTCAATGAAATACTAGCAAACAGAATCCAGCAGCACATTAAAAGGATCATACACCATGATCAAGCGGGATTTATCCCAGGGATGCAAGGATTCTTCAGTATACGCAAATCAATCAATGTGATACACCACATTAAAAAATTAAGGAATAAAAAACATATGATTGTCTCAATAGATGCAGAAAAAGCTTTTGACAAAATTCAACACCCATTTATGATAATAACTCTCCAGAAAATGGGCACACAGGGAGAACCTACCTCAACAGAATAAAAGCCATATATGACAAACCCACAGCAAGCATCATACTCAATGGTGAAAAATTGAAAGCATTTCCACTAGGTTCAGGAACAAGACAAGGATGTCCACTCTCGCCACTCTTATTCAACATAGTTTTGGCAGCCCTAGCCACAGCAATCAGAGAAGACAAAGAAATAAAAGGAATACAAATTGGAAAAGAAGAAGTAAAACTGTCACTATTTGCCGATGACATGATACTATACATAGAAAATCCTAAAGATGCCACCAGAACACTACTAGAACTAATCAATGAATTTGGTAAGGTTGCAGGATACACAATTAATGCCCAGAAATCTCTGGCATTCCTCTACACCAACAATGAAAAATCAGGAAGAGAAACTAAGGGAACACTCCCATTTACCATTGCAACAAAAAGAATAAAATACCTAGGAATAAACCTGCCTAAGGAGGAGAAAGACTTGTACTCACAAAACTATAAAACACTGATGAAAGAAATCAAAGATGACAAAAACAGATGGAGAAATATACCATGTTCTTGGATTGGAAGAATCAATATTGTGAAAATGGCTATACTGCCCAAAGTAATCTACAGATTCAATGCAATTCCTATCAAATTACCCATGGCATTTTTCACAGAATTAGAACAAAAAATCTTACAATTCGTATGGAAACACAAAAGACCGTGACTAGCCAAAGCAATCTTGAGAAAGAAAAACAGAGTTGGAGGAATCAGGCTCCCTGACTTCAAACTATACCACAAAGCTACAGTAATCAAGACAGTATTGTACTGGCACAAAAACGGAAATATAGATCAATGGTACAGGATAGAATGCCCAGAGATAAACCCATGCACATACGGGCACCTAATTTACAACAAAGGAGGCAAGAACATACAATGGAGGAAAGACAACCTCTTCAATAAGTGGTGCTGGGAAAACTGGACAGCTACATGTAAAAGAATGAAATTAGAACACTACCTAACACCATACACAAAAATAAACTCCAAATGGATTAAAGACTTAAATGTAAGACTATACACTGTAAAATTTTAGAGGAAAACATAGGAAAAACACTCTCTGACATAAACCACAGCAAGATCTTTTTTGACCCACCTCCTAGAGTAACAGAAATAAAAACAGAAATAAACAAATGGGACTTAATTAAACTTAAAACCTTTTGCACAGCAAAGGAAACCATAAACAAGACAGAAAGACAACCCTCAGAATGGGAGAAAATATTTGCAAATGAAATAACAGACAAAGGATTAATCTCCAAAATATACAAACATCTAATGGAGCTCAATATCAAAAAAACAAACAATCCAGTTTAAAAAAATGGGTGGAAGACCTAAATAGACATTTCACCAAGGAAGACATACAGATGGCCAAGAGGCACATGAAAAGATGCTCAACATCACTAGTTATTAGAGAAATGCAAATCAAAACTACAATGAGGTATCACCTCATGGAGGTCAAAATGCCCATTATCAAAAAAGCTAGAAACAATAAATGCTGGAAAGGGTGTGGTGAAAAGGGAACCCTCCTACACTGTTGGTGGGAATGTAAATTGATACAACCACTATGGAAAACAGTATGGAGGTTCCTTAAAAAAACTAAAAATAGAACTATCATATGACCCAGCAATCCCACTACTGGGCATATACCCTGAGAAAACCATAATTCAAAAAGAGACATGCACCACAATGTTCACTGCAGCTGTATTTACAATAGCCAGGACATGGAAGTGACCTAAGTGTCCATCAACAGATGAATGGATAAAGAAGATGTGGCACATATATATAATGGAATATTACTCAGCCATAAGAAGAAACAAAATTGAGTTATTTGTAGTGAGGTGGATGGACCTAGAGACTGTCATACAGAGTGAAGTAAGTCAGAAAGAATAAAATAAATACCATATGCTAACACATATATATGGAATCTAAAAAGAAACCAAAAATGGTTCTGAAGAACCTATGGGCAGGACAGGAATAAAGATGCAGATGTAGAGAATGGACTTGAGGACACGGGGAGGGGGAAGGGTAAGCTGGGACGAAGTGAGAGAGTGGCATGGACTTATATACACTACCAAATGTAAAATAGATAGCTAGTGGGAAGCAGCTGCATAGCACAGGGAGATCAGCTCGGTGCTTTGTGACCACTTAGAGGGGTGGGATAGAGAGGGTGGGAGGGAGACACGAGAGGGAAGAGATATGGGGATATATGTATATGTATAGCTGATTCACTTTGTAATAAAGCAGAAACTAACACAGCATTGTAAAGCAATTATACTCCAATAAAGATGTTAAAAAAAAAAAGAACCTAGAATAAAAAAAAGATATTTTGAAAATTAAGAACAAAGTTGGAGGACCTAATCCACCTGATTTCAAGAATTACTGTAAAGCCACAGTAATCAAGAGAATGTAGCATCAATATAACGGTAGATATAAAAATAGAATAGGTAGAAGAAATAGATGACCCACAAAACATTCACATACATAATCATTCAATACTCTCTAAAGGTGCCAGTGTAACTCAGTTAGGGACAGATTCTTTACAAAAGAAAAAAAAAAAAGAAGCATACTAAACTATATACCATGTGATAAAAACGGAAATCTTTACCCATGTCTAACACAATCCACACCATTTACCTCCATACAGAATATTCAATACACAAACATGCACACTATAATATGGAGTTGCAGAAAATTTTTACATTGAGATATTCTTCAGCAAAAAAATGGAATAACCTACTGATTCACATAAAACGCTATGCTAAGCAGAAGTCAGATGCAAAAATAGAAACATTCTATATAATTACCATCTTTGTAAAGCTCTAGACAAGGGGAAAAAAACCTTTATACCAGTAGTTATTCATATGCAAGAACAAATACGTTTTGTTCAGGTAAATATTTTACTTTGGGTCTTTGATTATCCTATGTATGTAAGTAAATCTTTATAAACTTAAGACAGAATTCTTTGACCTGTGGTTAAATTAATTGTGTTACTTTTGTCGACTTTTTAAACTATTGGAGTCTCAAGGATTACCACATGTTGTGGTATGTGACACTTCCTAGAACAGTGATTTGGCTAAAAAATCTGGAGCAAAAACAATCACAGAAAATTGGTTGTGCTTTTGATTTGGTCAACAATAAATATCTCCAATCAGGAGATTTTGCCTGGGATGACACTAAAAATATTAATGTCTATGTGTATGAACGTTATCAAAATTCTTCCTCCCATTCCTCTCCTCTTTTTTTTGTACTACTATAGATGACAGTCTGCTGTTGTACTGGATAGGGAGCTACAGATTTGAAGAAATTAAGAAATAAAAGGTAGCAACTTTGCATAGATTAGTATTTGGTGAGAAGAAAAGACAGGGAGAGACAAGAATCAGGAAATAGTGAGAGCAAAGGGAAAGAAACAACCTAATAAGTGGCTGAGAGAGGGGTTTGGGAAATATAAATAAATGAGATATGAATGGAAGAGCTAACTTGATGTGGAACAACATCCAGCAGGGGGACTTCTAAAGAGATTTTGCTGTGTATCTTGTGTTATCATTTTCCTTTCTTGAGAGATCCTCCATATAAAGCTACATTAATTTTCACTTAAAAAATCAGATTTATATTTATTTTGATCCATTCCTATGCAGAGCTTTACTCAAATAGCTCAATTTCATTTGTATCAGTCATATATTGGGTTATGATATGGCATTAAAAATTTAGGCATTTCAATGCATTTATATCTATTCATCAGACATTGACCCTCTCACTCTTGGTTGTGAGTTTTTGAAATTCTAAAAATTCTGTCTAATTTATTTTCAGTTCAGTAGTTCTGTTAAAAAATCCACTCATAATAGTTAACAGTTAGAAACAATTATACCTCCTACAATAGGAAAATTGTTGAGGAAATAAGATTGGTTAAAAAAACAGTGTATATATACTAAAAGCAAAGATTATAAAAATTGATAACTATGATGATGTACTTTTTACTAATTTGCAGAGTTAAAAACAATCATGAAATCATTGCCAAAAACCTTAAAGATCCCATCAAACAAATCACATAACAAAAACTTATAGACTGTTTTATTCTTTCCTTTGCTTCTAACTTCATAGCTTCCTCTTATTGAGAAAGTAAGGCAAACTCATTACAAGAAAATCAGAAAATACGGATGCAACAGAAGAACATACAGAGCAATCATAATCTCAGTTATCTTGTGTTGGGTTTGGTGATTATCATTCTACATCATTTTATTTGTATATTATGATCAGTATTATTATTACATAGAATCACATTGCACAAGCCATGCATAAATTTACCACAACCCAAAGCCTCTGAATGTGAGGCTGTTAGGGTTTGCTTTGGCCTGGTGTGAGATGATTTAATGACTAGGACTGGGAGTGGTGTACACCAACTTGCTCTCTTTCCATTGGCCAGATTTTAGTTACATGGTTGTGTCTAGGGCCCAGGGAATTGAGGAATGTGGTCCATCTGTACTATGGTGCTTCTAGGTTTCCCCAACTGTGAACAGAAAGCACAAAATAGAATAGTTGCCTAAAACTTAACATTTGAAAGG
This sequence comes from Balaenoptera physalus, assembly GCF_965194825.1. Classification (NCBI taxonomy): domain Eukaryota; kingdom Metazoa; phylum Chordata; class Mammalia; order Artiodactyla; family Balaenopteridae; genus Balaenoptera; species Balaenoptera physalus. The sequence goes on from NC_138890.1 coordinate 154,984,360, forward strand.
TAAATTAAACAAACTAAAAAATAAATAATAAACTTATTTAAAATACAGAACAGTACAAATTTCTCCAACTAGTTTGCTAAAAATAAGATGAGTGAGGGTGATCATTTTTGACCAACCATAATTATAACTGCCTTGTTATACATTGTAAAGTACAATTTAATCAATTCTTTAGATTTATTCTATGCGTATTTATTCTATATAGTTTTTTAAAACATCTAATGTACCCGTTGTACTGCCTGTATTTATAAAGAAAGAAGCAGGTCTCAGGAACTTAAAAATTAAACAAAAATATCATGAATAAAAGAAGTTTTTCTTTAATTTTCAAAGATTTCCTCACAGGGGGAAAAAACCTTCAGTTGAAGCAGAGTTTTGTTATCCTTGATGTTCAGTTTCTTCTTGTTATTTTTTCCTACAGCAAAGAATTCTGATAGAGTCAAATATAATTAAACAAAATGAGAAATTATTTCCATCTATACAAAGAATGCCAAACAATATTTGAATTTATATGTAACCTTGGATTGTTATTTATCTTTTATATTCAAGCCATGCCTATTAATTAGTTGGTAAATTTTGTCATGACTGTGACCCTGTCACTGAAGATGGTGATTTTTTTAAAATACCACTGTGTCAGGCTTTTTTTCTCTCTTGCCCTGGTGATGGCAGATAAAATTAGAATTGGAATAGTTCAATCTGGACAGTGGTGTGGATAAACATAAAGATAGAGAATGCATCTCATAAACCTAGGATCTCTAAGGACTGAAGCATCACCTTGTTCACTGCTATGTCCTTGGCACTTATTATGTTTCCTACCACAGAGTAATTAATAAATGTTTGGTAATGAGATACTAAATAATATTTTTTGCCCTGCTGGCTTTGAGAAGTGTATTTTAAGCTTTTGGTTTGGAAATAAATGGTATACCTCTTCGGCAATGGTTTTTGCTGTATTTGGAAAGAGGCAGTAATTTATAGTGGTGAAATAGGTTTATTATGGGGATAGACTGCCTGGGTTCAAATCCCTGCTCTGCCACTTATAAGCTGTATGATCTTGGGAAAGATGCTAACCTCTGTGTAAAAATTTTTCAACTAGAAATGGAAGACAATAATAGCCCATATCTAATATGGCTGATGTGATAATCTAATGTGTTTATACAAGTACTTAAGACATAGTAAGCACTAAAGTATCCTTCTTAGCTCATTTAATGAAACCTGTAGCTAAATTAAGTGTACCTACTTCCTTGTTTTTGAGTGACTCCAAATATATGTAATACAAAATTGTTAGTGTTTTATAAATTAAGCAGCAGTATTTCTTTAAAATACTTTAAAAAATTAAGTATTTGATGGTTTTCATTTCTCAACCATTTTGAAAATAATCATTTATTCTTTGTGTTTTTCTTTTAGTAGAATTATCCTTCTAGATAGCTTTCCTGTGTCAATCAAATGCGTTCACTTGCTATCATGTTTTAGAAACAACAGTAATAAAAAGATAGTCTTAACATTTGAGAAACTGATAATATTAATTATAAAACTTTTACCCAAACACAGGGGGAAGGATATAGTTTTCATGGGTGTTGTACAATGAAAATATAAAGAACATGAAGAGATTTCTTTTAATACAGTAGTATATTTTTATACTCCACTTCTTTAGAAATTATGGATATAGATTCTATTTGGGTTTGTGTATCAAAGTAATTTTCCAGAGTAGAAATCTTTCTGATAGTCATTTTTATTCATTTTATTTGTTTGGATTCACCTTTTCAGGGAACAATTACACACTGGTTTCAGGATTTTCTCTGTTGGATGAACATAGTAAACCCAATCCCCAGGCTGCTGAAGTGGAGAGGTAACTGCTAATGTCATCAGAACTAGGAATGTGAAGCTGAAAGTGGTGACATATAAACAGTGTGACGAGTCATTTTCCATATAGTAATATTATTCAAGGGTCTCTAATGAGTTCCTTTAGAAAAACAATAAAATGACTTTCCATTGCATAAACTGGTCATCTTTTTAAAAGAGAATATAACTTTGTCATTCTGAAAGTTGGAAAATTGAACTTATTCTATTTTCAGTTAGAAGTGTAATCAGTAGAATGTAGTGATGGTGACAACCCTCCTGAGGTCACATTATTATTATTCTCATTCTGCTACTTTAGACAAAAGTTGATATGAAGATTTAGGGACTTTACATGATAGTTCAAAAGACTCCAAGAAAAGAAATCTGTCACGTTTAAACTAAGAAGACTGTTTCAATGAACACATTTTATATGATTATGTTTTTCTGAATTGTCAGATTTTTAGATATAGTCCTATAAAACTACCTCTTATTCCTATTATCCTAAGATATAATACAAAAATTCAAACAAATTTAATGAAATGAGCAATTAATCATAGTCCTTCTGAAATATTCACATCACAGACTATTATATCCATCTGCAAATTATGTGTTTATTTGAGATCTCTATTAGACGGATATTGCAATTCTCAGGTAATAACCAAATGAGGACAAGATAATAGTATATTCTTAGAAATTTGTTATATGGATTACAAAAAAATTATAGCAAGAATAATAGCTCTCCAATGATTGGATAGTTAAAATAATTTCCAACTGATGTAAAAGAATATTAACAGTATGGTTAAGAACATAGATTTCTGAGCTACAGAGACTTGGACTAATGTCTTTAGTTCTACCTATCAAGCACCAGCAAATAAGTTTTTCCAAGTAATCTAGCCCCTCTATTTTGTTTCTTGATCACTAAAAGTAGGATAATGATATCATAATGATATAGTGAAACTGTTATGATGACTGTATGAGATAATTTTCTAGATTTAATGAAATTATAACTGACTAGTCCAGAGAAATCTCTTTCTAATTCACAATCATGAAGATTTATCAGAGGGGTGTTTGCTTTTCACCCAATTATAGTTATTTCTTCAATTGGAGAAGATATTTTTACTTCCAATATTAAGTTAGTTTTTATGATAATTAACTAATAACTAATGAATCACCATGAAATAGGGTGAAACTAAAAATTTTGTGACTGGTAAGATATTGGGCATGATCAAATCAAAATAGATGTCGAGTATGAACTGCCAATAAGCGAGAACTGTTAGAAACTACATGAATATCAGCCCCTCAAAAGATAAATACATAGAAAAAGAAAATATGCCATATTAACAAAACGAAGATAAGCATGTTAATAGTTTCTATTGAAAAGTGTCCTTTGACATCATGATTTTTTTTCCTGTGTTTTGTTTTGTTTTTGTTAGGGGCTTTTGGGAAGTCTAATATACTTTGTGATAGGTGGATCTTGCTTAAGATGACAGCTGTCAGTTGTCAAATGAACGCACAGAAAAAACTATTTTTATTTTTACAAGTGTATCTGTAGTATACTATTAATAATTCAACTGAAATTAAAGAAATTCTTTTTCTATAAGGTAATTATTGTTACATGGAGCTTCTTACCAATTCTACTTTCTTTCTCCAATTAAAAAAAAATTTATTACTCAAAACCCATGATTTACATCAGAGTTCACTCTTGGTATTGTACATTCTGTAGGTTTTGACAAATGTATAATGACGTGTATCCACCATTATAGTATCATATAATCCTCTGTATTCTGCCTATTTATCCCTCCCTCCCCCACACACCCTGGCAATCACTGATCTGATCTTTTTACTATCCCCATTGTTTTGTTTTATCCAGACTGCCATATAGTTGGAATTGTACAATATGTAGCCTTTTCAGATTGACTTCTTTCACTTCGTGATATGCATTTAAGATTCTTCCATGTCTTCTCATGCTTTGATATCATATTTATTTTTAGCACAGAATAATATTCCATTATCAGCATGTACCAAAGTTAATTCATTCATCATTTAAGGACATCTCGTTTGCTTCCAAGCTTTGGAAATTATGAACAAAGTTGCGATAAATGTACATGTGGAGGTTTTTCTATGGACATAAATTTTCAACTTTTATGGGTAAATACCAAGAAGTACAATTGATGGATCATATGGTAAGAATACGTTTAGTTAAGTAAGAAAAGGCCAAACTGTCTTCCTAAATGGCTATACCATTTTGTATTCTCACCAACAATAAATGAGAGTTTTTGTTACTCCATATCCTTGCCAAAATTTGGTACTGCCCAGTGTTTGGGATTTTTGTCATCCTTGTAGGTGTGTAGGGTTATTTCATTATTGTTTTAATATGCAATTCCTTAATGACTTATGATCTTGAGTATCTTTTCATATGCTTATTTGCCATCTGTATACGTCTTTGGAAAGGTATCTGTTTGAGTCTTTTGCCCATATTTTGATTGGATTGTTCATTTTCTTATTGTTTAGTTTTAAGAGTTCTTCGTATGTTTTGGTTAACAGTCCTTTATCAGATATGTCTTTTGCAAATATTTTTTCTAGTCTGCAGCTTGTTGTCTTATTCTTTTGACAATGTCTTTTACAGAGTAAAAATTTTGAATTTTAATGAAGTCCAGCTTATTAATTTTTTCTTTCATGGACTATGCCTTTAGTGTGTACCTAAAAAGTCATCATCATTTGCAAGTTACCTAGATTTTAGCCTATATTATCTTTTAATAGTATTATAATTTTCTATTTCACATTTAGGTCTGTGACCCATTTTCAGTTAATTTTTGTGAAGGATGTAGAGTCTGTGTCTAGATTCACTTTCGTGCATGTGGATGTCCAGTTGTCCCAGCACCATTTATTGAAAAGGCTATCTTTTTATCATTGTATTATATTTTCTTCTTTTTCAAAGATCAGTTAACTATATTTATGTGGGTCTATTTCTGGGCTCTCTATTGTGATCCATTGATCTATTTTCCTATTCTTTTGCTAATACCACACTGTCCTGATTACTGTAGCTTTATGTAAGTTTCGAAGTTGGGTGGTGTCAAGTTTTTGACTTTTTTCTTCTGCTTTAATATTCTGTTGGGAAAGGTTTTCTTTTTTTAATTTAATAAAATATAGACTGAGAATTGTTTTTCAGGTATATTTTATATTCCGGAGCAAGAATTGGCAAACTTTTTTTTTTTTAATTAATTAATTAATTAATTAATTAATTAATTTATTTATTTATTTATTATTTTTGGCTGCGTTGGGTCTTCATTTCTGTGTGAGGGCTTTCTCTAGTTGCGGCAAGCGGGGGCCACTCTTCATCGCGGTGCGCGGGCCTCTCACTATCGCGGCCTCTCTTGTTGTGGGAGCACAGGCTCCAGATGCGCAGGCTCAGTAATTGTGGCTCACGGGCCTAGTTGCCCCGCGGCATGTGGGATCCTCCCAGACGAGGGCTCGAACCCGTGTCCCCTGCATTGGCAGGCAGATTCCCAACCCCTGCGCCACCAGGGAAACCCTGGCAAACTTTTTTACTAAAGAGTCAGACAGTATATATTATAGGCTTGTGAACAATATGTTCTCTGTCTCAATTATTTAACTCTGCTTTTTCAAGTGAAAGCACCTTCAATAAAATATAAATGAATTATAGATTGGCTGTGTTACAATAAATTCTGATTGCAAAACCAGGTGCTGGGCCAGATTTGGTCCAAGGGCCACAGTTTGCTGAATCCCTGTTTTAGACTATGACTTCCTCACCAGCAGGAACATCTGTGGGAAAGGGACCATATGTGTTTTGTTTACTACCTTGTAACTGGTACCAAAGTTCTTGGCACATAGTATGGACTTAATAAGTGTATGGTGAAGAGATAAATACAAGAATATTTTTTCATTGGAAACATTTATTAATATTTTAGTTCCTAAAAATGATATTTTACCTATTATTTAGTAGTGTTGATCCTATCTTCAGCAAAGCTTAAACTTCATTAAAATGATTCTGGTTATAAGAAGCTAATGATTAATGTATATCCCTCAGTGAGAAGAGTATTATTGCATATTACTCTGTGAATAATATATACAGTCATCCACAACTACTGGTAATAGTTTGTACAGTTTGATGGGTCTATAACATAAGAAGAAAAAAATTGATACTATTCCCATTAGGTAATCTTAATTTCTATGTTTAATACCGATGACTCTATGTAAGATTTGTAATGGAAAAATACATTTAGCTAAAATACATATTATATAAACAAGTTTCTCATGCCTCTGAAGTAGATACTCTCAGCCAAACATAAGATACAATGCTGACATTTTTCAGTAAATTTTGTTGTATAAGTGAGAGGTTTCTTCTGAAAACTAAGTTTATTTCATATTTTAATTTAGCATTTCAAAATGTCTGCATAAAGTTATCTAAAAGCACATTTCTGTAAATTACAGCCTATTTTAGTAGTCAATTGTAGTATTAATATTCATATTTCATTCTAGCCTGCTGATATTCTTTATTCTAATCAGAATATGCAAACCTTTGTTATTATTCACTGTTAACATCCCGTTAACAAATCACATGGGAAAAAAATGTTTAGCACATTGAGAGTGCAATCTGAAAGGAGGATTTTGTCCTTGTGGGATCCGAGAGGCATACTGGTATAGACAATCAGAAATAGGAAATTATCTAGAAGAGTTTTGTTTTTGCTCAGGAAAAGTTATATTTATGGATTATAATTTTATTTATTAACATAGATACATATGAGAAATACCAGTTTATAAATATCATGTGGGAGTTTTACTTTTAATAAAATTAATTTTAATAATTATGTCTCAGTTAGAAAATGGAAATTTTTCTTAGCATACCAAGTTTCACTTTATGATTAAAATTTACACTGTAAAATCTTTAATTCTTATATTATTGAATATGAGAATAATCATGGAGCTTGCAGGAGCCCCAAGAGTATCTAAAAATTAAAACAATATCTTCTCTGTGGATTATAAAATTACCATAGTTATTGGTGTCATTTTTGCCCATGAGAAAGCAATACAAATGACTGATGGTAAAAATTCTTGGGCCAAAGTCTCTGCAATGGCCATTGAATATCCAAGCAAATATCTTAGTGGATTTCATTAATGTCAACGGGGATCCACTACTTTAGGTAAATTCCTCAAGTACAGTAAGCTAATTGGACTTGTCTAATGTTAACCATTTGTTTCCATGGTAGCATATTTAGACCTATGGTAAATAAAGCCTTTATTTATACCTTACATTGCTAATGAACAATAGCCAGAAATGTTAAAGAGTAAAAACAAAGATTTAATATAGTCTATTAAACTATATTTTAATTATGTTTTAACAAAAAGTTTCTTAATGATGCACAACCGCAAGTTACGACTGCCCGATGTTTACTACTGTGGCACTCCATCCAACTTTCCGGCCCTGACCTTATTATATATGAGTCCTAGTTTCCTATCTCTCAAGCAATTTATAGGCTATTTCCATTTGCACATGCTGCCTTTGCCTCGAAGTGCATGTACCTGGGGCGCGGTATTCAGCCTTTTGCAGCTTGAGGTGGGATGTGTGGGGACTGAAATTCCCATCTGCGAGCTGTGGTTGTGCATGAGAATACACCCTTCATGGTACCCCATCTCCGGACGTTCTCAGCTCTGTGCGTTCAGTCCCCCAGGAACCATGGACTTTAATTTACCTTGTTAAGTTCAGACCACCTCTTCTTTCCTCTCTCCTACCCATTTCCCTGTTTTTTTTTTTTTTTTTTTAAAGTTGAAAAACCATTTATTTCACCGGAAAGAAAAAAGTGATCCAACTCTATGTGTCTACCTGCCATAAGCCTTTGGGTCAAAAAGACTCAGGAGCAGTGACACTCTCACAACACTCACTGGAAGCAGGAGGGGGGGATACAGCACAACCCCCACCAGTTTCTGCACACAATGAGGCCTGCTGGGAGAACAGAACATGATGGGAAGCTACAGAAGTATCAAAGGACAGAAAGAACAAGTTTAAAAATTGACGTCATAATTTTCCTTTCTCTCAGCATTCCTATCTCCTAATAAGTAAGGCTAGAAAGCTTAAGTTTTCCTTTAGGGCAAGTCCAAACAACAATTATAGGTGCCTCAAAAATTTAACCTTCCCTATGATCTGCACTGAAATATTCTGTGGGGGTCTAGACTCCAGTTCTTCATAAAGAATATATCCAGTGAAAAATAATACTAATTTAACTTTAATCCTCAAAATATCACAAGGGTTAATATTAACTACACTTTATTGATATAGGAACTGAGGCTTAGAGGGCTTTGTCAACTTACTCAAAATTGCATTGCTGATGGGACTGTAAAAGGCTATTGAAAAAAAAGTAGCAGGTATTTAGGGAGAAAAAGGAGAAAGGGATATCTATGAGAGAGACAGAGTATACAATTGAGAGAGTAGAGGAAAAGAGAGTGAGGCACTGCATATGCCAACCGAGCAATGTTATCAAATACTGGTAATATTAAATATTAATGCTATTAAATAGTGAAGAATATAGGACATTTTTCTCTTCCTTAAACTTTTTTTTTTTTTTTTTTTTTTTATTTATGGCTGCATTGGGTCTTCGTTTCTGTGCGAGGGCTTTCTCTCGTTGCGGCAAGTGGGGGCCACTCCTCATCACGGTGCGCGGGCCTCTCACTATCACGGCCCCCCTTGTTGTGGAGCACAGGCTCCAGACGCGCAGGCTCAGTAATTGTGGTTCACGGGCCCAGCCGCTCCGCGGCATGTGGGATCCCCCCAGGCCAGGGCTCGAACCCGCGTCCCCCGCACCGGCAGGCAGACTCTCAACCACTGCGCCACCAGGGAAGCCCCTTAAACTTTTTTTAATTGACCAATTTGAATTCATTGTGATTTTCTTTGATTTAGTTAATATAACTGTTTATCTATTATGTAAGAATTTTTATAATTTTTAGTATTTTGATTATGTTTTTTGAAATGTTTTTCCTACATTGATTGGTCATTTCAACACTTCTAAAGCAGCACAGTCCTGTAGAACTTTCTGCTGTAATACAGTAGTCAGTCACTTGTAACTACTGAAATGTGGCTGGTGAGATGGAAGAAATGAATTTTTGGTTTTGTCTAACGTTAATTAATTTAAATTAAAACTTTCTGTATTGTATTCTGATAAGTGATGATAATAGTCTCTTACCTAGTCTATGCTACCACAACAATCTGAATATTATTTTATTCCTCTTATTACTGTTTACTTTATGGTTTGTGTGTGTGTGTGTGTGTGTGTGTGTGTGTGAAGGTATGTGATTTGGGGTTCTACAGGAAGTGCAAAGATTTATTGGGAGTAACACCTGGTTTACTCCTTTAGAGGAGAGGGAGTAAGAGTAGACTGGGAAATCCTACAGGCTGTGATGCAGCTGAAGAACATGTGATAGGAGAGGGAGAATGGGTAGAAAGAACTCAGGCTGCAGTAAAGTTCTGAGAAAATCTGAGCCAACCCAATGGAAAATTCAAGAGCCAAGATGACCCTTCAGAGGAGTCCTGTTTTGGGCAGAAATTAGTACTCCCAACAGATTCAGTTGCCAGGGAATTACCTGGGGAGAAAGTAGACCTAGCTCTTAGGCTACAGTGGATTTTGAGGCAGCTGGAAGATCACTGGCTTCCTTACTATAAATTCTCTTATGTGGGATCTGAGCTGTATCTCTCCATGCTGCCAGAATAACCCCTTTTGCTCTGCAGACCGTATTCGATATACATGTTTGGGGTGCAGCTCCTCCAAGGTTCCCATGGGTCTCTTTTCCCAAGGGCAAACTCAGAAGAGGTAGGTTAGTGGAAAGAACTGCAGACCTTATCCTGCAAGGCCTTTGGGCTTTAACTGGTACTCATCTTCTCACACCTACTACCCATTCTAAATTCACATCACCCTCAACTATCACCTTAACAGATCTTGGCAGCTTTTCTGCGGATGTGACCCAAACCCTCATGTCTAAGGAATCTGAGCCTGTAGTAACCATAACCTTCTCAGGCTAGTGTTGTCACACTTTCCATTCACAATCAAAATTTGACAAATGAGTATCAAGAAAGCCCTGGTTGATTCTGAGTTCTGCATATTTTCCTCCTTGTCCTCACTGTAAAACAGCAGCTTTGCTTGTCCTGCTGATGAGAGTCAGTGAACTTTGCCCCAACAGGGATCCTTTTCTCATCAGCTGGTCATTTGACACGGGAGTCCAAAGGGCACTGTAGAGAGTATAGGGAGTTCAAGGGATTTGGGGGCTGACCGGTGAAATAGATATAACCAAGAGGTAGGAATGTACAACAAGTTTTACTGGGCAGTGTTTGGACAGATGGTTGCATGAGAGGGAACGTCTCTCACAGCATGAGACCATACAAAAGAAGAAGAGAATCAGAGAGGGTTTACATGTCTAGGTGATGTCACAGCAGCAGAGCAAGGAGTCTCTGGGTAAGAGAGCTCTGAAGGGCAGTAGTAGTTTAGTCTTATAATCCCAGACTCTTTCTTGTCAATGACCAGCAGATGCTGGGTGTAATTTAGTGGAACAGGCAAAGCAAGCATACCCTACATAACTAACAAACTGGGCCATTTTTAAAAATTAGATTTTAAAAATATCTATTTGGTGCAGGTGGATTTTGAGCTGATATGTCTCAACTGCCTGTGAATAAATAAATAATTTAGGGACCAATATACAGGATCCATTGTTGTTATCATTTATATAGCAGACAACTATAACTTTTTGTTAAATAGGGCTCTTGCTGTGTCCCCTGGTAAGAGTACACCCCCTTTGTGACCCAGACCTCTGACCCTACAGAACACACAATTGTGGCAACAGGAAGCAAAAAGATTCCAATGGGTCTTTGAGAGTAATGATAAGTGGGGTTGCTCTTGTTTCCATCCGTTTGTTCTCAGCTTCATTTATTCTTCCACCTGGGAACACTGCTCCATTCAAATGTTTCTGATTCTGTGAGTATATTACATCCCACCCTCACAGAGTACTGCCTCCATGCTTGTGCCTCATCAGCTCCTTCAGTAGACCATTCTGGAGCCACCTACTTCTGGATAGTGTGGCACTTCCTTTGTCTGCTGTTTGATATGTCTGCTGTTTAAGTGCTATATTGTGTGGAATTCCATGTCTATGGGTCAGATATCCTACATGCCCCTGGATGGTGGTGATGTCTGAGGCTCTTCATGTCAGAAAGGTAAATCCACACCTGGAATATTTATCTATTCTTGTCAGAATGAACCTCTGGCTCATACAGGATAGAAGGAACTTGATGTATTTGACTTGCAACCATGTGGCCAAATTGGTTTCTTTCAGGAATGGTGCCAACTAGGAGCCTGACATTAGTCTGTTTGGCTGGTAAATTTGTCACATATCTGTGGCAATAGCTAGCTCAGTTTTGGTAAGTAGGAGTCCATGCTACCTACAGTAGCATCCAGGAACTTTCTCAAAAAACATAATTCTCTGATGGAGGTACCAAGGCCTTGCTCCAGATTTTCAAGAACCTTTGTTGTGATTCTCCCACAGAGTTTTTTCATAAACTCCACATTGAAATATTTCCTCTTACTGACAACCCCAATAGGCTCTGCCAGGTTGCATGTTCCAAACAGCAGGGCTGCTTGGGTCATAGCCTGAACCTACTGTCTTTTGGCCTTACTTAGATCTTTTCATGCCACATAAACTGTGGGTCAGAGCAGTATTACTAGGTATGAAATGCTGGCTTTAGAAACCAAGAGGCCCAGTAACTGTTGTGCTTCCTTCTTTGTATTAGAGGATGCAAGATGCAAGGAACTATTTGTCTTTTACTTTGAAGGGAATGTCTTAGCATGCCCTCCAGAACTTTATAGAAGTGGTAGGCTTGTGAAACTTTGTCAGATTTATCTCTCATCTCTGAAGCACACATTTTTCATCAATGCTTCTAGCAGGTTAGACACCTCTTGCTCATCCTGCCTTATAATCCTAATATTATTGATGTAATTGAGCAATGTGATATTCTTTGGGATGTTCAGACACCCAGATCACTTTGAATTGAAAGCAGGAGAGTTACATAGCTATAGGGCCAAACAGTAAAGGAACATTGTTGACTACTCTATGAATGCAAACTATATTTGATCCTTTCTGCAGGTTGGAATAGAAAAGAAAATATTTGCCAAATCAATAGCCATATATCACATACCTGAAGCCCTTTTAATTTACATTAGCAACGATGCCACATTCAGCATGGAGCTGTAATCATGGCTACTAACTGTTTTAGCTTGTTCTAGTCTACAGTCATTCTCCAGGATTCATCTGGTTGCCATTGTAACCAGGCTGGTAGGTTAAATACACATATGATGGAGATCATCAGCCTTGCATTCTTTAGACTAATGTTGGTGCTAATCTCTACCACTCTGTGGAAGGGTCCATGACTCTGACTGTAATTCTCCTTAGAGACTGCAGTACATTAGCTGCACACCAAGTCTGCTATGGGAAGGGCATCTTCCCCTGTGAGCCTTTCAAGGTAAAGCCTTTGTAATTGTCTGTAGTCAGGCTGATTGATCACACAGAAAGTTATGATCTGGAGCTGGACTTCTGAAACCATTTGGCTGTCCCTCCAATGTGGTTAAAGTAACTGAAGCCCTCTGACTTCTGGCAGCCTACAATCTAGCCTCAATTGCTTCAGAACTCAAAAATCCCCACTGCTATTAATGAGCCAAGTAACTATATCTCCCAACCTCAACCCTGGGCAGCAGCAGAGATCCAAAACCGAACTTCTTAGTGAAGCTGGTGTCCTCCCACCAGCATAAGCCTCATGGCCTTATTTAATGATATATCCTCTGAGCCTTCCTGTGGAACAAAATCTTCTGGTGTTTCTCTGACCCTACATAATATAGCCACTCCTGCATGCCTGTATCCCTGGGCCATTTTCTCCTCCATCTGAGATGAGAACTTAAGCATTTCAACTTCTTTCAGTATAGGCCATTACTTTCTCCAGACTTCTTAGAGCCTCTCTAGAGGTGAGTTTACCTTATTTGCTGGGGTCCCTGCTAGGGAGGTAAATCATCTATTGCAAAAGAGTGTTCCCAAATCAATGAACTCTTGCTCATTTAGTTTTATGTACTAAATCCATTGATCAAGCAATCTCAAAATTCAATCCCACTGGTGCTACCCACATCCTTGCTGGTACTTGCTAGCCACTTTGATGTGTAATCTCTTCTTTACATTATTAGGCCCAGAATATGTCCAGCTTGCATATCTTTGTTTTAATATTAGTTATTGGCCTGGAAGCTAGGAGGGAAGGTGAGAGCAGCTTTGCCTTGTGCACAAGAGGTCTCTCTTTGCAGTGTATTTCCACATGGGGTAAGTGCTACTTCTTATTAGCAAGAGTTGAACTTCCTCTTGAGTCTGAGGGTTCAGAAGAACCACTGGAGCCACAATCATATTGGGATCCATCCAGATGTTTCCACCTGATATTTAAGAGTCCCAGGTTTTCTCTACCATGGCTCTGACTTTAGCATAACAGGCTTGTCTCAGCTGACAAATCAATCTTTGAAAGTCTGAAATTATAACTATTAAATTCTGAATATGTCATCAGTGGTGTCCTCCTACTACAAAATATAAGGGCTACTAGGAGAAATAATCTAGAAAATGTTCCGCTCTCTTTCAAAAATCATTTTTACTGGTTGATAACCGCCTTCAATTCTATTGTCCCCCTGGAAAGTGTCAATGTACCTTAGTAATAAACAGACAACTCCAGTATATTTATAGGTATTATTGAGTTGAGTGGTTAGAAAATTATTTCTTTGATAGTGACATTTAATATGAGGACTAAATTATGTAGATAAACCAGGCATACCTAGATCAAGGAGAAAAAAACTCTAACCATATGAAAAAAAACAAATGGAAAGTCATGCAATGGAAAAAGAGTTTGGTAGGCTCTAGGAACTGAGAAGAAACTAGTGTAAATTAAGAATACTAGATAAAAATTAGAAACAGAAGAAGGAGGCATATTACGTAATTTCCTGCAGGCTTAGGTGGAGAATTTAATTTTACTCTATATGCCAGGAATAGGCAACAAATTATTTTAGTCGGATGAATTATCTGATTTGATTCTCTCTATTAAATGATTAATTTGTTGTTTGGTTAATGAATGCAGTGGCAGTACCTTTGTGTCAAATGATAATTATCTCTGCTTATCATTGGTCTTGCACAAAGCCCATGGTGTTAGCTTTGTTTTCTTCCTGATTTGTTTAGTAGAATGTGATCTTCTTGAGGACAAGGGATGTCTTATTCATTTTTGTATCTTCAGATTTTAGCTCAGTTCCAAGCATAAAATATGAGTTCATTAAATTTTTTTTGAATAAAGAAATGAAATACTAATTTAATAGAGTGGAAAAGTCTAATAATGCTTACTGAGTATATTCATTTGGCAGGTGGTGCCCATTTTTTAAGTGACAAATAAGGAGTTATCATTTAGTATTGAAAATTAGATTTAAAAAAGTAGAAGAGTACAGAGTCTGAAACTCACCCCAGGCCATTGGAAGCATAGAAACATTACTGGTTTCTGATTCGTGGGTCATATTTCTCACTCTTTTTCATACTTGTTTCTAAATAAGGCATATAAGGTATTTACTAATTCTCAGTCACCAGGTCTAATCAACATTGCCACATCTTCATTGCATACCTATCTAATTTTTTACTGCTAGCCTGAATGCTTTCTCTGAGAACGCTTGGCTACACATTCAACAGCCTGAAAATACTGTGGAATTGACACTCATTCCTCAGAAGCAGACCTCAATGAAAGACTGAAAGAAGACAGGGTAGGCATACTGTAGCTCACTCCCTTTCAGCAGGATAATTCCTATGTACATGTTTCATTCTGTCTCCTGGACTTCCCCAGTGGGATTAGGTGCCAAGTACTCACAGGGGTAACCTGACGGATAACAACACATTTTCAGTATACAGTTGTCACTTGGTATCTGCAATATTGGTTCCAGGACGCCTTCCCCAACACCAAAATCTGTGGATGTTCAAATCCCTTATATAAAATGACTTGGTAAAGTAGGCGCTCTGTATCTGTATCTGCAGATTGGGAATGCACAGATACAGAGGGCCAGATGACTGTAATATGATAAAGAATAAATATTATATTTCATAAGGTTCTGTAACTCAAAAATCTGAAAAAAAATCTATTTTTAACTAAATTAGCTTAATATCTTGATAACACATGTCATAGGAAAATTAATTTACTAATTATAAGCAGTAGATCAAGGAAATAAGTAAAGAAATAAATCTACAGTTCTTAAAAAATGAAATCTACTTTTTTCTGTTAAAATGAGATGGGTAATTAAGGCTTCAATTTGTCCCTTTCTATTAGCTATAGCTAAATAAAAACAGCCCTTTGAATATAGTATCCAAATTCTAAATTTTGCTTAGGGTTAAGGCAAGTGAGGTGTGTCCAGTTTTAAGGTCCGAACTTCTGACCTTTCTGATTTAAATTTGTTTAAGCATGCATCAAGTTTGCATCCTAATTTTAGGAAGCAGATCAGAATTGCTGATCAGATATGCACCCACACATATGCACACACACATACACACAAATGATAATTTCTAGTAGCAGCAGTGGTGTTGGAAAGCAATTCAGTTGTGCATGGTGGGAATATAAATTGTGACAAACTTTTGAGAAAATATCTGATAGTGTAAATTACCTTTATACATCAAACCATGTGCATTACCTTTACACATTAAACCTGATTTTAGAATTTTAACATACATGATAACATTATGCATATACCTTGTTAAACTGTAGTGGGAGAACATGAGTAAGAAATTAAATGTCCATCAGTGAGGAATAGTTGACCTTTTCTATATCCATTCAATGGAATTGTAATGCCACACATTCATGTCAAGCCATCATAGCTAAATATAAAGGCAGGTTGCACAACTGCATACATGAAAGGAGAGGGAAGGGATGAGAGGAGTGGGGAAGAGGTGGAAGGGGAGGAGAGGTGAGGAGAGAGACAACTGAAAAAAATATCAAAGAAAAAAAAGAGATAGCTACTAAAGCACCCAAACTGGTACCTTCAGGGCCAAGATGAGAGGCTGACAGAAGACTCTTTTTAAAAATCAATACCATAATCATACTTAAAAAAATCTAAAAACAGACAAGCAAACAGGAGTGTAAACAGAACATACACATGGATTTCTTAATGAAGGTATTAATAACCCTCATTTAAATATAGAATTTGAATAAGGGAAGCAAACAAGCTTCTTCCTCTCTCACTCAAATATATAATTATAAACATAGTCAACATTTAACATGTTCAACCCCTGAAAATCCATCAATCCTTGTTTTGGGGGACCTTTTTATTATCCATGTAGAATATATTATTCACTTTAATAAATTAATAAAGAGAGCTTTGGTAATGTTTTCCTCCTAAATTCCTTGGGTAGACAGCAATTACATATTCAAAAAAAGAGGTCTTTGTGAACTCAAAACCTTTTGTGAAACCATTTTATAAAATGTATTTTAACAATGAAATAAAAAATCACCTTTTTTTTCCTTTAGTACTTAAATGGTTACCAGATCATTCAATACCATTGTTTAAAAAATCTTGGGAAAGTTAGGGATTTCAATAAAAGTAGAAGTTCATACTCAAAGCTAAACTCGTGTTTAAATTCCACTTTGAAAATTTACTTTATCTCGAATAAGAGAAACATTTCTTAGGTTCTCTAATTCACTTTCAATTTACAGCATTATAAAGTTAAATTTCAGCTATTTTTCAATTGAATTTTAATAGTCTTTACAAAGTTAGGTGTATAATGCAATTGCTGACAGGCTCTTAGCATCTTGATGTTCATTATTCATTTCTGCTACAAGGAAACTCAAAGTAAAAACTTTTTTTCTTTTCTTTTTTTGATAGCTCACACTGTTCAATGCCTACTTATTTTAAAACAATGGAAAGGAATAGTCATACATAAATTGATCTGATTTAATGGTCAGTCAGATACAATTTTGGAAAGAATAAGTTAATACAATACAGAAAAAAAGGCTTCCCTGTTTGCTTGGGGGCAAGAGAACCCACAGCAAGGCAGATGTGCAGATATTTCCCTTTGGTATTTTGCTATTTCAGGAACTAAGCAGAACTAATACAACCTCATCTTTTCATGTCTGCTAATTTTCATTGTATTTTCATTCTTTATCTGTATCCTAGAAGCTGTTTCTACAGAATTCTACATAGACTGTGGCCTTTCAGTAAGATATTGAAAAGTAAGATACTAAATTTTATTTTTTCTAGTTTTTTAGTTTCCTAGTTTCCAAGTAGTTGATTATGTAATCGAATTTTGTGACACTTTGTACCTTAGTACAAAAATTGGTATACCTAAGGAATTGGGAAAAACTCTTTTATTTGAACATCAGAATTAAACTGCCGGGGCTTCCCTGGTGGCACAGCGGTTGAGAATCTGCCTGCCAATGCAGGGGACACGGGTTCGAGCCCTGGTCTGGGAAGATCCCACATGCCGCGGAGCAACTAGGCCTGTGAGCCACAACTACTGAGCCTGCGCGTCTGGAGCCTGTGCTCCCAACAAAAGAGGCCGAGATGGTGAGAGGCCCGCGCACCGCGATGAAGAGTGGCCCCCTCTTGCCGCAACTAGAGAAAGCCCTAGCACAGAAACGAAGACCCAACACAGCCAAAAATAAATAAATAAATAAATTAATTAAAAAAAAAAAAAGTTAAACTGCTAACATAGATACAATGATTTCATGGTTAGTTGCTATTTGCCAATAATGTGTCCCAAACTAGAAATCAATCCGAGTGAAGAAGAGGGGGAAAAACAGAAATAAAAGAGAGAGAGAGAAGGACAATGACACTTCTGCATGAAGAAATTTGAAACTGTGTCAATTACTTGAAAAATAAATGTAATAGTAAGTCCAGTCACAGTGTGTTTGGTAGTTTGAGTTTAGATAATCACTTGTAAAATACATTTCTGCATTTTTGGTTTAATCAGTAGTATTATATAATGGCAGGAGAAACATCTTAGGGTGCTGAAATCGGAAACTGTTTGATTTATTAACTGTGTGATTGATAAAATCTGTTTGAAACAGAAGACCTAAGTCTATCGTCAAATCCAACATCAGCGAGCAGCCTAATTCCACTTTCATAGTAGAACAATAAAGATGTATAATTCAGCCTAAATCTGTCTCACTGTACAGTCATAATTAAATACATTGTCACAAGTGCCTTTTCTGTTTCTGAATTAGTGATTAACAAAAGAATGATTTTACTTAGATGGTATAAATTGCTATTCAAATGGAATAATTACTTTATATCTGTATATATAAACCGTTCACACTTAACTTTTAGAGAAAATTTTGATTAAAATTATGTGTACATATTTATAAAGATTTATAAGACATCGTTTGCTTGTATAGTTTACAGTTTTATAAATTTTTAGTGGTAAAAGTTAAATTAGTCACATGCTTACTACTTCAAATTATACAAACACATTTTACATACGTGCTTCCTAATGCTGGGAAATTCTGAATATATTATTTACTTTTTCAGAGTGTTATGTTTCTTTCTTGAGGTTTTGAGTTGTATTTTAAGAAATCAGTAGTATATATTTTCTAAAATTTATATATATGTGTGTACATCTGTATATGTGTATTAAGAGATTACACTTAATTCATTTTAATGATTCTATTCTATTAATCTGGATAATAACAGAATTAAAAGCTTTTCTCTTATTTCTTATTGCCACAGTATGTCATCTGCATAATTTAAAATAATAATAATTTTTTCTGAAACCTCCATTCAAACGAAGAATTACATAGTTTTGGTTAGTGGAAAGAATATGGATTCTAGAGTCTTAGAAAAACAGGCTCCTGATACTAGATTCATGACTACCTATTATGGAAACTTCCTCTTCCTCAGTTGTTGTTTGTTTAATCTTAATTGGGATGTGGTTAGAATAATCAGAGATATATTACCTAATGCACTAAATATATCATACCAGTATTGCTTAAGAAATCCAATGTATTATTACACAGTTTATTCACATGGTCATTTATTCTTTACCTAACAAGTGTTAATCACCCTCACCTCCATGTACCTGTTACAGTGGAAGAGAGAGAAATACAAATAATAGGGAAAAGTATGTTCTGTTTCAAAAGCATATAGTTCAGCATGTGATATATTAAACATAAAAATGCTAATATAGTATCATGTTCAGTCATTTCTGAAAAATAAAGCAAGAAGCTCTTAATTCTACTTGAACATGGAGGAGAAGAGTTAAAAGAAAAGGTGATATTTGAACTATGTCTTGAGAACTGAGTATGTGTTCTTTAGGTAGATTGAGTTTGAAGGTAAAATGGGCAGGGAGGGAGAGACTAAATTGAACTGGAAACTTTCTAGGCAGAGGGACCAACATGTGGAAGTAAAAAATAAACTGCCATATTCAGCTACCTGAAAATAAGAGCACATGGCTTAGATTCAGGCATGTGTGCAAGAGGTGAGATTTTATACCATAAAGAGTCACATAAGGCATCTGTGAAAAAAATAAAAAAGATAACAGTAGCAGATCTGTGAGTTACCTCTTCCCTACTAAAGGTTAATTTAATTGAGACACCAATTTTTCTCCAGGACAATAGCCAATTCAATGCTATGATACTTGAGATAAGGAAAGCATAAGACGTGATCTCCACATTTATCTTAGCTTTTTTCCTGGGTATGTTTTCCAAAGGTGCATAGGAAAATGGAGTACAAAAAGAAAGTAGCTATATTACTACACGGATGAAACGGAGATTGGACACCAAGGTAGTCAGGGCAACTAAGTTTTGAAGAAAAGATATGAGACAGGTGAAAACTACATACAAGCATTCTCCAAAATCTATATAAAAATTTCCCTGGGTCCATGGCTATAGATATTGAATGGAAAACTTTGGGATACCTAGGATAGAACAAATGCTGGCAGACTTAGAGCCAAATGGAAATGTCAGAGTTATCACAGTGCTGAAGTATACTGGTGTATGAACCCAGCCAGAATAGAGATAACAGTGAAGATTCTGAGTATTCAGTTGAGACTCTGAAATATCAAGCAGAAATAAATTTGCCCTAATGGGCCTAAAATCAAGTTTCAACAGGATCAAGGTGCTCCATGAGGTTTAGACTGCTTATCAGAACAACTATCAGTATCCTTCAGAAGAAGACAGCATAATCCCAATTCTCAGGACATATTACCCACAATGTTTAGTACATCATAAAAATAACTTGACATGTTAGGAGATAAAACAGTCAAGTGGTATTCAGGAGGTGAAACTGGCAACAGAACTATACTTGAAAATAATGCAGATGTTGAAGTAAGCACAAGCATCAAAATAGTGAGGATTAATTTTTTAAATAGAGAAAATAGTTGACAAAATGGTTTAATAAGTTGGGTTAACACCAGGCTGGTATTAGCAAACAAAAAAATAGGATTAGAAAACTTGAAGACTGTTCAAGAGAAAATATCCTTTCTGAAAAACAGAAAAAAAATGGAAAAGAGACTGAGTATAGGAGAAATGTAGCATATGATAAAAAACTAACAAGCATGTGACTGAGGTCCTAGGAGAAGTAGAGAGTGGGAGAATGGAACAGAAGCAATTTTTTAAAAGGAAAATGAAAAATAATTTTCCAAATATAAAAAGGATATCAAACCACATGTTCAAGAAAGTAAATAAATAAACCATACGAAGAAACACAGAGAAAACTACGCCTAGGACAAACATAACCGAACCTCAAAGAAGAAGTATAAAGAGTAAATTTAAAATCAGCCAGAGATAAAGAAATATTATCTTTCATGATCAATAATAAGAAAGAAAACCAACTTCTCAACAGAAACTCTGTCTCAGCAGAAGGCAAAGATATGTTAAGTAATGAAAGAAAATAGAATGGTTAACAAAGAATTCTATATAAAGCAAAAATACCCTTCAAATGAAGATGAAATAAACACAGTCTCAGAAAAACAAAGGCTAAGAGATTTGTTTTCAAGTATACCTTCACTATGGGAAATGCTATATCTCAAGTGGAAGCAGATAAATCTAAGAAGGAGTAAATAATATTGGAAATGGTAAATATATGACTAAATGTAAAATTCTATTCACTGTGTGAAACAATATTAAACACTATGTCTTGTGTTTTATAAAAATATGTGGAATACATAACAATAATTGTATAAAATGTAAGCACAGTAAATGAGGTTATTCCATTATCATTATATTTTCCATTGTTTTATATGCTTTAAAAATACTAATTTGTTGCCTCTGAAAATAAAAATATATATTGTTGTCTCATATGTTAAAGCTGCATTTTCAGTTTCTAAGATAACCAGTGGGAGATAGTAACAAACGGTATAACAAAACAGCTAGTAGAAAATGGAAAAGGAAATAAATGAAATTTTTAAAAAGTACCTAATATAAAGAATGGCAGGAAAGGTAGAATAAAGGAGAAAATGACAAGCAGACGACAAAGAGCAATATGGTAGATTTGAACTCAACTAAATTAGCTATTATATGTGAATTATATAAACATTCACTTTAAAACATAAAGATTGACACACAGGATTTTTAAAAAGATAACTCAAACTATTTTAAACACATACACACATTAAACGTAATTAATTATATATGAAGCTGACACACCCAGTAGAGTCATGCGCTACTATAAAAATGTATATTACATAAAGCACAAATCTAACACTGACGACACTACTACCACAAATTTTTTTTACTACTGTGCTTTTCTCCCCATTAGTCAGGAGATGTGCTCTCATGTTGCACACTGCAGAGGTTCAGTAAATATAATCTGTACTTCCTCCTTTAGCTTTTCTCTATACCCAGTAGCCAAACTGCAGAAATAGCCAGTGTCAAAGAGGATGATATAAGTAGGCCACTGGGACCAGAAGAATGCTTGAACTAGACCGGGGCCTTGTCCCTGTAGGTGTATTTCTGTCTGTTTTAAAAGCAAAAATTCCAAATTTGACACCAGTCACTTAAAACTTAGTTCCCTACAGCAATGCCATTGCCTCATTTGGCCTTCACAGAGATCCTATGATTATTTCCTCCTTTGTTGTGTGAAAACCGAGGCTGTAAGAGGTTGGGTAACTTGCTTAGATTCACACAGAAAAACACAGAATTATTATCTAAATTATCAAACCCATTCTCTTGAAGGGTGGACTATGAAAAGAAATCCGATAAGTGTACTCAGAACATGTAATCTGATGTTCTTGTGTATAGCGCACTAAAAATAACAAAGGTGTGAGAGTAAAACAGACCTGGGTTCAATCACAGCTGTGCCACCTGTGAGCTGCGTGATTTGGCTGTTACATTTGACCATTTCCAAGCCTAATGTTCTTTATTTGCCAGGTAAGAAAATGCATGCATGCCTTTTTTTAATATTATTGAGAAGATACAATGAGGTAAATGTAGGAGGTACCTAGTGCAATACCATCATGGCTAGTTTTCAAACTATTGCTAAAAAAATAACACCAGGGGCTTCCTTGGTGGCGCAGTTGTTGAGAATCTGCCTGCCAATGCAGGGGACACGGGTTCGAGCCCTGGTCTGGGAAGATCCCACATGCCGCGGAGCCACTAGGCCCGTGAGCCACAACTACTGAGCCTGCGCATCTGGAGCTTGTGCTCCGCAACAAGAGGCCGCGACAGTGAGAGGCCCGTGCACCGTGATGAAGAGTGGCCCCCGCTCACCACAACTAGAGAAAGTCCTCGCACAGAAACGAAGACCCAACACAGCCAAAAAAAAATAGATATAAATAAATAAATAATTAATTAATTAAAAAAAAACCCACCAATTTTACTTAAAGCAAAACAAACTGTAGGTACAGTTTTGTTCTTCTGTCTGCATTTTTCATTTTAAGACCAGAAGTTAATATATAGGTACTAAGATATTAATCTTCATACACAATAGCTGAAACTATAAAACCGAAGTTTGAACAATATTACATTTCCTTTTAAGATGTATTTGTAATAACTTATTCTAGCTTTGCCTGTTAAAATATGCTGCTGTGTAGATAAGGTTAGCTATATGTTACAGATAATGTGATAATTGCAGATGGCTCTTTCTTTTAGAGAAAAAAATTGAGGTCTTATATATTAACCAATTAGCCAATTTCAAAATTAGGGGTCCCTTTTATGAACCTTATTATACACCAGGCATGTAATAATGTATGTGCTGGTTAAGATCACAATGTGTAAATAAGACAAGATTTTAGCCTCCAAGGAATTTGCTCTCTGATGGAGGGAGATGGACCTGCCTCCCTCCAAGAGACAGAAAGAAATGTATGCCCATTAGTGATATCTGAAGAAGAGTGGTAAATCATTACCCTTGCATGAGGGACACCCTCACAGAGGAGATGGCCCTTACACTGCCTTGAAGGATTAAAAAAAAAAAGTACAGAAAGCAGTACGAGTTCCCTGGCAGAAGGAACAGTGTGCGTGAAGAATGCAAAACAAACAAAAAGGATTACATTCAAGGAAGTATGAAAAATTCCGTTCACCTGGAGCACTGCATATCGGGGTTGGAAGCATTGGAACCTGGAGTCTTTGGAGCCTTCTAGACATCAAATGCTTAGACCCTCTCCTGAACTTAACCACAGGGTGAATGTGCAAGCTCATTCTCAGATCAACGCCCAAGTCTGTGGTTGTTATCTGACCCATCTGCTCTTTGGAATCACCAGGGAAGCCAAGGGAATTGCCAGGGTCTGGGCTTTATACACCCTAGAACAACTGAGTCAGAATGTCAGGATGAGAAACCTAAGCTCAGGTGATCCTCATCTGTCACCAGGGCCAAGAGCCACTGACTTAGTTACTCCAACCAGGGTTAGATGCTAACAGACAGTAGATAAGAGTCAAAAGTCTTTCCTTTTTGTTGGTTTAAAAAGAAAACTTCTTGGGCTTCACTGGTGGCGCAGTGGTTGGGAGTCTGCTTGCCAGTGCAGGGCACACGGGTTCGAGCCCTGGTCTGGGAGGATCCCGCGTGCCGTGGAGCGGCTGGGTCCGTGAGCCACAGTTGCTGAGCCTGCGCGTCTGGAGCCTGTGCTCCGCAACGGGAGAGGCCCGCGCACCACGATGAAGAGTGGCCCCCGCTCTCCGTAGCTGGAGAGAGCCCTCACACAGAAACGAAGACCCAAAAACACAGCCATAAATAAATAAATTAAAAAAAAAAAAAAAAGAAAGAAAAGAAAACTTCTCAAGGTCACTTTCACTTGGCAGGGTATAAATTATCCCTATGGTGTCTTAAGAGAAGAAACTCAGACTTTCTACTGTGGTGTTTCAGTGCTTCTAGCAAAGTACTGTGTGTGAGGATATTCTTTAAAGGTTTGCTTATTTATGGAGATGATGTTAAAGTCACTGTTTAGCTCAGAGCTTTCAATCTTTTTTTTGGCTGTGCACTTAAGATATATGAATATCATCTTGTAATATGTTAACTATACTTTTTGTACAATTACTAATATATTTACTACGATTGTAAAATTTTACAATATATGCTGATATATTACACACATTGTAAAACACACAATATAAAAATTTGCAAAGGTTAAATAAATTTAACAATATTTAAAAATTTTTTTAAATTCTAAAAAAAAAAAAGACTGACCATACAAGTTATATTTTTATCTTTAAGAGACTTGGGAGGGCTTCCCTGGTGGTGCAGTGGTTGAGAATCTGCCTGCTAATGCAGGGGACACGGGTTCGAGACCTGGTCTGGGAAGATCCCACATGCCGCGGAGCAACTAGGCCCGTGAGCCACAACTACTGAGCCTGCGCGTCTGGAGCCTGTGCTCCGCAACGAGAGGCCGCGATAGTGAGAGGCCCGCGCACCGCGATGAAGAGTGGCCCCCACTTGCCACAACTAGAGAAAGCCCTCGCACAGAAACGAAGACCCAACACAGCCAAAAATAAATAAATAAATAAATAAATAAATAAATAAATAAATAAATAATGAATAATGCTTTAAAAAAAAAAAAGACGGGAAAAAATCAAAAAGGACATCATTAGCTGTAAGATTTGCAAGACATTTATATTAAAGGCACCTTTTAGAAATTGCTATTAAATAAATCAAAACATGGCACACACATAAAGATATGTATTAGCTTACTTTTTGGGAAACGTTTTTCTTCTTTCAATTGTCTACGATTTCTGCTATTTGTGTGGGTAGGCTCCTCTTTTGAAGCTTTGAGATACTGTTTATGACAAAGCTCTTTGATTTAAGAATCCGTGTTTTTAGAATCTAAATTGTTAATACCAGTCTTTTTAATATCAAACTTTCTCAATTATATTTTCTTTTCAACTTTGGTGGAGCAAATGCCATTATTTTTTGTTCTTCTATTAATTAATAAACTAAAACCTAAACATAGAATCTGCATAGCTCTGAAAATTGAACAGATACGTAATTTCCCTCCTTCCTGATATCCAAATGAACCATATCCCAAGGAAGAATATAGCATAAAAGGAGAATGCAGTCAGTAAGCTTCAGAAGCTTGAAAACAAGGTATTCCCTGGCAGTCCAGTGGTTAGGACTCCGAGCTTCCACTACAGGGAGCATGGGTTCGATCCTTGGTCTGGGATATAAGATCCTGCATGCCATGCAGAGTGGCAAAAACAAAAAAAAAAGCTTGAAAACAGATGACTGAATTGTTTTACCGAGAAAAGCAAATCCCAAAATTTCATTTGAAAAAGCTGATACAAACTTTAAAAAAAGAAAAACGTCCATAAATATTACATAAAATAACATGTTTAGCAGCCTTTGAAACAATACGTTTATCAATTGGCTTGTAGAGATGTTCACAATACATTAGATAGAAAAGCAAGATTCAGAGAGGGTAATGAAATATGCTGTTTATTTTTAATTAAAACACTAAGGGTACATATAAACAATATAGGTAGAGAGATCAATAGATATACATAGGTGACAGAGACACAGAGACATAGATGCATAGATACAAAGATACACAGATTAAAAGATGAATAGATAGATTTTTAAATTTGATTACATAAGGTACAAAAAATTGTGTAAGAGGCTGTTAATGTCAGTACCTACACTGAAAGAAGGGGTAGTAAAAGAAAAGAGGGACAGAAAGGAGGAAAAATAAGGGAAAAAGAAGAAGTGTTAAAAGTTTTAAAGTTTCCATGATAAAAATAATATACAGGATATAATCCCATTTATTTAAAATTAATTGTGTGAGTGATTTAATTTACATGGTAAATAACAGCAATAGAAATTTTCTTATATTTGAGTGCTATCAAGTGATTTTACTCTGTTTGACTTTTAGGATAAGCATATAGTGTTTATGTACCAGCATATAACAACATCATTTTAATTAAAAAAGAAAATAAATGATACTGTTTTTATTAAATTTTCTTTTGTTTGAAACATATGAAGTGCATGAAATACCATTTACTGGCTAACTACTCTGGTTTTCTTTCATGTGCTAAAAGGATACAAAGATGAGTAAAATTCTAGGGGTTTTTAAAATATATCTTTAATGTAGGTGTCAGTGGAATTTTTGTTATATTATTTTTAGAATACTTATCTGACTAACATAATCTGGACAAGCATTTGTAAGTATTTCCAAAGATTTACTCATGATCCAGAAAGAAAAAGCTTTAACATATGTTTAATACTTACCAATCATTTATAAATTGGTATGTCCTTCTAACCTAATTCCTTACTAGAACTTATTCTAAATCTAGATACACATTTCCTATGTTCTATATCATATAAAAAAAATCTCTTTAGTAAGAATAAACATGTTAGGTATAATTCTTTACTTTATAGAAACTTTGTGGATGAGAAATCTCTCTAGGGGATACACAATATTCCAGCTACCTTTGGCCAGCAGTGCCTGGAGTTGTGATGTGCTTTGTTGCCAATAGGCAGTTGAAGAGGCTGTATAGTGCTTAACAGAATGGGCATTAAATTTAAATAGAACTGGTTTCTACTCCTGGTTCTATCAACTGCCTAGCTAAGTAAATTTTGACAGACAACTTCACTGATCGTCAGTATCCTTATACTATATCAAGTGAAAACAAAATCCATCTTGTAGAGACGTATGTAAAATGCTTATAGTTATTTATGCAAATATACAATAAGTTAAAGTCATTGCTATTATTATAATTAGTTGTATTATTATTACTATTGATAGCAGTAGCAGTTGCAATAATAATAACAGTGGTATTCAGGTGACAATTACAACTATAAGCAGAATTTTAAAAAATAACAGAGGACTCGTATAAGCCATCCATCTTCTGCATGCTTTATGAATATCCAAAGAAAGATTTCAAGGATTCTGAGAACTTCCTAAATTTTCATCATCTATATAAAGACTGGAAAATGTTGAAGTTCTTTGAACTATGATGAAAAAACAAAGAGCAACTAAGAATATTGACTCAAAAATTCTACTTCTGCTGAATTATTTTGTGTATGGATCATTTCATGATCCCAGAGTCTGTCCATGGTTCATATTTCATTGCCACAAACATGATATAAAGCCCCTTCTCTTTCATATCTTTTTTTCACCATTCTTTAGAAAAGTATTGCTCTCTAGAGGAAGCAGTGTGTGTGCAGTTGTGAATCAAGAGTAGAACAAGAGAGTATGCAAGGGAGTGGTTTTGATAATGGGCCCTGGGATAAAACCTGAGTGAGCTGAGAAGTTAGAAACACAGAGGCGTGACAAACATTGAAAGAAGATGGGAGGTCAATGGGGGAGAGAGGTCCTGAAGTGGAGACAGAATTGCTGGCATAAGATCCCAGAGAGAATGACTTGAAAGGAGAAGTCAGAATAGGAAAATCAAAAGCAAGGAGGAGTCAGTGTGTTGTGTAGATGAACTAAGTGGTTGCTGAATTTATTAAAAATGATGACAATTGTTGAAAAGACTGTCTTTTCTCCATTGTATATTCTTGCCTCCTTTGTCATGGATTAACTGACCATAGGTATGATAAAATCTATGTCAAGTATGGATAAAGGAGTGAGGAAAAATGGCCTAGCAAAGACAAGCAAGGAGATCATTTATCCTAACTCCAGGCCTGTGGTACTCCAGGCTATGGGAATAACACCATCTCTCAAGTGAGAAACATGAAATGGAAAAGAATCTTCAGACAGTGGCCAGCCTTGAGTTAAAGCAGGGAACCGAAGGGAACGTTCAAAGAAAAGGCTGAGGATACAAAGGATTTCCTAATGTTAAACAGATTTGCCAGTGGGCGTATTTGGAATGAGGGAACTCTGATGAGATTTGGGGATACCTCAAGTTATAGAGTGATAAGAATCAAGGTGATGATAGATGATTGGAGAAGCTTCAACTCTGGAGAGGGCCTGAGGTAAGTAGGAATGTGAGCAATGATGGGATTACTATAGAGGAAAAAGAATAACTTACAATTTTTGCTCCATTCCTAAGTATAGTTTAATCTTCATTGCAGGAGCAAATCCTTGGCGCTGAGGTCTGGTAGGGGATATTCATGATAGTGGTATGCAAAAGCTCTTGTGCAAAGCATTTCCATTTTGGCTGGGAAAGAGTGAGCAATTCTTTCCCAGCTAGTGGTCTTAAATTCCAGGGTAGCCCCATGTGTGGTGTCACAGCACAGGAAGCTTCTGTCTCAGTTGTCCCAGTGCAACATCCATGTCTTTATGGTCCTCCTTAAACACTGCAGGACAAATTGTATGCTTAAAAATTAACTTGAGTATAAAGTTTATTTTATTCATAAATTCATCTTTTTCTAAAAAAATTTCCACTTCAGTGCAAGATAAACTAGCATTGTGACTAACTTTTTCAATGTCTTTCTCAACAATATGTAAAATAATTACTTTATAATAGAATAGTATTTTAATAATAAAATGCAAAAAATATTGGAGTCTTCTATGTGGCATGGTAAATAGGTTCTGGTACCAATTTAAATGTGTGTGGGTGGGCCCTCACACCAACAAAGAACTCTCAGGACACCAGATGAGTGTCCTATAATTTAACTCAATTCTGACACTATCTACCTGGAAATAGCATCAGATTCCACAGGTTAAAGGGTTCAGTCCTACAAGACTGCCTTCTCAGCTGCAAGATTAGGTTGCTACTGTACTTTTTTTTTTTTTTTTAACATTTTTATTGGAGTATAATTGCTTTACAATGGTGCGTTAGTTTCTGCTTTATAACAAAGTGAATCAGCTATGCATATGCTACTGTACTTCTGACCAACTGGCTATAAATCAGAAGTTCCCATGATCCCACTTTGGATTTGATTAATTTGCTAGAGTGGCTCACAGAACTCACAGAGAAACATTTTACTTACTAGATCACCGGTTTACTATGAAAGGATGTAACAGGAATAACCAGATGAAAGAGATGCATAGGACATGGTATGGAGAAAAGACTTGGAGCTTCTATGCTCTACCCAAGGGCACCACTCTCCCCAAATCTCCACTGGTACACCAACTGGACGCTCTCCAAATCTTGTCTTTTTGGGTTTTTTGTGGAGGCTTCATTACATAGGTATAATTGATTAAATCATTGGCCATTGGCCATTAATTCAACCTCCAACACTCTCTCCTTCCCAAATCAGGGGAGTGGGACTGAAAGCTCCAAACCTCTAATCACTTGGTTGGTTCTGAACCTGAGCAGGACCCTGTGGGGCTCCTAAGCAGGGAAGCCTTTCTGTCCCGTTTCTTGACTCCAGCCTCCATGATCTTCCCTGAGTTCCAAAGGGCAGATTCAAACAGTTGCTAATCCCAGAAGGGAAGGGATGCAAAGACAAGGGAAGGGCAGCCAGGAAACAAGAGTGCAGCCTTGGGGCAGGGTCCTGGTTCGACCTCAAGGGATACATATAACAATGTCTTTAAATTCTTTCAAGAGGTCAGCATTCTTCATACTAGAGAAAGACCACCTGAGGCTACATTAAAGGAACCAGAGAAGCTCATCAAGAAGATTACCTGAGACCAGATTAGAGGAGTGGAGAGGCCTTTCACACACCTTAATCTTATCAGCAACCCTACCTTTGAACCATCACCGTAAAACGCCTCACCAAACTCCCCTGGGTTGGAACACATAGTTTTCTAGGGCAGAAGCCCACTCTGTCCCACTTTGCCTGGCAAAGCAATAAAGCTATTCTTTTCCACTTCACGCAAAACTCCGTCTAATTGTCTGATTCAATTAGGCACTGGTGTACAGAGGCTGAGCTTACGGCATCAGTTCTCCTGGCATTCAGCCCCCATCCTTAGGTGCAGTCCAACAGTCACCTCACTAACTTAAGAAAAGAAACCTTTATGGATCTTATCTCTTAGGAAATCCCAATGGTTTTAGGAGCTCTGTGCCAGAAACCGGGATGAAGAGTAAATATATATATATTTCTTATTATATATCACAATATCACACAGGAATAAGTCAGCTGTTTTGAACAGTATTATATAGATGGAGTCCTCAGGTATGGGGACACATTATACTCAAAGAAGAAGAAAAGAAAAAAATGTCATGACATGTTTTTGCCATAAGGTAGTACTTTTAAAGTACCAAATGATTAAGAAAAGTTAATTCAAGCTAAAGTAATCTTGAAAAGAATAATTCAAATAATATTTTACATTTACTGTAA
This sequence comes from Balaenoptera physalus, assembly GCF_965194825.1. Taxonomy (NCBI): domain Eukaryota; kingdom Metazoa; phylum Chordata; class Mammalia; order Artiodactyla; family Balaenopteridae; genus Balaenoptera; species Balaenoptera physalus. The sequence continues at coordinate 155,014,806 of NC_138890.1, forward strand.
ATTAATTTTCATGTCTAAATACATTAGAAAAGGAAATATACTCCTACTACTGTAAATACTGATGATGAATAGTTTTATGCATACCTGTTTGCTAAATATTTATAAACATTATTCTAAGTATCAAAAACTGTTTTATATGATGTAGAATGCTATTTACATTTGAAAACTTACAAGTAGCTCTACATATGATAGAAAATAATTTTCAATAATTCCAAGGTTTAGGCCCCTTGTTTTCAAATGCTCCATAATCACTGTGACAAAGGAGAGAAAGGCAGAAGACTCCTGAGATAGTAAGATAGTAACCACTTTTTAGTTGGCAAATCCCCCTTTCCCCCTTTATCTAGAAGTAGTGAAAATAACTTCAAATCAGGCAATAGAATGTTTGGTTGGATTGTGGATTTCGCACAAAACAGCCTTTCCCTACAGTTGGGTTTCAGTGGGAAATGAAATGCATGCAACTTTAGGGATTCAAAGCTTTTATTTGTGAATATTTACCTTAAACTATGATAAAATATTTTGTTTGGTTCCTTTTTCCCACTTTACATGCATTACTTTATCTCAGCATTAACAGAGAGACTTCTGTAATACGTTTATTTAAAGGAACAAGCAGAACTGGAAGAAATGAATATAAAGGAGAATGTGAATTTTATATTAAGTGTCTTTGCTTCAAGAAAACACTCTTAGCCTCCATGAAGAATTCACTACGTTGTTCTTAACCAGCCCTGAACAATTTGCTTTATTTCTTCTTTCTCTTCCTTCATTTGTAGATGAACAAAGGGAAGTCCCTTTTGCGGGGGTTCCATTTCCTAGACTTCAAATTCACAAGTATTTAAAAACTGTGTACTACAAGTTATATTACCATGCATTAGCTGTGTCACATTTTATTTGGGGACATGTAAAACTGTATATTCCAAGTATTTGTTTTCCCTTTTAAGAAATGAATTTCCATAATGCACATAATAATGCCTCAGATAGGCAGCTCTATTATCTACACTTCATGGATAAGCTTCACCATTGGGGGTGGGTGGGGGGCAGAAGTGCAATTTTATTTATATTTTCTATTGTCAGTTTTCCTTTGAAGCATCAAATAGGATATTGATATTTTTTTGGCACTTAAGCTATTTACTTACTGTGACTTAACGAACTGTTATAAAGTGAGCCATATTCCCACCGTGCATTTCATACAACTATTACTAGAACTTCTTTTCAGAAGGATTTATCTTCTAATCAATATTTTTCTTATTGTGCCATTTCCAGAAGTACTAAGGAGACTTCTCTTCTGTAACAGGATTTGATTCTGTTATGGTTTACCCTTTCTAATAGTTGTACAATGTACAACAGCAAATCTAACAGGTGGACCATCTAGTTCTTGTGATGTTGCTATGGTCCCAATTATATTTGTACGTTTCCAAGGAAGGTGAAAATCCCTCAATTGCATTATCAAGTAAAAAGCAAAGTGTTGTAGATATTTGAAATTATGCTTGAAATCATTCTCTTCACTGAAAAAGATCATGTTAAGACATCAACGATTAGATGTTTTTAAATTACTGTTTTTGAAAGATTATTTTAGTCGATAAACTCAGAGACACAGATAAAAATTCATGATCATTGATAAATATAATCCGGATTCTTTCTTTTCCTTAAACTTGGAATTTTGATACTGAAATTGAAATAGGTAGTTGTGAATTCTTCAGGGACTATACACAAAATTCCTTTTGAGCAACAGCACTCTCCACGTGATATATATTTTCTACAGATGATTTACAGGTTACAGACAGGCTGTGACCTTTCTCTTCCAACTGCAAACATATTAAGCAGAGCTGATTAACAGAGACGAAAAACACTGGGTTATTTTCTCTTATAGGGGTCTTTGACAAAGCCCTCTTCTCTGAGCCCTCCTACTTTATTCGCTTGCAAATCACTGTGCCTAAAGAGTCTTTCCTCCCCCAGCCCAAACCTGGAGCCCTGCAGCGCCATCAGTGGCAATATCTTCCTATGTGAGGGACGTCTCTTATTAAACAGAAACGCTGAATGGAAACCAATCAGATAGAGAGTTCCTTTGGCTTCAGCTTCCTGCCTGTCTGAGTTAAAAGTGATGCTCGCTGGAAGAGGGAGGCACACTGAGCCTCATGAAGATTCAGCTGTGAAGATACTATAAAAAGAGGAGAGAGGGAATGAGAGAGAAGCAGCACCGGAATTGTCAGCGCTGAGCAGGGCTAAACTCGATTCCGTTGCTAAACAAGGTAAATGTTATTTACTTTGCTTGACAATAGAAGCTCTTTAATTTTTGCTTTCTTGTAATGTAGTAATACAAATATTGCTTTTCTCCTAGTTGCTATATTTTGCTCCTTCCCCCTCTCTCTCTCAACATTTAAAAGCAGGTAAGAAAACATTTTATAGTATTTGAATATGATATTAAAATGCTCAGTGAAAAAGCTTGCAATGTTTGCTTCTTATTTTACTTTTACAAAACTGATACCTACCAAAGCTCTTTTTATAGTGCTCAAATTTGCATATGGAGCATTAATATAAAAATAAAACTAAACTTCACATTGTGTTGATTTTGGTGGCTTTGAATTACATATTAATTGTGTTTGTGTATACTATTATATCAATTTTAAATGGACCCTGGTTTTCTCATAACTTTTGTTTACATAATTTGAGTCAGAACTGTCAAAAATAAAGACATCTTTTTCATGTCTTAATAAGAAATGATTTCTTTATTTTTAATATTAAAATGAAATGATACGTAAACAGTAAAAATAACACATATATAGATGGACATAGGATGTCAGGATTATGGTGACCACTTTACCTGGTGAAGGAGGTTTCTTCACATATTTGTAGTTCTCACTCAGGTCAATATTCTGAATGTGTACATCTGCTGGCTATAATTGCTCTCCATTATTGCAGGCAAATGTATCTTAATGTAATAAAGACTGGATGAAAACCACAGGAGGGAGAGAGTTTCAAAGGCAAAATTGTGTTTTATTTGAAGTGATATGGAAAATGTAGTGACTTGATGGAGCATTTTTTTTTTTTTACTTTGCATACTCAAAATAACCATTCCCATCAATTATATTTTCAAGCACGCTAATCTCTAAAAAGGCATGTCGAATTTTAACTAAAGGTTATCAATATTCTACAGCGTTCACATTTAGATACTGTTAACAGTGTATGTTCTCAGAATCTATTTTAAATAACAAAAGTGCATAAAAGAAAAGTGATCACCTGTAGTAGATGAGTTCACATTTATTTGTATTATTAACTTTAGATAAGAATGTAATGGACTATAGATTTGAGGAGAAACTGGAGGTCTTTTCTGGAGATTTGTTGTAATTTAATATTGTGTTACATATATATCTATGAGATTAATAATCAAGATTTTTTCACAAGGTCTTTGAAATCTATGTAGCATGAAAAAATAAGTGATTTTTGTAACAGCAAAAGGTGGTAACTTTTTCATGACAGGAGGAAATCTTCATTTGGCTCTCTTTACTTATCTGTAAAATTAGCAGTGTTGTCTATTTTTAGCCATAGCTAAGAATGAACTTGATCATTCAGTGTTCTTAACTTGGAAAAAAAGTATGATTTAAAAACCTCTAACATTCAAGAGAGGATAAATCCTATTTTCAGATTCAGACACTGCTTCATTACCTAGACAATGTTGTGTCAAGTGTAGAACTACAAAACCGGTTAATACAGGTTCGAATGGTAGACTTTTTTGAAAAATAAAGAAAATGAAATAACATGCTATTCTAGCACATAGCAGCAAAGAACTTGGACATAACATGAACAACATGCATTTGCGGTCTTGTCATCAAGCATATTATGGATTCAACTGAAGTTTTCACAAAGGAAGAGTACAAAATAATTGTATGCACTTAATAGATATATGCTGAGATGTTGAAATACTGTCATCTCTGTATTTGCTTTGAAAAATGAGAAAATGTAAGATAAAGCTCATGATATAAGCAAATCTAATTCTGGAAATAATGAATAGAAAAATGCTTCAGAGGAAGCAGGTAGTGTCAGTTTTTCTAACTTTAAGTCAGAAAGATTTGGTAAGACTAATAAAGCAAGTCATATAAGATAATATTATTTTCTAGGATGGAAAAGTAAGTTTTCCCTTTATTACACTATTTGATAGCTTAAAAAACAATTTTGAAATGGTTCACATAATTATGTCACCATTATTGTATCCTTTGCATAATTGAAATAAAAATGTCTTGTACCACTGCCTACGTGTAAAAGATCACAATATCAAAGTTGGCTTTGAAATTACATTTTTAAATGATATGTTGCATGACTTGATAAATTGTATGTTACATCAGAAGCTCTTCTGAATGTTACCTTGCATGAAAAGATTTCACTTGGTATTTTACTGTGCCCCTCATACATGCAAAGTTTAGCCAGTTTAATGTCCATTCTTTGGTACATACACCAAATGGGAATAAAAAAGTAATCGGAGATTTGTTTTTCTGCTGGGTTACCTCTTTTTAGTGATTTGAGGCAGACACGCATTCCATACAATATTTACACAATGTATAGGTGCAGCTAATCAGAATGCTTTGGACAATGCTTAAAATTACATAACAAAATATGTGAGTAATATGGCAATATATTGTATGCAAGAAAGTATAAGTTAAGGTGAGAGTTAATTTAAAAAATACGTGAGTGTGTCACAAATAAACATTGGCTGTAACTTGTTCTCTATGAAAGTGAAGAGCCTAGATGGATAATTACTTAGTGTTAATACAAATGCTGCAATAATACAAATGCTTCACTAGTTTGCTATACTCTTTAAGACAAATTTTGTTCCCTCAAAGGTAAATTTAAAGTATAAATAAATTTAACATTTTTAAAAAACAGAGTGTGATATTTTAAAAACGTCCAATGTGATATTTTAAATATTTATACTTCTGACTTCAAGGATATATATATATATATATAATTATATATATATGATCCTATTATATGTAATATCAAATAGTAATATTAGTAGAGTAAGTTTGGTTTATGGTGAGGTATTTTATTATAAAAACTCTAGTTAGGTTCTTAGGCATTTTACTTAATTTTTCTATTTAATGAAGTTTTCTAGAAGAAAACATGCTAAATGGGACCAAAGGACATTGGTTTTAATTAGCTTTGTTTTTACCTGATGTAAATTTATACATAAGATTATTTTTATTGTAGAACATGAGACGTTTCCTAAGGTAAAGCAATTTCTTTCTTCGTATCTTGCATATCTGTTTTCAAAAATTAGTTGTGTCTTAAAATATATCCCCAAAAGCTTCTTAATGTCTATAACATTATCTTATTTAGGTGTTAACATAAAATTCTAGAACTTTAGAAATGGGGTTTTAACCACCTCCAACTTTAATGTTGCACAGGAAAACTGAGGTTTAGAAAGATCAGATTACATAACCAAGGCTGTCAAATTATATATGAAAAATTGTCAACATTGTGTGAAAATATATCATCATGTGGAAACATTATGTGAAAGCTAAGTCATGAGAATCATATTAGGAATGTACACACACGCATATGCACACACGCGTGCACGCGCACACAGTGATGAGTTGAAAACACCGACTACTAGATAGTTTTAAACATCCTGAAAAAGTTTTTTCTCCTATGATTCACTTCAAATTCCTCTGCCTGGAACCACCATTATCCTCATCATTAAAATATGGTAAGGAATGCACAGTGAGGAGTGTCTTTATAGCACTCTTAAATATTTTCATAGCAGTCCTAATATGTTAATGCACTTATCCCTAAATTTAGCACTACTAAGAGATGGTCTTATAGCCACATTAAGATGCAAAGTGTCTGAATAAAAGCAGGATCTCTGGAGCCTAACCAAGACATTTTATATTAGAACTACTGAGAAACACCTCCCAAAACATAAAAGTCCTAATAATGGATCTTACTGCTTATGAAGAGAAAATGGAAACCTCACGAGGTATTGTTGTTGCTGTGGTGTGTGTGTATGTGTATAATACATATCTATTTATTTTTAAGAGAAAAGATGGGGAAAAGGAGAAGACCTGAATATTTTCTTAAAGTGATATTCAAGGTTTTCCTTTTTTTTTTTCTTATTCAATTACTTTGCTAAATTATAAATCAATTGCAGGGGGAATGAGTGCTCTCATAGTCTCTATTTCTCTTCATGAGCGAGATAATTCTTGGTCTTTCTAATTAATCAATGAAACACCACAGCATATGACTGTTTTGTAAGGGTGAATTAAAAAGCCTGCTCTACATATCACTCTTCGAGATTAATCCTACAATTGCAAAGAATGGAGATAGCAGTGGCTAATAGTTGTTATTTGATTTTTGAGTTTAAAGATGAACGTGTTCCTAAATGTACTATAAGAAATAGATATACCCGACAGAATTTATATTGGAATATGCTAAACTCACTACAGTTTATGTATTATTAATAGAGTATCCAACGCATAATGGACTTTTCCTTCATACTTACTTGAAACAGGATGTTAGGGAAGTCATAAAAAACAACGGACAATATTTATAGGAAGGAAGTATAATAAGGATGACAACAATGTATAGCATAACAATGTGTAATCTAAGCAAATAAACACCAATAGTTCACTTCCTATGATAAAAGACATCATTTAAATCATACTGCTTTTATAAACTAGGCCATCAATCCTAAAAGTTTTCAAAGGGGGTTTTCCCCCAGACAAGTAATTTCTTTATCATCTATTTTTTTCTACCGAACAGGTTACTTAAATAATTTAATGTAATTGCACAAAATATTTTTCAAAATATTCACATTTATGTGTTATAAATACTTCACAATGCAAAGAATATATCAGAAATCTAAGAAACGCAAATCTCTTTTTCACTCTTTTAAGCCCCAGATGAAACACTGGAGAAAACTTACAGGACAAATTACAAAGTAACATCTACATATCTATATCTTCAGGTATTTATCTATACATCTGCATCCATATGTATTTCTGTGTATCTGTATCTACAGGTAGATCTGTATGTGTGTGTATGTACCCAAAAAATATATATGGAAAATAGAAAGGAATAACACAATCAATTATTTCAATGTATAAATTAATTATAGCCTTTAAATTGTTACAATGGTGTAACATTAGACACTAAGAATCTATTTTGTCAGGCAGTTATGGATATTATATTATGAACAAATAGCAATTAAAACTATTTTTAAATTTTGGAAAAATTTAAACTCAAAGTTCATGTGTTATGGCTGATTTGGATAATTTTTTGAATAGGGAGAATTAGACTTGCATTTTTTAAAACTGTAAGTAGAAATAATCATTCTCCATTGAATGTCTAAAAGTCTTGACCTCATAAAATTATAATCTCTTTACCCATTCTTATGGTGGGTGGGAAAGTAAAGTAGGAATCATAATGCTATCTCAAACCATATTAGGTAAAAATTAGATGATTATTATCAGAAAATAAGATCTTTATTATTTTTTATTTGTTATATAAAATACAGAGAGAGCACATTACATGATGGAATTTTATTTATTGGGTCATTTTCCAAAGCCGAGGGTCAGTCAATAGGCATTTTATATTTCTTGTATTGTTGGGTAAGTTAATTATTTGCGTAATTCCAAATTTTCTTTATATTAAAAATATACTAAGATTAAATAGCATTGCTTTATGTCTAATAACATATATATAATAATTTAATAAAACAGTCAAGGATAAATATTTGTATTACTTCCACTCACCAGGTAAATATTATAACTTATTAGTACATTATAAATCAACTATGCATGTACTGAGCAGGGATTGAAATAGGTTTAACTATTAGAAGAGAAATAATATTTTTTCTTCTCCCCCTAATCGTGCCAGTTTAACTAGATGATGTGACATTTTATATATAGTTTCAATTCAGTTATGCTTTTTGGTACAAGAGCATTAAATAAGATTCAGATTTGTATTTCTGACAATATTACTCTTCCAAGGACTAAATAATTAATACACTATTATAATAATATATATGGTTTTGTATGCAAATCATATTTGTCTGTCTTTTATGTTTAGCTTAGAATTGAGGTCCCTGATACAATCATTAACAGTGAAGAAAGTTATTATCATACCGGGAATAAATATATTTTTCTTTATAATTAAAATTAACTTTGGTCAGTTTACAATAGGGAGTTCTATTGAAATACAAATAGTGAATACCAATAATAAGCTTACAGTTTTAAATATTGCATTTATTTTAGTTTATTACAATGAAGACTTTTTAAACAGTGCTGTCTGTATCTATATATTTATCTCTCTATATCAATTACAGATAGACAGATATATATATATACACATATATGTATGAGGTGTCTCAAGCTCACTACTTTGGACTTGAGACCTGTGTTAAATTTTGCTTCCAATGGATAAATAGGGAACACTATTTTATTTGAATAAGAAAGAAACTTCCAATTTTGGAAATTTTTTTGTGATTTTAGAAAGTTAAGAGGATAATTGTTCTAATAGAATTTTTTAAAAATAAATATATATCAGGAAACTGCTTGAGTTTATAATTCCTTATACCCAAAGATGAATACTGAAACTGACGGAGATCAAATGACAGAATGGAGACTAAGAAAGTAGTGAGATTCAATTGCAGACTCAGTAGCAGAGTCACACAATAATTTAATAATAATGCTATCATGGATGTCTGGTGTCTCCCCAGATCTATGCTTCTTGTGGTTTGCTGCTGACAAATGAAGCATTGCTTTGGGATCACTGCAACCCTTTATTTAAACACAAGCATGGAGATTGCGCTCCATTTTACCCAAGACTAAACTGTGTTTATCGAAGTCTTACATTGAAATTGAGCTTTAAACATATTCAGGGAGGAATAAAATTTTATTTCAGGATAAATATGTCACTTGTATATGTCTTGCATTATAGTTCAATGACCATATTTTTAAATTGCACTCTTCTAAAATTACAAGAAAATGTAGGTAAACAGCCCCTATGGAAAGAGCGTTGAGGAAATTCTACCCCAGAATGAAAATTTTATTTAGATTGTGGGTTTGGACAAACATATCCTTAAGTATTTATAAATAACGTTTTGTTATATAAAATATGGAACTGAAAGCAGATTTTAGAAAATAAGTAACTAATCATTATAGAGTTCTATACATAGTCATACATTACAGTGGCTTTCTACAAATAAGAGATGTTTTATAAGCTATCAGGGATATATATTTTATTAAAATTACAGTTTTATATCATTTTTTTAAATGTAATTATTTGATGTTTTTATTACCTTTCATCCAGTATTTTTACATATGTCAACAGGAACCCATTTGAAACTAATCTTTATCTCCATGGTGAGAAAAATTTTTAAGTATTAAATAGTCAATTTGCTAAAAGTAGATTTTTAACCAATTTAATATCTAAGAAAGTAAGCATACGGTAAGATTATGGAAGGAATTTTTAGTCTTTAACATGTGATTAAAAAGTTCTCAATAACAAATATACTGATAAGATATATCAAATGATATACTAATAAGTATATAACTGTATATAATTCATTAATAAGTTACTATTTCTAATATGCTAGGTGACATGTATTGTGCTGAAAGTGTTAAATGTTATTTTTTCCTTTAACTATAACTATAATCTATGAGGAAAGAAATTATCTACATCCATCTTCTTTTATCCTTTCCCTTCTGCTTGAATTCTGAATTGTTTGGTGGCTAAAATAGACCTAAGTTATACGTTGCCCACTGACTTCTACCAAACTGAATGTAAATCTATAGTGATTCACAGAAAGCAGATTTTTTGCATGCAATGAACTGTGATAATTTATTTCTCTTGCTACTTTTAACTACTTGTGCTTTCTTACCTTCACTGCAGTTTTAGCTTTGCTGCTACTTCTGTTTCCATACTTATGGCTTTGCTTCTAACTCCTTATCAGTTTTCCCTACCCCCACTCCTCCTCTACATCCAAGACAGAATATATTTAAATACAAGTGCTTTTCCTCCTTAATTTGGCTTGCACTTTGGGGAGATGATTCAGTGAACTGTAATAAAAAGTAGCTTTTCTAACATGAGAAACTCCTTAGATGAGGCGCTAATAAAAATTGGTCAATATATTTGTGGGCAATTTTAGAAACTCTTCTCCTCTGTTCCACCTCTCCCAACTTTTACTTTCTAATTGACTGAAAATGGGCCTTATAGGGAGCTGAATATTACCAAGGTCACAATTCATTAAGAAGAGATAAGTAGAACAAGGAGACGTGGTACTACTGACAAGTGGATTTGACTGCAGGTCCAGGAATGGAGCCCTGCCATGTATACAGCTGCATGAGGATTTTGGAGAATCGTTAAGAAAAAGCGGAACTTGAAAATCTAAGGCTATCCTTGTATCCTTGTATGTTAATACTCATAAGGTGTGTGTGTGAGGGGACAAGTTGGCAGAGTGTTTTGATATTGACTGCTTGGCCTCAGGAATCCCAAAATGGATGCATACAAACTTTTTACATTAAGAAGCTGATTTTGTGTTCCATTTTCATGTAGTAGAAATGACAGTCCATCTTACAGTTTGCAGGTGTTGGTAGAAGCAGTGCTTCTCATAACATCAGTAGCATAATGTAGTGTCCTAAATGTGTGCAGGTTTATTGAGAAGTCTGTTCAGAATCCTATATGCACTCTTTGTATTCTTTTCTTTTAAGCTCACTATCAGGAAAAAGATCTTCAGATTATTTGTAGTGGTTAATTAATTTATCCGTTGGCTGATTATTTCATTTTCCTACCTTTGAATTTACTCATTATTGAACACCTGCTACACGTCCTAGGCTCTACGCTGTTGTGGAACATGTGCTGAGAAGACCTTCACATGGAAACCACTCTTATTTCCAAACAGCTTCAGTTGTTAGAGATTCTCCTTTTGCCATAAGTGACAACATTTATCTGTTTGTAAATTCTCTATTTTGTCTTAGTTTTGCTTGGTACTAATCTTTATTTCACCCCTATGTATTAGTATTAAAAGAAAAGCATTCAAAGAAAACTTTGTCCAGCCTATATTTTTTCTTCAGTATAAACAACCCTCATTACTTCAATTTTTTTTTAAAATTAATTAATTAATTTATTTATTTTTGGCTGTGTTGGGTCTTCGTTTCTGTGCGAGGGCTTTCTCTAGTTGTGGCAAGTGGGGGCCACTCTTCATCGCGGTGCGCGGGCCTCTCACTATCGCAGCCTCTCTTGTTGCGCAGCACAGGCTCCAGACGCGCAGGCTCAGTAGTTGTGGCTCACGGGCCTAGTTGCTCCGCGGCATGTGGGATCTTCCCAGACCAGGGCTCGAACCCGTGTCCCCTGCATTAGCAGGCAGATTCTCAACCACTGCGCCACCAGAGAAACCCACTTCAATTTTAAAATAAGTAACATTTTACAGACTGCTCTACCATTCTAGTTGCCCTGTGTGAACTGAACTCTTGTTTGATATTGTTCCTAAAATTGAAATCAATAATCCTAATATGAAACAGGGAGCACACAATAAGTAGGACTATAACTCCCTTTTAAAAGCTACTTTTCAAATTAATCCAAGACCGTTTTTCTATTCCTCTTCACTGCTTCCAAAAGACATACATAGAAAAAAAAAAATGTCTTTATGATGTGTAATTCTGTCTTATAAGATAAAATGCCAAATCCTGACAGATATAACACTAGTCACATCTTACATTGGTCTTTTACTATCTAGTCCTTCAACCACTCTTCTTATAAAAACCTTCATATCTCTTTGCTGTATTGTTATAATAACCTTTTAGTTGCTCACCTAGCCAACAGTATATTTAATTAAAAATACATTCCACAAAGTATAATTTTATAAATTAAGAATACACCTCAATAACACTTTCTCCCTTATCCCCAACCCATCACATCTAGAAATACATCAGTACATCTCAGCCTTGGATCCAAGTCTTCAGCCATTGGCTTTTATCTTATATTTTAAGGTTTTCCTGCTAAATTATGAATCTTAAAAATATGACCACATACTTAAAGGGCTCAAAGTATACATTTCATGATCAAAACTATCCTGAAATCTTTTTTTTCTTAACATCTTTATTGGAGTATAATTGCTTTACAATGGTGTGTTAGTTTCTGCTTTATAACAAAGTGAATCAGCTATACATATACATATATCCCCATATCTCTTCCCTCTTGTGTCTCCCTCTCTCCCACTCTCCCTATCCCACCCCTCTAGGTGGTCACAAAGCGCTGAGCTGACCTCCCTGTGCTATGTGGCTGCTTCCCACTAGCTATTGGTTTTACATTTGGTAGTGTATATATGTCCATGCCAATCTCTCACTTTGTCCCAGCTTACTCTTCCCCCTCCCCATGTCCTCAAGTCCATTCTCTAGTAGGTCTGTGTCTTTATTCCTGTCCTGCCCATAGGTTCTTCAGAACCATTTTTTTTTTAGATTCCATATGTATGTGTTAGCATATGGTATTTGTTTTTCTCTTTCTGACTTACTTCACTCTGTGTGACAGACTCTAGGTCCATCCACATCACTACAAATAACTCAATTTCATTTCTTTTTATGGCTGAGTAATATTCCATTGTATATATGTGGCACATCTTCTTTATCCATTCATCTGTTGATGGACACTCAGGTTCCTTCCATGTCCTGGCTATTGTAAATAGAGCTGCAGTGAACATTGTGGTACATGACTCTTTTTGAATTATGGTTTTCTCAGGGTATATGCCCAGTAGTGGGATTGCTGGGTCATATGGTAGTTCTATTTTTAGTTTTTTAAGGAAGCTCCATACTGTTCCGCATAGTGGCTTATCAATTTACATTCCCACCAAGAGTGCAAAAGGGTTCCCTTTTCTCCACAACCTCTCCAGCATTTATGGTTTGTAGATTTTTTGATGATGGCCATTCTGACTGGTGTGAGATGATATCTCATTGTAGTTCTGATTTGCATTTCTCTAATGATTAATGATGTTGAGCATTCTTTCATGTGTTTGCTGGCAATCTGTATATCTTTTTTGGAGAAACGTCTATTTAGGTCTTCTGCCCATTTTTGGATTGGGTTGTTTGTTTTTTTGATATTGAGCTGCATGAGCTGCTTGTAAATTTTGGAAATTAATCCTTTGTCAGTTGCTTCATTTGCAAATATTTTCTCCCATTCTGAGGGTTGTCTTTTCGTCTTGTTTCTGGTTTCCTTTGCTGTGCAAAAGCTTTTAAGTTTGATTAGGTCCCATTTGTTTATTTTTGTTTTTATTTCCATTTCTCTAGGAGGTGGGTCAAAAAGGATCTTGCTATGATTTATGTCATAGAGTGTTCTGCCTATGTTTTCCTCTAAGACTCTGATAGTGTCTGGCCTTACATTTAGGTCTTTAATCCATTCTGAGTTTATTTTTTTGTATGGTGTTAGGGAGTGTTCTAATTTCATTCTTTTACATGTAGCTGTCCAGTTTTCCCAGCATCACTTATTGAAGAGGCTGTCTTTTCTCCATTGTATATTCTTGCCTCCTTTATCAAACATAAGGTGACCATATGTGTGTGGGTTTATCTCTGGGCTTTCTATCCTGTTCCATTGATCTATATTTCTGTTTTTGTGCCAGTACCATACTGTCTTGACTACTGTAGCTTTGTAGTATAGCCTGAAGTCCAGGAGCCTGATTCCTCCAGCTCCATTTTTCTTTCTCAAGATTGCTTTGGCTGTTCGGGGTCTTTTGTGTTGCCATCCAAATTGTGAAATTATTTTTTCTACTTCTGTGAAAAATGCCATTGGTAGTTTGATAGGAATTGCATTGAGTCTGTAGATTGCTTTGGGTAGTATAGTCATTTTCACAATGTTGGTTCTTCCAATCCAAGAACATGGTATATCTCTCCATCTGTTTGTATCATCTTTAATTTCTTTCATCAGTGTCTTCTAGTTTTCTGCATACAGGTCCTTTGTCTCCTTAGGTAGGTTTATTCCTAGGTATTTTATTCTTTTTGTTGCAATGGTAAATGGGAGTGTTTCCTTAATTTCTCTTTCAGATTTTTTCATCATTAGTGTATAGGAATGCAAGAGATTTCTGTGCATTAATTTTGTATCCTGCTACTTTACCAAATTCATTGATTAGCTCTAGTAGTTTTCTGGTAGCATCTTTAGGATTCTCTATGTATAGTATCATGTCATCTGCAAACAGTTACAGCTTTACTTCTTCTTTTCCAATTCAGAGTCCTTTTATTTCTTTTTCTTCTCTGACTGCTGCGGCTAAAACTTCCAAAACTATGTTGAATAATAGTGGTGAGAGTGGGCGACCTTGTCTTGTTCCTGGTCTTAGTGGAAATGGTTTCAGTTTTTCACCATTGAGGACAATGTTGGCTGTGGGTTTATCATATATGCCCTTTATTATGTTGAGGTAAGTTCCCTCTATGCCTACTTTCTGGAGGGTTTTTATCATAAATGGGTGTTGAATTTTGTCAAAAGCTTTTCTGCATCTATTGAGATATCGTAAGGTTTTTATTTTTCAATTTGTTAATATGGTGTATCACACTGATTGATTTGCGTATATTGAAGAATCCTTGCATTCCTGGGATAAACCCCACTTGATCATGGTGTATGATCCTTTTAAAGTGCTGTTGGTTTCTGTTTGCTATATTTTGTTGAGGATTTTTGCATCTATGTTCATCAGTGATATTGGCCTGTAAAAACTATCCTGAAATCTTTACAAAAATATTTTAGTTATGATTTAGTGTAAGTTCCCTGGAAGAAAGGCCAAAGCTTTCATGATATTTATGGAGTTTTCATATCATCCTGAAAAAGTATGGACTGCTTAACAGTTTATAAGTTAAAATATTTGTACTTAACAAGTTTATCAAAATAATAGTAAAAATGCACTTGGCTGGTGGTGTCAGTAGACATACAATCTCTTCCCAGCTCTATTTGCTAGCTGTCTTATTAGTAGTTTATCTTCATTTCTGGGTGCAAATTGTCTCATGTACAATAAAATGCAATGAACAGGAAGTTTAGATAGGTAATATTTTATGGTTGTAAGGACAAGCAAAGTCCTGGAGTCATACATTCAAAGTAGAAAAGCCGGTTTTACTATCTACTTCATGTATGAGTTTGAGAAAGTCTTTTAGTGCTTCAGAGCTCTTGAAGCTTCCTGAGAAAAGATATGAACAATATCTACATTATAGTGTATTATGAAGAGACACTTCTGATCCTATAATAACTGCTCTTATTATTATTATTATTAAGAATGTTATTGCTCAGGTTCATTATAACTAGGTAAAGTGCATTGAAACTTTTCATGTAGCATAAGAGACACCTAGCTTAATTTGATGACTATTTCATTGTTCTTGAAATTAGATAAGGTAAATCTGGAAGTCAGTTACAACATTATGAATATAAATATTCATACATATCATGTGGTTCCTTAAGTTGACATAGCATACAATGAAAATATTTTATATTTTGAAAAATTTTGTGGTGTAAATTTATACCATATTGAAACTAATATAGAATATTTACAATCATAGATAGAATACTATAAAGTTTATTGCTTTAAGTTAGAATGAGTACATTATACATGGATCTTGGAGATATGAATGAGTTATGAAAGTTTTAAATCAGTGGTAATAAAATTTCATAGTATCTCATATCATCACATATTTTAATGCTGGGTATTTAACTTTCCTTTTCTATCATTTTTATGGTTTTTCCCTTTTATTTTTTGAATTACATTAATAACTAAAGTGAATGATATTCTTGAACTTAAAGTGAATAGAGCTTATAAAGATGGTTTATTTGTACAAGAATTTTACTGTGGTTTGAAAAATGTAGTTCAAACAAAAATGGTAATAATGATTGCATGCTTGTAACATTCACTAAAATTAACTTGGAAGTTATATTTGTGGTGAATGTTAATGATCTGATTGTTTATTCCTAATCTTTGTAAAATGGAGTTAGTATTCATAAAATATAGAAACTATTTTAAGTTATATTTAGTAAATATTTACTATGCATATAGCATTTTTCTGGGTGCTGAGGTTATAGCAGTGAACATGATACAAAGTGTTTCTAATCACCAGAAGATACTTTCTCGGGGAGTAATACAAATAACAAATAAGATAAATATGGTACTGATGAATGCTGAGAAAATAGGTGGTGGGGTGGAGAGTTTCTGAAGGGGTGGGTGGAACTTTATCAAGGTAGTTAGGGGGGGTTTTTTGAGAAGGTGGTATTTAAATTGGTTCTGAATGGAGAGAAGGAAATATCATGAAAAGCATCATTTTAGGTAGAAGAAATGGCAAGTTCAAAAGCTCTGGCATGTTAATAAATTTTGCTCTTTTTCTATATAATATTCTAATTAAAAGTAATTTAATTTGTAAAAACTAGATTGTTATATTACGCTTACTTAGATACTTATAAACTTATTAATAAAAATGTGAACTGGACACTTTCCATTTCTCACCTTAATGTTAACAACAACGTGCATTCATGCATTTTTTTCTTGCTTCATGAAACAAGTGGTTCTAATATAATATTCATCTTTGTACGTATATAAAGTTAGCCTTTTATTAAATGTTACTGTTTATATAGCGGTGGGAATTTCAGACAGCTACTATAGAATATTTAGATATTAACTCTTAGTGTCCAAGATTTTTAGTTTTCTAGTTTCTCCTGGTTATAAGTTGAAGACTCACTGAAGCTAAGGCAGGAAAAAGTATCTTATTGTAAGGAGGACATATATACCTGTATATATCTCTGTATATTTCTGTATCCTTATCTATAATGATATGGGACAGTTAGTCTTACAACTCTCCGAAGGAAAAAATGAAAAAGAATTCCTCCTTTATCCTGAATGTTGAGGGAGGTTCTATCCTTCTTGAAGGCACTAGGGACAGCAGGATCTGTTCTAGAATTGTCTCTAATGCTCCAAATGTTGATGCCTTCCTATCTGTGTGATTATATTTTGAACATAATTTTCATACTTTTTTATAGTTTCCAAAAGAAGGAGTCTAATTATGTGATTGCAGTTCTTCTCTACTTCTGAGGATCTGCTGTCCTACAAGTTCCACTTTCATCATTTTGTCTGTTATGTTATGTCTACCTTCATCTTCTGGCACTTTTACGGCTTCTCTTTCTTTTTTACTGATTTCCTCTTTTCGATGATCTTCGGTTAAATTTTCAGAGACATTTGTATTAGTCTAACTGTTAACTCTTTGTCCCAGGACTGTAGACAGTCTTTTTGTTGGTGTTCAATATTTTCCTTACCATATCTGAATTAGGTGACCCTAGTCATATTCTCTTAGGTCCTTATATACAATGTATTTGCTGGAAAAGTGACCTTTGACCTCACAAGGACTGGTTGGACACCCTTCTTTAAAAGCACCTGTCAGCACAGTACTCAATGTACATTGATAGGACTACACCATTTGTGTAAAATAAACAATTATAATGACAATATTCTCACCCCAAGTAACATGTAGATAATATGCTTCTTATCCTACCAAACTGTGTTCATTTTGGCTAAAATGTAATTTACAGTTATAAAACAAAAATGAAAATTTGCCCAATTTGGAGTTTTAAGATTATATCATAAAGTTAGTTATTGGTTATTGGATGTTTTCAATAAGGAAACACAATGGTCTAAGTGTTTTGGGTGAATCATGCTTTGGTAAATAATTCTTTCAGTAAGTTCTACATTGCTTAATTGTGAAACTGATTCATACACCACATTGGAAGGTGTGGTGTTTATAACTTTTGATCTGATGCTAACTCTATATCTCCTAACTCCCTCCTTCTCCCCTTCCCAGTGTTAAATCTGCCTGCCGTTCTTTTGAGCTACAGAGAAGGGAAGAAATCATGTTTACTTAAATACTAACTGTAATGGTTAAAAGCTTGGATTCTTGAGCCAGAAACACCAGCTTTATCTCTTGCCTCCAGTGTGGTCTCAATGAATTTATTTCATCTTCCTAAATTTCAATTTCCTCAGGTGAAAATGTGGACAAATGTAATATTAGGGTTGTTGCAAGATTGATTATGATAATACATATATCAAAGTGCTTATTATAATAGCCATTTAATAAATATTAATTTTGCAACTATTCTTATTATATTCAGAATGTACTCAAACTGTCAGTTTCTAATACTGTTTTTAGGGAATTTTACCAGGAATTTTACCAGTGTATTTGGGAAAAAGTAGTTATAATATTCTGTACATGTTTCAGACTTTTCTTTGTCTAAACTTTTCTTTTTTTTTTTTTTTAACTCATTTATTTTTGGCTGCGTTTTGGTCTTTGTTTCTGTGGGTGGGCTTTCTCTAGTTGCAGCGAGCGGGGGCTACTCTTCGTTGCAGTGCACGGGCTTCTCATTGTGGTGGCTTCTCTTGTTGCAGAGCACAGGCTCTAGGTGCACAGGCTTCAGTAGTTGTGACACACGGGCTCAGCAGTTATGCTCGCGGGCTTACTTGCTCCGCGGCATGTGGATCCTCCCGGACCAGGGCTCGAACCCGTGTCCCCTGCATTGGCAAGCAGATTCTTAACCACTGCACCACCAGGGAAGTCCCCTGTCTAAGCTTTTAAAAGAAGGCAGAAAATGAAATATAATTATACTTCCAAATAATTGATTGAAAAAGATGTTTTTGCTCAATGCTAGGATTTTACTTGGTTAGGCAACATATTTTCTCCAAAGAAATCTTCACTGGCTTTTAAAAATACCATATGATCAATCATGAATGCAGAGAGTAGGAGTAACAATAAGAACATATTGGAAACATAAAAGAAATGTTGTTTAAAATTATGTAAACAATCACACTTTGAAAAGGCACAGAGCACTAAAAAAGCTCCCAATTATCAGAGGATGAAAAATATGTTTGAAAATTTATGAAAAATCCATTGGTCTTAGAAAAACATTTGCCCAGTTTTC